>NC_071635.1:14722077-15322077 GCF_014839835.1 Dryobates pubescens
TGTGCTCATGTCACACTGTCTCCCCAGTAAGCTTTAGAAACTGCTGTTGATGGTAGAGGGTGAGAGTTTCTCTGGTATAATTAATGGATGTGTGAAAAAGCCTGCTGGGCTGGACAGGCTGGAGAGATGCCAGCCACGAGGGCCAGATCCAAATCTCAGTAGAGCCAAAGAAAAAACTCCAGTATCTTTTGCAGGTTTTGGATGGGGGCTCAGGTGCACAGTGGGAATGGAAAAATTCATTGGGGGCCTCCTAAATTGTATGATTGTTTCACAGTTAGTCTTGGACAATATCTGCAGCAAAGGCTGGGCTGCAGAACTGGCATAGAATGGCTGTCATTTTGAGACAGATGAAATAAGGTGTGTAGCAGCAGTCAGAGCCCCTTGGAACAGGAGCACTCAGATGGGTGGCTAAGCAATACTGAGAGGCAGCAGGTTTCAGACTGGCTGTGTAGCCTGAGAAAGCAAGACAGGGGAGAGTTCACAAGTTCTACGTGACTGTGCCAAACCTGCTGATGTCAAAGGCTGTCCGAAGTCCCCTGGGTCTCTCTGCTTCATGGTTCGATCCACCGCCTCAGAAGGGTGATGACTGAATTCCAGTGGGCCCAATGTGAACCTAAATACAAAGCTTGGACAATACAAAAACTTGGACAAGAAGATCAGATACCAAGGCTAGAGAGACATCTGGGTGTCAGGAATACAGAGCTGAACTGCACTGTGATGTAGGTAGTCAGAACCTGATCAGGCTCCTTTCTCTTCCCTCACTGCACATCTTGTTCTGCTTTTGCTTTCAAAGGCCAGTACTGAGAGCAAGAATATCTTGAAAGCCTCTCCACACACAACAGGGTCTCCTTCTGCTCCGCATGCACACACTGACGTGAGAGACACTGCTGTGACATCAGCCTGGTTTGGCAACCCCAACACTGCCAGTAATTTGTCATCAGCGTCAAGGCAAATGGCAGAAAGAAAGCTGGCACCACTGCCAGAGGAGAGTGCTGCCAGGGGAGAGCAGGAGGAGGAGAAGGTGGGTGGGTACACCCTGCCGTGGTTGACCAGACCTGCTCCTGAATCTGCTGTTCCCGGGACGGGAGAAGACCCTGAGAGAGGGCCCCGAGTCCTCGCCGCCCAGCTGGGCATCCTCCTGCTGTGCACGGCCGCCCTGGGCCTGGCGCTGGCAGCCGCCCTGCGCTGCGTCTGTGCTCAGCACTGCCACAAGCGGACGGAGGTCTCCTTTGGCCAGCCCGACCCCGAGGTCATGGCCGTCAGAGACCACGGGGAGGTGATGCACTTCCGAAAGATCCGGGAGAACAGCTTGGTGCTGGTGCAAGCCGAGTACAGCTGGGTCAGCCCCTCGAGCAGCGGGAACAAGACAATTACCTGAACACCTGCAAGGCCAAAAGCAGGGCTGCAGTAGCTGGTGTGGCTGGAAACAGCCTGGGCCACACCACACAGCTTGTTGGCAGCGGTGGTGTAGATCCTCTCTGGGCTGCCAGATAGGTAAACCCTCAAAGCAGCCAGTTCAGACAGAGATGTTAGTCAAAGCTATCTAAGCTGTAGCTGTAAGAAAACAGAAGTTGATAGATTGTTTGGTGTGTTACAAAAATTAACATTGTGTACCTGCTCCTCAGCTGTCGCTGCAGCCATGGCCTCTGCTGCCTTAAGGCTGTAGCCAAAAACAGGAATTATTTCCTCATATTCTATCATCTCAGCATCCTACTTCTTTCTAGGAACAAGAAACCCCAGATATAAAACCTCTCCATTCTCCTTTAGGAGCTTGCAGGTTTGATTCTGTGTGCACTCTCAAATGACAAAAGTATTTGCCAGCAGATGTGAAGTTCCAGTTTGAAAATAAAAAGCAATAAATAGCTGATTAATGGGGAGCATTGATTCAGAGGACACGGAATTGATCGGTGGGAGCGAAGCACAGGGTGGTGGACAGCAGCTTTTGGGGGAGAAACATGCCTCCTCATCAGGTGCAAATGGAAGAAACCTTTCCTGTCCATTTGCACCTGATGAGGGAGCTTGTTGAAGCCTGACAGTCAGTGTTGCTTGGTCAGCTGACTTTGAGTCAGCTCAGTACCGCTCAGTGTAGAGGCACACACTGACAAGTACCCTGCCCAGGTCACTCTGGGCATGCCCAGCAAATGCTACATGGGAAGTTAACTGCATCCTTGTTCTGAATTTCTCCATGCTTCTCTCTGATCAAGTGCTTTTCTGCAGAGTCCACTAAAACAGCCCTTGGAAACCATGAAGATCCTTGACACCTTCTACGAAGGGGATGTGACAGGGGCAAGGACAAAGGTTTATGTTACTGCAGCTTTGAGAGAGCCAGAAATAATCCTCGTCACAATCCTCTTAAGATGTACCTTTTTAGAGCCTTTCAGAGAGCAGGAACTACCCCTTCTGATGTCCTTTGCTAGGATGGAAGGGCTCAGATGGTCTCCAAGCTGTGTAATGGGGGACAGACTTAAGCTTTGGTGCTGCAGCGTATTTTGTAGCCCACAGCCATACCCCCTGAGCTAAGTGGCCAATGACAGGACACATCCTTCCTGGTGACAACTTCCTCCCCATCAGGAGGGCCCTGTGGCCACCTCCAACTAGGTGGCCATCCTCATGCTTGGTTGTCAGACAAACTCTGCTCTCAGGTCCGCCCACTGACTTGAGAGGAGCCGGGTGGGACACAGGTGAATTCTCCTGTTCAAACCCCTAGAGCATGACGAACACGGTGCATCTAAGCACCTTCTATCAGTGTTCAGGAACACATCACTGTGCTGTGGTAAGTGACATGATGACACACATGGCCACATTTCTATTGAGTTAACTTCTAGGCTTAGTGAGCCCTGGGCAAAATAAATAAGGAAAGAAGTGTACTCACAACTGCAGCTTGGAGAGATGAGCTTGATGGTCTTAACTTTGAAGAGAAGGGTGGTCACAACATGCCCGTTCCAGCAAGGGTAGTGCTGCAATTGAACAGATATTTGCTTTAGGACTCAGAAGGATGCTAGGTGAATGGTTTTAAGTTCCACAAGTTGAGCTTAAGCACAACTACTAGGAAGTCTGCAGGTTTTTAAGTACAAGCCCAGACACAATGACACTCCTGTGTCACGTGCCTCAGAAAGAAATCATCTTCCTGCAACCTAGTGTAGATGAGCTGTGTAGCAACTAAAGCAGGCAGCACTCAAGTCATTGTTAATGCAGCCAAAAAAAGAGAGTCCTAATTAACTGAGAAAATAGGTCAACAAACTGTTAAATATTTAAAGAACTATCACATATTATTTTAGAAAGTTTCTTATGATGGCATAGCTGTTTATGAATAAATTACAAATACCTATGGCCTCTCTAGGCTTAATGTTACCAGACTGCCACAGCTACAAGCCCACAACCTCCTCTTCTCACCTCTTCTCCTATCACCCCTCACTGTCTCTTTCCAGGCTGACTAGAGCAAGTGAAGGCTCATGGAGCTGTCTGATTAGGACAGGGGCACTTCAACACCACTCTGCCTTCTGCCAGACCCTGCCTTCTGTTAAATTTATGCAGCTCCAGTATTATTAGTAGTAAAAACAGTTAATGATGAGCTCTGAGGGACACAGCTCCTTTGAATTAGTAATGAATTTTGTTACTTTGTGGACTTGGCTGAGACCTAAAGTGCTTATGTTTTTTTTTTCCCCCTTGACTTCTGAATGATATTTCATTTATGGCAGTTGCCATGACAAGAGGGATGGAGGTTTTCTCTCTTCTTATGGCTGTTAAAAACATGAGCACTGATTAATTTATTAAAGGCGAACCATCTCTATTCTTAAGTGATTCACCTTGTATGGAAATTCTTCTGTGCTCATGTTTAGGGCAGATTTAGGAGAGAAAATAAGATAGAATTAGGAAAAGAAAGGCACAAACCATTCTAACATTTACTTAAGGGGCAAGTAGAAGGGATGCCTTGTTCCCCTCTCTAGATGCAGGACTGTTGGTCACAGATGTTCTGCTGGAATGGGGGATCTCAGTCCTGCTTGTTGACCATATAACACCACCACCATACAAAATAGCCAAACATGCTCTCTCAGGTCAGCTTCAAAATGGGTGACAAGACTCAGAGGAGAAGCCACAGAGCCCTGTGGGCCCAGTTATCATGGTTAGCAAGGATGGACAAGCTCAGGCTCCCAACAGAAGCAGTGCTCTCCCCAGAGCAGTGCAGGATGAGGCCAGGCCAACAACTACCCACATGAGCTGAGGGAGGCAAAGCAGCAAGGCCAGGAAGCCAGAGTGAAACATTTGGCACATCTCTCAGTAAACAGAGCACAGGAGGATGACACCTGGGGTACCTTACTGAGGGGTGAGGATTTATCCTCTCATCACTGAGGGCCTGTGCCTGCTTCAACCAGCTCCTTGGTGGAGCTGCAGATGCAAGTGTTATTTATTAACTTAGAGTTAAAACAACAAGGAGAAATGCCTGTAAAAAGATGAGAAGATGCTCTAGTCATTCCTGCAACATTCAGCTGCAAAGACAGCTGTTTACCTGCCAAAAAAACCCCAACAAAGTAGCAACCTGACCTGCACAGGAGGTGAACACTAGAGCAGCCCCTCACTCCTGCTGACAAGCCATACCCCTTCCCCTCTCCCTGCCATGATTCAGTCTGAAACAGCTGCATCTGAACACCTCTGCAGGGCTCCCTTCCCACCACGTCCCCTATGAGAGGGCAGAGAAAGACCGGGGGAGTCATGACTGCTCTCAGACCATGAGCTGCTCAGGAATCTCTCCTGGGTCCCTCCCCCTCAGCAGGTCTCTTCGGAGCAGGCCTCTTTCCTCATCAGCGCCTGTGTGACTCTCAATAAAGCATTTTGTTATATGATGGCTGAAGGAGCGTGTCTCAAACCACATTTTACTGTATATTTAAGTGCACGTTCTGCTGATTTACTGCTCTTCTAGAGAACGTCTCCCTTCCTGAGCAGGGCAGGCCCACAAAGGATGTATCAGCTCTGACTAATGATTATTAGCACATCCCAAGGTTACGTACCACAATCAAATAACGTGCAGGAGGGAAGACAGACTCCAGCTTGCTCGGCTGGGGACAAAGATCACAGATAGTCTCTTTGAATCTTCAGATTGCAATATCCATTACAGATTGCCACCTTCTAATGTCAAAGTATAATTTGTTGTTGTGGAAATGTGTTGCTGTTTCAAAGGCGAGTCAAAGATCAGCCTGGCTGTATATCAGAGTGCGCTGATGTACATTAGGAGGCGACGGCCAGGTACCAAGGACACTGGGCTGCGGGGGGAAGAGGGAAAGGCAGAAGACCTGACTTACTGATCTTTATTATGCAAACACCACAGCCCGACGTGGGAAAACATTTAACCCAGTCAAGGGAGGTGTCAGCAGGGACTCCCAGTGCCTAATGTAGCACAAATGCTACATGTCAGAGGAGCTAACCATGACCTTCTACTTCAGCAGCAGAGAGAAAGGACCCTGCTGCTGTAGCTTCCTAGGCAGGGCTGTGGGTACAGCCGTTAGAGGGCAGGCCTGAGGGCGCACCGTTACCGGCCAGGGCTGAGGTTGCGGCCCGGCACAGGGAACCGCTCCAAGGGAACCGCAGCCTGTCACTGCCTGCATCGGCTCAGCGGAAGGGCGGTGGGCAGCAGCTCCCGCGCAATTGCCTTCCCGGGGCTGAACCGGAGGGGGACAAGAGGCCGCCAGCCTCTCGCGTACCTTTCCAGCTCGATTCCAGTAAGCAGCTGAGAAGCGACCCAGAGAAGCGCTTGCCTCCGCCCGCCGCCCCCGCGCCGCCGCCAGAGGGCAGCCTTGTCCCGGCGATGGCGACCGCGCCCGGCCCCCTCGCTCGCCCCCTTTCCCCGGCACGGGCCCGGGGCCGGCAGCTCTGAGGCGGGAAGCGCTCGGTCGTGCTGGGGTCAGACCGGGCCATCCCCACGGCAGGGGCTGGAGGTGCCGTCGTCTTCTCACGGGAGACGCGGCGGCAAGCACGAAGCCGCCCAGGGGCCAGCAGGGCAGGTGTGACCCGGCTGCCGCCGGGCGCGGCCACGCACCAGGCCTCAGCGCACAAGGGCCGTGGCAGAGTGCCCTCCACGGGGATGGAAAAAGCGGGAAGAAACGAGGAGACGTGGCTTACCCAAAAGTAACCCAGTGGGTGTGAGGGAGCTGTGCTAAACGCTGAGCCCGGCTGGAGCTGCAGCTGCCAGGGAGCCGCTGGGTCCGGGCGGTGGCACACAGGCACCGACACATGGATGCACTCCGATGGGAGAGAGGCGCGGAAGCTCAGCTGCACTGGCGGCTTCTGGCTTCTCTAGGCTTACTGCAGTCCATCTTTTGGGGCAGGGAAACAGCTGAGCTGTTTACTAATAGAATCACAGAATCACGTAGGTTGGAAAAGCCCTTGAAGATCAAGTTCAACCCTTATCACAGCACTGCCAACCAGTGAACTGTGCCCTTCAGCACTACATCTGCATCTTTGAAACGCCTCTAAGGATGGGGATTCAACCACCTCCCTGGGGAGCCTGTTCCATTCTTTGAGAACCCTGTTGTTGAAAAAATGTTTCTTAATACCCAACCTAAACGTCCCCTCAGGCAATGTGAGGCTATTTCCCCTTGCCCTCTCCCTTGTTACTTAGGTAAGAGAGAACAACACACACCTGGCTACAACCTCATGTAGCAGTAGAGAGAAGTAAGATTTTCCCTCAGCCTCCTTCTCTCCAGACTAAACCACCTTAGTTCCCTCACCAGATCTGTTCTCCAGACCCTTCAGCAACTTTGTTGCCCTTCTCTGGACATGCTCCAGCATCTCAGTCTCATTCTTCTTGTGAGGGCCCCAAACTGAAGGCAGTACTCAGCAGGGGACAATCACTTCCCTAGGCCTGCTGGTCACACTGTCCTTAATACAGGCAAGGATGCTGTTGGCCTTTGTGGCCACCTGGACACACACTGGCTCATATTCTAGCAACTGTCAACAAACACCTGCAGTTCTTTTCCTCCCAGTAGCTTTACAGCCACTCTCCCACAAGCCCAGAGTATTGAAGGGGGGTGTTATGAGTCACAGCACCACACCAGTTACCTTCAGTCTCCAGGTATAGTTGAGCTGCAAAATCCCCATTAAAGCAAAGGATGCAGACCCAACAAAACATGTTGAAGAATGAATGAGAAGATTCCTAGACTTTCAAGAGTCCATTCTAACCAGCCCTCCATCCCTTTCTGAACTGCAAACAAACAATTAAAAAGGCCCAAGACAACCATCAGTGCTGATTTTTCACTTCCAAGTTACAGGACTAATATGACTTTTGAATTTTAAAGGACAACTGCCATGATTTTAAAGCAATAACATGCAGAAAAGATGAATAGCAGAGTTGATGACCTGGCATGATTTATTTGGCAAATCCTTTTGGTTCTTTCTGGAGCAGTTTAATAACAGTGCTCACCTGTTTGCCAGTGGGAATTTAATGTGGGCTAAAAAGTCACTGAGAGAGATGGAAGTCTGTTCAAAACAGAGTAACAACAACAACAAAAAAAGAATTTGAGGGGAAAAAAGCTTAATAAAGTCTTCTTTAAATGAAAACCACTCAAGGCTTGACTGTTAATCAAAAGAACATTACCTGCCTTGCTCAGCACCACTGAAACCTGAATCTGGCAGCAAAATTCAGAAAGGAACCCTTTTCTCTTTATGGTCATAATTTAGAACAGCTGAATTATTTGCTCTAAGTGTTCTTTCCCTTCTGCTAATGTATTGTGCTTCTGGGATTGTTCAGAGCAAATATTTTTTGTTGCTAAGACAATAAACTACAAAAGCGGGAGGCTTCTGAAAACAATTTTCGAGCACATTTCAAGCAGCAGCACTACCACTATGCAATCTGAACAGACTGGATTTTGGGGTCATTTTCACTAGAATTGAAAAATGCTGAAATGTCTCACAACATTTGTTTATTTTTCTTAAACCTAGACAGCTGCTGCTTGCAATACGCTGGAGCGTATTTTTGCACAGAACAAAGCTAAACATTTGAACAGAATGAATCATTGAATCATACAATCGATAAGGTTGGAAAAGACCTCAAAGATCATCAAGTCCAACCTATCACCCAACACCTCATGACTACTAAACCACAGCACCAAGTGGCACATCCAATCCCCTCTTGAACACCTCCAGGGATGGGGACTCCACCACCTCCCTGGGCAGCACATTTCAACAGCTAACAACTCTCTGTGAAGAACTTTCTCCTTACCTCCAGCCTAAACTTCCCCTGGTGCAGCTTGAGACTGTGTCCTCTTGTTCTGGTGCTGCTTGCCTGGGAGAAGAGACCAACCCCCTCCTGGCTACAACCAGGTAGCTGTAGACAGCAATAAAGTCTCCCCTGAGCCTCCTCCTCTCCAGGCTAAACAGTGAATTAGCAGAGAGAGTTTGCTGTTGAAAAGAGCGAGCTAGACAGGAAAAATACATTCTTAAACATATGTAAAGCACTAAATTACAGAAAGTAATGGTTTCATATACATCCTGCTGCACATGGAGAGCAGGTTTTTTCTACATGTCATATTCAACTTAAAAAGGCTACTTAAAATCTTCCAAAAACCTGGCACCAGTAACATTTGAGTTTTCCTGGTTTTTAAACATCCCTGTAGATACTTTAAGCGAGATAATTTGGGGCCATTGATATGTGGTAGGGTAGCTATAGCGAGCTCTTCATGTCCTCTATAATCAGAGAGGTTCCACGTTAGTGTCAGACATCACAAGGAGCTGTTACCTGGTCAGACTCATGGTACAAGTCAAGCTCTGCAGGCTGCAGCACTTTTTTTTCTCTTCCCCTGACTCACACAAACTCTCATGCATCACAGCTCTGGCCCCTTTCTGGAGGGGCCAGAAAAAGGGGAGTTTGTAAGCACAGGGTGGCAAAAACCCCAGTGCCCTGGGAAGAGCTGCTCCCACGCTGCTGCTCAGGCAGCTCTGGGATTTGGCTGCAGCTCGGGAGGAGATCCGTGTGTGGTGCTCGCAGACAGCCGAGCTGAAAAGATACAGGCTTCCCACATTAGCACTCTGTGAGCTGCATCAAACAGAGCTATTGGATTAGCTGGCTGGAACGGTGTCATGCTCTTATTTTTAGTAAGCTATTATGCCTCTGGGATATATTTTATTTATCAGGGAATTGGACCTAAACAGATGTTGCAGTGCTTTTCTAAAGGGGGCTTTAGGCAACTCGCTGTGATGTACCTGAAAGATGCATATCTGTTTTGGAGGAGAGGCAGGGTGAATGAGTGAGCCAAATAACTGCACACACATCTTTTAGTCCTGAGCCACTAGTTGGAAATGACAGTTAATTCTTCAAACAGAGATCTAAAAGATTTCACTGGAAAAAAATAAAGAAAAAAAGAATGGTTGTCATTTTTATAAAGAAAAAGTTGAGGCTCTCCCAAAATGTCTGTAGTTTAAAGCAACATTATGAAACTGAACAGGTGAGAACTTGCTGAAGAACGTGGCAAAATATATCACAGTAATGCAGGGTTGCCCAAAGGACCAATAGGGACTAGAATCAGAGAATTGTTAGAGTTGGAAGGGACCTCAAGGATCAGCCAGTTCCAACCCTGCTGCCATGGGCAGGGACACCTCACACTAGATCAGCTTGCTGAGTCCCATCCAGCCTGGCCTTAAAAACCTCCAGGGATGTGGCTTCTACCACCTCCCTGGGCAGCCTGTTCCAGACTATAATGGATACAGTGATGAGCTGCAGGCCCATGTGCGTGCTGGTGCTTCCATCCAGGGGAGCTGCAAGTCCTAATGAAGAACATGAGAACCATAATTAGCATGAGTACAAATTCTTCAGTGTCAGCACAAAAGCTGACTCCTGCATCCCCAGGCAGCAGCTTGGAAGGCTGCTGCGGTTTTTCAGTCACGATTATCCTGTCATGCTGCTATGGCATGAGGTCTCAAAGAAGAAAGTATCTCCTCAGAGATGCTCTTCAAGCAGAGGAGAGCATCATCTTGGTGATAATGCCAGCAGGTTCAGTTAGGGACGGCTAACTAGGAGAATTACAACAAAAGAAGGAGAAAGGGGGAATTTAGGTTGAAGATAAGAAGATGACATTTTATTGCTTATGTCAGCAAGCACTGTGGACAAGTACTTCCTAACACCTTGGGCACGGGCTGTGCAGCAGACACAGGTGCAGAGGGACTGCAGACACAACGTTAAGAAACAAAGGGGAGAGAGATCTGCAAAAGCTTTTGTCAAAAGGAGTTCATACTCAGTTGTTAGCACAGGACTCTCCAAACTGTGTTTCCTGCAATTCTTCCGGCAAAATGAGGCAGCCCAATTTCCTCCCCTTTAAGAGCTGATTTCCCTTAGAATTCATCAGCATTTTGTAAGAAATCTGACCATAAATAGTCACTTTTTTTCTTACAGAGATAAACTAACATCAGCATACCAACACCTGCAAGCCTTTGGTTTTGTTGCAATCATACCAGATGGAGCCCACCCGCAGAAGATGCCATTCAAAGAGGCTTTTCTTCTTTGGCTTAACTGGGTGAAAAATGGTTGTGCCAGGTGGCAACCTGGAGCACAGGTATAAAGTGGACAATATGCACCAGCACAGGATACCTAGAAGATGCAGGGCCTTTTCTGTGTGCTGCAGCTGTTGGGTATCAGCCACCTCTCCATGCAAGGATCACAATTTCTAATCTCATGGCTGCTTCTGGTCTGGGCTAGCAACACAGAGTCAGAGTTTAATCGAACCTACTAGATAGCCTGAGAATTAACAGGCTATTTTGTTACTTACCAAATCCAGGTGTTGGCATCAACTCAGTGGGCCTCCTTTCTGCAGAACCGTGCCAAAGGCTTTTAATCTACCTGCCCTCCTTGTCCAAAGCTGCAGTCAGTAAGGGAGGTGGCAGCGAGCAGAGCCTGCTTCAGCAGCAGCTATTGCTCATTTCCTTGTCACTCTACAGGTCACTGGCTGGCAGAAATCTCTGCAGAAATGCATCTAAAAATATTTTGAAAACTTGGCCTCTGCTGATGAGAAAATTGTGGTGACTCATGCTCCCATCAGTTCCAGGCTTGATTACTGCAATTTGATGGACTGAGAAGCTGATATTCCACCGAGACTGCAATTTGCTTAGGGGAGCAGCTGAGAGGCCTCATTGGCACCAATTGCTTCCAACACATCTCTCTTGTCCTTTAATCACTAACAAATTTAATTTCACTTCTCACTGAAGATCTCACTCTCCACCTTTCTGGCAAGAGAACAATTTAGAGGCTGCGCTCATGACCTCTGCGGTAGCTCTAGATGCCAGCGTGAAGCAGCCCTGCTTGTAGCAATGCCTCACACCTGAATTTCCTGGCATTGCTTCCTGTGGTCTTGCAGATCTAAAGCTATGGCGCAGTCCTTGTCCATGCTACTCGAGAAGATTACTTAGCACCTGCAGGGTGCTTTCTGTTGGATGAGAATTTTACAGGAACAGTACATATAAACTGTGAAGAATTTAGTTCAAAATGCCTCCTCAGAGAAGTCACAGTCTGGTGATCACAGGAGATACCGCGGTTTAAGCAAGGAAACGGCAGAGGGGGGACAACTCCCCTCTTCTGCCATTGTTCTGATAAGATGCTGTAGTTTTAGCCAGGGAGATTAGGGCTACCGGTGGAAATGGGGACAAAGGAGGTTCGATTTGTTAGATGCTGGAAGGGGCAGGCCATCAAATCCGAAGTAAAATACTCTTCATTTGCTCCCCTCATGTGCTACATTATCACCGAGCTTTGTTAGAACAATGGCAGGGCTTTTCAAACGGCTTCCCCAGGGAGATGCTCAGCAGCTCAACAGCCCTTGCACTGGAGATGTGCAAGTGGAACCAAGGGCAGAATTTAGTCTTTTCTCTACTGAGCGTGTTTGCCAGGGACTGGATGTGTTCCTGGCACTTTATAATAGCAGTAATATAAATGCATTTGGATTATATCAAAACGGAGAAACAAAGATGTAGCCCTTTACTGTGTTGTAATTCCCAAATGCATCTACATCTATTTAAGTGCAAAACAGTCGACAGTTTACAAACACAACGCTGCGATCATCTGCTGTAAAGGTTCTCTATGAGATTATGATTCAATACAAAACACAATTCAATGTCTGAAATTTCATTTTTAATGTCAGAATAACATAAAAAAAAAAGAAAAAAAAAAAACCTAGCTCTTTCTCCATTTGCAGTCTTGCAAGAAAAATGTGTACCAGGGACTTGGTCCTTTCTAGTCATTTCTACATCTCTCACTGTTCATCTCTTATGCACGTAGGCACTTGCACGTAAGCAAATGTGCTTGCAGACAGACAATATTTCATCTTGCCTTCTAACCTCCTGCTGTCAAGATATTTCCTCAGAAAACCATGCACAAATAAAACTAACAGCTCCTCTTTCCCTGACTGCCAGAATAACGCAGGGGACTCCTCCTGTAAAACCAAGCTACTGGATCGCTCTCCCCCTGCTCTGAGAACAAGCACAACTGTGCAGCTTCTGCTGAGGTTGCCCTTTCCGTCATGTAACCTATTCGCACTAACCGAAGGACTACAAGAAAAAAACCCACACAACCACAATTTTAACTACATGGAAAAATATTTTAGCTTTGACCTGTTACTGGGCTCATCAAAAGCTCCTCAATTTAGTGCAGAAAAAGGCTAACAAAATTTTAAAGGCATAGTCTAAAACTACCACAATGGGAAAGCAAATGTTGGAGTCACTCAAAGTGCTAAGATTCCCCATGACCTTTGAAGCGCTCTTGTACTGTTTGGGCTTTTTTTTTTCCCTTCTCTGCAGTCACTGGATGAGATTATAGCTACACAAAAGAGGTGCTGATGATCAAGACAGTCCTGGTATTTTAACACAGGACACATTCTCCTCTGCCATCAGTTTTGTCTGTTTATGTTCAATACCAGGTGTCTCTCAGCTGAATTTAACCCAACAAGGTGAAAAGATTCAGAACTGTTCTAACCCTCTACTGAAACACTGGTGGAGTTCAATGAACGAATTTTCAGCTGATAACAATTTGCAGTGTTCTGAGGACTTTCTTTCCCCAAGTTTACTCCATAACATATTTCTGTACAGTTCACAGGTTGCTTTTTGTTTCAGGAACAAGCAAACAGTTTCAAAGCTTATCCACACCAGAACAAAACACAGGCAACAGAGGTAAAAAGTTGACGTAGAGGATAAGTAATTTTGGTTTTCTATTAACAAAATGAAATTCAAAACCATTCTGTTTATTAAAGACATAGAGGCATAAAACAAACATCATAAAACAAACATCTTCACAGTCTTATAACAGAATTGATATGCAGAATTAAGTCTCACTAAGCAAGGATTTAAAATATATATATATATAGTTCAGGTTTGATTTATATTCCCTTTAGACCAACACCTCCAACACTCATACACAATATTTTGGCCGACCCAAGCAATCAACAAGGACTTCGTAACGGCTCTAACAAAGCTCCATCTTAAACCAGTTTGAAATATTCATAAACACAGAAACAATTTAAAACAGAGCAAGAAGAATGTGTTCAGTGGAACCTAAGCAAATCTGTTGGATGTACTGAAAGTGAGAGATTCAGTACATAGAGGTAGCTCAGTAAAGGTACTTGCAGTGTTCTGACTGTTCAGCATTGACACAACCGCTGTAAGTTACTGCTGCTTGAACTCTTCCTAGATATCTGAAAACCTTGAGCACTCTTTCTGGGCTTGGTGCTTTGCCTTTCAAAACCAACAGAAAGAGCCTTCCATTCCAGTGGAATTGGGATGAAGTCTTTATATACTCTGGATATTGAGGTTTATGGAAAGAGAACAAAAAGACATTGTCCTGAGCCTAGACTCTCTGCTGAGAGCAGGGTTTTAAGCTCAAAGGAACTTTTTCTCAGATAGAGCCAGTTCCTGGGTATCATGCTCAAGGGGAATCTTGATTTGGCTCAACAACACATGCTATTCTCTCCAATTACCCCACAGGTTGGCCTGTTAGTGGGTCTGACTGATCAAAGCAGTGAGCTCAGTTTTGATTCCCTTTGCATCACTGGCTAATGAGAAGTGAGCAGAACTCTGGGGGGCACAGGTGGTGGCAATGTCCCTCAGCACTCCCTCCTGCTCAGTGTGCAGAGCTTGGTCCCCCTCCAGGGAATGAAAGAATTCAGCATGCTGCCACCTCCTGTACCTTGTGACATAGTCAGGTGATGACAGTTCAGAACAAGGTGATGCTGTCAGCTCCCAGTGGCTTCTCACAGAGATGGTGACAGTTCCACCTTGCTCTGACTGACCAGCAGGTAGAGCACCGGTGAGTGTTACCAGATTATTTTCCTGGTGTTCTCAGGAAGAGTGGACTAGGAATAATAGACCAGGTAAACCAAACACATTGTTTCTCACTAAGGCAAAAGGATATGGATTTTGCCTGCCTATTGCTATACAGAAGACCTTTAGCTCACATAAATGGCTACAGCCTTCTCAGAGCTGTGATAATTTACGTCTGCTAAAGATCTGCTCCCAGGTGTTGGCACTCGGCTGCACCATTAACTGCAATGTCAACCACAACACACAGGAAACTTCTGCATTTATATCGATCCCACTTTGACCTATTTCTTTCATTCCTTGCAATGTCTGAATGCACAACTGCCAGCACCACCTTCACAGAGGGGCACACTTCAGGGGCTGGGCTCGGGTGCACCTCTGAAATCTTATCTGTTTAGATATATGTCTGTGTTCCTTGCACCTCAACTCTGCTCCTAGAAACAGCATTTTGGTATTCTTTTTAATGTAAGGTTATTAAAAAAGTAACATTTTATTTATTAAAAAGTTGTGACTGATTGTCAAATTAGCTAAGGTAATGGTACTGTTGCTATAAAGATTCTTTTAATTGGCAAAAAAACCACACCCCAAAATTGTCAACTTTCTTGTCCTCACAAGCTATTGTTCATTACCAATGCAGCAATATAGAAAACATAGCTTGGCTTACTCCAATAAAGGCTCTGTTTCAATATTAGCATCCTAAATTCTGTCACTGCAGATCTCCCTGCATTGCACTGGGGGGAAGGAAAAGGGGGGGAAAAAAAAAAAGAAAACCAAAAATTTGTGTTCTTCAGGGGTAAATGATGAAAGATCTCCTAGCTGCAAACACAAATACTTCACTCATAACCCAAGCACCAGACCAGTTCTTTGAAGAAGCTTATGAGGCATTTAAGATATACAATGGCACAATATCATACAATGGAATTGAAAGAATTTTTTTGAGGAAACCATTAACTTTGAAGGAATGTCTAGACAACTGTGTCAACAAATGCAAATAATTCATGCTTTTCAGCTTCTATCCAATGGATGGCCCCATGCTGAGTATACACAAACTCAGAAGAAAAAGGCATGTCACAGTCATATGACTAGGGAGTGTAACAGAGTCACACAGAAATTCAAGTCAATCTCAAAAAAACCCTTCAGAAAGCTCTTCCCCAGGGTAAGCCAGCAGTGGGGCAGGCTTCTAGCCACTTTGGCTAGTTTAAAACAGAGACTTCCAGCTGGTGCACCCTGGCTTCAAAGCAGGGGCAGTGGAAGAAACAACAGCTGTTAAGTCATGACCATTCACTCAAGATAGAAAAATAAAAACTAAAGGACTCCAAAATACTGTACAACCTCTTGCAGTAACCAACAAAGTGGCTTCTGGAAACAATGTTTTTGCCAAAAATGTATCTGTAAGGCACTTAACAGGTATCTTTTTAATATATATATATATATAAAAAAATAAAATATGCACTGAAGCAACATTCACAAATAGCCAGGTGTCTCAATTGTCTGTGTGTACAGTATAGTACATATATACATTCACTGGGACACAGGCCATCTCCATAGTTATACCTTCACGGGGGCCTTGGGCTGCCTGGTTAACTTCTGTGCCTGAAAACAGAAAACAAAACAGTCACTGCTTCATATTCTTAAACACAACCAACAGCACAAGACATGACCTTTATTTGCAAGGGGCAACACAATGCTGTGTGTACTTCTGGGAGGCTGAGTGAGGGAGTCAGCAGGCTGCTGCCAGGCCACGCTGGGCTTTGCGCTGATGGTTTTGTCTCTGATAGCCCATCGGAACCTCCTCATCTACAGATAAGCCTTAAGAGAGGAACCAGAAGGAACATGGCTACAGTGCCAGCGAAGGAAGTAGAGGTGGGTCTCAGATCTCTTTCAGAAAGCAATTATTTGGATCCTACTCAAACCACTTGTAACACAGATACAAGAACTTCTGACCCACTTGTGGAGAGGCTGTGAAGAAGTTTTCTGCCAACACATTTGTGTTCCCTGGCCTCCTTCCATTAGGCTCAGTCTGCTCAGAGTATAGTCACTAGTGCAGTGGTGGACATCACACACTGGTGATATGTCTGCCTTCTTTTCTAAGAAAAAGGAACAAGAAGCCAAAATACATCAGCCCAGAGGTGATCTTATGCCAGGGAATACCTGATGTCTTTGTAGCTCTAGTCTGCTCTCTAAGGAGGATTAAAAACATGTGCTTTTATTTGATGGTAGGGTCCAGCTCTGTGTTCCCCACAGGGGTGGCCAACTATGGTGGCTGAATGACTTATTCAGTGTTTGACAGCAGTTCAACTCAAATTACAGGTGTTCATGATTGTACTTTGGCAGGAAGCAGCAACTCCAACTTAGGAGGCAAATACGAGTGGCTTAAAAGTTGCCAGGTTTTCAGCTGACCTGTAGTCATTCCGAAGGATGCCTGCTGTACCCTCTGCAGCACAAAAGCCCACTGCTTTCTTGTGCAGGACAAATTGTTCTGAGAGGGAAATGAATGAAATCTGCAAATTCCTGAATCTCTGTTTTCCTTAGGCTTTGGGGCAAAGTGCTCTGGCATTTGCCTGTCGAGCCAGAGACGTATCATTTCCAGAGGGCTGGCTAAACAAGTGATTTTCAGTCTGAGAGATGTCTGATGGCTCTTCCTGATTGTAGTTATTAACCTTTAATATTGTACATTTAAAGCTTGTAAGCACTGCTTGAAAAAAAAACCCACACTCCAGCACAAATGTAAACCCTTAGGGAAAAAAAAAATATAAATCCAAACCTTTAAAAATAAATAGGTTATATTCCCCTCAGAAACAGCAGCTTCCAGCAACTCCAGCACTTAACTATTGTTAAATCCAGCCACTGGAGATTAGTCTTTTTTGGGTACTGTTCGGCAAGAGGCTTGTCTGGGGAAGCAGTTTTTTGGAACTTTGTAGTTTGGCAGGTTCTGCTGCTGTGTTTACAAACTAGAAATACCTTAGTGCAGATGAACCTCTAAATATTTAAATCCAATTTCATACAACCAGATCACATGTACTACCATAATTAAGTAAGAATGTCAGCGGAGCTGAGTACTGTGACTGGATCACCGTCTCCCCCTGCAAGAGAGATGCCAAAATGAAGCCAAGGTGTTTATAGAGAATAAACATCAAGGGTGATGATGACATGTTTATTTTCAAAGTGGGAGACCATTATCCAGTCACAACACTCACTTCTGTTATACTTATTATAATGGTACCAGACCCGAGCTCATTGATTTATTTTTTTTTCCCAAAGAGTAATTAAAACAACATTTGTGAATAATACAGAAGACCAACTGAAGGAACTGCTGCAACAGAACAACAATCCCCCAAAGTGGTTCCATGGCAGCATTACAGTCTGATTAGCACAGGAGGTTTATTTGATGCTTAATGAATAAGAAACTAGCGCTGGTGAACTGTAAATCTCTCCAGTACTGGTTTTCTGATGCCCTGTTTAAAGGCTGTGTTGACTTGCACCAACTGACAGCAGCCCCCAAAGGCCATTAATGCCCCCAAGGATCGGGCGGATCTGGATGAGCTCCAGCCCCACTCCTGGTCCCAGCAGTGGAGAACAGTTAGATGCTGAAGAGAAGCCAGCATTACAGGGATCATTCTGTCACCGGCAGTGACAGTGTCAGCTTTCAGTTGTCTTTCTGCATGGAGTTTTCATCACACAATCTCCTGATGGTTTCTGATTTGAAACACCTCATGACTTTCAGACTGATGGAAAAACAATATGGGACTCTCAGCTTCCCAGTTTTGGGTGCTCAACAAGGTCTGATTTCTGGACTCAGGTCCTGAAAGTTCAGACTTCTCCTGCTTTTTACACTTCACGTAACCAAAAGCAAAGCCACACAAAAATGACTGATTTGGGGAAGGCATTCAAGTTAGCAAGGTGACTTCAGTGGAGCACAGCTGGTAAAAAAAGTAGCCTGCTGGGTTTTGCTGAACGCTGCAAAATCTGCTGCATGGACTAGCTTTCTCTGAGGTGCTTACTACTGACTAAAACCATTGCAGTTATTTCACATAGATCACAGAATGGCTGTCAGATGTCAATACCTTCACTGTGTACTGCAAGAACCGCAATCTGAATCAGTGATGTTGATGCAAAACCCTTTAGGTTCTAGTCTGTGACCCTACAAGCTACCTCACGCCATAATTTTGGCATGAAATGGGATGCAACCAGCCTCCTGCAGACATCTTGCTATTGGAAAGGGTGACCCAAGTTTGAAAACCAAATAAATCAATCTGTTTTTTCTTTCCGCTTCAATTCCATTCAGAAAGTGTCCTCATTTTACCTGATTTCTCCAGTTCCCATGCCAGTGGACAGACCTTCGTCACGTCTCCATAACCGAGATCCAAAGCTGGGATGATTAACTAAAGATGGAACCATTCCTACTGGGCATCATCTGAATTCCTACTTTCAGTGAATTCCAAATCTGAACTAACTATAGAGGTCTAACTTGAAGATCTGAACCTTGTCAGAGCCAAGAGGGATAAAGTTCAGCATTTTTAATTTGGTATTACTTTGACTACCACTGCCATGAAGGAAGTAAAGACACAGAAAAATCCCTACCATGGGATCCCAAAAAAGGAACCTGAGGAGTTTAAGACGTGTTCAGGTAATTTTTTTTCCTCAAAGCACACTTTTCACTGTAAGTGTAAACCAGTAATTCTTACCTTTTGCCTGGAAACCATCCAAGACTTTATTGTTGGTACCAAGAGGCTGCCAAGAAGAATCTGAGCTGGATGATAGATCAGTAAGGGGACAGAGATTAAGGAGAGGTGCTCATAACCCGCAAAGACTATCTTCAGCATAGGAATTCCTGCAGGCAAACAAACAGGAGAGAGACTTTCACCTCAGACTCTGAGCAGCACATAAAAGTAAAGCATTGTATGTTGCATTGATATTTCACCAAAAAAGAAAACCCATGACAAACCCAAAGGAATCAAAATGAAGACTCAGAAGTTCTATCTAAAAAACACAGCCCAAACAAAGCAGCAGGAACATGAGCATAAAAAAATACATGGCAGAGAAAGTTCTGGGGCAGAAAGGAAGGAGCAGGGGAATGCCATAAAAGATATTTTCTAATTTAATTTCCTAATTCAATAAGCCTTGATATAAAATACATTCTGCTACAGCATGACTGTTCATCTGCTGAGGAGAGCTCTGTACTGCCTATTTTACTACTTCCTTTCACTGTGCTCTGTTTTGTGTTTTGTCATGACTGTCCTCCATCCAACCTGCTCAGCTCCTGCTTGCAACCTTTCTTCAGTCCATTCACCACTGGAGGAAGGTTGTGTTTTGCTGCTATACACCTTGCAAGCTGACAGCCTTCCTCCTTTCACTGATCCATGCAGTCAAGGCAGAGAGTCAAGGACCCTGCAGGTGAGTGCTCCTGTTAGGGAATGAAGCTCCCTCCTTCATTCATGTGTTTCAGAAGAGATACAGCATGAGAGAGAAAAGGTTCAGTGAACTTAAGTAAGCAATATGAAGTGGTCCTGCCTATGAAGAGTTAGCAGCTGGAGTACAGAAGTTGCTAGGTGCTGGAAAAAATGAGTGTTAAGAGCTGGAGATTTTTCCTAAGAGCTTGAATCTGCACTCAGCAGTGCTAACTCTGTTAGACATGTCCACGCATAATCTTCCCATTTGATGATGTGATATGTAAAATGAAATTTGATTTAGCTTTGCAGTAACGAAACTGAATGTGTTTCCCTTGAACATGTTGTTTACAATTACCTGCTTCAGTCTTGGAACTTTGCTATCACACTCCAACAAAGCTTAGATTCATAGAATGGTCCAGGCCGGAAGGGACCTTCAAAGGTCATCTAGTCCAACCTCCCTGCAGCCAGCATACATGTGGGCAGAACTTGCAACCACCTCTGTCTTGCTTGACCAGAAGTTTGCAGTTGCCAACAAGAGCAGCTGCAATTCCTCAGGAGCTCCCTGAGAACAGACCTTCTTTTCTCCCACATCTTAAATGTTATTCTAGGAATCTTCTGCCAGCATCAGCCTTGTAGTGAAGCAGACTGCACACAGTTTTCACAGAGCTCATCTGTGTGTCTCCTTTCTTGGCAATGACAAAGGACTGAGCTTTGTGCCACATGCCTTCTGTTGCTCCATCAGTAGGTGTTTCAGATCAGCCAAAGTTACCAGGTTTACAGAAACTTCTCTTTATGTCTTGGATAAATTCCTGTTCTCAACACCATTTCAGGTTTCCCTTAATTGAAGTTGCCACCTCCCTATGTGTGGAAACAGTTTTTCATGGTGAATATTACTATTCCACCAGTGCCCCACTCTTGCTGAAAGCTTCATGAGGTTTCCACAGAACAATTTCCTGTAATTGTTCAGATCAGCTTCATCACATTATACCACTAATAATCTAGCAGCCTTTACTTATGTGGGTATTTCCAGGGAAATTAAGTAAGTGAAAGCTTCTGTGCCTAATTTCAATATTATAATTACCTTCAAAACAACATCATGGCCCTATCACAGAGTTTGGTACTTGAAGCCATGGTTTAGTTGTCAGGAAGTGTTAAATATTAGGTAATAGGTTGGACTTGATGATCTCTGAGGTCTTTCCCAACCTGGTTGATTCTATAAGGCTGCTTATTATCAACACTGACCTCTGGGGCTTGGGAACAGTATTGGGACAGAAACTGAATGGGTATTTGCATTATATCCAGGAGTGTAACTGACTTGCAATGTTCATCATACTGTTCTCGTGAATGGATCTAGGTTTTATTGCCTGTTTCCAAATCTCAGCTTGAATCTTCTGGGCTCTAACCACAGAAAAACATTATGAACACGCTATACTTATGCTGACAAGACAGTACCTGGTGTTTTGGCAGTGCAATTTGATCCACAGATTCAAAAACACTTTAGTAAGCTGAGCAGGACTCCTACAGAGAATCAAGAGGAGACTGAAACGCCTAGCCTAAGATCACACAGCAAACTAACAGCAGAGATCCCGTGTGCCTGAGACACGCTTGAAATTACTGAATGCTTTCTGAAAGAAAAGATGAGAAGTTCCTGCCTAAAAGGTAAATTCTCCAGAGGAAAGCCATTTCAGTAAACTGGGAAAAGAAAATGGAAGTTGTCAAATATAAATAGAAGATACTATAATTAGTGTGACAATGTAATTAGATCACTGGGTGAACAGAGGTTCTTAATTCACAGCTTGTTTAACTACATGTCACAACAATAGGTTCCTGGAAGCTACTAATGTGCAATTAAAGTTCCTGCTATTTACCAGGAAAAACTGCTGGAAAGAGGAAATAATTTTTGCAGGTACACATTAGTTTAATGGAAAGGAAAAGACCTGTTGCCTTCTTAATGCATTTGCTGACTTTTTTAATCCCAACTTTGCCAGCCTGCAAACCTCCCAGACAATATTTCACGACAGAGATCCACAGATCCCAGGCACAAATGCTTGTGGCAGGAATATTAGCACAAAGCTGAACAAAGCACCATGTGTTTTGTTTTGCTTTGTTTTAATGCTGTCTAAACTTCTTTTTTTTTTGGTAGCAGTACAAAGTAACTGCTGATGTTGTCCAAAACCACTAAACTCATGCAGATTCCTAGCCAGGAAAAACAAAGTTATTCTAATAGTTACTTTTCCCTCACTTGGGAAAAATAAATAGCTGTATAATAATATATATATTATATACATACATATCTAAAACACTTTAAGAAACCCAACAGAATGAAAGCCAAATCCCAGCCAAAGGAAGTGAAGTGCTGTTTTCATGCCTGGCTGATGCCCTGTGCTGAATCTTAGCTTGAAATGCACTTTCAAAATGAGATTATGAACCAGCACCAAGAGAAGCTCCAACAGAAACACTGACA
Organism: Dryobates pubescens; assembly: GCF_014839835.1. Lineage (NCBI taxonomy): Eukaryota > Metazoa > Chordata > Aves > Piciformes > Picidae > Dryobates > Dryobates pubescens. Next base: position 14,744,212 of record NC_071635.1, read on the forward strand.
CAGTAGTGACATAAACAGGTGCAGCTTTAACAGAGCCGAGTGACATGACTTTAAATCTTTCAGACAGCAAGAAGTGAAGGTGCTAAGTAAAATGGTTTTGGTTATCATTAAATTGGGCTGTCCTGCCCACTCCCCTTTTCCTCATCTTTTCATAGCATATTGCTTTCAGTACTAATGGAGTATGATAGCTGCACTAAGTCCGAGATAAGTGAAATAGTGCACAGGGTCAAACCACATGCATTCAAATCCAGGTCACTACCTTAGTCTTAAGCTTCCTCACAGTACACAGCAGCTCCTCCCTCCCACCACTTGCCAATAACACAAGGGTATTTATTTGCCATCTAGAGCATTAAGGTTGCACTTACATATATAAAGAATAACGTCTGTAAGGATTTCTGGGTTTGTTTCCAGAGCCATTAATCATCCTTTTTTGCACTTCAGGGTAATAACTGGACTGACTTCCATGGGTCTTGATTGACACCAGAGGAGGCACATTGTCTATAAACTGATAATGCCAATCTTTTTAAGTTTTAAGGCTGCTGTCATGGTATGAAGGCTCAGGTCACAAACACCCATTTGTGTTGCTATGGTTTATGAAGTTAGGGGCTTCCAGCACCTCGGTTCAACTCCTCTGCCAAGACCTTTGCTCACTACATATCATAAGAACTGAATGCCAAAGTGCTTTTCTGTGGTTTGGTGCCAACTAGGGCAGGTTTTCTCAAAGTAGGGGTGGAACAAACTGCTAAGTTGCCAAAATGTTTTAAACAGCCTTATTGTGTGAAAGTGTGTCCTGGATCAGAGCAGGCGCAAGTCAGGGCTGTGTCTCATCCTCCAAAGAAAGAAGTGTGGTACCCAGCTGGGTAAGAAAACAGCACCTCACCTGACCAGGACAACATGGAGCTGTAGCAGAAGAGAGGAATTGCTGAGATCAGCCACAAACATCCCTTACAAACCACATAATTTGTATTCCCAGCTTTTTACCCCACATTCCCCTCTTCTCCTGTGTTTGGCTGTGTTTCTCCTACTACCACTCCCTGACGTTCCTCCTTGTTCTTTGACTTTGGTATTAAGAGGCCCCTTCCCTTTTCTGTTTGTATTTTCTCCCTTCCTCCTTCTCCCTCCTCCACTCCCATGCTTCTAGTTTGCATGGCTTTGCTTCCCAAGACCTTTGATTCTGCTCACTTGCAGCAGTGTAAGTTTTGGGTACTTCCACTAAGCCCCACCAAGTGCAGTGCAGTCAAGAGAAGCAAGTTAGGTGTGTGATGTGAAGTACACTGAATTTCTCTCGCTGTCTGCAGCCTCGCTCAGCCCACCTCACTTTGCAAACTAGAGGAAAAGCTATCAGGAGAAAAGCTGTTTATCTGTGACCTTCTACAAGGGCAAGGGAGATTGTGAGGGCTGCTCTTACAGTCTGGAGCAGGAGAGCCCTGTTTGATCCCCCTTGCTCCAGGGTATTCCAGTTTGCCTCCAAGGCTGTGGTTCATCAGCCCTGGTCAAAGGCCACTGTTTATCTAGTAGCCTGCACCGCTGAAAGCTATTTATCCTTCTTCCAGCTGCACCCAGCATAACCTCCCACATCCTCCCCTTTCCCCTCTGCTCCTTTCACATTTCTTAAAAGGCCCATGAAAATATTATGCTGCACTTCACTACATTTAGTTAACTGTAAAATAACAATAATAAAAATTCCTAAAAGAGTGGAAGGTATTTTTAAGAGAATTTAAATATAGGACTCTTTTCATCTAGCTATCACTGCAGTAATATAAATGAAGCAAATTAATTTTAATGCTCCAAGGTACTGATTCTGTGTCACTGTCACTGACAGGATCCAACTAGACTTTATGAGATGGCATTTGACTTTATGGAAGTGAGCACTGTGCACGCATTTACAATTTTACAGGGACTTTAAGCTGTCATGCTGAAAAATGTTTATAAAACATTAATCAAAAAATGCCTCTTTAATACAATGCATTGTCTGAGAGATGTTAGAAGGCACATATTGTAAATGGGTTCTTTTTCTGACTAAAGTAATTTCTACCAAAAGCCTTTCCCCACTGCTATACAAGTACACAGTGTGGAGAGATAAAGAGCACTTTCTCAGCACATTACTACCTGATCCAAACACTGGGGAAATCACTAATGTACAGCATGCCATATTTCCATGTCACACATGACACATTTGTCTAAAATTACCCAACAGACTTTGACATTGCAGCATATTCCATAGCAGAGCTTTCAACTGACATCTGCCAAGTAAGAACTTCAAGTAGGAGCTTTCTTCTTCTATCAAGCAAGTAAGAGTTTTCTTTTATCCTATACCCATGATGGAAGTGATAAAACAATCAGTCCTGGAAATCGGGGGTTTTTTCCTGTTTTAGTATGTTTATTTTATGCTCACTGAACATGTAAGCTCCCCTTAAAGCACTGTTTCATCATTTGCTGTTTTCTATCACATTGCAGTGGGTTCAGAGAACTTAACACAACATTTTTATCACCACCAAAACACAGGCCATTATCTCTCACACCCAAAGCAGAATTATTGCCAGATGGCTCTACTTACATACTTCACTGGAGAGGTTTTTTCCCCTTCAATGTCTTCATAACAAACAATTTATCCTAAAGCTTTATTGCTAACATTACTGAAACACACGAAATGCTGCTGCTTAGGGAAAGATGTCTGGGGCCAAAGAGGTCATCACTAGGGCTATGGAACCAAAAGGAGTTCAGGCATCAGAATGCCAAATGACCCTCACAAAGAGGCACTGGAAATGCTCTGAAGGAAAGCCCTAGGCTCTGGATTTTCAAGTTCACCCTTCTGCTCATCTATACATTTCAGAACTCTTCAACTGCCATAATCTTCAAGTGCAACATACAAAACGAATCAAGTGTATGATGGTATCCACTCTGACACTCTTCATGCTACTCTCCTTCTGAAGGATCCTCTCAGGGCTTGATGTGAAGGGAACAGTGGTAGGTCAAACAGCTAATTCTTTTTCTTTTTTTTTTTCCACTGAGAAAGGGCCAGTAAAGAAGGCCATAAGGGGCATAAATGATGTTAAAACTCTTCTAAGCTGCCAGAACAGGAAGGCTCTGAGCTCATCCCTGCAAAGACACATGGTTCCATGCAGATAGATACCAGACTGGCAAGATGCTTCTACTCTGTGTTGGAAAACTTAAGGGTTTCCCTGTTTCTCTCCAGGCAAATCACATTTCTATAGTTAGTTTTGAGGAGACAGAAGTTTAGCAGCTCTGCCTGTACTCAGTGAAGGCTAGCCAGGGAGAGATGTTTCTTGCCCTTGTTCACACTGTTAAGACATACTGAGATGACAACAGAAGATGTTTTTGCCAAATTGTCTGGTTAAAGACACTATTTCCTATATCCCTTCCCTCTCCAAACATGCACTGAGCCCACATTAATAGCTCTTTCCTCAGACCAGTTTCTTTCAACTGTGGGAATCGCTGAACGGTATCTGGCAATCCATAACAATACAAATATTTGTTTGCAGCTAAAGAAAGTCCCTGCTGATGTAAATCACATTGGAGAGATGTCAGATTAATTGAAGCTGACCCCAAAAAATGAGCCAAGTTGCTCCCCAGGTGAAAAATTCCTCAGAGGAAGATTTGGTAGTCCTTTTCTAGCCCCATTCCAGCTGTAACTCTGAGCTTTCTTTTGCTCTTGGCCTTAGCCAAGAGATGCTAGAATTAAAGGAATCCAGGCTGAGACAAGTTAATAGACATTTGTTACCTAATATGCAAACCTAACATGCTTTGACTGCTTTTACTAATTCTTGTTCTTCAGGTAACTGGCTCACTAATACTCATCACAAAAAACAGAAGTGCAATGTAAGGACAGTTACTAGAACATCTTGATACTATCAATGCTTTAAGTAAATAGAAATGTAAAAGCTGGAAGGGAAAGCAAGAAAGTGCAGTTTGTCTGTTTCTGGGTTTTCAAGGGGTGCATCCAGATTGGAAGTGATGTCTAATGAACAACACAGGCAATCTCACCAGCTGCTAACCATGAAACATTTAACACCAACAACTGAAGGCTTGTGCCTTAGACTCTCAAACACCTCCACCTGTCTGACAATATGGTAGAAGTCATTAGTTAGCAGGGAATTCAAGAATGAATTGAACCACCCTAAGTCATATTGTAAATGTGACTCATCCTTAAATTGGCACAACAATGCAGGCATGGCAATGTTGTAAGCTGATCCTCACACTTCAGGGCTTTCTTTATTGCTCTGGATATCAGTTTACTCTTCATAACATACTAAAAGCACAGGGTAAATTCTTCCTTGTAATTCCCCTGCAATATCTAAGCTATGAACTTTAAAAACCAGGAAATGAAACTCTTTCTTCCCTTCTTTACAATTCTTACAGCCAATGCTTTTTGAAGGTTTAATAGGTTAGACACACTAGTGAAAGGGGTTCTGGACAAAGAGGTCAACAACCACCCTAAAAAACACAAAGCTGAGATTTGATTATTTCATTGAACAGTAGCTGAGACTAAGATTTCTCTGCATTTCAGTTCTATGTGGATTTTATTTACACATATCATTTAAAAAGCCACTACAGAACTTGTTTTATGACCTTTGTTTAACTTGTTGTAAAGACAAGCAGGAAAGGATTATGCTGCAAACAGTTTCCTACTATCTTTTAAACAGATGAGTAGATGGGTTTTAAAGCTTTTCTTCTCCTGAAACCTTGATGCAAAGGCAAAACATGATATGTAAATTCATTATGAATGGTAAACCAAGAAAAGGCTTCTTTTCAGAACAACAAAATGAATTTGTTAGGAATGCCAGCATCGTCTTCCCTTTAATTCTCTCTTCACCTAGTTTCTGTGACCAAGAATAGAAGGTAAGAGGCTAGAAAAGCTTTAGAATCATAGAATTGTTAGGGCTGGAAGAGACTTCAAGGATCATCCAGTTCCAACCCCCCCCTGACAGAAGCAGGGACACCTCACACTAGATCAGGTTGTTCAGAGCCACATCCAGCCAGGCCTTAAAAATCTCCCTTCTCCCTCTGCTGGAGCATGTCCAGAGAAGGGCAACAAAGTTGGTGAGGGGCTTGGAACACAAGCCCTATGAGGAGAGGCTGAGGGAGCTGGGGTTGCTTAGCCTGGAGAAGAGGAGACTCAGGAGTGACCTTATTGCTCTCCACAACTACCTTAAGGGAGGTTGTAGACAGGCAGAGGTTGGTCTCTTCTCCCAGGCAACCAGTACCAGAACAAGAGGACACAGTCTCAGGCTGTGCCAGGGGAGGTTTAAGCTGGAGGTTTTGAGGAAGTTCTACACAGAGAGAGTGATTGCCCATTGGAATGGGCTGCCTGAGGACGTGGTGGAGTCAACATCACTGGAGGTATTCAGGAGGAGACTTGATAGGGTGCTTGGTTGCATGGTTTAGTTGATTAGGTGGTGTTGGAGGATAGGTTGGACTCGATGATCTTGAAGGTCTCTTCCAACCTGGTTTATCTATTCTAGTCTAGTCTAGTCTAGTCTATTCTTATTCTACCACCACTCTGGGCAACCTGTTCCAGTGTCTCACCACCCTGATGGTGAGGAACTTCTTCCTAACATCTAATCTAAATCTCCCCTCCTCTAGCTTGGATCCATCTCCCCCTCCCATGTCCATACTAGTGTTGCAGTCAATTGGGAAGGCATTTTGAGAAAACAGCTCACTCCCTAGAAATAGTGAGGGATACTTTTTACTGTTCTAAAACTCTATGGACTTAGGCTTATGTGCTTGCGGTGGTCACAGAAGCTTTTTGAGGAGGATCCCTCCTCCAGATTCCCAGGTGTATCCAGTAATAGCAGATTTCTAAATGTTGCTGCTGCTGTTGATTTTTCACATCTTTGCACCCACTGTTTGAGACCTGTCTGGAGTCAGCAGCTCAGACTGGCTGCCAGAAGGTTCACTGAGAGCAGCAAATGTAGATGCAACTCTCTCAGGGAGATTCAACATCATCTTCAATACTCGCCAGCTTTAGTATGGGTGACACTTGTAGCCTCTGCCAGCTTGAGGTAAAAAAAGCACCAACAAAAAAAATTGAGTCATGTCCAAACAGGGATCTTCCCAAGGGTAACCTGTCAGCTGTCTGCTGAATAGAATGTTAGTTTGTTAAAGCAGATAAATTAACTTTAACTGGTTTTGCTGGGGAGGGAGGGCTCTTGTCATGACAATTTTACAGATGGATGTGTGTGTGTGTTTATTTCTTCTTTTTTTCCCCCCATTGTTATAAAGAGGTATCAGCTTGCTGTCATTAAACCCCTGCAATCTGGTTTTTTTTAGTGTCTGATCCAATTACATGTGCATGTCTGGGAAGACACACAACCAAATAAATAATTGGAGAGGTGCAGCTCTGAGATGACAATTGTTATTCATCGATCTCTTTCTGCGAGTCGAGATTGAGAGATGTAAGCTCCGAGTGAATGAGATCTCCTGGGTGAGATTCTTCAGTTCAAACACAGTAAACAAATGTTGTCCTCTGATGCACATTTTAGTACTGCTGCAGGCAAACTTTCTAAATATTAATAAAAACCCTACTACTGGCAGAGTGTGTAGATGAAAAGGAAGCCCTGGGAGCTTGTACAGAATTTCTTGCCACATTCTCAGTTTAATCAAAGAAACATACAATTCAGGTCAGAAAGGAAAGGAGATTCCCTCATTTGCTCCAGTATTTCCCCTTCTGGAATAACAGAGAGGTCAAAATTGAGTAAACTAATAGATTGTGAATCTGGTGATTAAAATACCAGTGTCCAAAAGCCACTATAACTCACTGGACTATGCTACTTCCTACTGTCAGACTGACCTGCCAGCACATTGCCTTCCTGAAAGCACTGTCCCTAGGGATGCTCTGGTCTGAGGGAGACAAGCAGGGGGCACTTGCCCAGCCACATCTATGAGTAGCATGGGAAAGTTTTTAAAAGAGACACTCTGACACAGATTATCAGAGTGACCACAGCCTGTGCAAACAGGAAACACTCATGTTATCCCAAACTACAAACATCTTCAGTCTAGATTTGATTTTGCTAATATTCTGACATGGTAGCTCTGCTGGAAAAGGCATTCTTTGGGGTCTACTGAGAACAAAGATATGCCAATTACATAGTAATAGCCTAACAGATAACACTGTTTGGTAAGAACCAAGTGCTGGAAGACTGCTGATCTAGGAAAGGCAATCCACCTGCCCTCAGGTGGGGCTACAACAAAGAAGATGCTGCTAACATGAGAGAAGTGCAGTAGACCCAGGTGCTTCTCCTCTCCCCATGAATGAACATGAATCCCTCATTTTTATTTTCCAGAGACAGAAAGAGGACAAGGAGAAGGGGAATCACAGAGCAGAGGAAAAAGCGCAGCCAATCACTTGCCACTCTTTCCAAGCAAATGCTGGACTAAAGAGAGGAGAAAACCTTTTCATTTTGGCCCAAAGAATCACAGCAGCAAAACTCATTAAAGGTTTTAGCAGCCACTGAGGCCCCTGGATATCAGAAGGAGAAATAGGAGTTTCTAACTTTCTGGTAGTAGTGAGTGGCCCAGATATGGCCTTCACAAGATACTCATTCCTTCAAGCATATTCCTCCCATCGGCTTTCCTTCTGCCCTAAGGGTCAGCGCCCACCAATTCTAGGCAGAGGAGCAACCTCATTTTCACTAACATTGCTCTATGAGATTAAAGGTCTGTTAGAGGTAAGAATGCAGGCAAATTCAAGTACTAATAACATAAAGAAGTATGACATGAGTACTACTAACACCAAGAAGTATGACATGGGTACTACTAACACCAAGAAGTATGACATGACGCCAGCAGTAACAGCTGCTGTTCAGCACTCATAAGAAAATTCTGCAAGCAAAAGAGACACTAGCAAAAGTCTTATTCTTAAAACACTTTCAGAAAGCAATTAACCAGGATTATTTGCTAGGGCTTTATGTAAAAGTCAGAGGAATTACACATTTATAGCTAGTCACAGTCAGTACCTTCATGAATAATCACCTTAGAGAACAGTTCTCTGCCAGGAGCAGGGAACAACCACTCCTTTTCAAAAACACCACAGAGGATAGCTTGAATACTCCCTTAGGGCAATGCACCTGCTTTTGCCATCTTATTTTCTGTTACAGAATTAAGAGATGCCTCCTTTTTCAAACCAAAATCATCTAACTTCTATCCTCACAAGTTAGAACATTTTGGCATTTTCTATCTAAAGGGTGATAATCACCACAAAAGAAGCAGAGTCTCTGTTCAATCAGGATGGAATTTCACAGACTTTGGGTATAGGAAAAAAAACCCCAAATGAAATATAAAACCCCAGCTAACACTAAGCAACAATGGTTTAGGCTGTGCAAATATATTATTTACCTCTGTAAAAATCTTGGAAGGAGGTATCTGCAGAATACTTGAACAAGCTAGAGAGAGCTGCGAGCAGACTGGAGCTATATGTGAGCAGGATGCTCTCACACTGTGCAGCTGGGGAACTGAGGGGAAGACATGGGCTGATTAATCCATAGCCTGGATGATATGCTCACAGACAATTGAGTGGTCTGTGAGTCTTCCTGTGCACTGCAGCAGGCTTCTAAGAATTGTTTCAAGTACAGACTACCAGTTCTGGACTCGTGCAGCAAGAAGCTGAGCATTTAGGAAAGAAATGGGGATGAAATTAAAAACAATACAAAAGAATGTCAGCACTTCAGCTTTTGCTTGCCAATGAATTCTATTATTTCCTGAAAGAATTTTGCAGCTGAGGAACTTCCATTACTTTCAGAATTCCAAGGTGAAAAACCCACTTCACTGATAAACCCAAATGAGGAAAAATGCACTCTGCATCACAAACAATACCCTGGGCTTTATTAGAAGGTGGGGTTCTTTCTGTTGTTTAGGCTTGGTTTGGCTTTTTTACCAATCAGTTTTTCATCAGCACTAATGTTTGTACTTGTGGTAGCCAAAATAGGTAGCAGCACTCCATTTGTTGCAGATAAAATAATTTTACATAGTAAATACAAAGAATGACAGTGAAAATATTTTTTGACAAGCCTGCATTTTACCTTTGGAGCTGTAACTTCCAGCTAGCAATTCCCTCTCTGAGAAATAAATAAAATCATGTTCTGTACTTGGCTGCAACTTTTGTGTAAGTGCAAGCAACAACTGCAGCATTTTTTTGGATGAGCCACACTGATAGCTGTGCACTTCCTTGAGGCCTCTTCTCCTCTCACTGAATGAACTCCAGGGAATGGCATCATGTCGGGCTTTCCAGATGGATTATGTGAAGCCATAGCTCAATGTCATTTTCAATAGCAAGGCTCATAATTAAAGGTCAAATAGTCACTTCATCTGCAATCAATCAATAGAAGAAGTACTAATACTAAGTACTAATCAATCACTGGCAAATGCACTAATAAAAGCCATGCATCAAACGTCCGCCTATGTGTGTGCTCACATGTTCTCTGCATATATGTGAGTGGAGAGAAGGGAGAAAGAGAACAAAGTGTGGGTGGATATGCCAGAGGGCATTGTGAATACTACATTTATCTTTGCTCCTTTTAAGTTTAGATGCTGTTTCACTCATTAAGTGAAATACAAATAAACATTAGTTTTTTCTGCATATGTGATGCACTGTCCTCAAAAATAACCCTGCCAAGGCAGCCACCCCTTACGCAGGAATATCAGCTTGTGCTCCTAACTAAGAAACACAAAGGCACCTAAGCCTGTGTAATTTGTCCTTACACAAACATGCCCTGCACTCTGATCTTTGAGACAAAAAGTGTGTCAGCTGTTCTGTCTACAAAATAAAACCCAGCATATGGGAGCAGCACTCATCTCTGTGCAGAGCAAGCACTTACTCATGGATTCGACAGTGGAAGTGGCAGTTGGCCTCATGAGCATGCACTGCATGGGAATTAGTTGGTTTCATAATATGGTGTGGGAGAAAGTGACTTATAAAAGTCTTCTCATGCCTCTCCTATTACCACTTCTAAAGCTTTAAAGCTGTCAGCTCTTCTCCCACTTTAGTCAGTGCCATTCTAAGCTCCCCAGGGAATGGGCCAGACGTACCTATTTGGAGTTTCACCTGCCAAGCTGGGAGAAATCAGTTTCAAAGTGAAAGAACAAGTGTTGGGGGGTCATTTATACACCACTGCTGGAATCCTGAAGACAAACAAAGCAGAGCTCCACAACGGATGTGATACCAGACCCTGAGCTGTGCTTGTGCTTTCAGACACTGTAATGACAGAAGGAGAGGGGAAAACTGTCTGCTACAAGAGAACAGAAGGGTTTCTCGTCATGCTGTTCATAGCAAACACCTCTGGACAAGCAGAAATGTGACAGAACAACAAAAGAGGAAGGGGCCAAAATGCCTACATCTGCTCTTCTTTCTGCCAAGATCAGGGTGGGCAAGACTGTGCTGTGGATAGACTTAACTGATCCTTAAAACCAAGTTAGATCTACTCTGCTCCCACCTTCAGTGAAGGAATAAACACTAACTGCTCTGGCTAACATTGCTGTTTACATCATCAGCTCAGGGGCTTGCCTCATCACACTCCAGCTATACACAACCCAATCCTCCCTGCTTTCACAGAAATGCATCTGTGCAGCTCTTAGCTGGACCTGCTATTAATAACAAAGACAGTAAAATGCCAGTGGTCTCACACTCAGCCAGGCTGAAACTGATGCACAGCAGCCTGTGTTGTGCACACGCTGTAGGGTGCACACAAGAGTGGCAGTGCCCTCAGGCTTACCAAAGATGAGCTCTTGGGGACTGCCAAAAAGAGCATTTCCCCATCAGGGATGGTGCTCAGTTCAGGACATGCTGCTGCTGGCTCCTTGTGAGACAAACCTGGGAGCTTCAAAGAAACCTTGACAAAGCTGAGCCCCAGAGATGGAACACAGCATAGATAGCACAGGTCCCAACCACCCAGTGGTCTCAACCCAGGCTCCGAGCAGTAAGTAAAGCCAGTCTAAATATGCAAAGCATCTTGTGATTAGCCTCCTATGAGACAAACTTGCTTTCTTTGAGACATCAGCTCTGCAAGGATGAAGGTAAAGCTGAGAAACAGTCCCACAATACTGTGTTCTGCCACCTCCAGGACACTTATCCATAAGGCATCTGTATTGGCAAGAGAAGTAGAAGCTGTAGGAGTCCTTCAAGTCAAGGTAGCCAAAGCATTTTTCTTTGTGTGCTTGGGCAAAGCAAGCCACAAGACAAAAAAGCCCAACTCATTGGGCTGTGCTAATGAGAGCAGTAACTTGGAATTGGGAAAATGTGAGTCAAAAAGTAAAGCAATCTAGAAACCTCAAAAGTTCCTCCTTCAGTTTTTCTAAAGGAGCCAACAAAATATACAAAGGAAAGTCGACTAGCAGAAGAGAACTGAACTGACCCAGCTCTCTGCATAGGGTGCAGGTCAAGAATGGCTGTAGGAGGATGCTCAGTACAAAGAAGAGTCCCCTTTTTTGAGTGGGTGACAGTAAACCTCTCTAGGATTTAAATACTCAAAAAGGCATTGTGCTTATTGTCTCAGTGTCATGGCAAACTGCAAAAGTATTCAACAGAGCATATACAGAACTATTTTCACTGGGGAGCAAAAGGAAGACATACACATTTGTGCTGTTAAACACAAGCAGCTTCTTTCCTGTAGTATCACAGTTGTGGCCTAAGTTTGTAGGCACCTCCAAATAGCAATTATGAGTTACCTGTGGGGGTGCTTTCTGTACATACAAGTGTAGCTGCCCTCATGAATAGAATAGAATAGAATAGAATAGAATAGAATAGAATAGAATAGAATAGAATAGAATAGAATAGAATAGAATAGAATAGAATAGAATAGACCAGGTTGGAAGAGACCTTCAAGATCATCATGTCCAACCTATCATCCAACACCACCTAATCAACTAAACCATGGAACCAAGCATCCCGTCAAGAACACAAGCTCAAGCCTCAGTTTCATAGCATATTTGGCTGGAAAAGACCTAATGCTGTGTACTCTATAGTCTGCTTCAAGGCAGGATGGACTCTGGCTATCAAAGTCCTGTCTGAGGTTTGTCTACAGTGATAGGAGATTCAAGACATTAATAGGCAACGTATTCCAAAGCTAAACTGTCTTACATTAGACAGGCTTCCCTGACTGTTACCTGAAATCACCATGAGTGTAGCAAAGTCCTTCCCTTTTCAAAGTCCATTGTGAAAGAGTTCGCTTTTCACTTCTTTGCATCAACATTTCATGCGTGGGAAGATCACTACTGTATTTCAGCTGTCTTCTCAACAATCCCAACTGTTTCAGCCTTCCTCAGGGCTCACATTTCTGAGATCTGTGATCACTCATGGCACTTTCCTCTGATCTCTTTCCAGTTGGTCCACATAATTTTTTAATTGTGGAGCCCACATCATCATGCAAATGTCAAAAGCCATAACGCTCTCCAGCCATACAACTTTTGCTATTTCTCTGCAACCCACAGGACCTTGTGTGAAAGGAAATTAGGTTATGTTTCGTAAGATATGCATTTGACAACTCCATGGAGCTGTTACTTGTGCCTTTGTTTCTTCCTACACTGTTAAAATAATTATTTGTTTCAGTAGTTTTCCACGAAATGAAGTCAAACTCACTGATCTATAATTCCTCTTCCCCTCCTGGTTTCCATTGTGACAAAGAGGCTTTATGTTTGCCTTTTTCTTGTCTTCCAGGAACTCCTTCACTTCCCACAGACTTTCAAGGGCACTTGCTAACACTTCTGCAGCACAGGCCTAACTGAAGCAAAGAACCCTGAGATGAATTTCACTGCTGAACTGACTTGGAAAACATGCCACCTAAGTCCTGACTTGTTCCTCCCGTTTCAGACCAAGTTCTTACCTTCGTTACTGACCCTGGCTGTGTTGCTCTTTGACAGATACAGAAGGCATATACTCAGTCCCCTATGTTTCCACATTTCACAACACAGTAAGAAAATATTCAAACACTCCTCATCCCACTGACTGAACACCCTGGAGGAAGCAGTAGCAAGTGGCTGTAAGCATCACTGATTGGGCAGTGTTTAGGGAGTTTCTATCAGAGTATCCTATTATTACCAAGGGATCATAAGTGACCAACATTTCAATGATGATTTGATAAATTCTAATCCAAAGTATCTACAGACATAGTAAACACATTTTTGCTGATGTTAAACAAAAGGCAACACTGCCTGTCTGTGGTTTCTGAGTACTTGTGCTATGAATTTTCACTTGTACAGCCCAGCTTTTAGGTGTTAAGCTTTTACTAAGACTGGGCAGCTCTACCTTGCAATCTTTCCAGTAACCTGAAATTTTATCAACAGACCAGAATAAGAACACAAAGAATAACCCAGCTTTCCACAAATAAGGTGGTCTTGCTGTATAACCACTAAAATCTCAGCTGAGAAGACTGTTGTCTGCCCTGAGTAAGAATTTTATCCTCCTATTAGTGTCATACTGGTGGCATTACTTGCCACACTAAACCCAAACCCATTTAAGCAGAAAAGCCAGCAACCAGCAATTTTTCCTGTTTGGAACACAGCAAGGTATGAATGTTACTGTTGTTTTGCTCAAAAGCTTATCTCCTGACTTACCCAGGGTGAGGGATTTGTGTGTGGAACAGAAAATGATAGCCACTGTGTCTGCTGGTGTGAAACTAGAGTTACTCCTAGAAAAGAAAGAGTTTTAATAACCTCTGATAGTAAAAAACCTTTTTAAAACATCATTGATCAAATAGATTACTTGGAGCATCCATCTGCGTGTTCACATCCCTTTGATCAGGTCTAGTGACAGAAATACTTCTACCCCCAAATGACCAGCACTGTTGGATTAGGTTGGGTTTGTTGAGGTTTGGGGTTGTTTTTTTGAAAGCAGAATTGTTTCTCAGCCATGACAAACTCTCTAATGAATAGAGGGGAAGGAAAGCAATTCTGAAGACATGGTACATAGGACACCAACTTCATTCCAGCCAAGGTTACTTTTGCAAACATGCTCTGTCACAGCAGTGGCCAGCTTGTCTCCGTGACATGAAGAGAGTGACCTACCATTTCTTTTCCTAGTATGTAATGTCAACAAAATGCTCAATGTTTACACTATGAGCACTACTTAGAACATGTAGCTATCTTCCACTTTAAATAAAAACTGCATCTAAGGCTTTGCACCCTGGGAGTAAGACCAGGAAGGGTGGAAAAATGACATGAGAGAGAGGTATATGACTGGTCAATGGATGACCCTTTGGTCCTAATGAGAAAACATTTCATGAGGTTCCAAATATTTACCACACTGGGTTGGTTACTACTTATGGCATTTTAGATTTTACAGCTGGAATATATCTTCCCTCCCCCACCCCCCAGGCTAGGTCTAGAAGTTCAAAAGTGACTTTTAAAATGCCTTCTAAGCTCAAGGTATGACCTTGGCACAGAGAAATTTTCCTGTGGCACTAAAAAAAGCCTAAGTAATATTAAGAAAGTGAAACCTTCTTTGTGATTCTCCTTTATAGATGTTATAATAAAGATGTCTGGAGTCTGCTGTCCTGTGACACTTCCCATTCAGCAGAGTGTTGCTAAGACTCCAGTAAGCCCAAGTGAGAGGACAGCAATGGGTATTCTGCTGTACACTCAAGTGATGCCCTAAGCCATTGCCTGCCACCATTCTCACAGTAGTGTTTTTCTGAGAAGGGAATGCACAACTGTTCTTCCTGGTTGAGATTTAAAAGGGAAAAACCAGCTCTGCCAAACATTAGCTCAGGCCAGCTGTCTGTTAAGAACCACCATATAAGTGCAACAAATTTGACATATACAGAGAAGAGTGAATTGCAGCCCAGCAAATGTATCTTGAGATGTAAAAAGTCAAACTGAGTTCTCTCTCTCATATGTCATCAGCATGTCTGCAGGGCAAATTATACCTTCAGTGACATCTGTGCAAATCCATTTTTTTCAGGGGATGAGGTATAGCAGTGATTGATTGAGATTTAACAACTCTGTAATTAACACACAAGAAAGGACAGAATTCAGGTCCTGCTCTCTTAGCCTATAAAACTCTAACAGAGAAAAATGCAGTAAGGACAATATTGAAATACCAAAATGAGGTCACCCCTATTCAGAAACCTGCTCTTACACATTTGCATAAACCATCACCCAAAGCAAAGATATCACACAAAACAAACATCCAAAAGTTCCAATTCAGCACATTCAATTACCTTGTAGAGAAGAGGAAAGTCAAAAACATGAAGCTCATCTGTACAGAAAATACTGGAAGAGAAACAAGTCAAAATTAGATTTCGAGCACAGAAATAAAGAACACTTCAGGCTCTGCAAATTGCTGTGTCTGTGCCTTCTGCCCCATACTACAGGTCAGAAGCTAGGCTGGACCAAGTCTAGAAAGACCCAGCAACAAACCACCTCTACAGACTGGAAGAACAAAACATATCATTACATTCAAGAAAGCCAGAGCCAATGCAGTGGCTACCCAAGTTCTTCTGAATCCAATTTTTCTTGACACAATGAATGGCAGGAATGGTCACCACTACAGGCTGCACATTTCTTGCACTACTTTTGCTTATGAGGTTGGCAACATAGAATCTCTCAGACTGGGTATATTACTCTCCTAATAAATGATCACTATTAAGAGATTATCACAGACTTTTGACTCCCTCTGAGACAAAGGCTAGTTCCTGAACAGGGCAGTGTACATCAGACAAAGCAGCTTTGCTTCAAGCTGAGTCAGCTTTGTAAGTGTGGATGGTTTCTGAGCATCCTGAGGGGAGCTCTCCTTCACCCACAGGCATGTGGGATGCACAGAGCCCACCCTTGGTCTGCAGAGATGTGGGGAGAAGGAGGTAGCTTGGCTTCTGTGCCGGGTAGCTGCTGGGACTGCAGCAACTGAGCATTGCGCCAGAGAGCAGGAACTCCCCACTGAGCTGGAGGAGAAACCTGGACCTGCACAGACCTCTTCTGGGTTTGTGGGCTATGGGGGAAGGGCTTTTACTTGCAGCACAATCTGGGCTGGGTCCTCTCCCTTTCCTTGCAAACCATGTGAATGCAATAAGGCTAATGTGTCCCACAGGGTAGAGCAAGCCAAGCCAACACGTTTGATTTTGACCCCAGTTTACAACTGGGAAACACAGCAAGGATATTAGCTATTACTGGTGACATTTTCCATACTTTTCCATACATTTCCTAGGATGCATAAATGTCATCTCAGCAGGCACTTAACCCTTCCTTCATGAACTAAGGCAGCAACCCATTGTTCCTGAATGACAATTTTTCTGCACCTAAGTACATTAATATGCACAGAAAAAGCCAACCCCTTAATACACATAATTCTGTAAAGCAATAAGCAGTGGTGTTGCTACCAATTATCCCTTGTGCATATGTTGCTGTGGCTAGAATATTAACATAAAGATTACAGAAAAAAAACATTAATCAGCAGAATAATAAATGCAGTTTCATCTCAAACTCCTTGTGCTGACTTCACATCCTGCTGCAACACATGGTGGCTGTTGTGTTATAGCAGGATGTCAAATCAGCACTGGCCTGCAGTGTACATATCCACCTCCACATCTTCCTTAGGTTTTGGGTGTATAAATATTTTAGGAAAAACAAAAGGTCTAATATGTTCCAAGCTGTTTCAAAGCTGATGTTAACATCCTCTCTCAGAAACTCCAGTCCTTCACACATGGAATGATTTTCAGTGCATTGCACTGCCGGAGCTCTATATAATCACACGTGGCACAAATGCAGAGCTGGCTCTCAGAGAAAGAAAAGAAAGCACAAGGCAGGCAATGGAAGCAGCCACTCTACACCAGCTGCTCAAGGTAGAACACATCTTTTTAATTAGAAAACACATTTTTTTTTCTTTCTTCTAAAGTAGCAGTCAGCACAGTAACATAAAATGACTTCATTCTGAGTTTCGTTGCATGGTAAGCCAGAGGTGAAAATTTCCATATTCCCCCTCTCTTTTGCTGCCAACTCTGCATTTGTTTAAGTGCATCTGGGATGTGGCCCTTCTCAGGTGCCTCTGCTAACAAGCATTTCCTCTAATTTGAAAGAGAGCTCCTTAGCAAGGCTTCCTTCTTTGCTTTCATAATGAAGTATTTATATAATACCATTTCTAATTCCATATACCTACAGTGCTTCGTAATACAAAACCCTGCCAAAATTAGGACAGAATAAGAACTTAGCACAAAGGGCAGGGGCAAATGTCCTCCTGACTTTAGTGGCTTTATAGGAGGAGGCTGGCTTTATAGAAAATACATTAAACAGTGCCTGTGCACACACTTCAAGGTAGGTGATGCATTGATTTCCTGAAGTCTAACAGCTTTAGAGTGTATGGGATGTGATTTATTATGTAAGTGTACTGTAGCTGCCTCTCCTCTAAGCAAATTGAAACTACTGTCTCTGGACAGTCTCAAACAAGACAGGAATTCCCTGCTGGAAGAGGAGACAGTGCCTACACACCATCGCCTTTCCCTGGGAGGCAGTGGTCTCCAAGTGTATTTTTAACTGATGGCAAGGACACCAGCAGTCTGCTCTCACACTCTGCAAGAAATGTGCTCATCTACAGGGATAGATCAGCACACTGGACCTCCCAGCTAGTTTCTAGGTTCATAATACAGTAAGAAAGAACTACTTAGAAGTTGTAACAGTGCTTCTGAGTGAAAACTCAACCTCAGATCTTCCCTTTCTGTTTGGAATGTAACACCTGTGCACTGATGGTCGTTGAATAACAAAGAAGCAGAAACAGAATGGTCATACTGTGTCCAGTTCTGGGCCCCTCAGTTTAAGAAAGATGTTGAGTTGCTCCAACGTGTCCAGGGAAGGGCAACAAAGCCACAGGGAGGGGTGTGGAGCACAAGCCCTGTGAGGAGTGGCTGAGGGAGCTGGGGGGTGTTTAGCCTGGAGAAGAGGAGGGTCAGGGGAGACCTTCTTGCTCTCTACAACTACCTGAAGGGTGGTTGTAGCCAGGTGGGGGTTGGTCTCTTCTCCCAGGCAACCTGTGACAGAATGAGAGGACACAGTCTCAAGCTGTACCAGGGGAGGTTCAGACTGGATGTTAGGAAGAAATTCTTCATAGAAAGAGAGATTGGCCATTGGAATGTGCTGCCCAGGGAGGTGATGGAGTCACCATCACTGGAAGTGTTTAAAATAAGACTTGATGAGGCACTTAGTGTTAGATGGTGTTGGATGATAGGTTGGATTCGATGATCTCAAAGGTCTTTTCCAACCTGGATGATTCTGTATAAACATTTGGAAAGTGGTACTGTGCCTCTTTAGAAAGGTAGAGCCACTGAGCCATCTTAAGCACACCTGAAGAGCAGAGTTCATCCCTTTCTAAAAAGCATTCAGCCCCTAAGACTTCTGGGGATTTGGTTTGCTAGATGCATTACAAGCACAAGCCTAGCCCCATCCCAGTATCCCCACAGCCTCACCCTTTCCAGTATATGTATCTGATTCCACACTTGAAGCACAGCTAAAGGGGAGGCATTAAAGCTGAACTTACTTATCAACACTATTATAATCAAGCTAAATTTATCCAGGTCGATGTTGGGATTGGCGAAGGTGTCACAGAACGTCGTGTAGATGATCATCAGGAGCACACAGCTGCTGATAGCACCGAATGGAGGCTTCTTCCTTTCAAGCCAGTCCTTGATGTATCTTCGGACAATCTGAAACACAGAAAACCAACAGGTTGCCTCTTTTCAAAGATGCAGGGAGCCAAGTTGGGCATCACAAAACGAATCTGACAGCGGAAAGACACAAAGAGAAGAGAGTAATTTGGATGACGGCCACAGTGGATTTCAAAGCTTCCCTGCCACACAAGTCTTCTTCTGGGGAATTTAACATTTGTAGTGCAACTTCCACTGGGCGTCCATAATGAGAGTATATTTTCAAGTACATTCAAATCCATCCTTAATCATGCCAAATGTTCTTTGCTAGCTGTCACCGAGACATGCCCATTAAGCCTCCCCAAAGTTTATCTCCTCTGCTGATACTAATGGATGGATGTAATTATCACAGTCCCCTTTGCACCAACAGACAATTCCAAGTGCAACTTTGGGAATCTTAAAAATCTGACATCTCCAGGAATTTCAGGAGGGCGGATAATCGAAAGTGATCCATGGAACGCTTTAATATTTAAATACCCAGCGATGCACCAGAAGTTTTTAATTAAATTATAACTCAAGCTTGAAAAGCAAAAGTGCATGTGTTGTGGGAGCTTAAATAATTTAGCCTCTGAATATCCAGAGTTTTTGTAAATCCAAAGACAAACGCCGTTTGCACGCTTTTCGAATACCGGAATTAGCACAGGAAAGCTGCTGGACTCAGTGGAAACTTCTGCGCTTTCAGGAAACAGAATCCAAAGTTGTTTTTCCAAGGATTTTAATTTTTTTTTTAGAGACAAGCATCAATTTTAAAGCATCTCCAACTTTCAAATGATGCCAGGCACTACAGGAGCGAGCCTCAGCAGATACAATGCCTCTGCTTCAGCCCTGCCTGGGGAGTCGCTTCTAGTCCTTCTCTTTACTTTATGAGGTTTGAAAACAACTTTTTAAAGCTTTTATCATACAGCTGTGACTTGTGTTAATTTTTCAGCAATCACATCATCTTGCCTAATTTCTCTTGAGGCCTCCTGATGTTCTCTGCTCTTTCAGAAATAATAGCACTGAGATCCTGAAACTCTTCTACCAGAGGGCCCTGAAGGTGTCTCGTTACCTTCTCATAGCAGTACCATCAATAGATGCCACTCACAGTTTAGCAGCACACAAGATTTTAGAGGTATTCAAGATGAATATCAAAGCACCATCACCAATGCTACCATAGGACCTTTTCACACACTGACTGCCAAAGCTGCAGGACTGACCTTGCAGCTGCCAGGTTTCCTCCTTTCCAGCTTGCTTGCAAGTCTCTCCGTAGCAGTCCTGGAAGCAGCTATTCCAATCACCACAACAAACAGATTTCACAGCCCACATGGTAGGGTACACACCAAAAATTTGGCACGTGGGGCTCATGGAAAGTTAGAGGCTGAAAACCAGCATTTAGTTCTCAGCACTCCTAAGCTTCCCACTGAAAAATAACAAATTTACAGGAAGCCATGGAAGAGACTGCTCAACACCCCAGTGCTCAACACCCCAATGCTCAACACCCCACTCAATGTTCAAATTTCACACTTGCCAGACGCCAAAAGACAGAACACAGCTCAGAAGGTATGACCAAGCCTCTGAAAAGAGCATTCAGTGAAGCTCCTTCAGCCACCTCCTTACCAGCCAGCAGGCAGGAACAAGGCACTGCATTGATGAAAGAGGTAACAAAGTTGAATGAGAACATTTAGTGCACAGCATGAAAGACATCAAATGGGAAGACCAGGTGAGCCTAATCTGAGCAGATTTGGGACTCTAATCATCAGAAGCAAGAAGCAAAGTCATTCACCTCTAAACTGAGTGTTTTCTAAAGGAACTTAAAAAACTTCACAACACAAAACACCAACCTATTATCCCCTGCACTGAAGTCACACTGGGGAAAAAGCAAAGCTACCTAAACCCACCTATTTATTTATGGCCCTTCCCAAAGATTTATACTGCAAGTAACCAGATGTTGCAGAAGAACAGTGATGGTTACTTCTGCCACAGCACAGTGCAAGTGTTTATTAAGTGAACAATACCTTTGTGTCTGTACAAAGTATAATCCATGACAACATATATACATGACAACACTAAGTTTATACACCTACTTATCATGGACTGATATAAGCAGCTTTAAACTGAAACTGCAAGAATATTCCCTTAAAATCTTCAGTTGGTTGGTCTCTTTAAATATCCACCTCTATCCATTCTGGAATTATTATGAACCAACCACCATAAATACCAGCATGGCTTTTAGAAATCATCTCATCAACCCAGTGTCACATAAATGTGTACTGTGGAAACACAGATAAAATATACCCTCCCTCACACACAGTCCCAGAGAGGTTTTGTTTTTCCTCACAGGGCTCAAGAAGATCTATCGTTTCGGAGGTCGATTCAGCCTCTGATCACTGATTCAAGGTAATCTAAATTCTTGTATAACTTAAGAGTGGAGAAATGCAACCCTACAGCTATCTGTAAAGAGTCAGCTAGATTTTTCACAGGGATGCTCATGTCAGCCGATTCATTTTGACTGAAAAACAATCCATTTGTTACTTATTCATGCCCTGCAGAGTTGTTTCAGGACAAGGATCCTTTCAAAGCCTTTTAATTCTTAACCCAATTCCATAACTTTCCAGGGTTAACACAGAACTTAGCAAAATCATTATGAAGATGTGTAGTGAAATAACAGTAAGTCCCCCAAATGCAACAAAGGCAATGCAGAATGAAGTAGAGAGCCAGCCAGTGAACCTCGTTGTTCTGTGGGGTTGGCAGCCTCTGGCAGAAAGTCTAATAGGGGTTGAAAAGCCTCAAGCAACACAGGCTGAAATGATTAAATAAAGAATCTCACAGGTAATTCAGAGGCTGGGCAGGGATACTGAGATCCGTTTGTCTGCAAACTTAGCCAAAGCATGACGATTGTTCATGTTAAGGTCACAGGATCAAAGAATGGCAGGTCTCTGGAGATCATCTAATCCGACCCCCTGCTGACAGAGGTTCATCTAGATCAGGTTGCACAGGAATGTGTCCAGATAGGTTTGGAATCTTTCCAGAGAAGGAGACTCCACAAGCTCTCTAGGCAGCCTGGTCCAGTGCTTCACAGTTAAAACCTTTCTCCTTAAGTTCAATTGCAACCTCCTGTGCTCTAGTGTGCACCCACTGCCCCTTGTCCTATTCCCAGCAACCACTCTAAGAGCCCAACCCCATCCTCATGGCCTCCACCCTTCAGATATAAGCATTGAGAAGATCCTCTCAGCCTGTTCTCTTCCAGGCTACAGTGTCCCTCAGCCTCTCCTCATCAGAGAGAGATGCCCTTTGGTCTGTACAAAGGACACCACATTGGGGCACCCCACTGGTGTGTCAGCTCTCAATGGAAGCAACAATGCCCAGTATTTGAAGTACATGGGGGACAAGTGAGGGACAAGCACTGGAGAAATAAGCAATTGGGAAAATATCTGAAGTGATGCTCCTGTGAAAAGATGAACTTAGAGCCTGGGGTAGAAATGTGAATGACTGACAACCAGACTACAAGCATCAGAGTGGCACACAGGTGGAGAAGAGCAAAAAGAGGAGTACTCTTCAGATGCAATAACTTCACATATCCTAGTGAAAGGGAATTAATTCCTCACATTAAAAAGAAAAAAAAAGGGAAGAGGAAAAAAAAGGCAGTTAAAAACAACAGCTTGGAAGGGTGGGCAGATATGTCAGTAAAATAATAATTAAGGGTTACTATATTATTAGTATCTAATAATAAAAATGTACTTTACATGGGAAATGCTGCAGGACTCCACTATGCTGCAGAGAAGGCATGCACAGGTTCCAAGGTATAAATCTCAAGGCCTTGCAAACCACATCTTGGCTGAGACTCCTGCAGAATTACTTCTGCCATGAAGACTTTGGAGCCTCTGGCCCTACAGTAGTGATCACTTTAGGAACAATGAACTGCAAAGGTTTTCCTACAGATTTCAATGCCAGTCCCAAAGAGCAGGGAATTCCTGATGGCTGACCTGGAAGTTGCACATGAAAGAACAGTGCACGGTGAATCCTTCCCCCCTTGCTGTGGTTTAGTGGAGAGAAGAGAGGAACAGAAGCAACACTCTGTAGCAGGTGTTATTTGATAATAACCTGCATGATAAAAGATGTTGACAAACTCACAGAAAAGTTAGATGACAAAAGGACATAAACATGTCCATCAGGCCACTACCTCCTGGTGACTGTTCTGGCCATCTCCAAAGGGTTTTGGGAAGCCATCAGCTCCAATTTACTTCAAAGCACAGTTCCAGGCTCAGGCTTCCCTCTCTCCCAGGATTTAATTTTTTAACAACAAAAGAATGTAATTGCACATGAATTAACAGTATTATCCCCATTTAAATACGGTTGTTCTACCAGAATGTTCACACACAGAGTCGTTTTCCTCTGTATCCTGCCATAACCTCCTTGTTCCAACACCAGCCTTCCTAGGCAAATGGGCTAACAGCTCGTGTGCTTAATTCCCTTAACATCCCCTGTACAAAGAAACACAGTCTGCTGTTCCAGGAGAGCAAGTAAATAATGCTCAGCTGTTCTAAGATCATAGATGAAAACAGCTTCACTTATCTAGTGGTACCTTCCCAACTATACCCAGAGAAATTTGTCAGTAAAACAGAGCAGGCAGGTGGAAGGAGTCTAGCTGAAGTACTGGCCATACAGGATAAAAAATGCAATAAACAACAGGATTCATTAGTGTTCATTATTAATTGACCTAAATAGGGCAAGGAGCTCCCCAGCCTCCATGTATATGGGACAGAATGACTTCTGACATTTGTAACAGAGTAGATCTTTGAAAATTTATCCAGATCTTCACCTTAGTGTTTTTTTAAACCCATGGGGTGAAAAAAACCCAAACACCACAGGGGTAATGGCTATGAAGTCACCTTCTCTGTGCCCATTAAACACAGAAGAGTATCTCCTGGTATTTACATCATTCCACAGAGTAGATAGTTTCCTGATTCCATCAGCTCATTGGGACTGATTTAATCTTTAACAGAATACACAACGTTTTTACTGCCCTTCTGCTTCTCTAGCTTATTATCTCTTGGTTTGTGCTTCTACGTACCTAACAAAACACCTGGGACTTTACCATGTCAGCAAAGAAACACGAGTCACTTCTTTCCTCACATTGAAACACAAGGAAACAAGTTGAAACTCTGCCGGGTTACCACTACACCTAAATGCAGCAGTCACCTTACTGACCTTGTCTTTTAAGGCAAGATTCCCAACTCATTCCTAAGTAATACTACCACTGCTTACAGCCACAGACCTTTGTGATGAACTCTCTACTGTGAAGTTTTCTTTTGAAAAGCCTTGAGACAGGCTAAATATCTGCAAGACTTTAGTAACTGTGTAATATCTCTTTTTACACACTGATGGCAAACCAAGAAATAAGACTGCATGGAATATCGGGAACTGCTTTGGTGAAGCCTGGAAGAGATGAAAGGGGGGAAAACTGGAAAGACAAAAGTGAACTAAGGTGACAGCAACTGTGAGAACTAGTAGAAAGCTTCAGATAGCGGAAGGTAAAGGAGATTATGGAGGTTACAGAAACAATGTAACCATGGACCATTCTTCACAGATTTCCATAGCACAACCACTCTCCACATACCCAAGGGCTGCATGGCCATTCAGATGCACAGACTCTTCTCCAAAGCAGGGCTCATCTCACATAGCCAGACGCCATTCTGAGAGCTCTCCAGGGCCTGTAGCTGTGTGAAGGCCCATGTTCTCACCTCTTCCTGTATACTGCTATAAAGTTCCAAACTTTGTACTGGTTCACCCACCTTTCTATACCTTCTAGAACATCAAAAAAATGCCAAATCTATCCTTACTCTATGGAAAGTGAAATCTTACATTTCCTTTCTGAAGATGGGATGGGAAAAAAGGGCTTCCCCCCCTGCCCCCCCCCCCGCAAAATCTGGGGGGGGGTGGGTGGAAAAAGTATCTTTTTGACAAGCATCTTGTTTTCTTTCCTCAGCTTACCAAACTCCCTTAAAAGCTATCTCACTCTGTTCTGTCAGTCAGTTTACTCCCAAGAGGTAGCTCCTGACACATACAAGCCTTCAAAGCATGCTTTATAAAACCCACACGAGGCCATTCTCAAAATTAACTTTCACATTTTGGGGTAATTTACAACTGTTGCTTTAAAAGCTTCCAAGCAGGTGTGAGATGGCAGAAAGGTAAAGCCAGGCTGCAGCAGTGGCAGAGGTTTTCTTCAGCTTTTGTATTTCTGTGGAGACAAAGGTTCTGTTCCCTCTTCGCGTCACGCCTCAGAAGGGAGCCAACTGTGGTCTGAAAGCTGTTTATCTGCCAGCTCCGTTTTCTGCAACAAGCTTCTAGAAGCACTCATCTCCCAGGGTACCACTCCTCCTCCCTGCAGCTCCTCTGGACTTTGAAGAGAAAGTAGGGCTACTTCCATGTGGATTTAAGTCACAAGGAAAGGATCTGACACTGTTCCCTTTATAGAACAGTTTCTTTAACTATTGTTTCCCCTGCTCTCTCTTCAGGCTTAGGTGAACAGAACCTTACTCCCTAGCAGCTTCCACCTACAGTTCCCTTTCTCTTTCTTTAAAAATAAATACATTGCAAAGCTTTTTAGTTTCAGTTTCACTGACAACTTGTACTGCAACCTAGCACCCTCTCAGAGCTGTGCTTATTTATAAGCACACCTCCCAAACGCTGATAGGGCTCCTGTGGACCATTTTGAGCAACGATGCAGAAGGCACTTAAAATCCTTTACTTGTAGGACATCATGATTCTCTCTGTGTGTGTGACTAGATGCAGTGAGGATTTCTGTAACAACCAGCTTCATTTTATAGATTTGGGATGGAGAACTGCTCAGAATCATAACATTAATTTTAGCTTTAGTTAAGGTCTGTTTAATGTGAAGTGCCCACTTTACGCTGGCAGACAAATTACCAACGGGGCAACTGGAGAATGCATGAATGATAATGCACAGACAAGCTTTTTATTATTTATTCATAGAAAACAGTGGGTTTTGGTGTGCTGCTTTGAAAAATGTTCAAACTAGTAGAATATAATGAAAGCACAGTGAAAATTCTATTTCATTAACATTTAATCATAAATTGCTCTTTAATATAAAACATAAAATAAGAGGCTGTCACAAGCACTTAGGTGGAGAGAATGGAGAAAGGCTGCAAAAAGGGGAAAGGAAATACTGCACTGGTTTTCACTCTTCCTGTTATCTGACACTTTAGAATGAAAAGAAAAAGTAAGGCAAGAAACAACAGTCTTCAGCCAAATCTCACAACTGGTCATGAAGAAGCATTTCTCAAAACCTCACAGTTTGCTGGCTACAAGTGTTGCCAGCATCTGTAGACAAGGAAACAGTTATCTGAGCAAAATCACGACAGCTCAGGAGTAGCAATCTTCATCAGAACTCTTCTACCCAGGGGAAAAAAAATTAAATCATCAGAACTCTGAGCTGCCAGAGCAAAAGCCTAAGCCTTTTCTCTGAAATGCCTATTACCCTGTCTCTCCTGTAACAAGCGCTCTCAAATTCCCCTCAGAGGTACACATGGGTGGTGCACAAATAACAAGCTCTTACACACCACAGACCTTCAAGGCTGATAGAACCTCACATCTTTATAAAACAGAATCATAGAATCCTTAAGGTTGGAAAAGACCTCTAGGATCATCAAAGCCAACTGTCAACTCAACACCACCATGCCCACTAAACCATGTCCTGATACTACAGATTATGTCTCTTCTCAAGACCTTGTCAGAGAAGTCTTATTCATTACTCTGTAATTACAAATGCAACATTACACTATCAATGCTGACCTGAGTAACAACACACTGGCAATTAGCAAAACACATCTGCAGATAACAAAGGTTTTAGGCTTAGACAACTTGCACAACTCTGCCAAAGAACAGAGTGATTCCTCCTACTGAAATCATCTGTCAGCAGCTATCTGTAAGACTCGGTGCCTTTCTGATAGCAAATCTCCCTCCCCCTTTAACAGTTCTTTTACCTAGCAAACAGCAGCCCCCACCTGAGCAGAGTCTGTACCTGCAGCTCCTTACACATTTCATCCTTAGTAGCTAGAAAAATGTTTGACTCCTGTTCACAGCAGTCTTGTCACACTTAAAAATGGTTTGAGAAACAGCAGAAAACAAGCAGCAATTACACTATCCTGACTTCTTTCTCCCAGCCATCATTAAAAATTCTGACAAGTCAGCCAAGCAACCAAAACTCTTGATATTTTTTGCCATAAAGCAAACAAGAAACTCCAAACAAAACCAAACAGAACTAAAAGCACCTTCTCATCTGCTTTGCTCGTATCCCAGGGGCTGCTCGAAGAGCCGGCTCTGCAGCCTGCTCAGGAAACGAGCGTTTAAGCAACACAGGTTTTCCCAGAGGCAAGATTTTTTTGAAGGAAAATAAAGCCCTTGGAGAATGCTTCCTTCAAGCAGCCTTCTCTGTTTTACACTGATGTGGATCAAGAGGAAAGCCTCTGTTGATCCCAGCTGAGTTAGGAAGGCTGAAGAGAAGCAATCCTCCAAGCAGGCAGGTTCCAAGCTTGTTTTATTCCCAATCAAGCTCTTTGCCACCAAGTAACCTTAGCAGGGACTGACTTTTCTGAAGAGCATGACTGTGCATGGTAAGGAATTAACATTGTGGGCATGAAATGATAAATGAGAAGTAACTGCTGAAATGGTCATTCATGAATTATGGGCCATTATCTCTTACAGCATCTGGAGTCCCAAAGTGAGCAACTAGTGATTCACAAAGCAATATTATATTGCTGTGCTGTGTGTTGTGCAACAGTTCAGTAGTGAGGGAGCAGTGGGACAGGAATTAAGTGCAAAATTCCCTTTTAATGGGAACATAGCCATGCTGCCTCTGTATGAAGGGCAGGATGGCATGTCTGTGTATTTTTTGAACACCTCCAGGCATGGTGACTCCACACCTCCCTGGGCAGCCTGTTCCAGTGCTTGGCCACTCCTTCAGTAAAGTAATTTTTTTCTACCATGTAATCTGAACTTATTCAGAGCACTTATTTCATATGCTTGCTGCTCAGTCCATGTGATTTACCCTCACTGCTAGGTGCAGTGAGAAAAAACACCCTCAAACCCACCAGCTGGCTCACATAGCAATTTCCTGAACATCTTTCCAAAGTACCATACCATCTATAGGGTATATAAATTCATCACCATATATAGGGATGAAAGCCCTCTTGAAATTTTGCAATCACTTTGTCCAGCAACCTACCACCACTTTCAGTCTTCTTCCATGGCAGTACAGACTGCTGATAAGCTCCATCTCTGTAAGTTACTTCATTGCTAGATCTATGACATGCTATTTGCTTCCTAGAAACTTCCAACCAAGGCTTCTGACTAAGAGCTTCTGGGTTTTGGACCTGTCAGTATGATTCAAGTACTTTCATTTGTCCTGTTTTAGTAGAGATAATTTAATTTCAACAAGGTAAGATCGTGATACACAAGTGGGCTCATCAGCAACCCTGTGTGGTCCTAATTAATAAGGAGATTCTGAGGGATTTAGCTCCAAGTACATGACTAATTCAATAGACTGAAGGGACACAGAGGTTATGTCCATTTTCCACATGGCATTGCTACAGCCAGGTTACACAGGTCCTGATCCTGGTCATTATTGTATGTTCTCCTGCTCATCTTCTTATTAGGCTTTAACAGCGTTGTTTGACCATACAGGAAACTATGTACTAGAACTTGCCAACTTTGAAATGTGCACTCACAGCTTGAAAAAAGCCTGCTTGACTGCTCTGCAGAGCACAGGCAATGACAGATAAGCTTAACATTCTCCAAGGTGCTCTTTCAGAGACTCCACTTTCATTTGCCTGCATTTTAACCACGCTTTCCATTTCAAAGTCTGCTTTAGACTGACAGAATTCAAGTTCCTGCTGAACCCAGAGCTAAACTGGATGCTAGAATCAGCAATGATAACCCATGGGAATGAACTGCTGATACTCCCTTCGTGCACTGGGAATGACTGAGAACGATGAATACTTACAAGCATGTAGGAATTAGGCTATGAATATTTTGGTGTCTTAGAATAGTGGCCACTTCTGATAACTTTTGGCCTTAAATATAGCAATTTCCCACCATGAGGTGGAAGAAAAAAAAATAATTAATATTAACATTTGTGAAAAGAGATAAGTGTCACAGAAAGTCCTACACTGCCATTAATGCCTTTACATCCAGTGAAAGATTTCTATCATATGCCATGAAGAATAAGGCCTTGTGGTACAATATGAACAATGAGTATCAAATGAAATATTGAACAGCTGCTCATTCCGTGAACACTCTCCCATCCAGTGTAACAAATGATAGAGGAGTCAGGCAGAAAGAACAGTTTGCAACTGTGCAGTTAAAGCCTCTCCTGTAAAACATGTGAGAGAAAGCTTGAGCAGCTTTCATTTTGTGATTTCTTAACTTCTGACTGCTTAGCTCTTGTGTGTTTTTTAATGCTGCTTTTTTTTCCTCCCCTCCAATAATCAGTAATAGTAGCTACTACACAGGGAGAACTTCCTTCATCATCCAGGCAAAGGGCATGTGACAAAAGGACTATGTGGTATTCTCAGAGCTCATTTGTATGGGGCTGGAATTTCTCACAGGCTGGGCTGCCATTTTCCCCACTTTATGTTCACAAAGTCCCTCCTCGATATGCAGCAGCGTATGTTTGTGGTACTGAGGGACAGATGCTCAATCTCAACAAAGATCAATGTGGCTCCAGGGAGCACTGTAGCATCTTTTCTCTGATATTAGACTTCACTATCCCGAGGCTGTTCCTATGTGGCAGCTTATCAGGTTGCCAGTCTGTATTTAAGATAGCTCTCTTTATCTTATTGCTTTAAATAAGAGTGTATATTTAAAAGACATACCTGTCCAATAATAAGGGGGACTACAACAGTCATAAACAGCTGGGAGAATATAGATGTAAAAGGCACAGAGGAGGAGGATCCAAGCTACAAAACAAAAATATACCATTAATATTGCACTTGTTCTTAGGACCTGCACATTTCATACAGAGGTGTCACACATTGGTATGCATTTTATCTTACACATAAAAAACTTGGAAGCGTGAGCGCAGACTCAGAAGCAATGTGCACAATGTGCATTTAATTGTTACATCCCAATAAAGCATTTGGTTTTCCACAATGACAAAAAGTAAAGCAAGCTCTGGTTGATTATTTTATAACCTAAGGTAACAGTTCCATCAATATTCATTTAGCTGCAACCCTGCTACACAGCTATGGCAAGTAAATTAGATAAGCATTTGTGGGATGATAGTCTAAACAGACAGGGAGTGAATCTCCTTGACTAAAGTTAGCTCAACTAACCCTACCATTGATACAAACACCAAGCAACAAAACCTGGTGTAGTTATTGCAATAAATAAGAGTGAAGATATTCATGTTTTATTTCAATGATGCCAAGGAGATCTATTGAAAGTATATAACTCTTTTTTCCACTGAGACAGGCTTAAGCTTCATATAGGTCATCTCCTTAGTTATGACTGTAAATGCTAGAAGTATTTGTTTTTAAGATGCAGGGGGGAAAGGGGGAACAAACAGAGTCAGTGGGATTCTTACAACTTGGTTCAAAATGTTTAGTAAAGCATGCAGTGTCTCTTACAGTCTGATTGGACTTGATTTAGGCCAGGTCACTGGAAATGTTCATTAAAAGTAATTTAGCACATCTTTAACAGCAACAGGATATGCACAAAGAAGTACAAAATGAGGAGTCTAACCCAGCATTATCAAAGCTTCCACAGACAATCCTTTTCTTCATGGTGAGAGTAAATGACATAACACTGAGGATTTCACAAATCCACAATTTTATGTTTTGCATTTCACTTGAAAGATCCACAAAACAATGAGAGAATTCAGAACCTTTTCAGCCCCATCTGAATGATTTCCTAAAGCATTCCCACAAGACTCAGCCTGCATTATTTTTATGGCACTTTTCTCCTTTTCAAAGATACCTGCAGGCCTGATAGACAAGGAGATGATGCAATCTACAACTTGCTAAAACTCTGCTTAGATGATTTGATCTAGAACTTCCTATAACTCTGCCTGGGAAAAAAATAATCAACAGCTGGCCACAAAACCAGCAGCATAAAACCAGACTCCTCAGATATTCAGGGAACAGAAAAATCAGTAATACTTACAAAATCATAGAATCATCAAGGTTGGAAAAGCCCTCTAAGATCATCAAGTCCAACCATCAACCCAGAGATTTATTTAACACAAGCGCCAGGTTCTACACATTGGCCACAACAACCCCAGGCAGTGCTACAGGCTGGGGTCAGAGTGGCTGGAGAGCCCCCAGGCAGAAAGGGACCTGGGGGTGCTGGTTGATAGTAGCTCAACATGAGCCAGCAGTGTGCACAGGTGGCCAATGGCATCCTGGCCTGTATCAGGAACAGTGTGGCCAGCAGGAGCAGGGAGGTCATTCTCCCCCTGTACACTGCACTGGTTAAGCCACACCTTGAGTCCTGTGTCCAGTTCTGGGCCCCTCAGCTCAGGAAAGATACTGAGTTGGTGGAAGGTGTCCAGGGAAGGGCAACAAAGCTGGGGAAGGGTTTGGAACACAGCCCTATGAGGAGAGGCTGAGGGATCTGGGGTTGCTTAGCCTGGAGAAGAGGTGGCTCAGGGGAGACCTTCTTGCTGTCTACAACTACCTGAAGGGAGGTTGTAGCCAGGTGGGGGTTGGTCTCTTCTCCCAGGCAACCAGCACCAGAACAAGAGGACACAGTCTCAAGCTGCACCAGGGGAGGTTTAGGCTGGATGTTAGGAGGAAGTTCTTCATAGAAAGAGAGATTGGCCATTGGAATGTGCTGCCCAGGGAGGTGGTGGAGTCACCATCACTGGAGGTGTTTAGGAAGAGACTGGATGGGGTGCTTGGTGCCACGGTTGAGTTGATTAGATGGTGTTGGATGATAGGTTGGACTTGATGATCTCAAAGGTCTTTTCCAACCTGGTTAATTCTATTCTATTCTAAACCTGTATTCTTCACCCAGCACCACCACACCCACTAAACCATGTCCCAAAGTGCTACATCCATGTATTTTTTTAACACCTCCAGGGATGATGACTCCACCACATACCTCCCACTCTGAAGTATTCTATTATATTCAAAAATACACATCTGCAACCTTTCTCTACAGAAAGTAAGCTGATCATGCCACTTTTACAGTGGTTTACATGTCTATGCACTGCCTGGAAAATGATGAACTCTCCTAGGGGATTGTCTGTATGGAAGCTGAGCTTTGGGTTCCCCCAAACGGCATCAAAAAGAGATATAGAACAAAACAGAATTACCTTCTGACACTAGGATATCATGAGTCTTTGAGGGTTGCTTAGCCAGCTTAAAGTCTAAGAGAGTGGGATCATATGGAATTTACTCTTTCTTTAAACATACTTCACCACTTGCTCTACCTCTCTACTCAGCTCTGGTGAGACCCCACCTGGAGTACTGTGTCCAGGTCTGGAGCCCCTATTACAAGAGGGATATGAATGTGCTGGAGCATGTCCAGAGAAGGGCCACAAGGATGATCAGAGGGCTGGAGCACCTCTCCTATGAGGACAGATTGAAGGAGTTGGGGCTGTTCAGTCTGGAGAAGAGAAGGCTCTGAGGTGACATAATTGTGGCCTTCCAGTATCTGAAGGGGGCTACAAGAAGGCTGGGGAGGGACTTCTTAGGATATCAGGTAGTGATAGGACTAGGGGGAATGGAATGAAGCTGGAGGTGGGGAGATTCAGGCTGGATGTGAGGAGGAAGTTCTTCCCCATGAGAGTGGTGAAGCCCTGGAATGGGTTGTCCAGGGAGGTGGTTGAGGTGTTTAAGCCCAGGCTGGATGAGGCTCGGGGCAGCCTGATCTAGTGTGAGGTGTCTCTGCCCATGGCAGTGGGGTTGGAACTAGATGATCCTGTGGTCCCTTCCAACCATGACCGATACTATGATACATCCCCTTCCTCAATGCACTCTGGGCAGAGCCTTGGGCAACACATACAGGATATGACTGTCTCATGTGTGGTACCTTGGCCGGCACAACAGCAGGGAGAATTGTTTGGCTGTGTCATAAATTACAGCATCTCATCCCCAGCTCCTCCAATGTGAATGCAGTTGGAGGGAACCTAAAGATGAGGTCACCACTGTGACTTTCGGTCTGCAAGAAGGTTGCAAGTGAAAGCACCAAGATTAAATAGCTTCAATTTCCCAAGGAGTCAAAAGGGAGAAGTAAAGGCTTGCAGACCATCCACATGAGTATCTGGAGCCAGGCAGTACAGCTACTCCATTCCCAAGAGGCACATGGGAATGAATCTCTGCATGATTCCTTGCAGAAAGTGGAGCAGAAAACTCCATCAGGCCACTCATGATCTCCTTGTTGTTTTAATTCTCATAAGGAGCTTCTAAAATTTTAAAAGGTCCATCGTTTTTCAGCCTGTATTTGGACTTATTTTTTTGCTACGTGCTGAGGAGCTGAAAGCATTACTTACTGTGTATTCAAGGAAGCTTTTTCAAGTGAAAGTGAAGATTTTTAATCTGCCTGAGTCACAGAGGAGTGAAATCCAAGCAAGCAGTCTGCATGCCAGGACCCTCTGCACAGCTTCACAAAACGATGACACTTTGGCAGTGGCTCTTGTGCAGTTTTCTACAAACACTGCTTGGACTTCTCCCACTTCAGCATTTTATGCTCAGCAGAGGCATAATCAGTTTCTAAGTCAGTAGTGAAAAATTGTTCAGCAATATAATACAGAGCTAGAAAAGGCAGCCATTCAAGCAGGAATAGAATAGAATAGAATAGAATAGAATAGAATAGAATAGAATAGAATAGAATAGAATAGACCAGGTTGGAAGAGACCTTCAAGATCATCACGTCCAACCTATCAACCAATCCAACCCAACCAATCAACTAAACCATGGCACCAAGCACCCCATCAAGTCTCCTCCTAAACACCTCCAATGATGGTGACTCCACCACCTCCCTGGGCAGCACATTCCAATGGGCAATCACTCTCTCTGTATAGAACTTCTTCCTAACATCCAGCCTAAACCTCCCCTGGCACAGCCTGAGACTGTGTCCTCTTGTTCTGGTGCTGGCTGCCTGGGAGAATGGACCAACCTCTGCCTGTCTACAACCTCCCTTCAGGTAGCTGTAGAGAGCAATAAGGTCACCCCTGAGTATCCTCCAAGCTAAGCAACCCAAGCTCCCTCAGCCTCTCCTCATAGGGCTTGTGTTCCAAACCCCTCATAGCCTTGCCAGCTCCTTTAAATATGACTTCAAATGCAGCATCTTCAGCTTGGTTTGGATTCGTAAACACTTGGTATATACAAGGATGTGTTTTGGGTTGGGTGTGGATCTTTTGGGGATTTGGTTGGTTTGTTTTTTAAACAATCAGAAACTGAATTACAGGCACTGTGCTGAGATACTAAACCAATTTACCTAGGACAACTATTTTATTCAGTACAAACAATCTTCTATATCAGGATATCAGGGTATGGTCCTTCACCTTGTCAGCTTCACCCCACACACTCAAGCTCATCTTACTGTCATCTGCACCACCAAAAGGCAAAACCATAAGGCACCACCATAAGGAAAACCTTTTTCACTGTAAGGGTGACAGAACACTGGGACAGGCTGCCCAGACAGAGAGGTTGTGGAGTCTCCTCTGAGACATTCAAAACCCTCCTGAATGTATTCCTGTGTGACCTACTCTAGGTGATCCTGCTCTGGGAGGGTAGTTGGAATGGATAATCTTCTGCAGCCCCTTCCAACCCCTAATATTCAAATAATCTGTTAGACAACATCTATAAACTCCTCCATTACCTTAAAACTATTTCCAGAGAAAGACACAGAAGGTAAAGGCTGAAGCAAAGAGAAGGCAGGAATACTGAACAAAAAAAGCTTTGAAAGCCAGGTTCTGGACATACAGTGACTAGCTACGAGGAATCACAAATGCTGAAGGACCCACAGCTGATAGATGCATAACTTGTGCAGGGCAAGACTGCCGCAACATTTGCAGTATGCAAGGACATCAGACCTACAAATGTAAGCATCTCATGCACTCACAGACATGACCTGGGTTCCAGACTCCCCTTGAACTTGGACATGTTCGTCACATCCATTTTGATAAAGAAGTGAGAACTGAGGAACAGAGTTCCACAGCACCTGGCTTTAGAAAGAGATGATACAGTCATTCCTACAGAACATTTCACAGCAGTCTAAGCAGTGCTAGCAGGGCACTGGGATGTTCTTCCTAATCCACCTCTTTAGAGGCATTCACATGCAGAGCGTTTGAAATACCTCCATAAGGCAGAGAAACTGTAGAAGATGCCAGCTCCTAGAGACTGACCAAGAGTCAGTGAAGTGGTCTATCTCTTGTGAGTGCTAACAGCAGCAGAAGGAAGGGAAGGCATATCACTGAGAACAAAGCTTCTACAGGACGTATTTCAATTTTAAAGTAAAGCTTTAATTCTGCCTATCAAAACCTGCAAGCCATCATTTGCCTGAGAGGAAGGAGCTAAAGGTACAACAGAGAGCCCACACAATGCTTTGGCAGTCAGAGATTCTAATAAGCAGATCTTACATTGTTATTCTTAAAAATTAAAGGCAAACAGCAGCCTCTAGTTCTGCTAAACAGAAGAGGTGGTCTGGTCTTATGGTGTATATTGCAAATTGCTATATATTCCACACGCTTCTGTGGCTGCTGGGAGTTGATTTGACACAAACAGAAACCTCTGGCTGCTTGTATGTACCCTCCAGGTTTGGTTCAAAAAAAATAAATTAAAATTAAAAATAAAAATTCCCTCATTGGAAGCAGTCTGACCATTTAAATTTTTTCCTTTCTTTTTCTTTCCCCTGAGTGTATCTTTTGGGGTCCCCTTGTTCAAGCGAGCACAGATGCCTAATCCCATTCTGGGTTCCCCTATGGCACATTAAACACCAAGCCAAGCCAAACAGACTTGTTGATTTTAAAGCCTTTTATAGAGCTATAAAAATAACTAGAGCTATTCTTAATCTGAAATATATCAGAGCTACACTTCCACTTGACCACAGCACAATGATCTTGAGAGCAAACACAAAAATCTATTCTCTGAAATGCCTATTACCCTGTCTCTCCTGTAACAAGCACTCTCAAATTCCCCTCAGAGGTACACAAGGGTGGTGCACAAATAACAAGCTCTTACACACCACAGACCTTCAAGGCTTATAGAACATCACATCTTCATAAAATAGAATCACAGAATCCTACTGGCAGGGAAAGAGCTCTAGGATCATCAAGTGCAACTGTCAACCCACCACCATCATGCCCACTAAACCACGTCCTGAAGTGCCATGTCTCCACAGGTTTTTAACACCTCCTGAGTAAAGAAAGTCCTGCACAGAAACATTTCAGTTATTACAGCCTTCTACCTAGAGAGCTTTACAGTATCATAGTAGTATCATAGTATCAGTCAGGGTTGGAAGGGACCACAAGGATCATCTAGTTCCAACCCCCCTGCCATGGGCAGGGACACCCCACACTAGATCAGGCTGGCCAGAGCCTCATCCAGGCTGGGCTTAAACACCTCCAGGGACGGGGCCCCAACCACGTCCCTGGACAACCTATTCCAGGGCTTCACCACTCTCATGGGGAAGAACTTCCTCCTCATGTCCAGCCTGAATCTCCCCACCTCCACCTTCATTCCATTCCCCCTAGTCCTATCACTACCTGAGATCCTGAGAAGTCCCTCCCCAGCCTTCTTGTAGGCCCCCTTCAGATACTGGAAGGCCACAAGAAGGTCTCCTGGGAGCCTTCTCTTCTCCAGACTGAACAGCCCCAACTCCTTCAATCTGTCCTCATAGGAGAGGTGCTCCAGCCCTCTGCTCATCCTTGAGGCCCTTCTCTGGACACGTTCCAGCACATCCATATCCCTCTTGTAATAGGGGCTCCAGAACTGGATGCAGTACTCCAGGTGGGGTCTCACCAGAGCTGAGTAGAGGGGGAGAATCCCCTCCCTTGCCCTGCTGGCCACACTTCTCTTGCTGCAGCCCAGGATCTGATTGGCTTTCCAGGCTGCAAGTGCACACTGAGAGCTCATGTTGAGCTCCTCGTCCACCAGCACCCCCAAGTCTCTTTCCTCAGGGCTGTGTGTGCTTGGAAGAGGGAAGGCTTCTGTTATTCTCTGACTGCTATTTGTATCCAATTTATATAACAAAGCCATAAAGGGTGTATTTGCAAAAGGAACAGAATGATTAAGCAAATATTTCACAGCAGTCATTAAAAAGCTCTGTGTTAATTGTAAAGGCTTTGGATTAGATCAGAGAGTTTTGTCTTCCCAACGATTAGATAGAGAAAGGAAACAGTGAGGTAAATAACCAGGTAGCAATAATGATGCACTTTAAATCTTCCACGTGGCTGAGTTGATCTGCTACCAGCTAATGCACTGTGCTGCCTCCCCTCCCTCCCACCCCTCTGCTGTAATCAGCCTTTTGTCACATACTAGCGAAATCCATTAGCTGCAACTTCCTTATTAACTTCCCAGGCTTTCCAGCTACTACAATATTTGCATATTTAACGATTCATTTGACTGGTATCAACTCTCATTTGCCAAGTGCTTGAAAGGAAAGCCAAAGCACAGTGTGTGGAAATCCTATTAAAAAAAAAAAGTAGAGACAGCTCCTTTTTATTAAAAGCTTTATCTGAAACACACGGAGCTGGAAAAGACTTAGCACAACTCTGAGCAGCATCAACAACATTTAAAACAATGTTTTCATTTAAGAATTGTGAACACAGGGGAAAGCTTTTAACTGCAGGATTTTACTCAGCTACTTGTTCATTCATGCTCCTTAACATCTTCATTGATGATCTGGATGAGGGCATTGAGTCCATCAGCAGTAAATTTGCTGATGACACCAAGCTGGGGGCAGGAGTTGATCTGCTGGAGGGTAGAGAGGCTCTGCAGAGGGACCTGGACAGACTGGACAGATGGGCAGAGTCCAACGGCATGAGATTGAACACATCCAAGTGCCGGGTTCTGCACATTGGACACAGCAACCCCAGGCAGTGCTACAGGCTGGGGTCAGAGTGGCTGAGAGCAGCCAGGCAGAGGGACCTGGGGGCACTGGTCAATGGTAGGCTGAACGTGAGCCTACAGTGTGCCCAGGCAGCTAAGAGGGCCAATGGCATCCTGGCCTGCATCAGGAACAGTGTGGCCAGCAGGCGCAGGGAGGTCATTCTGCCCCTGTACACTGCACTGGTTAGGCCACACCTTGAGTCCTGTGTCCAGTTCTGGGCTCCTCAGTTTAGGAAGGCTGACAACTTGCTGGAGCGTGTCCAGAGAAGGGCAACAAAGTTGGTGAGGGGTTTGGAATACAGCCCTGTGAGGAGAGACTGAGGGAGCTGGGGTTGCTTAGCCTGGAGAAGAGGAAACTCAGGGGTGACCTTATTGCTCTCTACAACTACCTTAAGGGAGTTCTGTAGACAGGCAGAGGTTGGTCTCTTCTCCCAGGTAATCAGCACCAGAACAAGAGGACACAGTCTCAGGCTGCACCAGGGGAGTTTTAGGCTGGACATTAAGAAGTTGTTTTACACAGAGAGAGTGATTGCCCATTGGAATGGGCTGCCTGGGGAGGTGGTGGAGTCACCATCATTGGAGGTGTTCAGGAGGAGACTTGATGGTGTGCTTGGTGCCATGGTTTAGTTGATTAGGTGGGTTGGATTAGTTGATAGGTTGGACACGATGATCTTGAAGGTCTCTTCCAACCTGGTCTATTCTATTCTATTCTTTTTCACCAGCCCTTTTACTTCACTCGCACAGAACTTCCTTCACTTGTCTGCTGCTACCTTCTTTCAGCAGTGCATCACACCTCCACAATGCCATCATAAACATACATACTAGAAGATTCAGGCATTTGAGAGACTACCAGCAAAGGAGCAAGCTGATAAAGCCTTGGGAAGATTCTGACACAGTAATCTTGTTTGGTAAAAGAGCAAACATGGGAGCAAGGTGTGACAGTGACATGGAGGGGTTTGCCAAGTGTATTTTTCAACACACACATGAATTTTGCATTGGCTCTTTAACATTCCACACCTCCAGACCCTTTACCAGCTTTGCTGCCCTTCTCTGAACATAGCTCAACACCTCAATGTCTTTCCTGTAGCAAGGGGCCCAAAACTGTACCCAGAATTCAAGTTGTGGCCACACCATTGCTGAGTATAGGGGCACAATCACTTCTTTTCTCCTGCTGGCCTCTCCAGACTGTTCACCAGCTTTGCTTTCCTTCTCTGGACCAGCTGCAGCACCTTAATGTCTTTCCTGTAGTGAGGGGCCCAAAACTGAACCCAGCACTCAAGGTGCAGCCTCACCAGTGCTGAGAACAAGGGCACGATCATTTCCTTACTCCTGCTGGCCACCTCATTTCTGATCCAGGCCAAGATGCTATTGGCCTTCTTGGCCACCTCAGCACACTGCTGGCTCATGTTCAAATGTCAGCCAACACTCCCAGGTACTTTCCTGCCAGGCACCTTTCCAGCTCCTCTGCCCCAAGCCACAGCACAGCATGGGTTTGGTGCAACCCAAGGTAGAATGTTCATGAGATTCCTCCGAGGTGAAGGAAGCTATTCTTTAAAGCCTAGCTAGCTGTCCTCACAAGGATACAATCTTGCAATTATGTGCACAGTATTTAAGGTTCATTAAATCAATCAGAACCTCTTAGAATGTTTTTTTTGTGTGTGTGTGTTTGGAGTTTCTTTGATTGTTGGTGGTTTTGGTTTTTTTCAGTAAGCTTTATACCAAAAGTTTTATAATTCACATACACTTCTCAGAAATGTAATTGACAATCTTATGCTCAACACTATTCATTTAAGATGATAAATTATTTGCATTAAATGCATTATTTATCATAGCTTCAATCTGCCTTCATCAATGTTGTTTAGACCATTTATATTTACATTAGTAGGCAATTACGAACAGAAAAGGCAGCTCAGAACGTTATATCTGGGTCGGGGCAATCCCAACCACTGATACAGGCTGGGCAGGGACTGGCTTGAGAGGAGCCCTGAAGAAAAGGACTTGGGGGTGCTGGTGGATGACAAGCTCAACATGAGCCAATAGTGTGCACTGGCAGCCCAGAAAGCCAATCAGATCCTGGGCTGCATCAAGAGAAGCATAGCCAGCAAGTTGAGGGAGGCGATTCTCCCCCTCTACTCCATTCTGCTGAGACCCCACCTGGAGTACTGCATCTAGTTCTGGAGCCCCTAATACAGGAAGGATCTGGATGTTCTGGAAGGTGTCTAGAGAAGGGCCACAAGGATGATCAGAGGGCTGGAGCACCTCTCCTATGAGGACAGACAGAGTTGGGGCTGTTCAGTCTGGAGAAGAGAAGGCTCCCAGGAGACCTTCTTGTGGCCTTCCAGTATTTGAAGTGGGCTACAAGAAAGCTGGGGAGGGACTCTTTAGGATGTCAGGGAGTGATAAGACTGGGGGAAATGGAGCAAAACTAGAAATGGGGAGATTCAGATTGGATGTTAGGAAGAAGTTCTTCCCCATGAGGGTGGTGAGACACTAGACTAATGAATGGTCCAGCAAAGATAGCCAGGAAATGACTAGTCAGTGTTTCTTGCTCCACAGAAACCACACAGTACCACATGAAATGATCAAGCAGCAGGTTGTAAACAAGCAAACTGTGTGCTTGAATCTACTACTTGCTGTGCAGATCAGATTTATCAAGGAAATGCAGTGAAAATTAGAGAAGTTCATGAGGAAAAAAAAAGTTTCAGCAGACCAAAACACAGACTGCCAGGGAACTGAAACAGTGCATTAAGGTGTGCAGGATGAGTTCACTATCCTAAATATCCACCACTGGATAAACTGAACCTTCAGACAAGGTGGATCTTAGCAAGATGTGCTGCCAGGCTGCAGGGCAGCTGCTCTTCATGTGCCAAGTCCTCAGCAAAGATCTCAAAGAGGTTTAAATATTTACATACCCCAAGAGAAGTCCTCAGGATTTTTGGGCTTTGTCACAAAAAATTGCAGCTTTTGTTACCAGGCCCCTCCCCGCCCCCCCATGCCCAGGCTAGTTTGTTTATCACTCTAATTGAAAATAATTCATGTGTGCATTTTCCTCAACAATCCTTGTGCATTTTACACACTTCTCACACAAGTGTCTCCAGGGCTAGTAGGAAGAGCACAGGCATATGCTTTGCCTTCCTGTTCTAGCGCACTGTCACCACCTCTTCTTGGAAGGAGGAGTGAAAGCTGCAGTTCATGGGACAGAACTACTTGTAATCTGTCCATCAAGTCACCAAAGGATAGAACTTTATCATTTGAAAAAGAATGCAGATAATTCCTACAGAATTTCCACAGAAAATCTCTTTTGGCTATGCAGAGCTCCCAAACTCACTGAGATAGAATCACAGCATTGTTAAGGTTGGAAGGGACCTCAAGGATCATCTAGTTCCAACCCCCTGCCATGGGCAGGGACACCTCACACTACATCAGGCTGCTCAGAGCCACATCCAGACTGGCCTTAAAAACCCTCCAGGGATGAGGCTTCAACCACCTCCCAGAGCAACCTGTTCCAGTGTCTCACCACCCTCATGGGGAAGAATGTCTTCCTAACATCCAATCTCAATCTACCCATTTCTAGTTTTGTTCCATTTTTCTTCCAGACACAGCAGAGTGAAAGCTGCCAGTGTGCCAAGTCAAAAGCTAAAGTCTCAATCAATTTGAAATAAAGGTGCAGGTCTGTGGAAGAAACACATTCTATACAGGAGGGAAGAGCACATGAAAAGCACTGAGGCAAACCACTTGGAATCAACATATTCAGTGCAAGAGTAACAAAACTCTC
Organism: Dryobates pubescens; assembly: GCF_014839835.1. Taxonomy (NCBI): domain Eukaryota; kingdom Metazoa; phylum Chordata; class Aves; order Piciformes; family Picidae; genus Dryobates; species Dryobates pubescens. The sequence continues at coordinate 14,785,674 of NC_071635.1, forward strand.
TCTTTTCTTACACCAGCTCTCTTTCTCAACTTACAGTCTCTGGTTCCAGCTATACCAAGAAAACTTTGCTACTGTGTACTGGTATGTGCCTTGGTTTAGTAGTCATGAGGTCTTGGGTGACAGGTTGGACTTGATGATCTTTGAGGTCTTTTTCAACCTTATTGATTCTATGATATGGTCCACACAATTGTTGTGTAAAGTAGCTACATCAGATGAAGTACAGTTTGTTATAAGAAAATTAGAATCTTCCCACACAGCTTTGCTGAAGCAGTAGCTGTTAATGTTACAGCCACTCTCACAGTACTATTTATCCCAGTTTGGTATACACTGCTATATTTGCACACAGTACATATGCTGTTTAAACATCTCCACGATAAACAGCCTGCCACTTACAAACAGTTCCAGACTAACTTCACACTTGCCCCCCTTTCCAGGGTGCTGGCTTACATACAATGCAATTAGTAAGAAAAACATAACAGATAATGTAAACCTCTTCTGAAAGATGTGAAGTGCTTCAGCCTACTCCTCCCCTCTTCAAAAAGCCACAGTGCTCAGGAACTTGCACCATATCCATACCACAAAATCCTCAAGCACCCAGACTTCCTCAGTGACAAGGGACTTAACATTATCCAGGTGTTAAAGTCTCTTCATTGTATGCTGACTGATATCCACAACTTTATAAAACATGAAGATAAAACTTTGTCTTCTCCCTTTTCCTCTACCATGAATTGTAAGGAACCATGGTCCTGACTGAAGACTACTGATAAAGAACTCTTGAACTAACAGGAATAAAGTTGCACCACATTTAGTGGCACATAGGGGCTCTGGTAATTTGTCTTGCTGCAGCTCCTATCTGACTGACTTCTACCACAAAAGTACCCGTGGGCTTCACTGCCCAGGGCTTTCCCAACTGGCCTGTCATCCATTTTGGATCAGTATGATCTTTTCCAGCTCCTGCATGGGAAAGCTCTCCAAGGGATCTCCTAATTGAGTTCACCTTACTTGGCAAGTGTTTGAATTTTACTCAGCCTGACTAATAGCATATTGTCTGGTAATTCTGCAAGAACCCTGGGTTTTCATAGAATCAATAAGGTTGGAAAAGACCTCAAAGATCATCAAGTCCAACCTGTCACCACAGACCTCATGACTACTAAACCATGGCACCAAGTGCCACGTCCAATCCCCTCCTGAACACCTCCAGGGATGGGGACTCCACCACCTCCCTGGGCAGCACATTCCAATGGCTAACAATTCTCTCTGGGAAGAACTTTCTCCTCACCTCCAGCCTAAACTTCCCCTGGCACAGCTTGAGACTGTGTCCTCTTGTTCTGATGCTGGTTGCCTGCGAGAAGAGGCCAACCCCTCCTGGCTACAACCACCCTTCAGGTAGTTGTAGAAAGCAATAAGGTCTCCCCTGAGCCTCCTTTTCTCTAGGCTAAACAATCCCAGCTCCCTCAGCCTCTTCTTGTAGGGCTTGTGCTCGAGGCCTCTCCCCAGCCTCGCTGCCCTTCTCTGGCCAGGCAGTGCTTGCATTCACTGTAACACGCTTTGTGGAGCACCTTATTTAAATAACAAGGAAGATTTTTCTGGTCTGCATTTAAGCATTGTAAAAGCAGCCAAATTTCTATTATAAATAATATCACAGTACCATAAATAATATTGTAAATAATACTGTAAATATCTAAAGGTGCAAGATTACCCAGTAAAAAGATATCTTCACATCAAGATACTTACAAAAAGCAGCAGCAGAAGTGGAGTTATAACAATGCCCTGGAAGATATAAATTACAAAGGAGTCTGTTAGTCAGGGAAGCAGAATATTCATTAGCTCCTTATACCTTAGTGCATAGAAATACACAAACATCATTCAGCAAGGAATCATACAAACACAGAAAGCACTGACTTGGAAAGGACCTCTAGAGGTCATCTAGTCCAACCCCCCTGCAGTAAGCAGGGACATGCCCAATGAGATCATAGAAATTAAATAACAACAAGTTCATCTTTGCTCTTTACTGTGTCCATTAGTTAATAGCTAAATGCTGATCATTTAGTAAACCATACTCGCCACAAAGCATCTAACTCAAACTTTCCACATTTGGCACTCAAGTCCCTCTATATTCTAAAAGATCTGATAGACAAAAACACAGATTATCCATTTAAAAAAACACACACTCCAGCTCTCCTCTCACTGTGCTGCATCTTAACTTGGCTCCTTAGGGGGAGACTTGTGATCAAGTCCCACGCTACCCAGTCCCAGGTCCTCTTCTGAGCAGACGCTGCCTCAACCGTGATGAATTGGGTGTCGTGGCTGTGTAATGTAAACTGATATTCCCCACGGAAAGGACCAGAGATCTCAAAACTCATTTCACTTGATTAGCCTTCATGTCTTGCTGGTAGAAGGCAAGCCTTTCATCTAATTTAATCACACAGGACCACCTCAGCTTTCCACGTCCCCCAGGCGGACGCAAGCAAAAAGATTTGTTGTCTTCACTGACAAGGAACAGGTTTGAAGCTGACGACTGGACAAAACAGAGGGTTGTGAGTTTCACGAGAGCGAACCTGAAAATGAGTTGTTCAGGTTGGGAGTTAACATGACATGCATCAGTTTCATGGCTGCAAACAGCAATTCCCCATCATCCTTCCAGCTGACTTCAATATTTTATTACTGCTCAATAAAATGATTCTATCATTGAATGCATGCTAATTCACACTGCTTGCTCAGAATTTCTCTAAGCCAAGACGATACTTCATCCAGATGTGTCATTCAACTGTTCACAGATTGTTGTTTAAAGGACAAAAGTCCAAAACTTTCTCCCACCCACCTAAAATGATGCCTATTTGCTGTTCATTTGTAGCTCCAAGTGAAAAGAATCAAACAGAACAGAATAAACCAGGTTGGAAGAGACCTTCAAGATCATTGTGTCCAAGCTCTCATCCAACACCACATAATCAACTCAACCATGGCACCAAGCACCCCATCCAGTCTCCTCTTGAATACCTCCAATGATGGTGACTCCACCACCTCCCTAGGAAGCACATTCCAATGGGCAATCACTCTCTCTGTGTAGAGCTTCTTCCTAACCTCCAGCCTAAACCTCTCCTGGCACAGCTTGAGACTGTGTCCTCTTGTTCTGGTGCTGGCTGCCTGGGAGAAGAGACCAGCCCCCACTGGGCTACAACCTCCCTTCCGGAAGTTGTAGAGAGCAATAAAGTCTCCCCTGAGCCTCCTCTTCTCCAGGCTAAGCAACCCCAGCTCCCTCAGTCTCTCCTCACAGGGCTGTGCTCCAAACCCCTCACCAACTTTGTTGTCCTTCTCTGGACAGCTTCCAGCAAGTCAACATCCTTCCTAAACTGAGGGGCCCAGAACTGGAGACAGGACTCAAGGTGTGGCCTAACCAGTGCAGTGTACAGGGGCAGAATGACCTCCCTGCTCCTGCTGGCCACACTATTCCTGATGCAGGCCAGGATGCCATTGGCCCTCTTGGCTGCCTGGGCACACTGTAGGCTCATGTTCAGCCTACCATTGACCAGTACCTCCAGGTACTAGTTCTGCCTGGCTGCTCTCAGCCACTCTGACCCCAGCCTGTAGCACTGCCTGGGGTTGCTGTGGCCAATGTGCAGAACCTGGCACTTGGATGTGTTCAATCTCATACCGTTGGATTCTGCCCATCTGTCCAGCCTGTCCAGGTCCCTCTGCAGAGCCTCTCTACCCTCCAGCAGATCAACTCCTGCCCCCAGCTTGGTGTTGTCTGCAAATTTACTGCTGATGGACTCAATGCCCCCATCCAGATCATCAATGAAGATGTTAAAGAGCACAAAACACAAATTAAAAAAGCAGTTGTCCCCTGCTTTTCATTTAACCTTGAGTAACACAGCTTTACTTCAGTCTTTTGGAACCTAATAGACAGAAAAACCTTACAGGACCAGTTTTGCATTTGCTTTCTGGGTCCACAAGAATTGGGCAGCCCATTAGGCACAGAGAGCTCCTATTGCACTCTTCAACCAAAAAGCAACATGACACAAACGATAGCAGATGAGCAGGACTGAGAAGGCACCAGTTAAGGCTGTGCAACTTGAAGGCTCTGCAGAATTTCAAAACATATTTTAAAATAAATAATATATGCCACGTTTGACTGCCCCACAGCCCAGCTATCCATAATCATTTATCTTTTTGCAAATGCCACAGCTGAGATAGATCATAAAAGACTTGGGGGAAAAAAAAAAGTAGAAGCAGTAAGAATTGCTTCAGGGAGTCACTCACTGTTTACAGGGAGGGCTAGACCGAAACGCAGATAACACTGATGAAGAAATACAGGGCTTTGAGTATACCAGCTGCAGAGGAAGGAAGAGAATCACAGCATCATTTAGGTATGAAAAGACCCTTAAGATCAAGTCCATCCATACTGCTAAACATAAGGATTTTTAGAAGCCTCCATATGAAATCTCCGGAAATTGCTCCATGAAGCCACTCTGACTTATTCAAGGAATGATATTTGATTATCCCTGAGAAGGTAAACCAGGACAAACAAAGAAAAAGCTTTCAAACAATCTGCTTAGAAATGACTGCTAAAATCTCCTGCCTGTGAGAGGTTAGTTGAAACCAAAAAGCAACTGTTAAACCACACTACCACAGTATCACCAAGGTTGGAAGAGACCTCAAAGATCATCGAGTCCAACCTGTCACCACAGACCTCATGACTAAACCATGGCACCAAGTGCCACGTCCAATCCCCTCCTGAACACCTCCAGGGATGGAGACTCCACCACCTCCCTGGGCAGCACATTCCAATGGCTAACAACTCCCTCGGTGAAGAACTTTCTCCTCACCTCCAGCCTAAGCTTCCCCTGGCACAGCTAGAGACTGTGTCCTCTTGTCCTGGTGCTGGTTGCTAGAGAGAAGAGACCAACCCCTCCCTGGCTACAACCACCCTTCAGGTAGTTGTAGAGAGTAATGAGGTCTCCCCTGAGCCTCCAGGCTAAACAATCCCAGCTCCCTCAGCCTCTCCTCATAGGAGAGAGGCCTCATGCTCAAGGCCTCTCACCAGTCTTCTCTGGACACATTCAAGTGTCTCAATGTCCTTCTTAAACTGAGGGGCCCAGAAATGGACACAGTACTCAAGGTGTGGCCTAATCAATGCAGAGTACAGGGGCACAATGACTTCCCTTCTCCTGCTGGCCACGCTATGTGAGGTACACTTCTGTATCTTGCCATTTTAATTAAGTATTTGTATAAATCCACTTCTGTTATCAGAAAGAAAAAGTATTTCTCAGAGGTCAATAATGGCAGTCTTCTGAATGGCTCCCTAGTATCTCTGGGCTGCAAACACACACTTTACAACCTGGAAACCTTTCAGAGCTCTCTAAATAGAAAAAAAATAAAAATCCTATAAAGAACAGAAGTTGAGGATGGGAGGAAACACCAAGAGCTGAAACAACACTTGCACACAGCAGCGTATATGATGCTTAGAACAGACCTGTGTAATGTAGATGCAACACAGTCCCTTCATCAGGATGACCAAACTCCAGCTGTTATCAACTACCACTACGAAGAGGCAAGGCAGATCCCTTCTTTCCCTTTCCTCACTGCCAACTACGCTGCACAGCTCAAGTATTACCAAGTACCTGAGTACTCCCCAAGCATTCTGTAGTTTTGGGATGGTGGAACACCACTGCAGCAAGGCTGCACCTTCAGACCTTTCCCTGAGCGAAGAGGAGCGTGGGTGGAGTTGGAGAAGATAGACCAAAAGCACTCTGTACTCCAAGTGAGCATTAAGGGTAGGGAGGAAGGAGCACACTGCCAGCTGGTGAGTACAGCCAGCTCTTCTCTAAATCAGATGGAACTCATTGATTCAGCACCATTGGACATTTCTTATGTGCTTCAGTACACCTCACAGTGCTTTCACACATCAACAAAAGTAAAATAAAAACCAAAACCCAAATCACAAACAAACAAAAAAAAAAAAACCACAAACCAACCTTCCCTTTTATCTTGTTGATAAATAAAGATGGTGTCCTTCATCACAGTGAGGAGGAAGTTCTTCACCATGAGAGTGGTGAAGCCCTGGAATGGGTTGTCCAGGGAGGTGGTTGAGGCCCTGTCCTTGGAGGTGTTTAAGCCCAGGCTGGATGAGGCTCTGGGCAGCCTGATCTAGTGTGGGGTGTCCCTGCCCATGGCAGGGGGGTTGAAACTAGATGATCCTTGTGGTCCCTTCCAACCCTGACTGATACTATGATACTATGATCTTTAGAACAGGATCTGTGGCTTGGTACATACTTGCTTCAAAAGCTTGGTGATATTAATTAGCAGGGCAACAGCCACTGCTAATTCAAAGTATGTCACAAAGAGAAACATTCCCTCTGTGACAGTGACTCTGCTTCATAATTCTGTAAGCAAAGAGGAAGAGAATCCTGCTACACAACATAAATAGATTCCTGAGTGAGCTTGGTGAAAAATCTAGCATCCAAAAGGTCAATTCTAGCAATCCTCTACAAAATTTTGCTATTAAACCTGGTGATCTTAATAATCAAAAGCAAGTTTCCTGCTGCCTCACCACAGAAAGGATTTAGGAGACTGAATCTTCCCATTTACAACACACCCCCAATTCCCTGGGAAGCCAGACAATTACCTGACAGGACAGACAAGTTCATATTAAAAAATAGATGCTGCTGCTGAATCAGAGTAATCTGATGTTAATGTTTTATTTTGATATGGAGCACTGCTTTGAAAAGCCACAGGGATTACATGAAAACCAAAGGGTTATTTTCAGTCAGTGGAGCTGTGGTGACTGTGGTGGTTTATACAGGGGCAAGCAAGGCAAGATTTGTCAGAGAAAGGAACCTTTTTCAATTGCATCAGCTGGTCTAGTGACAAACACCAAACAATTTGTGATGGCACTTAAAGCCATTCTATGTTACCTGGAAACACTGCTGTGCTTTTCTGTGCAAAAGCCTTTCTATTCAGGTTTCTGTTCCATGTCTGAAAAAGGATTTACATGACTATGGTTTATTTAACAAAAGGCATTTCCTTCCCCTGCACCCACGGCCTCGCTTCAATCCATCACTCAAAAACTGCTCCTCAATATCAAAGTATCACTAAGGTTGGGAGAGACCTTAAAGATCATCGAGTCCAACCTGAATATGCTCATAAGCATTCTGTGATGCACCTCAACTCATACCCACTAATCTATAAAGCACACCGAGTATGAAGCCCAAGGACAAAAAATACAGAGGACAACTTAGGTGCTGAAGGCAAAATCAAAATTTGATTCACTTGAAATAAAGAAAAGGCGGAAGAAGAGCACTACTCTTCCCAGTCCAGCTCATGCACAGAGCTGGAGGCTTCACAATGACAGTGTGGCTACTTTCTAAGACTATGACAGGCTGAACAGCACAAAAGAAGCCAAAAATGAATATAAAGACTACTGTTTCTAAGTCCATTGGACACTAACACCATCAGAGAGGAAAAGGTAACTAAATTTGACCAGGCTTTTCCCTGCCTTGCTTTCCACGCAAGTGCTGTCAAATAGTGTATGGAGATAAACAGATTGTAGATTAGCACTTCCAGCAGAAGCTGAGCATCTGCCCTTGAGAATGCAAGGTCATTACACAATTTTAGCATCTTCAAAGATCGGGTGGAGTGTTAAGCTTTCCAACTGCTGCCCACAATGGAGTCGAAGTTGTAAAGTGACTGCCCTTTGCTATCAGCAGAAAAACTTTCAAGAAATCCATTTACACCTCTGATGTGAAAGACTGACTGAATATATTTCAATGATTTTAGTGGAAAGGGAAGGAAAAAAAAAAAACACCCAAACAACTCAGCCTGACCTAAGCCACTGATACAGCACAGGAGTCTGGAGAGTCAGATGCCTGTAAACATGTTTCTTTTTACAGTAAAGATCATGAAACAGGTCTTGATCAGGAGAGTTTAAATACAGGTTTGTGTCTGCAAGCATGTGCATAAATATACTTTAACAGCAAGGACTTCCTTGGAGATCCATTTAATTGCAATGTGCCTTGTATAGATAAAGATGTCCAGAGGTTTTCTACAGGCTACATCCAGCACAGCATTGCTGAAGAGCAGATATTAAAAGGTGTTCATTCTCCAAAGTGTGGATAATCAATACATGTAACTGGCTGCCAGATCAGACAGCAAAAGGAAGTAACAATGGATTTGAAGCTCTGATGGCAAATCATTAAGAAAGAAATTATGCAAATAGTAAGAGGAAGGTGGGCACAGATCCAGAGGGACACATGGTAGGAGAGGGGCAAGAATTATTGTAATGAGGCATGAAATACATGTGAACTTTCCTTCCTTTCCTTTACCCACAGATCTCCCATGCAATTTTTCTTCATTCTTACAGGTCACCAGTATGACATGCAGGTGGCAATTATGAGTGGAAGAAACCTTAACCAAAGTCACATCAGATTTGTCTTAAGTAGTGGTGCTACAACTAAAACAACAACAAAAAAAGGGGTGGGGGTGTAGTCCAGGTTCTGAGCAAATGTGTATTTTCTGAAACCAGTTATCTAGAATAGAATAAACCAGGTTGGAAGAGACCTTCAAGATCATTGTGTCCAACCTATCACCCAACACTATCTAATTGACTAAACCATGGCACCAAGCTCCCCAACCAGTCTCTTCCTAAACACCCCCAGTGATGGCGACTCCACCACCTCCCCAGGCAGCCCATTCCAATGGGCAATCACTCTCACTATGAAGAATTTCTTCCTCACCTTCCAGCCTAAACCTCCCCTGGTGCAGCTTGAGACTGTGTCCTCTTGTTCTGGTGCTGGTTGCCTGGGAGAAGAGACCAGCCCCCACTGGGCTACAACCTCCCTTCAGGTAGCTGTAGACAGCAATAAGGTCTCCCCTGAGCCTCCTCCTCTCCAGGCTAAGCAGCCCCAGCTCACAGGGCTTGTGCTCCAACCCCCTCTCCAGCCTTCCTGCCCTTCTCTGGATACGTTCCAGCAACTCAACATCTTCCCTAAACTGAGGGGCCCAGAACTGGACACTTGTGCTTAAAGCTACAGATGTTCTTGAATGCTTCATCAGAGCATGATGCAAAAGAGACAAAACTGTAAGCACCTTTATATGATATAAATTGAATAAAAAGTAGTAAAAAGTTAACTGGGTACCATTTCCATTACCATTGATAGGGAAAAGTTTAAACAAAAAAGGCTACAAACTCTTGAGTAATTTCATCAGAAGACAAGCATGAGTGGAAACTGAAATTCAGCCTTCACCTGTGTGCAGCAATACTTCTCACAGGGTTTTATTTTGAGTCATTGGCACTTTTTGGAAAACAAAGAGCAACCAAACCCCCAGCCTGCACTCCTTCCCCCCCCAAAAAAACCATTATCTGCAGTTGTTCTGATTCCAGCACGAGAGACTTCACTGCAAGACATTTCTTACTCTTCTTACCTCCAATGTCTTCTGTTTCATTGCTTTTGTGCTTGAGTGTTTAGAATTGTGGGGGTTTTGCTTTGGTTTTGACAAATTTGCAGATGACTTCACCATGCTTTACATTTCAGAAAGAGAACCCTACCTCTGGAAAGTCTGTCAAGGTCTGAATCAGGGAGCTAGCACCAAAGGGCCCTACAAGAAAGCTGGGAAGGGACTTTTTAGGGTGTCAGGTAATAGACAGGACTGGGGGGGGGGTGGAAAAAAAAAAGTAGAAATGGGTAGATTCAGATTGGATGTTAGGAAGAAGTTCTTCACCATGAGGGTGGTGAGAGACTGGCACAGGTTGCCCAGGGAGGTGGTGGAAGCCTCATCCATGGAGGTTTTTAAGGCCGGGCTGGATGTGAGCAACCTGCTGTAGTGTGAGGTGTCCCTGCCCATGACAGGGAGGTTTGAACTAGATGATCCTTGAGGTCCCTTCCAACCCTAACAATTCTATCATTCTATAATATATGTAAACAAATGTTCTACAACAATCTAGAACTATCACAAAAGAAATAAAGCAAGCTCTCCTAAAGGGCAAAAAGTGTCTTCAAGAACATGATAGAGACTATACAGGCCAACCTCCCAATCTACAAGACTTCAACCTCCCCTTACCTTTCAGGCTGGTCACAGCTCCACAATTTCTGTGCACAATCTTGCTCATTGGTTGCTCAACCACATTATTCATCCTCTTGAATAAACTAAAGCACAGCCCCATGCCAAACTGCTTTGCAGTAATCTTAATTTGATGTATAAATGACTCCTACTGCTGAAAGAGCTCTCACATACCTGGCTAACCAGCCAAAATCCTTAGAAATCAGTTGCCTTCTTTGGAACTAAGCAGAACCTCTTGACAGACACGAGAACAAAATAAAACTCCCTCCACTGAATAGTCTTATTTGGTTCCAAATCAGAAGAGGGGAAAAAACCCACCACCACACACACAAAAGCCAAAAAAACCAAAAAAAAAACCCCAACATCAAACCACTAAAAGTCAGGTTGGGATTAGGCAAGTTCTTGTGAAACCATCAGTATATGCTGAATAAAGAGGGGACATAAAAGAAAAGGGCATTAAAAAAGGACATAAAAGGCTAACAAGGTTGCATAGCTAACTGTGAATTTTGCATATGTCAGTTTAGAATAGAATAGAATAAACCAGGTTGGAAGAGACTTTCAAGATCATCATGTCCAACCTATCCTCCAACACCACCTAATCAACTAAACCATGCAACCAAGCATCCTGTCAAGCCTCATCCTGAACACCCCCAGCGACGGCGACCTCAACACCTCCCCAGGCAGCCCATTCCAATGGGCAATCACTCTCTCTGTGTAAAACTTCCTCCTAACCTCCAGCCTAAACCTCCCCTGGTGCAGCCTGAGACTGTGTCCTCTTGTTCTGGTACTGGTTGCCTGGGAGAAGAGACCAACCTCTCCCTGACTACAACCCCCCTTCAAGTAGTTGTAGAGAGCAATAAGGTCACCCCTGAGTCTCCTTTTCTCTTTAGTTTTCAAGTACTAAACCATTTCAGCATGATGCTTTCTAGTCTGTAACTGAAATTATTTGGAAGACATTGCAGTGATTAGTATTTGGAGCAAGGGGCTGCAGAAGCCTACTTGCAGCCTTTTCAGTAAGGTTGAGGGGTCAGGTTCCAGTATGGGATTGAGAAATAATTCAAGAGTATGAAAAGAATGCTACAGAAAAGTAAAATTCCACAGAAGCCTCATTTGCCTGGCTTCCCAGCAGAGGGCATCTTCAACACACCAGAAATCATCTGACACAGCAACAGAACAGTTAAGAACACAACGGTAAGGGCCCTAAAGTTTTAAAGTAATTGTAAGGACTTGTTGGGGTTTCGCAGGTAATACTGGAATGATATCTGGAATGCTGCCCAAACACAACAAAAGCCTCAGAGCTGGGAATGAGCACTTTTCATCAGACATCCTGAAACCTCATCATCTACATTAGAGATATTTTAAGAAAAAATAAATGAAAATTCAGTTAGATGGGAACTGTCTGCCAGGGTGTGGAATATCCTACAATAGGTGGGGGGGCAGGCCTCTGCTGCTTCTGGTCATGCAACCTCCTGCTAGTGCAGCAGCTCCACAGTACTGTGTGTGACCAAAGGAGATTTTGGTGGACATTTGCTTATGTATCTGGGCTGGGATCAAGCCAGATTCCCCACTCAAACTTGTAACTCCTTCCTGTGTCTTTTTGTTGCCTGTCTCTCATGCAACACATCAAGTCTTGTTCACCTCTTCACTGCATCTCTCTGTTGTGCAACATGTCCAAGCCTTGTTAACATCTTCAGGGTGTTCAGTGATACTGCTGAGCCTATAGCTCCAATTGCTTCCCACTTCCATATGAGTTGCTTTTGCTGACGATCATTCCTGGCCTCAAGACCTTCTTCCTCCCTTTTAGCTCCCATCTCAACAAGAACCTTTTAAAACTTCCTCATACACACATTTTTCCTAGTTTCAGCTCAACAAACCATTGTCTGTCCATATGCTAATTTATTTCTCACATGGTATCAGCAGAGAACAAATCCCTGCAACTCTGTACATCAGCATGGGAAGTGAATCTATACACTCCCCTTAGGGGGAGAAAAGAATTCAATCATCCCCACTCATGAGAGATCCCTTTGTCTTTGCAAAAAACACTTCGGTACAATCTGGTCATTTGGGCTGTACATGCCTCCTCTTCTCCAGGCTAAGCAACCCCAGCTCCCTCAGCCTCTCCTCATAGGGCTGTGCTCTAGACCCCTCCCCAGCTTTGTTGCTCTCCTCTGGACATGTTCCAGCAACTCAACATCTTTCCTAAACTGAGGGGCCCAGAACTGGACACAGGACTCAAAGGTGTGGCCTAGCCAGTGCTGATAGAGGGGGAAAATGACCTCCCTGCTCCTGCTGGCCACACTGTTCCTTATCCAGGCCAGGATGCCATTGGCCTTCTTGGCCACCTGGGCACACAACTGGCTCATGTTCAGCCTACTAACTCTGTTTTCCTGCAGAAGAAACTCACAAAGGATCTAAATTTCTCCTGTATTTAGATCTATATCAAGTAATCAGCAAATTCTAATTTTAATTAGGAAGAAGACACTACCAGCAATACGTGCCAGCACCTCTGCTATCACAGAGCCAGCTGGCAATAGGAAAGGATGGCACACTAGGTGGTGCTGTGGGACCTTCCAGAGAAAAGAACCTCCTAAACCAGAAGTTGTGGTACTGTTAAATTAGCCATAGAGTCGATTCTGTATTTTGAAATACATTAAAGAGTACTGAGTCACAGCATGAGAAACCAGAACCACAGAAACCACGGGCTACACTAAGCAAACGCTCTGCTTTGACTAACTGTGCTTTTTGGAATAACCAAGTGCCCTTCTTCCACTGGGATGGATTCTCACTGCTCCTTCCCAAAAGAAGAGAAAGCAGTTTTTATGTTCTACAACAGCATTACTTTAAAGGGTTCTACATGTGAAACAGAATTAAATCAGTGATGTCTGAAGTCAGAGATCTGACACAGCAAGGTCCCCACAAGCCTTTTCTGCCCATCCTTATGAACTGGACTCTAGCACTCAGTATTTTATGCTATTAAATGCTTACAAAGTATCATGATACAATAAGCTTTGAATTAGCTGAACTGCAAATTAACTTCTCCTGCTTTGATAATCAGCTGTGTGAAAGAAAACAGAAGCATAAGGGGAAAACTGCAGAAACCTGAGAGAAGAGCTATGACAAATGCTACAGAAATGAGCAGTTATCAAAAGTGATTCTGCTTATTTCTTTTTATAGCTCTCCCTGTAACTGAAAATTATTTAAGTGGAACAGTTTCTGTATAAACACACCATCAATATAAGAACATTTTGTTAACATGAACACTGTGTTTAAAACCAACTCCTACCTCCCTCATTTTTCTTCAAGCCAAGAACCTCCAGCAGCGCAAATACAAGCAAGCACTCTCTGACACATGGATGAAAACAACAACTTCCTATAACAGGCAGGAGTGTTGTGCCAATAAAAACCTGTAAGGATTCATCATGAATCGGTAGCAGCAAGACAAGCCTAGCATTGCAAAGGGCTCCTGGTGACCTGCTACTCAGAAACACCACTTAAAACCTATCACTATGGTGCTGGTGTGGTTCCCACGCTCACCCAAATTGTGGGTTTGGTCTGTGGTATCCATGAAATGAGAATCCATAATGCCCCCAGTTAAACCACCAGCATAGTTTGGCTCTAATTATTGTTATGGGTAAATTAGCTTACATAGGTTTGGCGTGGAAAAGGTCTCTTCAGCCAAGGTGCTCACTACATTCGAAGGTAAGAAATACCCTCCCAATCCCCTGGGATAAAGGATGCTCAGGACCCTTCAGGATCATTTCCAAGTCTCCTTAAAGTTAAGCTATTAATAATTAGTTTAAGAGTGAGCTTGCTAATACCTTCTTCCCCTTCCCTTAAGACGAAATGCCCTGAAATGTTGTGCTAAAATGAATCCCTAAGCTTGTTCAACCTGTTTGCACTGTTATTCCCAGACAGGATTTCCTTGCAGAATTGAGGACTTCAAGGCCAAACCCACCCAAAATGCAGACACACACACACACACGTGTGCGCAGGCGCCTGCACGACCCTCCCCCAGAGCCAGCCCCCAGTATGGTAATCCATATTGCCTGTGTTGTGTGCTGCCTGCCTGGCCCCAAGTCATCAATAATGAATAGAAATGTACAGCTACAGCAGTAGCCTGTGTCATGGGCTTGTCAGGGATTTTTGAAAAGGAACAAAACCACAGGTTTGCCATTGGATTGCCACCTCTTCTGCAAACACAGGACAGGCAAAACAAAGGGGCATTTAAAGAGGGGTAATGGCATTAACCCTTTTCATACTAATTGGCCATTCCCTCCACCAGACAGAAAATTATTTGCTTGTAATGCAACCAGTCTGGGAATTCAACAATAATCTTGGTTCTGAGCACAGGGAGGGAAGCTTGTTTCTATTTCAAGATAATGAGTATGTGCTCAAAAGGAGTCAAATACCATAGTTTAAATAGAGGGAGGAAAACCACCCAAACAGGTTTTCTTTCCCGGGAATCCAATAAGTCCAGTCTCAAAATTGTCATTGAGGAAGAAACTTAATGCCTGCAAATACACATACAGGCAGTCAATAAAAGCAAGAGCATCATTAAATAATAGGCAGATCCTAATAAATGAGTTAATGTTTACACAAAAGAGGTGTTTCTTGGATATGTTCTTCCTTTTCAGTGTTCCCAAATACATTTCTACAGACATTAGGGCTGCAGTCCTGCAGCTGTGATTATCTCACATTTTACAAACAGAACACACCAGCTGGTATTCTACCAGTCCACCCCACCCCTGGGGAGGGTGGGTGGCAGACTACAGAATGTCAACAGGACACACAAGAACTAAACTGACTGCAAACCCAGCTGCAAACCCAAATCTTTCTTGCTTAATACATCTGCACAAATTCCCGAGTAAGCCTTGCATTAATAAATGTCATTAATAGAAACATTTGTGCCACAGTATCTTCTGTAGTAGATGAGTAAATATTCTCTACTTTGGAAGGTGTAACTAAAGATGCAGCCTTGCCTTCAAAAAGCTGCAACTAGATGGTCTGCACAAGAAATGAAACGGTCTAAGCACATACTTCCAACTGGGCATCCAGAGCAAGACGTCTCAATTCAAGTGGCCAGGCCACCTTTTCCTAGGAGGCAGCAGCAAACAGACACATAGCTTCAACACAGCTGAGGAAAATCTTCACAAAGCAGCAATCAATAATACAATTCAAGCAGCCTACTCTGTGTTCTGACCTAATGTTATCTTGTGATAACTGTTTTTAATGCTTGGAATGGGATAGGATAGGAGTCATCTGAAATGAACTGTGCATAAATCTTTGAATGTTCATGGGTTGAAAATGTTATTAAATGACTAAGGAGAAAAGGACCATAAACCACCTTTCTGTGGCAGACAATAAAATAACTGCCTCAAAAATTACAAGTACATGCTGCTAGAGCCTGCTGTTTAAAAAGAAGCCCAATAAGAATTGTGATTATTTCATTAAATTAAGATCATTTACCTACTTAATTCTGTTTCAAGAGTCACCATATTATTTCATAGCAGTAAAGGTGTTTCTAATTTCCAGCTCCAAATATACTTCAGCATAACTGGACCAATTATTATCTATTTCACCCAATTCTATGATCAGTAAAACCTGCTGCTTTCCTCCTACTGACATGGTTCTAGGGGTTTGCAAGTGCTCAGCCACTTCTCTTCTAGGAACTGTCCAAACTCAGGGTTGGGAGCGTGAAACTCGTGTGCTGCTTTGGTTAGCCCCACGGAACAGACACTCTGCTTAATACACATTCTGATGTGCTCAGTATGCACATCAACAGCAAGATGCAGAGGTTTGCTCATCTGGAGTAGAATGAACCAACCCTCCTGTTCTTGTTATCAATGCCATACCAGTCTTGGAATAACTTGTGATTTATTTATTCTTTTTAACCATCTGCTTCAAAGATGTTCCTCTTTTGGAAGTTATTCACCAGATACAAATGTAGATCTCGCATTCAAGACAAAAGAATGGTGCATTTGTTCAACTGCACGCTATCTCTCAACTCACAGATGACCCACTGGGCCAAGGTACTGCTTAGAGCAGCCTGTCCCTCAGCACAGCAGCCTAAATCTCTCCTTCCACCTGCTGAAGAAACTGACAGCCGCTTTGAAGCACGCAGGAAACTGGTTGAATCTACAGTGCTGTCACATCAAAAGAGCTCTGTCTACACTGATTTTGAGCTGGCAGGTCCAAGGAAAATTCACCTCCCTGAAACTCACCTCCACAAGCTCATACTGCCTGACTCACATCTACCATCTGCCCTTGCAAGGAGACAGGAGTGATTCTGAGGAACGCCCTCAGGCTGCACAGCACTGCCCACATGACCTGAGCACAGTGAGAAGCAGGGTACTGCTGTGAACTGGAAGAGGGAATCAAGCACCAAAGCCCACATCCACTATGGTCAGCTTTTTGCAGAGCATCCTCTGAAGGAGGGTGTAATTTTCCTGACAAGCTAGTCTGCTTCTTAGCAGCTGTTAGAAGAAACTCCTTTGTACACAGTGATTGTAACAGGTTCCTATCATATTCTTCATGTGGTAAAGTGACAAAAGCTGACACAATCTGAATTAGGGCCTCCCCCCATCTTCCTCCTGAAAATACAGGAGTCAATTACAGAATCATTAAATTGGAAAAGACCTCTAAGATTATCAAGTCCAACCATCAATCCAAGACCGCCATGCCCACACTAAACCATGTCCCAAAGTGCCAAGACTACAGTTTCTTGAACATCTCCAGCAACGGCGACTCCACCACCTCTCTGCAGCCTGTTCCAATGCCTCAGCACTCTTTCAGTGAACAAGTTATTTTTCATATAAAATCTAAAACCCTCCCTGGCACAACTTGAGGTCATTTCCTCTTGTCCTGTTGCTTGTTAGTTGAGAGGAGAGACCAACATCCACCTCAGTACAACTTCCTTTCAATTAGTTGCAGAGGTATAGGTATAAATAATAAATAGGTACAAACTGAGGATTTGGGCCTCAGGTTGCAACAGGGGAGGTTTAGGTTGGATATTAGAAGAAACTTCTTCCCTGAAAGGGTTCTCAAATACTGAAACAGCCTTCCTAAAGAGGTGGCTAAATCCCCACCCCTGGAGGTGTTTCAAAGATGTGGTGCTGAGGGACATGGTTTAGCACCAGCCTTGTTAGAGAATGGTTGGACTGAGTAATATTAAAGGTCTTTTCCAACAGAAATGACTCTACGTGTCTATGGCACAATTTACTTGAGAATGGTAATGTCAATGCACTCTGGGCATAGTGGAGCAGGTAAGATGTAGAAAGGCACAAATCAAGGCAGAGGAAGCCTAAAGGTTAAAAAAAAAAAGGAAAAAAGAAAATAAAGAGAGAGAAAAGAGGAGGGCAACAAATAGAACTTGGCTTTGTACTTCAGTTTCCTGTATGGGTTACAATGCTGCAACTTGCTGTCAGAAGGAGCCTGCTTTTCCCCTGTCTGATATGAATACTGGGTTTGCATTTAAATCATCTGCCCTGAAATGTGGATCTTTGATTCAGCAACATAACAGAATATTTCCAGAGGGGGAAAATTGTTGCTGAAAACAAAACAGCCTTAGTCTAGCAGAGCCTGCCTAGGCAGGGAGTGGAGCTGGCATGTGAGATTGGAACCAAATAAAGAGAGAATATTTCCCTTAACCCCCATCCTGGCAAGAAAAGCTTTTTTTGATTTGAGCTCCCAAGACCTCAAATGCCAGCACAAAAGGTAAAACAAGGGAACAAGTAAGAGATGTTACCCAATGTTTCTGTCTTCCCCCTTGCAGGGCAAGAGTCTTTTCTTTAGTCAGTCCTCAGGGAATACCAGCTCCTTTTTGGCTCCTCCCCAGGCTCTGCCCCAGCTTTTCCCAAAGAATCACTGTGAGTTTGGAAGTTCACAGTACAGGATTAGATTATTTATGTACTTATACATTTCCAAAGGCCTCAGTCCTCTGTATCCAGACTAATTCTCATTCTACAAGTGGGACACATTCCTTTTGAAAGTGAAATCCCTTGTAATTACTCAGTTAAATGACATGCCACACACATTCACACAGCCTCATTAGCTCAAGTGACAAAACATATCCCTAAGACTCTCGATTTTTACTGAAGATTTCTAGGATTTTCTTACCAACAGGAGATTCATTTGCTTGTATCTATTTTGTGTGCATAACAACCTTCATAAACTGTTCCACCTGGTGGGTGGCAGATTGGACTTCTTCACAGAAGGTGCAGAATAAGTTAATCACTTGCTATCTTTGCCCTGAACAGAAGAACTGCAGTGAGAGCAGCAAGATTTAACTCACCCTAAGATTATCAACTGACCTGATTTTCAAAGTAGCTCTCAGGTGCACTGTTTGCCTCATAGATCTATAAGAAATCAAAATATGCAACCTAATAACTAGTGATACACATTGTAACTATCTTGAAAATGACAAAACCCAGTCCATCCTCCAACTCACTATTAGAATAGAATAGAATTAACCAAGTTGGAAGAGACCTTTGAGATCATTGAGTCCAACCTATCATCCAACTCTATCTAATCAACTAAACAACTCACAACTGCCCATTACAGGGCAGTATTACCCAGAACATAACCACAGCAGCTTCACCTTGGTGTTAAATACAGAGTCTGCTCAAGTGCTGCAGATGGTACCTTACACATGACAAACACCACAGCTCCTGCATGTCCAGGTATAAAAAGTATGTTTCATGAGAGAGGAGACCCCTACCTACCAGTTTACTCACCACCAATTTGTTACCAGCCCTTTTTGTTCTAAGAGCAATTTCCCTGTGAGAGTGTCTCGGTTTCCTTTTCTCTCCCTGAAGTTCTGCTGCATACTCTCACACAGATGATAGTAAAAACATAATGGCTTTGGTCACTTTAAAATTACACAGAGCTGTTCCTTTGCCCTATAAAGCAACGGCAGGCAATGCAAATGACACTGCAGTGGACAAATTGAGGCCCTGTGATCCAAAAGGAATAATGCCATCATTCCTCTCTTTTATGGATCAGACACAGAGGATACACAGAGATACAGAGGATACAACACAGGAGGTTCCACCTCAACGTGAGGAGGAACTTCTTCACTGTGAGGGTCACAGAGCACTGGAGCAGACTCCCCAGAGAGGTTGTGGAGTCTCCTTCTCTGGAGACTTTCAAGACCCATCTGGATGCATTCCTGTGCGACCTGCACTAGATTCTACAGTCCTGCTCTGGCAGGACTCGATCTCCAGAGGTCACTTCCAATCCCTAACGTCCTGTGACATCAGCCTCATACACAGAACAGAAAAAAGCATCCTGTAGACTAAAAGTATAACTTGGGATGATCCATCCCAATACTGGTCCTGTGAACAAGCTGCAAGCTCTCTGAAGACTTGAGAAAAAGCTTTTTAACCACACAGCTTTGCTGAAAAGGGAGAGGAAC
The DNA here is from genome assembly GCF_014839835.1 of Dryobates pubescens. NCBI lineage: Eukaryota > Metazoa > Chordata > Aves > Piciformes > Picidae > Dryobates > Dryobates pubescens. Next base: position 14,805,142 of record NC_071635.1, read on the forward strand.
TAAAGAATTCCAGGATCAGTTTGCCAGATGCCTGCTAAAGCTGTCCACAAAAATAAGAAGAGAGAAAAAAAAACCCAAGAATGCTATAAACCTGCTGGGTTATTTTTGATATATCTCATGTAAGAGCTTTTTTAAATGTAAATATTATGTTTAAATCAGCATTCCTGCTTTGCCTACATTCAAAAGCCTCTAACATCACAAATCACAACAAGGTGGATGAGCAACCTAGGCAGACAGACACAGAAAGTTCAGTCAGTCAGTAATAAAAAGCTTTGGCTGTCTGGCTTCAGGGAGAAGAAAATTGCTTGGATGATCACTTCAGTACTCTACTAGGTGATGCACTATTTTATTCTTTCTGATAGCTGCAGTTTAAAAGAACTCAAAACAGAAAAATGCACACGTAAAGGCTGAGCAAAGATGTGGACTGAAGCTTTATTTTGTTTGGTTTCAGATTCGCACTTTTGATAGAGCCTAGGGAGACAGAGAGAGAAGAAAGGGACGTGTCCCCAAGCGCCTGACAGTATCAGAAGTGAGAACAGCAGCTTAAGTTGCAAGCTACCTGTAGAACAGGTCTAGGAGCAAAGGGCTCTGCTGGGGGTGGGGAACGACACATACAGCACTCACAAGATGAGCAGGTGTCACTGCAGTATACCTGCCAGGGAAACAAAAGCTATTTCTCAAGCCATGGTCACGATGACATTTCCTACCACGATATAAGAAAATGCAGTCCATCCATTTGCCAACACCTGGGTGGGAAATTTAGATTGCTGCTCAATATGGACCCAAGCATGAAGGCACTGAGCATTTACTTTCCTCCCAGAATAAGTAGACATTCTGCACCTTCAGAAAGGTTTGGGTTAAAAATGAGGTGGTGTCAGAGCTGAAAATTGTTTCTCCATCCCTCTTCACTCTAATTCGATTTAGGCAGTTACAGTGCTAAACTCCATGCTATTGAGAAGCTTTCATTCTTTCCATCCACATGAATGACTTTTCCTCACTCTTCTTGAGGCTTTTTCCTTTCTGTTCCTCTCTTCCCTTTCTTTTTTTTTTCTTTTTTTTTTTTAAAACCCCTGCTCAAAATCTTTTCCAAAATGGTTAAAACAATAACCCTCTGAAGAGCTGACTTCCAAGTGTGCCTAAAATTTGAGCTCACACCCTGCAGAACACTGAGGCTCTCTGCATGTTCTTTTTGTGTCATATCTATGGTTTGGTTTTTCTTAAGAACTCTCATTTCAGGATGAGACCAAGAAACAGCTTCTAACTTTATAACTAGCATCAATGTTGAAAAAAACCTCCAAACATAAGCTTGTCTTCTGTTCCTCACAACTCCTGACTACTCACTCAGACCCTGAGCTGCAATGACAACTGGCAAATAAATCTGACTGCACAGAGCACTGAGATGAGCATTTCCAGACTTCACCTATCATTACTCTGTTAAATACTGCACCTGGACACTGCTCAGAAGTTCATGTCCCACCCATAGAATACTTATTACTAGCAGCATTAACCATTCTGGATAAGTGACTATTCTCTTGCAAGGGTAATAGCATCTGCTTATATAAAGGGATATTTTTGACACATTCTCAAGGTCTCCTTTCTTCTGCCCTGCTGTCAGAACTCTAATCAGGTATGCAGGGCACCTACAGTGCTTCCAGGTAATTAGCCTTTCCACTAATCAGAGAGCATCTCTCATGGCTGCAAACATACAGCATGCTGCTTGTTCCTTAACCCTCAGGTTTCCTTTGCTCATTTCTTAGAGAGCTGCCTGAACACTGGTTACCTTGAACTGCTCTTTCAATGCACACCATTGAGAGCTTTCCAAATAAAATCATTTCAGAGCATTTTGCTGGGAGCCGAATTTAAAGACATGAATTATCGATGTTTCAGCTGAAAACGTATCCCTGACTTCCCCCTTTTCCTTCTAACAGCTAAGAAAATAAAAGCTCACGACGTGCTTCGCTGTGACCATCTTCCCCTGCCTCTCTGCTTGGAGAATTGATTGCCTTCGATAAAAACTAATTTGTGCCTGTGATTTATTAAGACAAGAACCCGGCGTTTAAGGGGGAAAAGGGCCGCGGTGAGCGGCCATGCTCTCACAAATGGCAAAAAACTACAGCTGATTTAACAAATGAGTGCTCAATCAATGATGCACTGAGGCACATGACAAAGAGAAGTCAAAATCCATTACATTCAAGAGGCTCCTTTAAATTCCACTTCAGTGCACTGACCCTGTTGCTCAATGCTAAAGACTTTACAAGGTTTTCGGAAACATTTAGAAGAGCTTTTGTTTTGGCATTCGCTCAGCTGCACCTCACAATTAACACTGCCAGACTCCTCTCTAATCAATTATTCATTAAGATTACTAGCATATCTTTTGAGCTCCTTAACTCCACATCAGAAGTGTGCGAGGGATGACACATGCATGTGTACTTTGCAGAATAAAAGGCAGACTCTAAGCAGGTTTTAACGCTAAATGAGAACAAGGCTAAAAGAAGCGAAATCAACACTTTTAGTCAAAGTTGAGCTTCAGGCGAGCTGCAGGCAGTGCACAGCATGAGAGAATTTGGCTCCAGAAAGTGCCCATGTGTTGACAGCTGAGTAAGAGTTTGAAGGCTTAATGGTAAGAAACGTTCCGTCAACGATAATGTTACACATTACTTACTCGGTTAGCTACTCATCTTCTGCAGCCCTGACAGCTAATGACGCAAACCCCAGCCAAAAGAAGTTTTACCATGTGCTGCACGAGCAGGTTGATTGCTGTTACCTTGGCTGAGGTGTTCCAGTCCAAAAAAAAACAACAGAGGGGGGATGTAATCTTCAGGAAGTAACTATGAAAACAACTGTCTGTTACCGTTTTGAAGGGGGAACTTTAGCCTAGTCCCTGACTGCAAAGACTGAAAGTGAAATAAATTACCATAGGATGCAAAAGGAAAATAATGATAAGGGCTATAGAATTCATTGGATTCCTAATGGGGATGTAGAGCAGAAGCATAAACAGTTCTCTTTTCTTCTGTCACTTCTGATAGCAGCTTCCCTTTCTCTCTCTTCCGTGGCCTTGCCAGGGTATCTCTGACTACTGTGTGAGGTAATGGGAAGGAGGGAGGGAGTGGGGAAGGAAGTGAACAGTCCCCCTGGGTCCATCCAGGGGGGGCTGAGGAGTTTGTGTTACATATAAACTGTAAACATCTCTATAGTGTATATTTTGTACATATTCATTGCATTTCATATTTCTAGATATTAAGTTTCCTTGTAAATAGAGCTTTGTTTGCTTCCAAAACCTTCTGAGCCAGTCTGGCAATTTTTATCTTGGGGGGCAGTTCTCCAAAGTAGTTGGGGGGTAATTCCTAAACCCACCACACTATCCTGAGAAATTAAGAGTGAAGAGAAAAAGAAAACAAACCTGAAAAATTGATCAAACTTTCAAAAAAAGGGGCAAACTAATTTGAGCTTATTTCTACAAATCCATAAAAGTACATTTGCAAAGCTAAATTATTATTTCTAATAATGATTTATTAGAAATAATAATGATTTATTTCTAGGACCAGGGGTGCTGGTTGATGGTAGGCTGAACACGAGCCTGCAATGTGCCCAGGCAGGCAAGAGGGCCAGTGGCATCCTGGCCTGCATAAGGAACAGTGTGGCCAGCAGGAGCAGGGAGGTCATTCTGCCCCTGTACGCTGCACTGGTTAGGCCACACCTTGAGTCCTGTGTCCCTCAGCTCAGGAAGGATGTTGACTTGCTGGAGCATGTCCAGAGAAGGGCAACAAAGTTGGTGAGGGGCTTGGAACACAAGCCCTATGAAGAGAGGCTGAGGGAGCTGGGGTTGCTTAGCCTGGAGAAGAGGAGACTCAGAGGTGACCTTATTGCTCTCTACAACTACCTGAAGGGAGGTTGTAGCCAGGTGGAGGTTGGTCTCTTCTCCCAGGCAAGCAGCACCAGAACAAGAGGACACAGTCTCAAGACGCACCAGGGGAGGTTTAGGCTGGATGTTAGGAAGAAGTTCTACACAGAGAGAGTGATTGCCCATTGGAATGGGCTGCCTGGGGAGGTGGTGGAGTCACCATCATTGGAGGTGTTCAGGAGGAGACTGGATGGGGTGCTTGGTGCCATGGTTTAGTTGATTAGGTGAGTTGGATTAGTTGCTAGGTTGGACGCGATGATCTTGAAGGTCTCTTCCAACCTGGCTTATTCTATTCTATTCTAATAATGATTTATTATGTCTACAACTCTGTAGAAATACAGGTGCAAGATAAATTATTATCAATTTATGTTATGGTAGAACCTACTCTATTAAAGGCAGCACGTTGGCAGGGAAGGATATCTGACCCCTTAACATTAAGACATAAAACTTAAACATACAGGTTAGGAGGGCTTTGTATTGAAAATCCATCAGAAAGCACACTTGGGTAGTGAAGTCAGATGGTGTAAGTGCTTCTCCCCACAGTATACAGAAGACTCCAATTACATTAGAATTATTTAAGACCTACCTGAAAGAGGGTTGTAGGGCTGTGGGGGTTGGGCTCTCAAGTAACAAGCAATAGGACGAAAGGAAATGGTCTCAAGCTGTGCCAAGGGAGGATTGGATTTTATATGCGGAACAATTTCTTTACTGCAGAAGTGGTCAGGGATTGGAACAGGCTGCCCAGAGAGGCACTTGAGTCACCATCCCTGGAGGTGTTCGAAAAACATGTGGACATGACACTTTGGGACATGGTTTGGTGGACATTGTGCTGTTGGGTTGATGGCTGGACTTCATATTAGAGATCTTTTCCAGCCTTAATGATTTTAAGACTGACTCCAAAAGTTGATGTTATGAAGCTTTCACACCTACTTCATACCATGTGTTTTACCTGAGTCAGAATGAACATCCAACTAGGACACTAGGCAAGCTGAATCCAGCTGGTTTAACACACTCAGGGCATGCAGAAGCCTCGATTCTCCAAGACCTCAGTAGCGAGCTGGCCAGAGGTTTTGTGTTCAGCTGCATCCTGAGCAGCAATGTGCAGTGTACATGCATGCACAGATCATCAGACAAATATGGTTTAATTGCCTTGCATTTGTGCATTTTCTAAACCCTACAGCACAAGCAAAGTCTAAAGACAAAAATAAAAGAGAAAGAATAAAATTACCAAATATGCTCCCAGGGTACAGCGCCTGCAGTGCTACCACAGCAGAACTGAGTTTCCTGAATCTGAAGTTGTATTTGATAAAATCTCAATTTCTCTGTCAGCAAGTCTGCAGCTGCCAAATAACATACCAGCAGGATAACAGAGGTGCCCAATATTCGTCTGTTCTGTATGCCCACAGCTGCTGCCATCCTGACTGAGAAGACTACTTGTGCGTTTTTTCCCTACAGACAGTGATGAGCGCATCAGGCCATTTACCGAAGGATGGCTACCATATTCCAGTGCCTGGCTTTACATTACAGAACCAACAGAAAACATTCATCAGGAGCTGGAAGCAAGAGCCAGGGAATACCTCTGAACAGCTGCTACAATCATAGAATCAGGGGTGGAAAGGACCTCAAGGATCATCCAGTTCCAACCCCCCTGCATAGGCAGGGACACCTCACACTACAGCAGGTTGCCCAGAGCCACATCCAGACTGGCCTTAAAAACCTCCAGGGATGAGGCTTCTACCACCTCCCTGGGCAACCTGTGCCAGTCTCTCACCACCCTTATGGGGAAGAAATTCTTCCAAACATCCAATCTGAGTCTACCCATTTCTCTTTTTGTTCTACTCCCTTAATCCTATCACTCCCTGACACCCTGAAAAGTCCCTCCCCAGCTTTCTTGGAGCCCCCTTCAGATACTGGAAAGCCACAATAAGGTCTCCTCAGAGCTTTCTCTTCTCCAGACTGAATAGCCCAAACTCCTTCAGTCTGTCCTCATAGAAGAGGTGCTCCAGCCCTCTGATCATCCTCATGGCCCTTCTCTGGACACAATCCAAGCACTCCAAAATGAAGTGAAGTGATACTCATCATGATCACCCCTAACTCAGATTATGAAGGATCAAGTGGCTTAGGTGCATAACTGTCATTGACTAGATTTTTTAAAGCTAGTTAGCTCACTAATGTGTACTTAAAGTAGCAACTATATTCCTGGTATTTCAATTGAAGCACAGCCTAAATCCTGAGAAGATTTCCTTTACTAGCATATTTGTTCAAATCATTCAGAGGTTGCACTTAAGAGTAGCATCACACTTGCACAAGTTACCTCTGCTTTTTGATGAGAAAATAATCACTTGGATTTATATGTAAATTCCATGTTCCTCACAGCAATGCAGTATTATGATTGAATATATAGTATCTTAAAGAAAGAGAACAAGAACACGAAAAATCCTCATGAAAGCATTATCAATACTTTGTTTAGCATCACAGCTCTGAACACAAACCAAAGCAACTAACCCACAGCTTGTTTGGACTGTGGTGTGTCATTTATTGCTGCTCAAAGACTGAGGTCTCAATCAATGGTTAGTTTCATCAGTGGTCATTATCAAGCCCACCATCATCTGTAAACCAGATCAAACAGCCACCTAAACATGAGCCAGCAGTGTGCCCAGGTGGCCAAGAAGGCCAATGGCATCCGTGCCTGCATTAGGAATAGTGTGGCCAGCAGGAGCAGGGAGGTCATTGTGCCCTGTACTCTGCATTGGTTAGGCCGCACCTTGAGTCCTGTGTCCAGTTCTGGACCCCTCAGTTTAGGAAGGACATTGAGACACTTGAACGTGTCCAGAGAAGGGCAACAAGGCTGGGGAGAGGCCTTGAGCACAGCCCTGTGAGGAGAGGTTGAGGGAGCTGGGATTGTTTAGCCTGGAGAAGAGGAGGCTCAGGGGAGACCTTATTGCTGTCTACAACTACCCAAAAGGTGGTTGTAGCCAGGAAGGGGTTGGTCTCTTCTCTCTAGCAACCAGCATCAGAACAAGAGGACACAGTCTCAAGCTGTGCCAGGGGAAGTTTAGTCTCGAGGTGAGGACAAAGTTCTTCCCAGAGAGAGTTGTTAGCCATTGGAATGTGCTGCCCAGGGAGGTGGTGGAGTCCCCATCCCTGAAGGTGTTCAAGAGGGGATTGGATGTGGCACTTGGTGCCATGGTCTAATAGTCATGAGGTCTGTGGTGACAGGTTGGACTTGATGATCTTTGAGGTCTTTTCCAACCCTCTTTATTCTATGTTTCTAAACATACCCCTGCTCTGTTTATAACTGTCCTTGGGGTGTACACGAACAATGTCTAAAAGCAGGCACTACACACAGCTGATCAGACCAGCAGCTGATCACTGCTTAAGCCCCAAATCCAATAAGGAATCAAATGAGGCAGAGCACGGGGTGGGGGGAAACAAAGGTAGACGGGAAATGTGAAACAAGCCACCAATTTAGGGGAGATAAAAACCACTCTCAGAAACAATTTACAGAACAATTTTCTTGGTATGCATTTAATAAACATTCTGTCAGAGTAAAGGAAATCTTAGAAGCTGGGAGTTAAAAAAATATTAAAATAAAATCAATTAAAATGAAGTCACAGGGAATGGTGGGGAATTGTTCCTGGCAGTTATTTGATATAGTATGGTTAATATTTCTAGTCAGGCAAATTAACAGTTTTGCTGCTGTGGATCTGCACTTGCACAATGCATAACCTCTGAGGGCTTCCCTCTAAAAGTCACAGAAACACATGCAGACATATTTTTCACACAGCTACACCTTAGATGTGCAGTAACAGTCATTTACTCTACAAACTCCTCTGTGGACAAACTCTACGTTGCTAACCCCATTTGGAAAGAATATCTGCATCTAAAAAGGTAACAAAACCCACAATTCATTCCACAGGGTCCCATTTCACTTGTAAAGAAGACTTTGAAAGCTCTCAGATAAAAACCTGTTTCTCTAGCCATCCGTATCAATAGATAAGCTTTGCTTTAATACTGTTCTACTGTATAAATAGTACCATGCCACACTCATATTGATTGAGGACAATTCAAGTGAGGCAGTGTCTGCTGCTGTTTCTAAGGGGAAACCACTGAGCTGAACAGCAAGACAAGTAAGGTCACATCAGGATTCAGCTTGCTGTTTTGCTACCTTAAAGCTACCCAGGGCTAAGGGAGAAAACAATGGTAAGCTGTGCAAGCACACAAAGGACCAGTAATTAAACTTTTTATTTTCATTATCCTATTAATGCATCTTGAACAACATAGAATCATAGAATTGTTAGGGCTGGAAGGGACCTCAAGGATCATCTGGGTCCTCACACTACAGCAGGTTGCTCACAGCCACATCCAGCCTGGCCTTAAAAATCTCCACGGATGGGGCTTCTACCCTGGGCAACCTGTTCCAGTGTTTCACCACCCTCATGGGGAAGGACTTCTTCCTAACATCCAATCTGAATCTACCCATTTCTAGTTTTGCTCCATTCCCCCCAGTCCTATCACTCCCTGACACCCTAAAAAGCCCTTCACCAGCTTTCTTGTAGGACCGTTCAGATACTGGAAGACCACAATAAGGTCTCCTTGAGGCTTTCTCTTCTCCAGACTTAACAGCCCAAACTCTCCCAGGTCTGTCTCCAAATCAAGGTTCTTACTTTCTGTACCTTTTCATTTACTAAGCCATTTAAATTTGCAAGCAGAAGCTGTACTTTCTCTGTATGCTTCAAGCCAAACTTTACTTTCTCTTCTGTCTTGTCAAGTATGGCCACAGAAAGAAGTTTATTTACACTGTTTATAACATTCTGGTTAGGAGAAGCTGCTGTTCTTCAGCTTCTGCAGCTCATGTTTGCAAGAGAGATTTACCTAGCTAGACTTCAGGTGCAGGAAGGAAGAGATAAAGCAGTTTATCACAGTGCACTCTGCAAACACACTCCATTTCACCCAGGTGGTGAAAGTAGGGGTTGGGAAGTTGATGCAACCTTGCCTTGCTCAGAGGAATGGAAAGGGAAGAAACTCAAGTGTTTCACATGCAGAGTTGACCTTCATTTACGTTTGACCTGTAGAAGCTGAACAACTTCTTCTCAGCTGTCACAGGCCCCTACCTGCAGACAGCAGAAAGGGTAATGCAGTATTTCTAGCCTGTGTGTTTAGACAAGTGAGCCAGCAAGAAGGGGGAGTTTCAGTCTTGCCCAGTCTTCAGAAAATAAGACCCCCTATGCTGAACCTCAGGCCCCTGAAGCCTCAGCTGTACTGCAATGCTTAGTCATCCCTGCACCCCAGTTCTTAACCTGATTGCCTACATGCTAATTACCTACTCCTCTGGATCACAGTGCTGTGCTAACAGCATGCTGTGGGATTTGCCCAGATTTCCAGATCCTGGCACTGCCTATCAACAACACTCTGCCCTCAGCCTGAAAGTATCTCAGAATTACATACAAGTGTACAACACAACTCAACCAACACAGGCAAACAGCATCCTTCCCCAGTGTAGTACTGTATCATCTGTTTGCTTACACACCATTCAGGCTTTCAAGCCCTAATAAAGCATTATGAAAATTGAGCTGAAAATGCAATGACACAAAGGAAATATACTGATAAAAATGGCTGTATTTGAGGAATGGGCAGACTAAAATTTTATATTAGCAGGAAGCATATCATACAAGTCACCCTGTTAGCACACACATGCTCAAAAGTGAGCATAGACCAAAAGGATCAGCAGTGATTTTTAACAACCACTATACTTATCTTTCCTTTTTTTGGTGACTTCTAGATGAAGAAAAACAAACCCAAACCTCTTATCTCAGCTTGCTTATGGAGCCCCAGAAAGCCTAAATGAAGCTGAAAGTGAAAAGCATCTTCCCATCCCCACAACAGTAAGAAGAGTGTCAGAAGCAGTGCACCTATTAAAATAAAATCATCTCTGAACTAGTTAACTTTGATTTCAAAGAGCAAAATGATTCAGCAGAAGGCAGTGCACCCTTGCTAACCTTTCATACCACGCTAACAGGTGGCAGTGCATTTTGCTTTGATGTTTGTTGTGAAGTGAGATTCAAAGAGCCTCTTTGGTTACATTTGTATTCCCCTCTTCTATCAATAGCTATATTTAAAAAAACCAAAAGAAACCCCCCACATATTTTTAACCTTATGAGATAAACCTGTCAAGCAGGACACAGGCATTTCTGTAAGCACACAACTAGGCATCTTGTGACTTCTGGATTGAAGATGTAATTGAAATTCCATGCTTTTTGATTACTGAAAGATGCCATTTTGGTTTTGCATAGAAGTTTTGCTTGCCAGATCAAGACATGCAGCTGAAGTTATCCAAGGGGACACATCTAAAGTATCAAAGGTGAGAAAGCAGAGAAAGGATAGGTTACCTATAAAAGCCTTTGCCCAAACAGTTCCAGCCTGTTCCTCATCCCAAAAGCAGAACTTTGGACCAGTCTCCTGATGAAAATGATATCACACGCTCCTAACCAAGCAGCAACACAAAACCACATTTTTCTGATGCTTGTCTCAAACCAAGTATTAAAGCTGCACCTTCTTCCTAAAGGTAGCCTTTTTTACTTTGAAGGCCTGCACTCAATGAGATATCCATTTTCCATTTGGTGTGTGAGCCATTGAGATACCAGTGCCCTACTATTTCAGTAAAACACCCTGAGCTAGGAAGCACAGACAACATAAGGAGAAAGAGCAGAAGCTTCTGGTTAAATCTGGTGACTCATCCCAGTCATTTCTCTCTTGAAGTCTTTTACAACAGGATGCACGTACCTGGCCTGAAGAGAAAACAGGACAAGTTCCTGGATGATAAACCTGTTGAAATGTATTACTGCAGAAACTATAACTAGCTGAGGAGATAGCTAAAGAGTGTGAGAACTTGAGGGGAAGTATCACATATGAATGATCTGTTCCTTAAATATCTGCCTTTGGCCACTAATAGAGAAAGAATCTTTGGACAGATGACCTTTGGTCAGTCCCAGTACAGCAGTTTTTTATGCTTACTGCAGTGCAGCTTCAGTCAGCCATGGATAAACTTATTTTCAATAAAAGGATATATTCTTTGTTTCCACCCAGGCTCATAACACACCCAAGCTGCCACAGAATCTCTCTGCTCAGCCACAAAATCTTTCTGCTGTTTTATTACCTACACACTAGGAGAATTTTAGAAATTAAGATGCCAGATTAATTACACTGTACAATTTAATTAAGTCTTTGAAGAATAATGGCTCCAACAGCAAGCTCCCTAATAATGTGCAGACAGAGTTATGAGAGAACAGCGAGTTCAAAAATAGTCTGAAAGGCCCAAGTGGCACAAAAGCTCCCTCTCCACTGAAGTGATCTTCTGAGTAATTCAGGCAAGGAATCTAGAAATAAATAGCTCCACAGCACAAGCCTTGGTGAACACCTCTGCAGCTGCAATCTCCAAGACAGCTTGGTCAGTAGGAATATTGCTTGAGATCTGTCATCTCTGCGAAGATGCTTTCTGCCATTCCACTGCCTCAGTTACAGGGCATCAGCTTCAAACACAGACAGCTAAAGACACCATAGCAGACACTGCTCTCCTCCTGAGTGAGCATTTCCAAGCTACAGAGGAAACAAAGCCTGCCCACTCACTGCTTTCTAATGAATCAAGATGTACTGCTGGTGGCTGAGGGATGTAAAGTGTCCAACACCTAGGAGAATAGCCCCAAGCTCCTGCCAAATTATGCACTTCAGTATTACAGATCTGCTAGCAAAATGGATCAGATTTCCCTCCAACATGATATTTATTCTTTTGGACAAAGAGGACAGATAAAAATAAATTGGTGAACAAAATCTGATACCCCATGGAATAATAAGGGATTCAATGGGGAAAGGTTTTCAGGCGCAGCAAAGCGCTACAGAATCTCAGATGACCAGGAAACATGCACAGCAAATGCAAATACAACCAGGACAAGGGTGGAAAACTTAGAAAACCAAAATTCATTAATACAAACATAAAATCTTGTTCCACACTGCTGGATCTGCCTGAAAAGTTAACTATCCAGTAAATGAGGATATACAAGGCAAAAAAACCCTGTATCACCATAGTTCTCGGAAATGGCACTGAGTCAGCCATGCTAACAAGCACTTTATTGCAAGTGTGAGACCATCCAGGGAAAACAGATAGGCAGACAATTGTCTATTTTACTTGTCCCAACATTAAAGAAAACAGCATGTAGATGTGGCACTTCAAGACACAGTTTAGTGACCACAGTGCTGTCAGGTCAATGGTTGGACTCGATGACCTTAGAGATCTTTTCCAACCAAAACAATTCTATGGTTCTGTGATTAAGGACAGTAATGACTTGTTGACAGAAAGACAAAGCAAGCCCCCCAAAAATCCCATACATGAATTAGAGAACAGAATAGAATAGAATAAACCAGGTTGGAAGAGACCAGAGTATCAATTACTTTTACCTTAGTGCATGTGGATTAGGGGAAACTCCTTAGGTGGATGGGTGTACGTCTCACTGCCACCAGCACAATCCCATCCAAACCCAGAGCTTCACTTATCACAAACTTGCAATCATTCTAAGGGAAAAACCTGTGAAGAGTTCTCTAGTAGCCACCTGTCCTTCTCATGCCACTACAGTGCAGACAATTACAGCAGCATTCCTTTCAACCTCTTGAACAAAGTACATTAAAAAGGTTTGATCAAATCCTCTTTATGCATTGTATGTCACATTTGGTGAATACAAATTGATGACCTTGCCCTTTGTCCTGGCAAACTCTCTTTGTCTCTCCTCTATGAAATGGCATATTTGAACACAGTATTTTCTTAAATGTTGCCTTGACTGCATATGGAGGGAACACAGGCAGCTATATGTTAATTAAGGAACAAATGGGGGTTCTTAAATGCTGCTCTTGTACACAGTTTTAACATTCACCTCAAATATTATCTGTGTAATGAAATGCCAGGCAGAAATATTTCTCAAGCAGGCTAAGAAAAAAAATAACTACATCATAAGTAGTGGCACAACATCAAATTATTTGATGGTACAGTAAAAACAAATCCTCCTTTTTGTAGCAAAGCACCAACAGATCATCTTTAAAATAAACACAATCATCTCTTTGAAAAAGATTCAAGCACAAATTAGGTTTAATAACTTACATGGCTATGGACAATTCATTAGGCTGCTGTGACTGAAACAGACTAAAGAGCTGCTCTCCTTTTTGTTCAGTTTAGTATGCAAATGGTTGTCAAACAGCCAGGGTAGCTGGTTTCCCTGATTCTTCTACACTGCCACTTAATCAGCCTCCTATTTCATCTGTATGCAACCTTCATACACTCATCCAGGAGAAACAAAAGCATAGGAAGGAAGATACAAATGCTTACCTACAAATTAACAGGGGACTCTCAGCACCAGAACAGAGTTATTTGCATTATTTGTTTTACAGTGGTGCTCAATGTTTAGACAACCCAATGTGTAGCCAACTGTATGTACTTACCAGGTTGTCTCTTCCACCAAGTCTATAACCTGGCTTATGAAACATATGTTAAAAAGACCACAGAGGACAGAAAAGAAAGCCAAGAGCTAGGTGGATACACGAGGGGGTTTGTCTGCTTTGGTTGGCTTTTTAACTGGGTTTTTAGCGGAAATGCCTAGAGTCACAGAAGTTAACAGTACCAGCATAAAGTGAACTAGTGCACTTCTTGAGCTCCTGAACAGAATGGATTCAGTAGATAATTATAGTGAGATCAACTACTAGGCACTGAGATCTAGCACAAGATGAGACTTCACAAAGTGCACACCCTGAGCATTCAAAGCATTTCAAATAGAATTGTTAGTAACAGGCTGGCAATGATGATGGATTAAGAAGTGCCATTTGCTGGTTGCCATTGCTTAAGCACCAGGAAGGTAAGAGCTGGCATCTGGTGAGTAACCCTTTGGCTGGTTACTTCAAGGAGAAACAAAGAACATTGTGTGTGTCACATGCATGTCATAGTTCATATCAACAAAGAATAATACAGAAAAGACTGTTTCTTTGTTCCACTTTTTGGAGAAAAGATTGGTCCCTAAACAAATAAGGACTAAATGCCCCCACTTTCCTTCATTGTAGAATCATAGAATTGTCAGAGTCACAAGGGACCTCAAGGATAATCTAGTTCCAACCCCCCTGCCATGGGCAGGGACACCTCACATTAGATCAGGCTGCTCACAGCCACATCCCACTCAGCCTTAACCTCCAGGGATGAGGCTTCTACCACCTCCCTGGGCAACCTGTTCCAGTATCTCACAACCCTCATGGGGAAGCAGATAAACAGGTAAGAGGACTCCTCTAGAGCAGTGTAACCCACATCCCACTGATCCAACATCAGTTCTCACACAGGGAATTTCTCCTTCGATTTCTTGCAGAAAAGCCAGAAGCGTTCAGGCTCCACCTGATTTGGGGACTCTAGCAGGCTGTAATATCCATGCCCCTCAGAAGCATTACCCAGTCGTAGCTTCCCTCTCAAACTGTGTGACATACCTCACACTCATTAAGAAATGCAAATGGAGACCTTCAATAACTAAACAAAAAAGGCAGTGTTGACAATATATTACAAGTGCTACTTACATTTATATCCCCATTAGGGACTACTTTGTATCTCAGCTCTTAACAGGCGATTTCAGGTAACCTTATCTTGAAAATATTTGCACATGTTCCACTCAAGCAAAAGGGATTTGGAAGCAGTAAAGTTTCTCAAGCTGGGAAGATACTATCCCAGTTATGTGAAGACAGACTATTGTGTACATGATTTGTCACACGGTCCAGGAAGGAAATCCAGCAGAGTCATGAGAAGAACATGATTGAAAAGACTCTGTCCCAGTAAGCATACAAGATTATAGTTCCCCTTTCCTAACCACACTCCGATGTTGACTGGAATGAAACATCATAAAACCATACACTTGTTTTGGCTGGAAAAGACCTTTAAGAACACCAAGTCCAACTGTTCACCCAGCACTGCCAAGTCCACCACTAAACCATGCCCCTCAGCACCACATCTTGTAATCACCTCCAGGGACTGTGACTCCACCACCTCCCTGGGCAGCCTGTTCCAATGCCTGACTACTCTTTCAGAAAAGAAACTGTTTCTAATATCCAATGTGAACCTCCCTGGCATGACTTAAGACCACTTCCTCTTCTCCTATCCCTTGTTACCTGGGAGGAGAGACCAACATTCATCTTGCTACAACCTCCTTTCAGGTAGGTTTAGAGAATGTTAATGTCTGTAAGAATTATAAGAGAGCAATATGAAGCACATGTGATTGATTGTTCTTGGTGATAGTTGGAGCATTTCAACACCTGACATGAAAAAATATCTAAAATACACTACCAAAAAAGCAACTTCTCTATCTAATCTTTCTGCTTTGTAGCAAAACATTAATCAAAGAAACCTTGCACCAGAGCAGCCTTTCCCACTGATTTCCATCAGGGCAGAGCACTACCTTTTAGGCTTACACAAGGCACAGCTTCACAGTCTTGTCTAGCAAAGCTGACTAAGAAATTGTTACTCTCAGCCTCCTACCCTTTAGACACAGATAGCCATGTCCTCTTCTTCAGGCAGACATGAGGCCACTTCTAAAACAGATCACAGACAAAGTGTGAGAAATAAACCCAAGGCTGTTGTTTCCAAACTTTGCTCACTTCGTAGCACTGGTTCAAAAACGCAGCCCAAGACAGTAACGTGTTGGCACTGGTTTTTACAGCATATGAAGAGCAGAAAGCAGGGTAGTCACCTCTCAAACTTGCTCTGTCACCTGAGAAGTCAGTGAGAAACAGCACCTCAGTCTAGGGAAAAAAGAAAAGAAAAAAGACTATTCCATTTTGTGGGATCACAATTCCCTATTAAATGTGCTTTGAGGGGGGAAAAAGTGCTTTACAGCACTTATGTGCTGACAGTTGCTGGACAGGAGCATTTGTCATTCTGAGCACCCCGCCTCTGTTTACCAAAAGAATCCTCAAAACCAAGGAACTGAATCAGTAAAGACACGTAGGAAAATATTTGGAATGTACAATCCCACATAACTGCAGCATTTGAAGCACATTGCTTGCTTTATCAAAGCAGCAGAACAAGCAAAGCAAGAAGTTTAGAGTTCATGTTGGTGAGCATCAGCAATAAACTGTGATCAGCAGGGATGTCATCACTGAAACACACAAATCTGCTTGATGCCCATTTGGAACTCATTTTCTGCCCTCATTTTTGTTTCCAAACAAGATTAGCTCCCAAATCATAACATTTCTTTTAGAAGGTCAAGTTCATTTTTGACCTATTTGATGTTTTCTCTCTTTTGCAGTTCCATGCACCTCAACAACCTATAAAAATCAAGGCATTCCTAATCATCCCAAATTCAAAGTAAAGTGACCCTGGTTTGGCTTACTACAGAAAAATCTATCCAAAGCATCCCACAAAATACTCCTCTCCCAGCAAGTCCATCATTCTTCAAGCTTGTACAAAGTAAAAGTTGCCACACTCAGGTCTCCTATAAGGCCCTCCATAGGCATAATTTCCCATACCAATACATGACTGCCAGCAGCAGGAACTAAAGCAAAGATACTCCCAACCCCCCCTTGAACCTAGTAAATGAAAGAGAAAGGAGGAAAAAAAGTAATGAATCTTTTAAACTGTGTCTTCCAATCACTGACAGCTCATTTGAGAAAGTGAACACTAAACTGGAAGCTGCCCCAATCTGTATTTATCTTTAAAGACACCAGTCAGTGAGAAGTACACTCACAGCATGACTCAAGAAAAGTGAGCAGAACCCATGTAAAGCAACTTTGCAATCTGGGACCGTGAGTGGAGTCTCTGTTTATCACTACAATTAATCCAGGTGAAAACTGGAACAAAGATTAAACCTCTTCCCATTTAAAACTGCCAGCCTCATATTAAAATGTCATTTCCATCAGCATATTAAGAGAAAATGAAGCTTTTCAAAGTGTTTCTGCTTATCATGGCAGTGGCAGATTCAGTGTGAGGAAGTTTTACCTTGTTACAGAAAACAAATGCAACTTGTATACCATCATTTCAAATACTAACTTGCTACAAAAGGAACATGGGAAAGCGTAGATGTGAACTCAGAAATACAAAGCAGTGAAAAATGGTATCTCCTGAAGTTAAATTAGCTGAACAATAATTTGCTGTGGCGACACTTTAGCAGCTTTGCCAGTCAGCCTATCAGTTGTGAAAGCTGGAGGGGGGGGTAAGGAGGGAAGGAGAGATATTGCACAAAGTGAAAATTAAAGCCTTCTCTTGTAAAAGTCAATACATCATCCTAAGCTAGAAAAAATGGTCCCTAAACATCCGTAACTACAATCAGTAATTGTCATTAAAAGCTCTCATTATATAGGGTAAGTGTAATTAGACCATCCTGCCCGCATAGGGTGCAGCACACAGAGAATGCTAGAAGGATTCATAAATTAGTGCCAAATCAGCCTCATTCCCATCTACCCCACAATCTGCTGCAAAAGAGAAAAATTGTATTTACACACATTAGGGCAAAGCCCACTGGCCTCTACAAAATTAGCCTAAAAATGAAATGCAGTTATTTGAGGGACTCCCTATTTCATTATGTGTCTTCGGAATAAAGGGATAAAGTTTGCCATCAATAACGCCGAACATATCTGCTGAACCCCGCAGATTCCAGGGCATTAATAATTTAAATCCTTGTGGGAATTTTGTCATGGTGGAGATAGGACTTGTCTGCAAACGGAGCTCAGGGGATGTTCAATATGATCTATTCTAGTATACACACACAATTGCTACATTTATCATGATGCAGAGGAAGAGAACGCTTCGTTTCTAAGGATTTCAGGACGGTTTCCTCTGTAATTCACACACTATAACCACTGAGTGTTTCTAATAAAAAAATTCCAGGCCCTAAAAAGATACTGTCATAAGAATTCTACTGCAAAGGTTTCTTCTCTCCCCATCTCTATTACTCAGGCATGTACAGCAGTGTTCAACACATTATAAAACGGGATGGGAAGTCAGCAGGCTGGCTCCTGGTAGCAGTGCTGTCTCTGCAAGATGCACTGGAAGCACAGAGGCTGTATGAGATCATGGCCTAAGCAGATGAAGCTGCATGCTTGACTCAAATATTTATACTCCTCAGTGCAATTCTAACAGCTCTGTATGGAAAACAGGCAGTTATGGGCACCAGGGAAAAATCCCCTTTTGCACATGCCAAGGGCAAGCAGAAAACACACTTCCTTTTGAGGTGCTGGTGCTACTGGTGTAATACAGGCTAAATCCAGGCACCTGCGCAATAGCTTATGTAAGGCAACTCCAGCTATAGACACATTTATGCTGTAACAAGTGCATTTGGGTTCTAATTTATCATCATAAAGGTATTTTCCAACCAAAATGATTCTACAGTTATTTTCCACAGTTTCTTCCAGAACAGAAGCAGGGTCAAAGAGACTTCCAAACAATTAGGCAAGCAAAGCCATCCTTTAATCACCAAGCACTACTTCTTAGAATATAATCCATATGCTGTCCGTATGCTTTTAATACATCCACACTGCACCTTCACTATGCCAGGCATGCACAGCTCCCAAGTGGCACATGCACCAACACTCCAGTACAAAGCCCAGGCACTAGAGAAGCTGATGCTGCACTTATAACCCAAAGAAAGTACCAAAATATTTCTTTGATTTGCTAAATCTCCATTGAAATAATATTTCAGTCAATAAATCAGGGATCTACTGGACAGAGTCAATCCAATGGAGAGCTGTGAGGATGCTTAAGGGACTTAAAAGTCTCTCCTATTAAAAAAGGCTGAGAGACCTGGGGCTGTTTACTCTGGAGAAGATGTCTGTAAACATCTGAGGGGTTGGTGTCAACATGGTGGTACCAGGCTCTTTTTGGTGGTGCTCAGTGATAGAACAAGGAACAAGAGTTATAAGCTGGAACATAGAAAGTTTTGCCTCAGCATGAGGAGAGAAACTTCTTTATGGTGGGGGTACTGGAGCAGGCTGCCCAGAAAGGTTGTGGAGTCTCCTCCTCTGTCTGTGGGTAGAGGTGCATGGAAAATAGTGAAACATCTGAGGTTTGTATGTTCTTCTTATGGAAAAAATAAATACATGCAAAAGACTTGCAACCATCTATAGCTTTTGCAAATGTCAAACTACTTTCTTTGCCAACTGCATGCTGCCAACCTTCCAGGAAGCACTGGATAGACACTTGAATATCTGTCCCCCTTGCTACAACCAAGGTTTCTCAACCATGTACAGGATGTTTACAGACTATGGACTAGCTATTCCAGGCAAAGCTGCCAATGCAAACACCACATCCCGAGTGCTGATGAACAACACAATATTGTCTATTTCAATAAAAAGCAGGTCTTTCATGAACCAGCAGGTCCAGAGACTATTTACTAAGATAAAATCCTGCCAAAGCTGTCATTCCCTCGCAGTCATTCAAGGTGATGGATGACAGCATCACGTTCCTGTTACTGTCTCCCCTCCTAGCCAGTTGTTAGAGCATCGTGAGGATCCTATCACTTTTTTCTCACAACAGTCCAGAGTGAGGAGAAAATTGACTGTCCCTCATGTTGAGCCTCAGTACTGCTCCTCACTTTAGGAGAGCCTAACTCCAAATCCACTTCTGATTCTAATTTATGTGAGAATTAGTCTTTCTACAGATTGATTACTAGCTCCAGGCACCTGATAAGTCATGACAAAATTAAATTCACAGACTAGTACAGTTTATTAGCAGGTTACTGAGGTGCTGTAAGAAAAGAAAACACCATCCCTCTCTCAATGCCCTCCTACCAAAACCCTAACAAGCTTCACACCACCCACACCAGCAAGGCACCTGTGTAGCATGAAGCATAATGTCCACACAAAGCCTACGAAGTGCAGAAAATGACGACTTTATGCCACTCTCAGAGGAGTGTGCTGCAGGAGCAGCCACAATTTTCCCCAGCATCTGTGGATTTGTACAGCAACACAACTCACACTCAGCCCCCTTCATTTATAGAAGTGGTATTTACCCACGACTGTGTGATTGCACTGCCTGTTCCTGTAAAACACCTCATTGGCAAATAAACTTATATTATGGGCATAAATAAATAGCTGCATTATGCACTTTCTTTCCCCAGCAAAACTTGCCCAATAAAGCAAATTCTATTAGGTGCTCACCATGCACCGTGCTGAAGATTACAAGGGGGAAAAGCCATCACGAAGGCACAAGGACCTTCCCCCGAACTGCTGCACTATCTCACACAATAAAAATCAATAATTTAACTATCTGAAACTCCACATGTGCCCAACATTGCAAGCAGACCGGTGGCATTTTCACTTCAAATTTATATAGTCTTTAGTCAGTACACTTAATCTGCATTTCTAACACCTGCTTCAGTCGGCTGTGAAGTGCAATGTTATCTGTACAATTTTCTTTCATCTTTGTACTGTCCATCTAGCCCCCCCCCCCCCCCCAAAAAAAATTCTGATGGGGGATAATTATTTGACTTTTAAAAGGATATGAAACTTTTCACACGTTTTTTGATCATTTCTTGAAAGACATGCTGGTATATTTGACAGTCCATTTTATTAAAAGGTTTGAGGGTTGGGGTTTTTCCCCCCCCCCCAAAACCCTGGGCTTTCACATTATTCATGTTATCTAATCCTAGGTAATATATTTCTCCTTCAAACAGTTAACAGTCACTTTCCATACAGTAGTAAAAATGGGGGGAAAGAATCCAGAATCCAATGGCATGAGATTGAACACATCCAAGTGCCAGGTTCTGCACAATGGTCACAGCAACCTCATGCAGTCTGCAGGCTGGGGACAGAGTGGCTGCAGAGCGGCCAGGCAGAGAGGGACCTGGGGGTGCTGGTTGATGCTAGGCTGAACATGAGCCTGCAGTGTGCCCAGGCAGCTAAGAGGGCCAATGGCATCCTGGCCTGCATCAGGAACAGTGTGGCCAGCAGGAGCAGGGAGGTCATTCTGCCCCTGTACACTGCACTGGTTAGGCCACACCTCGAGTTCTGTGTCCAGTTCTGGGCTCCTCAGTTTAGGAAGGAGGTTGACTTGCTGGAGCATATCCAGAGAAGGGCAACAAAGTTGGTGAAGGGTTTGGGACACAGCCGTGTGAGGAGAAGCTGAGGGAGCTGGGGTTGCTTAGCTTGGAGAAGAGGAGACTCAGAGGTGACCTTACTGCTCTCCACAACTACCTGAAGGGAGGTCGCAGACAGGCAGAGGTTGGTCTCTTCTCCCAGGCAACCAGCACCAGAACAAGAAGACACAGTCTCAGGCTGCACCAGGGGAGGTTTAGGCTGGAGGCTAGGAGGAAGTTTTACACAGAGTGATTGCCCAATGGAATGGGCTGCCCGAGGAGGTGGTGGAGTCACCATCATTGGAGGTGTTGAGGAGGAAACTTGATAGGGTGCTTGGTTGCATGGTTTAGTTGGTTGGGTGGTGTTAGATGATAGGTTGGACACGATGATCTTGAAGGTCTCTTACAACCTGGTTTATTCTATTCTATTCTAAGCAACGAGGCACAAGGTGTGCACTTGCAGGCTATTAGCACATGCCTCAAATGCACCAGGAGCAAGAAGCTAGAATGACTTTTCCACTCAGGTGGGCAGCAATGCAAAGACCTCTCTCATGGCACAATGCATATAAGGAGTATGCAGAAGGGGCAAAACCATGCGCAGCTTTCATACAGTGGATTTACATCAGGAACAAAAGCTGTTCCCAGTCATGCACGGTCTCGGTCAGGTTGACCACTAGAAGAATAAAGAGATCTAATCACACAGAATCACCAAGGTTGGCAGAGACCTCAAAGATCATCAAGTCCAACCTGTCTCCACAGACCTCATGACTACTAAACCATGGCACCAAGTGCCACATCCAGTTCCCTCTTGAACACCTCCAAGGATGGTGACTCCACCACCTCCCTGGGCAGCTCCTTCCAATAGCTAATAACTCTCTCTCTGAAGAACTTTCTCTTCATCACCAGCCTAAACTTCCCCTGGCACAGCTTGAGACTGTGTCCTCTTGTTCTGGTGCTGCTTGCCTGGGAGAAGACACCAACCCCCAGCTGGCTACAACCTCCTTTCAGGTAGTTGTAGACAGCAATGAGGTCTCCCCTGAGCCTCCTCTCCTCCAGGCTAAACAATCCCAGCTCCTTCAGCCTCTCCTCACAGGGCTTGTGCTCAAGGCCTCTCACCAGCCTTGGTGCCCTTCTAAAACAATTTACTTATCATTACAGGAAAATAACCAGGGTTAAGGAGGTGAAGAATTGGGCTGAAAGAGGAGGGAATAAGATGCTGAGAGCTGCATTTGCTCATGTCCTGCCAGAAAGGTGATAAACTGTATGAGCAAGCAGGAGCCTCAAGGCAGGCAAAGGAATCATCTCCAAGATGTTTTGGGTTTTGTTGAGGTGGGGTTTTGGAGCTTGTTTAGTTTGGGTTTTTTTTGTTTCACCTAAAATCAAAATGAAAGATCTATTCCACTGCCAGTAGAGTGTTAACAGAGGCCAGGTAATGTCAGTCCATTAATTAAAACATTTCTCCCCCTCCTTCACAATAACCCATATTTCCAAATATGTGCTATGAAGGATAAAAGCTGAAGGTTGTTATCATACTTTGAAAGAAGCTACGGGAAAACAAGAATGAAAAGGGTCTCTCAGCAGCAACACAAGTGCAGCCACTCAAAAAAAATCCTGAACTGCTACTGTCTCATACTGAAGGGCCAGGATAGTTTCCCAAAAGTGCCTTTTAAAGGGCTAACAATAAACACAGTTTTCCAAAGGAAGCTCCAGTTTTGAGAAGGCTTCCTTGCCAGTTGAGTGAAAGACTTTGTGAAGGCTTGTGACCTAACCTCTGGCACTTCCATTAAGACTGTATTTGTCACCCTGACAGCAAGGGCAACGGTTTCCAGACACTCAGCTCATAGTAATAATGATGTCCCTCTTGATTTTACCCCAGGAGAATAAGAGGTTTTGCTAGGTCTGACAGAGAACCACCATAGGAAAGAGACATCCAAATCCGGGCAGAGCTTTAACCTGTTCTGGGCTATAAACCCAAGCAGCTTGATGAATTAATGCAGGATATTTTTCCTTCCCTGAAAATAAACTTAAGGAGAAGGTGGTATGCATGGAACAACACAACACTGGTACCACTGTTTGTAGAGGGACATCACAAAGCATGCATACTACCATCTTGAATTCAGCTCTTGCTAGCTGCTGAATCCACATTTGGTGGACACGGGAGGAGAAAGAGCTCCATGCTCCATTAGGGATTAGTGAGCCCATGATGGTTAACTCCTCAAGTTTACCAGATGGTTTTTGACAACAAATACAGACACCAGGTGAAACAGCTCCTCATTGCAGCAGAACCAGCTCAAAGTGCCAGTGAAGCAGAAGACAGGGGTTTAAATGCCCCTGTTCCAAAGGAAGGGATGATTTCCCTCCACTCCCTCACACCCAACCACACATTTTTCTCAGGCAGGTGACGAAAAGCTGCAGCACAGACAAAAGGATCATTGCTCTATTTTAACAGCAAGCTAAAACTTTGGGGGAGAACATTAACAGCAGATTCTAAAAACATTTTCATTTCCTTTTGATGAATTTTTAAAAGAGAGGGAGAAAATTATATATTTTGTGCAATGCCAAATCTTTCTGCAGGGAACATTTACCCTTAAATCAGGCCAAATGACTACATGTTTGTGTACAACCAGAGCCCTAGAGGAATGCAGTTATGCTTCTTCTAGTATTAAAAGATACTACAGAGAGGGCAAAATAAAAACCAAATTATCTTTCATAGTGCCTCCCTTCCCAGTTTCTCCTTTATGCACCAACCTGCCTAACGTAATGAACCGAACATTTGCTTCCCACAGACACAACTTACAATCTGTGAGAGGTTTGAAATGCTTCACAAAGAAACTATTCAAAGTTCTGTAGTGCAAATTTTCACCTTTTTTTTTTTTCCCTGACAAACCATGCAAATATTTCTCCAAGTATTTGACAGAAAGAAATAGGGCAGCTTTTCAATGCACTGACTTCTAAAAACTGATTTCAAGTAAGCGCTATGACATCATCCCAGGATACAAACTTCAGTGACTTAACTGGAAGTCAGACACCTTAATCTTACAACAGAAGCAGTGGTTATCTCCTCCTGTTAATTTTACTTTGCCTTGGAGTAAAAATGCAGGGAAATGTTGCAAAACAGGGACAAGAAGGCACCACAAATAGGTACCAGGACCTTTTCAATATTACCATCTGCACACAAGTTCTGCCCTAGTGCAATGGTTTTTTTTTTTCCCCAAGTCCTGACCATTAACAAAAAGTAAGCAGAACCAGAAAAAATTAGCCCAAACCAAGCATCTTCTTTTGACAACAATGTGTTTTCACATTAGAGAGGGCAACAGAAGTTTACAAATTATAATCAAAATAATCTTAAACAATGAAACTTTGAAACTGTCTATTAGCACCGATGTGAGTTACACACTAACCCAACACACTGCCTGATTATGTAATACCAAACACATACAGTATCACAATATCACAAAGGTTGGAAGAGACCTCAAAGATCATTGAGTCCAACCTGTCTCCACAGACCTCATGACTAGACCATGGCACCAAGTGCCACATCCAATCTCCTCTTGAACACCTCCAAGGATGGGGACTCCACCACTTCCCTGGGCAGCCCATTCCAATGACGAACGACTCGCTCGGTGAAGAACTTTATCCTCACCTTGAGTTTAAACCTCTCCTGGCACAGCTTGAGACTGTGTCCCCTTGTTCTGGTGCTGGTTGCCTGGGTGAAGAGACCAATCCCTTCCTGGCTACAATCACCTTTCAGGTAGTTGTAGAGGGCAATGAGGTCACCCCTGAGCCTCCTCTTCTCCAGGCTAAACAATCCCAGCTCCCTCAGCCTCTCCTCATAGGGCTTGTGCTCAAGGCCTCTCACCAGCCTCATTGCTAATGAATAACAGAGTCAAAATAACATGTATCATTGGTAGCTATCATTTGCAGAATGTCTAGAAGAGGAAATGACAATCATTGAAAATGGAATCAAGCTTTTCACGAATTTCCAGTATTTGATTTCCATTAACCAGAGAGACAACTGCAGCACAGTCAGTCTGAGGGAACTTCCATTTCCACTTTCCCCACACTATGTGATCAGAAGAAATACACCAGATCATAAAATGTAAGGGACTTTGAATGCCCAGGTTTAGCTCCTGAAACTTCATTCCCTCCTACTTTGCAATTCATAAACGACAGTCAGGCTGGAACAATAAAGCTGCTTGAACTCTCATGCTACCTTTCAGATCTGCAACGCCTCTGAATTTCCTCCAGCAACGTCCACTTCTACTGCTTATTTTAGTAATTCAAGAAATGCCACTGCACTGCACATACACCCTCAGCTATTTCTTTCTCTGAGAGCCTGTTACTCCTTGAAAACAGCAATGATGAGGGAAAGGGATGGATGCAATGTACTGTCTTAAAAGCAGTCACCAGGCACTACGCCAAGGAAGAGCACTAGATGGGGTTGCTGACCAAAGAAGAAGGTGCAAGAAAAGAACCCTACACCTACTCTTAGCTGTCATGAGAGGACGTGAAAGAAGGAGAATACCTAAATATATCTATCTTTTAAAAGATAGTAGTTAATTATTTGGGGGTTGCAAAGAGAATACAAAGAGATACATTTGATGGCCTACTTACTGCTACTTTTAAAGGAATGGTTTCTTTTTGGAAGAGCTGCCTGCTTGAGTCCCATAAGACTGAGGGAGATGAATTAAAAGCTCAGTAGCAAAAGCCAATGGGAACATGAGGAAAACTGAGAAGGCACTGAGACCAGCTACAGCCCACATAATTTATAAACATTTGATAGTTAGCAGTTTCTTTTTTGTTGTTGTTATGTAGATGTCACTGCATTTTCCTCTTAGTCATCAAAAAAAGTACAGGGACTAATCGCTGGCCTTCTAGAGGATACTCTCTTCTGAGAGCTTAATAGCAACTTTCCTCTTGGTTACTCCTCCTCTCTAACATTTAAGGGCAACAAAGTTGGTGAGGGGCTTGGAACACAAGCCCTATGAGGAGAGGCTGAGGGAGCTGGGGTTGCTTAGCCTGGAGAAGAGGGGGCTCAGGGGTGACCTTATTGCTCTCTACAACTACCTGAAGGGAGGTTGTAGACAGGCAGAGGTTGGTCTCTTCTCCCAGGCAACCAGCACCAGAACAAGAGGACACAGTCTCAAGCTGCGCCAGGGGAGATTTAGGCTGGAGGTTAGGAGGAAGTTCTACACAGAGAGGGTGATTGCTGATTGGAATGGGCTGCCCGAGGAGGTGGTAGAGTCACCATCACTGGAGGTATTCGAGAGGAGACTTGATGGAGTGCTTGGTGCCATGGTGTAGTTGATTAGGTGGTGTTGGATAATAGGTTGGACACGATGATGTTAAAGGTCTCTTCCAACCTGGTTTATTCTATCCTATTCTATTTCAAAGATAACCAACAGCAGGACTGTTATTTGTTAGCTGGCTCTCAGACAGTCTGCACTGGCTGGCCATCTAAACCCTTCAGTCTTCAATGGTCTTTTCATGTAACTGTGCCAGCAGATGGACCCCACAATAGCTGTTAAAATACCCAGATTTCCAGTTATCCCCTTACCTGACTTCTCCCAGAGCTTTGGAAGCAAGATCTCATTTACTTGTTAACTTTGTGACTCTTGCACTTTTATACCTACCCCTTTTGTATTGGTAAAGGAGTTCAACATTGCTCATAGACAAGCAGACTGTAAGAAATTGTACATCTGTTTGTAACTCCCACCCTGTCAGTCTGGCTGCTGGAGAGGCATGGGAGAGAGCATACTGGGATGGGTGCTCATGCCTGGCTATCCCTCAGAATAATTATCTGTACCCAAGGCTGTTTCCTTAAGCTCAAACTAACAGCTCTCTGTCACAGGGAGCTTTTTTACTCTGCCTTGCTTGTACCAAAAGAATACAAGCTAACTCAAACTAGGTATGAAACTGAGCCTGCTATACACAGGAAGCATGAATACACAACAAAAGTGAAGAAAATGGTATTTGGTACATCTGGAACCAGCTGATGAAGCCCAGGTTACATGATTGTAAGATTTCAGGTGAAGCTTGTAGAAATCAAAATGAGGATGCTAAGTAACAAGCAAGCACTGGCCATGATATAAGAGAAAGCGACAATAAGGCAGCTTAAGTGGCTCCCAAGATTATTTAAATTCCATGGAATCCAAACTCTTCCTGCCAGGTACATAACAACTGGTCCAAAGACTCACTGCTGCTGAGCTCTGCCTTCCCCGTGCACTCATGGAAAATGCCATCCTTCAAGGCTGAGGTGGCTTCCCATGTGGCTGATTAACAGGGAGAACTTGCTCAAGAGTTTGAGAACTAGCCAAATCCAACTGGGAGCACAGACCAGCAGCACCACTGTACTACTTCACAGGGGAAGAGGAGCCCACTTATAAGAGTGTAGTGGCACACCATAAAGCATCTCCACTTTGAAATGAAACAAGACTGAATCTAGAATTCAGCACCTGTTGTGAACAGACTTCCTGACAAGATTTTCTTGTAAACAGCTAGCACACTAGAAAGGGAATCCCAGATGACTGTTCTGCCCCTTTTCACTGCAAAGACACAATTAGAAGGGCACAAGGAGAGTATACAAACATTTGTCTGACTTCAGAAAAATATTTACAATCTTTGTGCAAGAAAGAATGAAGCCAGATAAGGATATTTATGCTAGAAATATGATTATAAAAGTGATAACAAAAGAACCCCCCAAAAAAACCCTAAGCCATTCAACATCCATTAAGGTAAAGCAAAGCAAATAAAATCCAGGCAATTGGTTATTTCCATACGGGTGGATTTCTTTAAATAGTAATGAAATCATTGCTAAAAAATCCATTGTTATTAAAATAAAAAAGTTGGCTCAGCCTACCAAAATTAGATTTGGAAGTTGCTGGTCATTCCCATAATTAAATCTGTGTCACAAATTTGCAAGAAAAATGGACACTATGACTAATGCATTTACTTGCTGCACTAGTGCTGTCAGGCTGTGTAAATCATTATGCCTGCTAAGGCAGAGCAGATAAGAATTCCATACATTTTCATTAACCAGCTAGGCTTTGTGTATGTGTGAGAAGCTAACTTTCATATTCCCTGCTAGCTGTAGCTTTCATTTGGAAGGCAATGTATATAAAAAACCCATCAACCTCGATTTGTTGAGACAAGTGGCTGCCCCAAAATTTCTTTGGGTTTTTGAACACTGTCAACAAGCTTCAAAAGATGGTCAGACAAAACCACAAAAGCATATACACACCTGATCTGGACAAAGGAAATCAAGGAAACAAGTGGTGGGCACTTGCAATAGGTTCCTCCCTTCAGACTGACTGACTTAGCCTGGACATGTGCCTTTTTTCAACCTATTGACTTTAACAGAGGAAGTGAAGCTAAATCCAAGGCAGCATCAGGAGTCTCACCCAACAGTTCCATTTTCTGTCTGCCCTGTGCTCTGTTTTCTGAAGAGTGCAGTAGTTACCTGAGTAGAGACCTTCAAATGCCCTTTTGCTCTTATTTCCTGTCACCACAGGAAATGGTTATAGCTTTTTGTTTAAGGTGAAGCTGATGGCTGCTCCCTTCACACTTATTTTTCATAACCCCAAGGCACCAAGGAACCGGACAACACTGACTCACGTCACAAGCTAGATGCTCATGCATTTCCAAGACCACTGGCTCAAGCAAAAAGGAAATTAATTGAAAGCAGAAAGAGATTAGCCCAGACTGTTTCTAGTCTAGCAGTGCCAACCATTTTGTGAAGACATCCTTTTCTTCAAGCGCTCTCCTTCTTCCATGCAAATGGCATTGTATTGTCACAGCAAACCGAGCTTAGCTCTCAACTGACCATATGCCTCCACTTCAGTGTGCACACAGCCTCAAGGATAGAGTACCCCTTTGTGAGCTTAAAATCAAAGGAACTGAGCCACCCAGGCAAGCACCACAGAACACCCATCAGCGTAACACGTCTTGCAGTAGCCTGCCCTATTGCTCTGCAGTTTGGACAGTAACAAGCATTATTTTCTGTTGCAGCCCAACTTTTAGAAGTAGAATAGAAATTAGGTATTTTCCACCTGAAACAATTCTATGATAAAGCATACAAGGTTCAGAATCTCAACAGACCCATATTTAACATCCCAGACAATCTCTTTAGCCTTTAGGTGCAGAAGTATCCTCTCCTGCAAGCGAAAGCAGCTATCTCAGCACCTTCTATCTCAGCAGGCATTTGCAGGCTTTAGAGGAGCAACCCCTGTTGCTAACCATCCACCCAGCATTAGCAAAAATACTATCAGATTTTATTAAAGCCCCATTAAGAGGGAAAAACTGAAATCACTTCTTATGTTCCACAATGATTGCAAAGCAAACTGTTTAAACGAGGGGAGGAGATAATGATATTAACTACCCAACTCACAGCAATCCTCTGTGGTACGAGTCTAAATATTCTCTTGGCTGAAATTTATGGTAATTGAATTCATCTATCGTTAGTTATTACTAATCTAGCTACATAAAAACCACTTTTCTGTAACAATTAGTTCTTTAAAACACTGTGTTTTAATTAGACCTGGGACATTATTACACTAAGTGTAAATATGTACAGAATCATCCCATGCACTGTTTTGCTGGAATATTTTTATTAGAATATGGGCTTTGCTGGAGTTTAAAAGGAATTTCTTTGCAGCTGGCTGGCAGATTCTTTACATCTCCCTGCCAGTGAAATCACCTTCAGATGATGAACCTAAGTGTATTTCTGCTCAAAATACTTGCCATCTCTGCATTTTGGTTATCACAATATGTTCCTTGTCATCTGAATAAGCTCATCCCAGCATCACTCTATGTCACTTTAGGTCTTCCACAGACTATTTTAATTTAACTTCAAGGATCATTTCCTAGTCTTAACCAGAGGAAAAAAAAAAGGACAAGAAAAAGAGTTAAAAGCATAGCACATCTTTCAGCCCTTTTAAATCAGTTTGCTTCACACTATCATACACAGGCACTGGCCCACAGGGCATAGCCTGAGAGCAGACAACACACTGTCCTTCTGGCTTTGTCAGGGTTGCAGCCTCCTGCCTATGTGCTACACGTTGTAAGACAAGGAACATAGCAAAAATGCAGTGAGACAGTGCCAGATCACCTCCAAGACACATATATGGTTGTGGTCACAAAGGTGTGCAGTGATATCTATGCCTATCCACAGGCAGCACATCACCAGATACTATTAAGAAAAATGCACACGTGATACAGATTCAGCATCAACGAAAGATACAGGAAATAGGATCTTCACCTATAGCCAAGCCTGGAAGTTAGTTACCAATGTAAACTGATGGATTTCCAAAACCAGCACCAGCACCCTCCATAACCTTCTCAGAAACAGGCTAATTATTTTCATATTTGATAGAATAGTTTTGGCTTCAAACACACATGCTTATCTATACACACATTGCATTTGTTCACTGAAAACTCACTAAGGAACCACATGCTAGTGACATGCAGGAGCCACTCAAAGGCCACACAGACAGACCTGCAGCA
The DNA here is from genome assembly GCF_014839835.1 of Dryobates pubescens. Classification (NCBI taxonomy): domain Eukaryota; kingdom Metazoa; phylum Chordata; class Aves; order Piciformes; family Picidae; genus Dryobates; species Dryobates pubescens. The sequence goes on from NC_071635.1 coordinate 14,835,619, forward strand.
GTGTGATACTGCTGAACAGCACTGGCTGCTTAGTACACTTCCTGGCCCACTATCACCCCATTGCATTTTCACTCATATGGACCAGCATTTCCACTTCCAAACTGGCAAAGTCTGCAAGAGCAAAGCTATCAGCAAACAATGTTTGTGAGTTATATGCTGTCCATACATGCACATTCCCTGCATAATCATGATTTCAAACTAGGATTTCACAATGTGCCCCTAAGTGTGTTTATGTATTTGTACCTTCATAGTGGCCACTTTCTGCATGATTTTATTTATAAAAAATATAAATAAATCAGTAATTAGGAAAACAAAAAAAAACTCCAAACATCTGGTCTAGATGACCTTCAGTGGTTTTGAAAAGTCTTTCCTAGGAATCTTATTAACAAGAATGTTTACTGCAATGCTGCTCTGAGATTTCAGAAAAAAAAAATAAAGGAAGCAAATAAAAAGTGAAATGAGATAATTGTACCTAAATTACACTTTCCCATAACCAGTACATGGAACTAAGATCAAAACCAAACCCAGGTTCTTATGAACACACAAACCAGCTCTGCTTCTTTAACTGAGGTTCCTTCTAAGAGCCACAAAGAGGTTCTGGAAATTAAAATATGTTTATGTTGCTTTACTGGGAGCAGCCATTGTAGTCAGATGCTTTGGGGCCTTAATTCTTATTTGAAGTCAAAAGACATTTTCCTAATGACAGCTGAACTGAGGCCTCTGGGTATTCAAGGAAACCTCCTGAACCAAAAGCTAGGGACAGCAGAGAAAATGCCACGCACATACACAGGCTAAAGAGTTGCTCTAACACTGGGATTCCACAGCTTGAGGCAGACAGATCCTTCCTCCCACTGGAGGAGAGTACAATAGGTGACAAAAAGGAACAAGTGTTTAGAAATAGATATTTTCAACACCTGAATGGTCATCTATACCCACAAAACTTACAGCCACTCTCTTAACTTTTAATCTAGAACCTCAAAAGAGAAGCAGCACAATGCACAACCTCAAAATGCCATGCAAGTTTTTCCTCTTAGCAGTACACTTTTACACACTCAGAGCCCCAAACTCCAGTTTTTCACAAAACAAATACAGGGAGTTATTTTGTGCTTGCAATTTCAATTTCCTAATTTCAATTCTTCGGTCATTCATTCATTTTATCTATCACAGTCCTTTTTCTAGGGGCACAAGCTTGGAATCCCAAAGATATACTTAAAGAATGTACAAATTTCAGTAAAGAAGGGAAAAAATAAGTCAATTATTAGCTGCCTAAATAAAACAGGCACAGTAGCCTGCCTACATATAATTTGCATTTAATATTCATTAATGTTTCTCTAAACAACATAGCAATAAAACAAACCTATTCCTCCTCTCTTCATAAATGTATTTCTTTACAGTGTCCTTTCTGAATGTTTTAGACCACCACATCCAAAAATACTGTGTATGCTTTTCACAGCACTGGTTGTATTTCCAGCTGGATTGATTGTTTTCCCATATCTAGCTATTTTAGTGTGCTCCTCAGAGACACTGCGTGGCTTCACTGACAGTGAAATATGCTAAGCAAATGACAAGTCACTGAGTAAATTAGCATCTACTCTCTGATCAGCTGGGTCATGTTTTCTTTTCAAAATCCATGGCCTCTTGATAGAAAATAATGAGTATTTGATGGGCCTTATTAGAAAAATCAATATATTGATGCCCATGTCTGAAACATCTGCATGAGAATAGATTCTGTTAACCCATTAAGGAGAAAATGAAGATGTGTTTACACATTATTAATTTACCATGAGTACAGACAATTTATTCACTACTTTCCTCAAGAGTTTAACAAAAAGAAAACTGTACTACCTGTATTTAATGGCATGGTGGCATAAATTGAAAGACACTTCACATTTTTGCCAGCCAACTGGCACAATTCCACCAACATGCATGTGAAAAATACAAACACACCAATGCCACTGTTAAAAATTAGACTGTTAAAGGGCTTGCAATAAATACTGCATTACTTACCAAAAAACTTCCAAAAGCAGAATTAAATATAGCAGCTGCCTGAAAAAAAGGAAAAAGAAATATCACCAACAGTAAAGCTGCTGTCATACAAGAACAAAATCTGATTTCCCCACCCAACAAGCTATTAGATTCTCCAAGTACACGTAGACACTGAGACCATTAGGCAGTTAGCCACTGCTTCAGAAATTGCCAGTGGCCTGTAACTTATGAAAGCTGATTGATTCTGGTTTATGCATTCCTAAATAATGTGCTGAAATGGACAAAAGGAGGCAAGAGGAGAAGAAAACCCTTGCTGACAGAATTTGGAGGAATATCCACAAGAATTAAGAGTATTACACAGAAGCTTGGTCTCATTGCCTTTGCTCTAATTTGCCAGGAACATTTTTACACATTGACTTATTAATTACAGTAAATGCAATCAGATTTAACTAAAACACTGCATTTTCATAGACTTCTAACAATTTTTAATGGAATATTAATCAGACAGGCAAAGTACTTCAACTGTTCATTATAATAAAGTATTGACAAATGCAGAAGTTTCTGTAGTTGAACTAATAAATATAAAATAGGAACATCAATAACAAAACCTAAACAAATGAAAATCCAACATAAACAAAACCCCAAAGAAACAAACCATTAACAAAACAAGCCCAAACAAACAAAAAAAAACCCCAAACCCCACCACTCCACACTTCTGATGCCAAAATTTCTAACTCCTTAGTCTTTTAAAACAAGAAAATAAATAAAATTGATAATGACTTTAGAAGTGTCTGTGCTTACCTAAATATCCAGGCAATATAAGGTAGCAGCATTAGCTCCTAATATTAACTCATTAAATTCCAGGAAGTTAAAACTTGAGTCTTGAATAGCTTTCCCCAATTACCAAGAAAGAACAGAAAGTCTTGTATGGCAGCCAGTCTGATGCTGAAAAGCCACACAGCGAAGGTAAGAGGAAAGGGAGAAGGGAAATCTACCATACATGAGGATTTAGGGCAGAGTCAAATTAATCACCCTGGACACTTCCAGCCACAGATTAATAACAAGTGGATGCTAGTGAGTTTAGCAAGTTTGAATAAAGTCCAAAATCAGGGTAGGAGCTGTAGCTGAACCTGCCTTCTGCTCCATAAGAGGATGCAATGAAAATGAATGGGTAATGAGATCCTTGGCTCTAGAGAGCTTAGCTTTCTTATTCAAGTTCATAATTAATTCAAAGCTTTGATAATTTCATTAGATTCCTCCTCTGCTGGCCCTATCAATAAAAGATGGCACTGGACCACAGCTCCTCAGTGGCCCAAATACAAAACCAAATGCAGGCTGCAAAACCTTTGCTGACTTGCTTACTAACAGGGACAATGGCATATGGCACTCCATGCTGCGGAGGGAGCATCTGAATAGATACAGCTAAATAAAACATTATAGTTGACAGTTGTAAACTACAGGAATATATTTCAACACCTCTTCCTCATCAGCATTCCTTTTTTGAACATAAAAAAAAAGGGGGGGCACAAGTCCAAGCAGCTCTTCTTGCCAGAGATCACAGCTGAAAGCAGGAGTGAGGACTACTTTAAACAATTCTTCAACAAGTGCGAATTAAATCAGGACTCTCTACTTGCACATGAAACAGTGCAGCTGATATTTCACATGGCAAGGGAGACACATCACACCCATGCACACAAGCCTACTCAAGATGCTCTAGTAGGTATCATTTGCTAATATATCCCTCTTAAAGTTCCTAGTATCATTACATTTAGAAAACCCATGAAGTTTATCATGTCCCTTTGGTAGTGGTTAGATGTGTGACCATCTCCACCAGACAAAGATGCAGAAAGGTCCCTTTTATTACATTCTGTCTCTGAATCCATAAAGGAGGATCTAGACCTTCCTTTTTAAGCACATGTAAGTATCTCTTCCTTGTGAAACAGCCTTCACTATACAAAACAGTGTAAATCAGCTGTTGAGATCTGAAAGACAGAAGCATCTGGGCTCCACTTCTGCACCAGAAGGCTGGGAGGAAACTTACTGATCCCCTCCTCCCCATGCAGATTGTGTGTGCAGTGACAGCTACATTTCTGTTTGCTATCAAGAACAGATACTAAGACAACACTCTTTACCAAGTTTTATGCCCCAAGTACTCAACCAGTCATGTGCAAAAGTCCTAACTCACAACTGATGGAGGGGTACACTAGTGTGCAATTTTCAATTCCTTTTCCTGAAGTGTCAGGAATCATCCACAGCAGAGAATTAAAGACTCATTACAGTCAAAAGAAAATCAACCAACCCAACCAACCAACCAACCCCAAACAACAACAAAACCATAAACCAGGCTCTGAGCAACGTGACCTAGTGTAAGGGGTCCCTGCCCATGGCAGGGGGGTTGGAACTAGATGATCCTTGAAGTCCCTTCCAACCCTAACAAGTCTACGATAAGACCACAAATCCAGCTAGAATCACTCAGACTATTTGCCTCAGTGAGAGAAGACTCACACATGTTGATTATTCTATTTGCACTTTCCTTTATAAACATTTCTCCTGCAAAATAAACTTACAAGTAATTTTTCTCACACTCACCAACCTGGGGCTTATATATCTGTGATTCTGGCTTAGCTTAAACAAACTGGCAGTAAACTGAATCAACTGCTCCAATTTGTAATTAAGCCTACCTGTAGAATTTAAACACTTTGTGCTTCCAACTCCCTTCTACCAAGAGGGATAATATTGCCTGCATACCTCACAGGGCATTGTCAAAATTAATTCACTGCTTAAAAAGCACTTTGAGATCCTTGGAGGGATGATACAAACAAACATTAGCACTGACACATGATACAGCTAGGCTCTTCATTTTCTACTTGCAGCATTTATTAGTCACTACTGTTGTGTAACCTTTTTTTCAGTGTTTGTCTCTATTGTGCTTCAACAGATACTAGACCATCTCCAGTCAGCTTAAATGAAACAATAAAACATGAAAACATTCAGATGCTCTTATAATACTCCAAGTTCAGATTTGCAAGTGTTTGCAAACCGTCATTGTGCTTTATATGAGGAGAGAGTACTCTATAAAATCAATGATGAGGCCCTTTCAGAAGGTAAATGCATAGCCATGTATTGAAAGGCAAAGTCAAACCACATTCATTGGCCACAACCAGACCAATCACACAAGTTTACATCAACTCAGAGACAAGATGAAAGCCACTGCCAGTCCTCCTGACAGAAGGGCACATGGATCTCTTCTTGAGTTTAAAATAGCACACACCAGCTCCACTAAACAACAGATTCACTTAATAGTAAGCAGTCATACCTTCAGTCAGGTCTGTGTGGCCCTAGGCTTGAGGGAACTCTCTGCATTACTGGAGAGGATCCATTGGCCTGAGTGAGAAGTAACCAGCCCGTATATGAAGGAAACATGTCTGGCAGCACTTGGCAGAAACTTTCCTTTTCCCTTGCCTGAGCCTAGTGAAAATCTTCAGTCCTTCATTTCCCACCTTATCCTGACATACAGAACAGACTGTAACAGCAATGAGTTTCAAGACAGTCCTCAGAGCAAAAAAGGCTAGTAAAAAGTTAGACAGAAGAAACAGGCAAAGCCACAACCGAGGGGCTGAGCACTTCCCCATGGGTGGGCAGCCAAATGCAGCAGCAAGTACATGTGAGCAGGCAGCAAACCACACAGGCATGCCAAGGTTTGGGCAGCATTAAATGCAGAATACTCTTCCATTTCCTTTTGTTTTGGTATCAAACTAAACTATCTTGGAATTTATTAGACTAGATATAGTCTGATAATAATACAGTAAGATTACATTAAAGAAGAGGAAAAGAAACACTGGCAATATTTGGAACACTAGGTCAAAAAGCAACACTTGATCATTATCAGCAAGATTCGAATGAAATTTTTATGCACATCTCAGCTGGAACTAGCATTTCCTTTACTGCAGGGTCACATGGAAACAACAGTACCTTGTGGTTTTATGTGTGGACCACATTTTAAAAAAAAAAAGTAAAAGGCTTCTCTACCATTACTTATATATCTTTTTAAAAACACTAAAATATTTGATTCCCGATTGTCATTTGGTAGCCTTTAGGGAGGTAACCTTCCTAACTGTACTTAACCCTATGCTCATCCCCAGGCACCCCATTGCTATGCTCACTAGGGCCTGTCTGGCCTCCAGTCATCCCTGCTCTCTTGGAAAGGATGTTCCATCCCAAGGCCACAGATGCAGAGTAATGAAACTAAACAGCCTCAAAACATCCCAGAAGGAAGCAATCCGAGTGTCATACAAAGCTGCTCTATGTATGCCCACAATTACCTGCAGTTAAACCCAGATAATTTTCAGACATGCACTGGTGAGATGTATATCTCAGGTATCTACCATAAGACTAAATAGCCTATTTAACACACATGGCACAATGAAGGAGAGGGAACAACCTAGAAGAGTATAAAAGAACTGGAGAAAGACAGACTCCAGCAGTACTACTGCAGGATTACGTGGCAGAAGGCAAGAGAACACAATGTAGTGATACAAAGTTTTATGCTGTCTGTCTTACTGATGGAAATTCACCACTTCTATTTGACAGAGAGAAGAAAAAGAAAATAGAAGGTGGGGGAGGAAGACTGGAGAAAGCAATGGAAATGGTTTGAGCAAACAGGACAGAAAAGGAAATTTTATCTACCCAAAGAGATCAGTGTAGCTCGAGAAGGTGGAAGACGACGACAAGACGACAGAAGCAGCTTGAATGAGTTGGCAGAGTCCCCTTAAACAACTCCTTCAATCTCCTATTTAAAAATAAAATCTCATGTGAGTGGTACTGCAGCTCATGTCTTAACTGCTGTTTCCATTAATAAGATGTTACAGCCCCATAGAAAGCTATTTGCCACAGCACTTTTACTGCAAACAGAATATAAATATACCTAATAAGGTTTAATCTGTGCTGCTGTTCATAACTATCCATCCCAGTTCAGATTGGGGGGGGGGGGGGAAATAAACACATATATCCAAGTTCCTGGTTTTGAGCACTAAATTGAATCAGGTGTCCTCTTCTCTTAAGAAAATTAAGTTGCTTTTGTGCAAGAGTGTTTTAATGAGAACAGAGCCTGCCGACATTGATAAATGGGAATGACACCAGAGAGAGCATGTAAGCAGGACAATATGTGCATGTTACAGGCTTACAGGCTATTTTTCACTGACTATCCTGAATGACTTCGCTGCTTCTTAAGGGGCCTATTAATCTCAAATTTAGTTATTACACAACGTTTATTTGAACATATATTCTGGGGCTGATGACAGTTAATAAAGGAAATCTTTTACAAGCTGTATTTTTACATATTGTTCCAACTGCAGCTCCCAGTCATTCTACTGTATTGATGGAATAACCCAGTTATGATGCAGCTTTAAAAAGAAAAAAAAAAAGCCACATATATTCAGATTCTTTTCTCAGCAGATGGGGACTCTTAAATAACTGTTAAAATGCATGTAAAAAAATTCCTACTAGAGGATGGCAAAAAAGAAAAGGTAGCGTTAACTGCTCCACAAAAATCTCTGGCTGCATGGCTGCCCCCCTCCAAGGCAGAGCACTTGCCTTTTTAACACTCCAGCATCATCTCTGAGAAATAAATGGGAACTAGATGTGACTCTTGGATGTGTGTATACATTCCATAATGAATTCAAGAGGAGCTGTAGAATACATAGAATAAACCAGGTTGGAAGAGACCTTCAAGATCATCGCGTCCAACCCATCAACCAATCCAACACCACCCAAACAACTTGACCGTGAGTGTTGTATGCACCATAGAGCACCTCAGCAGTGGTATTTCATTCAAAACAAAACCAAACCACCAGACACAAATAAAACCACACACACAAAGCAGCCACCAAAAATCACATTAGGAAAAACCCCAAGCACACCAGCCCCACCACAACCCACCCAACCCCACCCCAGCCCCACCACAACCCACCCTACCCCACACCACCCCAGCCCCACCACAACCCACCCAACGCCACCCCACACCAGCCCCACCACAACCCACCCAACCCCACCACACCAGCCCCACCAACAAAACTCCAGCCCCCACCCAAAAAAACCCCCACACCACAAAAATCATATTTTTAGAACAACTACATTTTGAGTTAAAAAAAAACCTCCAAAAATGTGACTTGATCACATTGTTTTGTTTTAAAGTCACTTTAAAAACAAACAAACATTGAATTAATCTAAGGGTTTTTTAATGGAGTGGATCTGCACACATAACCTCAACCCCTTAAAAAAAACCCAAGCCCAAACCCACCAAAAATTGCACACCACCCACAAAGAATAGCTTACACTCACCAAAGCACAAAACCCCAGAACACCAACAGGAAAAAAACAACAAACAAACCCCAAAACACTAAGTTATGAAGGGGATTACGTTTTTATTCACTGCCACGCTCCCTGTGGTCCAACAGCATTTGTTGGCTGTGAAAAAGGTATCACCTAATTCCCAACCTGCCTCTAAAGCTATGCTGACAACATGAAAATATTCCTGTATTTCAACCATGTTCAATAACCATCCATTTCATGGAAATGCTGCTGCAAAGGCACTAGAAAATGAAAACAGAGTAACTAATATGCTGTTTGTTTGCATTTCAGCAGGGAACGTCATCCAGAGAATGATGTTCCCTAAAACACCTCGGTGAGCCCTGAATCCGAAGCTGTGCACACTACAGATTTGGTCTGGGCTGGCAGAGGCTGCCATCACCTGAGTACAAGTTTGTGCTGTTTCAGCCAGGCTCAGCATTCTGCCACAAGCAGCGCAGGGAAACAAGCTGGGGGCTTCCGCTGGCAAAGAATTATTGCCTCCTCCTACCTCTCACCAGCCAAGTTCTTTATGCTGAAAATCAGTCTTTCATTCTATTTTTGTAGCTCCTCATAACCATCACTGCCTGTTGGTAATAATATTTACAAACACAAACCCCATCCATCAAAAGGACGTCAAAAGGCAGGCTTTTTGGACATTCAGTGCACATGGTGCTCTCCATTGAAGGATTTCTCTGTTTCACCAATAGTTTCAGCAATACTGAGAGATAAAAACTGTTCTGCTTCCTTTCCTTTTGTCAGAAACGGTAACTTCCCTCTACTGTGAGCAACCAGCACAATTCATGGCAGTTTTGCAGGGTCAGCATGGTATTTCTTGCTCAGACACAGTAGGAGATAAAAGACTGAAAACTAGAAGAAAATATATATTAAAGGGGTGTTTTTCCACATAGCATAACCAGAATGGCAAACATTAAGCATCCAGATCTCAGAAGCATTTGTGTCAGTCTGCAAATTCTCACCAATACTAATATATGTAGGTTAGGAACAGGAAATCCATGTCGAGCAGAGGTTGGAAAGCAACACTGTCCTGTATGGCTGGATCATTTTCCTTGAGATTACTTGCAGAGCCAAGCAGAATGAAAACATTGCAATGTGCTGCCCAGGGGTGTGGTGGAGTCACCATCACTGGAGGTGTTTAGGAAGAGACTGGATGGGGTGCTTGGTGCCATGGTTTAGTTGATTAGATGGTGTTGGATGATAGGTTGGACTCAATGATCTCAAAGGTCTCCTCCAACCTGGTTAATTCTATTCTATTCTATTCTAAAAGCATTTGTCATCAGTATCAGAAAGATGACACTAAGGAAGTCAGGAAGGAAGAACCTCTTCCAAGAACTGGAATGTTCACCTCCACGTTGCAAGAACCAACACTTGATCTCCTCTGGCACAGAAGAGATCAGATGCTTCATGAGACACAGTGCTTGACTAACCCAGGCTATCAGCTGTACAACAATCACTTTGCAGTTTCTTTGCTTTATCCTAAATGCCACAGACCCTCCCATCACAGCTTACGGGGCTGTGGAGCACACAAGACTGGTGGGATGCTCAGAAAGCATACCAGGGAAAAAGCCTATCTAAGGCCCTCTCCAGAGCAACAAATGGAGGCAATACATATCTCTTGTAGCCTCACATCCATCCCTTCAGTAGACCAAGGTGAGGAGAGATTTCCTCCTTCTAACAATGATGGTCTGCTTCCTTTCACCTTATCCTTGTGCAAGACAGTCCTAGCCTGGCCATACCCCAAGGGTCAGCAGTACCCTGAAGCTGTAGCTTAACTTTCCTGTCCTCCCATCAGCTGCAATACAAAACACAAAATCACACTCATAAGACACAGTGCCTTCCAGTGTTGGATCCTATGTCACGCACCCCACGGGGCAGTAACCTGAACACCTCCAGTGGACTTCTGAATACCAACATGAATAAACAGAGGCAGTTTCTCTTCTCTACTCTGCTTAAAGATTTGTAAATGCAAATATTAAGATTACTGCCCAGTGCCAGGGTAAACATCCAAGCAAGAGTGATTTAAAGCTGACAGACTCATAAGAACACACACTTTCTCAAACTGAGTACATATGGTCAAAACTATCCACAAACTCCATGCCCTAGCACCTGATCCACTCCTCTATGACCTTCATATGTGTCTGCCACACCAGCAATCCCTGGGGTTCCAGGAAGGCATATAGCCATGCTTTTGGTATGCTATTTTTCCCCAAATGGAAAGCCTGTTTCTGTAATTTCCTTAGACACAGGGGAACAGAAGGTAACTTCCCCTTCTGCCTATGTACTGTTAAGCAAAGGCTACAACAGCCATACACCTGACCTGTGAAACAGACCATACTATACAATTAGAGGGTAAATAAGGACAGAATCCCTGTCCTTGGGTATGACACTGCCGCTTTGGTATGGAAACTACCAACAAACTTCTCACACATGCATTTGTTACTGACTCTGTGCTTATTACCTTAGCAATGAAGGCCCTAACTCTTGCAGCTGAACAAACAGACAGCTGAACAATGATTTAATAAAGGAGGCTCAGCTGAACAGCAGTATACAAGTACCTCTGCCAACTTGATCCTCTCTTATGGTCAAACACTTCATAACTTTAAGTGACTTTCTCTCTGGAAAACAAAACAAAACCAAACAAAAACATACTACAGAAGGTATCCTCAGAAGGATACAGAACAACAACCACCTCCCAAATATACTTTTATTTAAGTTCACATTTGCTGAGATCTTAAGCTGTGGTAAAAATACTTAAAGGTCCTGTCCCCTGATTCTCCTGGAGACACATCATCCATTACATGATTAGAGGTCTAGTTAAGCAATGCAGCCCACAAGTCCAAAGAGTACTGCTTCCCTGCTGAAGTGAAATGAAAGCACAAGGCCACTTTTTAAAAGGTGCCCTTTGCATTCACTGTGAGGCTGTGCCTGTACCTGTATTTTTCTATAAATATCCCACTGTCACGTTGTTTTCTCAGCCATTAGTAGCAGAACCAGACAATTTAACTGTTATGCCATCCAATCAGGCTGGAGAGTTGGGCAGGGCTAAATTGAATGAATTTCCACAAGGGCAAGTGTAGAGTCTCACACCCGGGAAAGAACAGCCCCATGGATCAGTACAGGTTGGGGACTGACCTGTCGGAGAGCAGCGAAGGTGAAAAGGACCTGGGGGTTGTAGTGGATGGAAAGCTGACCATGAGCTACAAAAATCATGGAGCCATTCATTGGAATTTTCATTCATGTATGTATTACATGAACACATGCACAAAATACATAGCAGCTCAACTAAATTAAAGCTATTCTTATTACTTACTTGAAGTCAGTTACTTTATTCTCTAGTGGGATGAAATACTTGATAATCACTGGGTTTCCGAAGAAAAGGTGGAGAGGAAATATCAAAACCTAGGAGCTTCACAGAGAGAGTTCTGTTCATATTCTGTAGAGAGCAGAGGCTCGCCAGGAGCTGTGCGGGTTGTAAGCCTAAGAAATGCACAAGCTTGTGCTGCTGCAAAAGATCACAAACTTGCTGTCTGTGTGGAACACACTCTCTGTGGTAGCATTTACTCATCTTCTACAGTTTTCCACTTACATCCAGAAGTGGCTGAAACCTGGAATTTCCAATATGAGGGATATTCCTGTATTCAAAAATTTGCTTTAAACCCAAAGTCCTCCCACTGCTAGAATCACCACTTCCCATAGAATGATTGAGATGCCTTTTTTAATCATTTCATGCTGGCATTTTGCTGCTTTCAGCTGAATTGCTCTCATGTCTAGTGGAGGATGGCCTCTGTCACTGCAAAAAGCTTCTCAGTTGGTCCACAATGCAGCACAGGTATTAAATCCTTATGATGTACTGAGAAGATAACAGCCAGGGAGATCAGTTTATCAAGAGAAATGAACGCATGGAGCACCTCAGTTACACTGAAAAACGTGGACAACATCAAAATTATTTGTTTGCAGAACTGGCCTGGGTTAGCCTGACCTGAAAGCAAATATTTACATACAGATGTTCCTGAAAGAAAATGGAAACATTTCTACAAAGCCTAAATTGCATACACAAGGGGAAGAAAAACAATGGAAAAGTTCCCAGCCTGAGAGGGTTTGTAGCCCAAGTGCTGTATTTCTCAAGCAGTTACTGAAGAACTAGGTGCATACACAATATGAATGAGAAAATAGAAGTGTAATTTTGGGAAACACACTCCTTCAACTGTAAAACATTTTTACCACCATGTGTCTATTTTCCAACATTTTTTTGTTAAAAACCATCATCTTGTCTTACTGATAAACTGCAGAGACAAGGCCAACACCTCCTGATTTGCCCACAAACTCCAAAGAGAACTCGATAAAGAAATCAATGCTTGTGTGTTAAGAACAAAGGCTCCAGCAGAGCAGAGATATTGCTGCTACCTGTTCTGTGATGGGCACCCAATGAGGCAAGAAGAAGCAAAACTGTACTCTGTCACGCCATTTAAGCCTAGAACATCCTGCACCTACACAGTCAGACCAAACCAGTTTTGCAGAAGCAATCTAGAGCCAGAATTCCTTTTCACCTTAAAATACTTCAGTAACATGAGATGCTCTACGACACCTAAGTGGACACCTAAGACTGACATTTATGACTTCCAAGTTAAAAGTGAGAGCTGCACAGCTGGAAGTCCCAATGCCAAGACAGACACACCTTTGTTAAGAGTGATGCAGAGTAGCAATACATGTGAACAAAAAAAAAACACCCTAAGGAACAGAATTAGGATATGCAAATGCACATAGAGTAGAAAAAGCCATCTTACACATTAGAATTAACCAAAAATCTGCTGAGTACCAGCCAAATGTACAACAAAAGCACCTCACCCATCAAACTACTTTGTATCTGTCACACTTAGCTGCATTTCAGAAAAACTCATGTTAAAAAACAATTAATTGAGGCTAACAGCTATTACTTTGAGTAGCCTGTGACCAGCAAGTTTGGGCTAAAAATAGAGAAATCAGGATGTTAGAAATCAACCTCTGGCTGGTATTTCAAGTTTTGCCACTGATAGAAAGTTGGTAAAAGGTAGAGGAAGGCTCTGCATACCAGATCATATCATCATAAGGAGAAAGTAAATAAATAACATCTGTTTGTAGATAGGATTTTCTCTCTCACATACATTCATTCCAAAACCCAGTCTCTCTTTAGTCAATTCCATTCCAGAAAAGACCTCAGCAAAACATCACAACATAGTCACCGCCTTGCTGAATCAAAGTTCAATTTGCTCTAACACCATAACAAATATATTTCTGTAATCTGTATCTATCTTCTGCTCCTGTGGAAGTACCCACCAAATTCAGAGTGATATACTTACCTACCATATATAAAAGAATCATATCACCGCTCTAAGCTGGAGTGTAGCAATATAGTGGCAGGGCATGAAAGAGTAATCAAAGTCCTGAAAAATACACCATTGTCAGCATTGTACACTGGTACCAGTGTATTATAGCACCTGGATTTAAAATAAATCAACCTAAGTGCCTGCTTTGGTAAGCACTTCAAATTCACTGTACATCAGCATTAAGGGGAGGGGAGGGGGGGTAATGCACAAAGAAACAAATCAGGAAATGGGACTTGTAAATAACAATTCAATTAGCAGATTTATATTACTCATTCCCTAATAAACTTTCTCTCCGCAGCTCGGTGCAAACCCTCCTACAGCCTTCCCTCCTCATTTACATGTCTGTGCAGGCCTTGCTCTTTTTTTCTTGCCAGCCCCTTTGCCCTTTCAATCATGAAGTATATTACTCCACTGTCAGAGCAAAGCAGTTCCTAACAACAGGGAGCCCAGCTGGGATAGGAAGAGGGCAGCAGGCTCAGGCATTAACATAATAATCCAACTGTGCTCCCCCAGGCCCTGAGGGCAGACAGCATATTAGGTAGGCCTCCTGTGCCGCCCTGGCGGAGGCCGCTGCATCACCTGCCCATCAACCTGTGGCGGGCGCCCCCTCCGCTCCCCACCAGCTCCTGCCAAGCCCTACTGCCCAATTCCCTTCCCACAAAAGACATTCAGCCATTTCCACCCCCCCTTTGCTTAATGGTTCCTGCTGCACATCCTTCTGCAGGGTCTGAATGTACCTCACTGCTCTATTTCCAGCAGACTCGCTCCTTGCTTCTCAACCTTGGGGCAAGCCCAGGGTTTTCAAACTCCCAAGTACAAAGCACCGCTCTCCAGATGCAACTTTCACCCCTACCTAGCCTCTGGATTTTTCCCCTCAAAAAGCAGGGAAAAAACCCCAAGGAGGCAGATACAGGGGTCCCTTCCAACCCAATGCATTCTATGATCTATGATATACACCTTTGCAGTTTCTCTGTCATGCTAGCCAAGCAAACTGGTTCAGGCTTGGCCCTTCTTATTCTTTCCAAGGGACTTTTAATAACAGCTTGTGGTGACAGGACAAGAGGGGATGCCTTTAAGGTTGAGGAGAGCAGATTTAGACAGGATGTTAGGAAGAAATTCTTTACAGTGAGGATGGCAGATGGCAAGAACTGGTTGCCCAGGGAAGTTGTGGATGCCCCCTCCCTGAAAGTGTTCAAGGCCAGGTTGGGCATAGCCTTGAGCAAGCTGGTATAGCAGATGATGTCCCTGGCCATGGCAGGGAGGTTGGAACTAGGTGACCTTCAAGGTCCCTTTCAACCCTAACCATTCTATGACTCTATGATTTTCAGCAGCAAAGCTATTTCCCAATCCTCAGTACAAGGCCTGCCACCACAGCACACAGCTACTGATGAAGGAATAGAGCCCTTGACAAGGTTTCAGATGTGCAAACACATGTAAAAAACTTCCAAGATTCACCATCTAATGCTGATTTCAGATGAAAGGCCCATGAAACCATTCCACTAAAAGAAGGCTTAGAATTGTATACTCTTCCCTGCGAACATTTGTCAAGAACTGAGAAATATTCCCCCATTTCAAGTGTGTTCAGCAGCCAACTACAGCTCAGAATACTGATTTGCATGTCCCCATTATTATGTCCTTTTAAAAAAGTATACATTTATTACACAGTGCATTTGAGTGTGATTCTCTTACAAACCCTTTTATTTACAGTATAGATGCTGCGTGTACAAAGTCCAAGCTCAGGTCCTTAAGAAAGAAGAATAACAGACACACTTGCCAGGAAAAGATACTATTTTTCTCATATTACAGAAGACAATCTCAAAGACTACCAGGGAAAAAACCCTGTGGTTCTAATATAGCTTTTAATTTCATTAAGCAGTACAAATTCTCTAATTCCCTTTAACAATGGAAGGCACAACGAGAATGTAATAGTCTTATTAACGTTTTGCAGAGTGTGCAAAGCCAGGTTTGCTTGATGATTTGTGAAGCAGAATTTTCCTACCCTCATTAATTTTCATTCATCTGGCTCTCTCCAAGAGGCAATTTAATATTTTATTTTAAATGCTTGGTTGTTACATTGTCAGTACAAAGAATTGCAAGGCGTAGTAAGCCATGTCACAACAGCCTCTCAGAGAAAGGCCAGGGACAATAATGCTGGTTTCGCCGTTTAAACATGGAAAGAAACAGAAGTTCTGCCTGTTACTGTTCCTTGGTAACAAAAAGTAGACATCATGAAAATCCTGGCTTTAAAAGAAAAAATACATTTCCTTACAAGTCATTAATTTTAACACCACAGACATTCCCTCTGCCACCGCTGCCAAGAGAACTTGTTAGCAGCACGCCCCTCGGAACTGGGAAGGGGCACGCTGTTAAAACAGCCCTTTGTGTTGCATTTATTCTAGGTCACAGGGTTGCCAGTAAAACATGAGGATAACCCAGGGGTTAGCAAAATATTTTAATATAGTCAAGAGTTTTCTTATACTGCCACAAACTCATACAGCTACTATGACTTCAACTTAGACTTTCAGGACCTGCGGTTTAGAGAGGAAGAGCTTTGACGACTATCTCATGATCTTTCCAACCAACTCCTTTGCCCCACAGCCCAGCTACCATCACATTGGTGATGTAAAACTGAATAGCACTTGGAACATAAACTACAGCTTTCCTCTTCAGCACTTCTAACTGGAAATTACTTTCTTTATCCATAAAGCAGCAAAAGAAGCAGATGTTTTTAATCAAAAGGGATTAGAAGCAAAATCCTATGAACACATATAGTTTGCTAGAGGTTTGCTCTGACCAATTCCCTTCCTCCCCCAAACTTTAAGTCAAAAACTCCACAAATTGAAGTGATGGCTAGTTGTACCAGACAAGCTGGAAACACAGAAATTCAACAAGAAGAATGCTCTACCAAGAATCTGAGTATAATCTCAATGGGGCTGGTCTTAGAGCAAGACACAGGCTCTACTGGACACAGGGCAAGCTTCCAGCAGCTTTTCACAGATGCCACCCCTGTGGCCCCACCTGCTCCCTAAACTTTGCCATGCAAACCCAAAACACTTGCACAAGTTACTTATACTTTTGCCTGAGTCCTTTCAAGCACCTAAAACATTCTAAAGCTTCCCCCTCCCCGTAGGTTAAAACAAGTAATTGTTTTATGGGTCCCTAAAGCATTTCATGGCACAGGAAAGAAACAGGCTACATGAACAAGAAACTGGGAGGACAATCTAATAGCAGAAGATGTCAATAATTTCACCAATCCACTAATTTAGTAACCACTAGCATCTCATAACTTCATCCTTCAACATAAAAAGTAGCTGGCATCTGCCAGGGAGAGGTGTTTCTGCAGTGCATTTCTCTGTTCCTGCCCTGCATTTGAACCTTCTGCATCTCCTCAGATCCAGTCACTTTTTTACTTGAACTGGAGAAATGGTACTAGTGATCAGAATTTACATAAGCTTTACAAACCTGACAAGAGAGGGAGATACTAGTGCTTCTACTGCCATACAATTAGTCTAGCATTTGTTGAGTATATCATGGGGGTTAGAAGGGACCTCTAGAGAGCATCTAGTCCAAACCCCTGCCAGTGCACGTTCACACAGATCAGATTGCACGGGACTGCAACATTCAGGTGGGTTTGGAATTTCTCCAGAGAAAGAGACTCCACAGCTTCTCTGGGCAGCCTGCTCCAGTATCCTCAAAGAAAAGAAGTTTTTCCTTCAGTTCAAGTGAAACCCTCTGTGTTGTAGTTTGTGCCCACTGTCCCTTGTCCTATCACTGGCCATCACTGAAAAGAGCCCATCTCTGTTCTCATGACCTCCATCCTTTAGATATTTGTATGTATTAATAAGTTTCCCTCTTCTCCAGGCAAAGCAGCCCTAGGTCTCTAAGTCTTTCTTCACAAGAGAGAGCCTCCAGTCCCCTCCTCATCTTCATGGCTCTTCACTGGACTCTCCCCAGTAGTTTCCTATCTCAAATCTTCCAACTCACATCTTCCCATGTGCAGTGTTGGCATTAACACTACAAGAAAGCGAAGCTGTAGCAATTATAACAACCAACAGGTACCTCTGACAAGTGCAGTTTATTATGCAAAACCTGGGGGAAAAAAATCGTTCTGCACCTTCATTTCTATAACAGCAGATAATGTTATCCTTCAGTAAAGCAGACATCCCACTCACAACCTTAGTATTTTCTTCTGGAGGATAAAATAGTAACAACAAAAGCACAGAAGGCTGGAGTCAGGTTTTTCCTCTCTAAGAGCCACTTATTCTAAGAGCCCTACCAGAATTCGGGGACAACCCTTACAGCCTTTGTTATTTCAGAATGTACAATACAAACAAGTGGTGATCACTGAAAATATTAATTAGCATTTCATTAGAAACATCAAGGCGGGGGGGGAGGGTGTGTGTATGTGTGGAAACAGAGATGTGCAGATATTCTGCCTCTGGGATTAAATTTTAATTCATTTTAGATTAGGCAGCAATGAACTAAACTCACTACCCTGACAAATTAACTATTCTTATTGGCACAGGATTTGGGTAGGTGTAACACCAGTCCTAAGGATGGCCCAGGAAACACAAAGAAATCATGCTAACTGCTGACATTTACAAGTGGGCCACAGCAAAAATGATCTGGAAGGGTTACAGACATTTGTGACTATGAGAGCATTGCATTTTCATTATTTTCTTTAAGTAACATGCACTTACTTGACTACCAAAACCAACAAACAGTTACTAAAGACAGGACTGTACTGGCAAGAAAATTTAACCAACAAAAGGGTTAATTAGGGATACAAATTTTCTCAGACTGTTAATAATGGGAATGACACATAGTATGTGCCCATAAGTAATTCTCAGGTATCTTTGATCTTCAGCCCCAAGCGATTTACTGTTGCCTACCATACCCTGGCCTCTGGGACTCTCTCAGAACCAGACATCTGGCTACTTTGTTGTTTTAGACTAATCTCCTCCCAGGAGAGCTCAAGAAATGACACCAGGCAAGGAGGGTCCTGGCAAGGGAAAAAACATTACAGTATCAGCAGATTTTTGAGTGGACTAGTGTATCAAAATTGTCTTCAAATTTCTATAGGGATCCTGTGGCTTCTCAGCTCTCCAGCTCTGCTTTCACACAAAACACCAGAATACACATGATCCTGTTTCAGGGAACTGTCAATCTCTTTGGGGAAGCTAATGAATGATAATCCAGGAAATAAAGTCTGACAAAGGCAAACAGGAGTGAAAAAACCAAACCAAACAAAAAAACAACCCCAAACACCACTGCAGGGAATGGGTGGGATTTAATGAAGATTTCATTGGAAGGTTGACATGCACTGCATGACCAAACAAGATTTTTTAAAGCCTACAAAAAATTACTCCAAACACTCTATTTTTTGGCTAATTCCCAGGCTCTAGCTGCCAGCAGTGTTATCCCTTAAGCATGACCCTCTGACAACTGCAGCAGATTCAGCCAAGTGCCTAACTGGCAGGTCTGGGCTTAGAACCAGGGCAGTTCACAATGCACTGAGTCCGTAAGTAGGATTGGCTGCAAACATGGAGAAAGGAAGGTTTGATCCTAAACCCAGGCTCTCCTAGCTGAGTTTTGCCACAAATTCTGGTCCAGCAGATTCCATGCTCCCCAACCACTATACCTCAGATGTGACACTGGCAGCTAGACAAGGGCTGTTGCAGGCAGCCCTGCAGAAGGACCTTTTCTCGTACTGATGCTCCTGCACGCTTCCTACAGCAGTGTTGCGTCCTGCCTGTTCCCAGTGCGCGTCTACTGCCGGCACTCAGTGACAGAAAGAACCTGGGCACTGAGACTTAGAGGAAATAAATCTCACATGTATCTTCCTGCTGGCAGGAGGCACACCCACACGATGGACATCATCCCAGCCACATGCTTCCAAGCAGCAGAGTTTTGAAAACCCAGGCATGGCACATAACGAAAGTGATAAGGAGGAGATCACTCCTGTGGAGGTGTCCTTTTTGTGGCAAGACAACCACCACATCTTTTCTTTCCTTCCATTGGCAAAAAAAAAAACAAGTTAAAAAAGAACACACACTAAGTATTACAAAATTTGTATTCTAATCTTATTCTAAGGCCCCTATGATTTAACTCCACTTCATTTCAGGATGTTTTCAAAGTGTTCAAAACCATTGAATAACCTGCCATATTATAGAAGCTCCCAAAGACAACAAATCCCTGCCAAAACCTTTACAGAGTGATACAGGCAGCAGAGTCTGAAAATCACGTGTTAAACTTTCCCAGGTATTATGCTGTTACAAAGCATCCTATTTTCCTCCCACTTCTCACACCACAGCTACACCGCTTTGTTCCAGTCACAACATTCTCCTCTTAGTGGGAGTAACAATACTAAAACGCTGCCCTGGTGTATTTTTGCACTTTCCTAAAACACTCTAACAGTTGGATCAGGAAGAATCTGTGCTTCACTAGCTTTAGCTGCATCCTATCACCAGGAGAAAAACCTGCTGAACAATTCAGTGTGTTTCTGAGATATTCAGAAAGATACCATGAATATGAATCTAGTAAATTCTCCTTGGCTTTCTCACCCAGCAGGTGTGTTGGTAAAATGAATGTGGATTAGTCCAAATAATTAAATTTTAAGATACCAGCAGCACCAGGACAACATAAACTGGTTTGTATGGCTCTGTAAATAATGTGCTCAACAAATGTTTCTCTTAAAAGCTTTCCTATATTGGCCTGTTACAGTTTAATTGAAGCCTTCTGTGACTGCTGCAGCTTACAAGGAGCTGCACCGCTTTACACAACAGTAACAAGTAAGAAGTCATAAAATATTCCATATCACCACACTAAAAACTTTACTACCACATTGTCTGCTGCCAGACCAATCCAAACTGCAACGTAATAAGAAAAGCACTGTAAGGCAGAATAGGTCAAACAAGTGTGTTAAAAAAAATAATAATGATGTGATTGCATCAGTGAGGGTGGCCTTAATGCAAGTAACACACAAAAAAATAAATACACTGTAGATGCTTAGTTATATGCTCTCAGTCTTCTCTTGCCATGCAATTTGAACAGTGCATCCCCACACCTTTCCCTCTACTCCTTTTAAATCAAACAGATACCACCCCACGTATGAAAATATAAGATCTACTTCACCAAATAGACCAGAAATTAACAGTTTATAAAGGAAACAAGCTCCACACTAACTCTATGCATTCAGGATAGAAAAATACAGAGGATACAGATATAGATTCTAAGAAACATTTCTCTCAGTGCCTAAAAGCCTACTTTTGTAGGCTTGTGTTCAATACTACAGTTACAGCTTGGACGTACATGTTACAGACTTATTTTTAACTCCAGATGCCATCAGCAGGACTCCAACAGCAAATAAGCAAATGCTTCAGAACACATATACTCCTCTGTTTGCTCTAAGTATTGATTTATGCTCTGTAGGTACCCAAACATTGGTAGCCAATGCTGCCCTGCAATATTACAAAATGAGAGCTATTCAGTGAGGCTTTCTAACAGTAAATAAACCTCCCCACAGCCATTCTCCAAAACCTCAACAGCTAGAAGAAGTGAGCGCTGTAGCATGACAGGAATGCCAACATATCCATAAAAGGAGAAATCAAATATGAAAAACTCCAGAGGAAAAAAAGGTCTTCCAACAAAATTCATGTTAACACTGCTCATCATTTGGAAACAGAATGGAGTCACTCCCATTTCACTGTCATTACAGTAGACCAGAGAGAGGAAAAAGCAGTTTGGACATCAGTAACACCATGAACAACATCTGGAATGCCTCCAAGAACCTACTCAGTCCATACCAAAAAGAGTTCATGAGCAATACTTTAAGTGACACACAGTTCAAATATTGATCTTGCAGCAGAACCATTAATACTGCCCACGTACTACATTCTTACTAGGACTTTTCATTTCAACATAGATAAGAAAGACTGTATATATAGCTGTCCCATCTCTCTTCTTCCCTAGCCTAGGACATTTAACAGTACAGATCTAAGAGTTCATTGCTGGCTGTATGCATAATATTCAGTTCTTCACAATTTAGGTATTTTATTTCTGGATGTGTGGACAAAGCTAGGAAAAAAGCATCCATAAGCTACTTGGATTAAATCCTCCTGGGTATTAGAAACGGAAGGTTGGAGGAAATGGGCTTCTGAATGCAGATGGGAAGACTCCACATTTCCTCCACTGAGCAGACCTCTGTCTCTTATCTTGCAACTGAACAGCTCATCTGCTAATAAAATATCTTTATACTCCTCTAATATCTGCATAAGGATATAGCAGAGGAAAAGCTTAGTGATGTTTCCTGATGGAACACACTTCCTAAAGAGAGATAAGCATGACTGCTCTAACTTCAAGATAATGACATACACCTAACCCACAAATAAAGCTCTATCTTGACCAGAGTTTACAGCATGAATACAGGCAGATTTACAGGCAGAGTGTCATTTATTTGAAACAAAGACCAGCAATTAACATATGAAAATACAGTGAACAAAAAAAAAACCCAAACAAATAAAAACCACTAACTGCATTTATTTATGTATCTACCTAGCATTTTGTCAGTGGCCCACTTTTGCATAAGCAGATCAACTAAGACTGCTTCTGGAATCCACTTGCTACAAATCATAGAAAGCCACTCTTACTTACACTTACCCAGTCCATTTCTCTGATTCCACAGAAATTCCACTGAAGTAAAGGAGAAGAATCATACCCAGGCTTTCCAGGTAGCCTCACTAGCAGCACAGGTGTTCAGCTGCTGTAGCAGCTGGCATGTGCTAATTAGCAGGAAAACCAAATTCAACTATTTCTAGATTTGTGGAAACATCTAAGAGAGATGGCTCAGAATAAAGTCTCAACATATTACAATATGCTCTACAGGAGGAAAAAAAAAAACCTGACAAAATGAATTTTACCATTGCCTTGCATCACACAACTTAGAAGGAACTTGAAGCCTGAAAGACAGGAAATCTCCTTTAAAATCTGCTTCTCTGGCAGGTCTGCATTAAGTCACAAAAAGAAGTCATTATAGGATATGAAAAGACACTCTTGCCTCCCATCACTCTGAAAACAACAAAAAAACAAAGAGCCCTAAAACCCCTAGAAGAGGTAATACAGGATCTTACCATGAAGAGAGTCTACTGCAAGTGCTGCTCAATGAGCTGCCTAGCTCACAAGTTGCTGTGTGATAATATAGCACAATAATTGATTCACCTGAGTAAAATTGTTTCTCAGAAGTTAGAAGCACTGACTGCTACTAAGACCAGGCAGTCTGAGAAACAAAACTACTGCATATTTCAGTGTGGCTAAGGAAGACAAACAACATGCTGGAGGTGGCTGATTTGAAAGAGGGGGGGAATTAGAATTACTGTAATCACTTTGAGACATGGTAGGATGTTTACAGTCAGCAGGGACATCTGCAACTGGAACAGATTGCTTAGAGCCTCAAACAACCTAACCTGGAATGGTTCCAGGGATGGGGCCTCTACCACCTCTCTGGGAAAGCTGGGCCACTGTCACCACCCTTGGTGTCAGAAATATCTTCCTTCTCCCTTGACTGAATCTCCCTCTTTTAGTTTAAACCATCACCCCTTGCTCTGTCCCAACAAGCCCTGCTAAAATGTCTGTCCTTGCATGACCACATGCCATCTTAAAACAGCAGCACAATACACATCCATAGATCAGAACCCAGATTTTATGCCCAACTTTAATGTTGTCATTTCTTGAATTACAGATAACCTACCAATCCTGCCTGACCTTCCTCTTCTCACAGGACTTCTAAGAAATTACCTATTGAACAGATGAAAAGTGTCCCTAAAAACACATTGTACTTGGCTTCAGTTGAATAAAACCTGATAGCCACTATCAGAGCTGTCTTTCTCCAGTTCTGGCTGTAAATTAATTCCATAGTAAGAAGATTTTATGTTTTTCATTGGAAAATTCAAAGGAATTTAAAGATAATTCACCCAAAAACCCATGACCTTGTAACGTGTAGCTGTGACTCAAGGAACCCTTTTAGCAAAGACTTCCTCTTAAAATAGATGGAAGGATTTAAGGCAACAAAACACCCAAACCTTACATTTGACCTAGAAGCAAAATGGCAAGAAAAGAGGCTAAACAGACTCTTCCAAGTAAAATCACAACAGCTGAACCCTTCCTGTAAATATAATAACCTTCCTGACAGTGAAAGCACAAATATGAAGGGATCCATTTTTGCCAACGGTTGCTTAGTACTCTGCTTTTAAACGCAGCACATCACTGGTGAATTTCAACACGGCTGCAAGCAAAAGGCTCAAGCACTGTAAAGCCTCTGGACAAGTGAGTGCTGTTATTGGCAGGGCTGTTCACAAAACCATTCCCAAGACGCAGACATCAAATTCAGCCTCTCTGCTACCCAGCAGATTTCTGCTGCTCGTTGGTACCGCTGAAATGCATTGACACACACGTGCGACCTCCAGCCAAATGTGAAAGCCTGCTGAATGAACGGACAAATGAATATCCATTTCCACAGACAGCATAAGAGTTCAGGTCACTAAAATAGGAATAGTGTGGCCAGCAGGAGCAGGGAAGTCATTGTGCCCCTGTACTCTGCACTGGTTAGGCTGCACCTTGAGTATTGTGTCCAGTTCTGGGCCCCTCAGTTTAAGGACATTGAGACACTTGAACGTGTCCAGAGAAGGGCAACAAGGCTGGGGAGAGGCCTTGAGCACAAGTTCTATGAGGAGAGGCTGAGGGAGCTGGGGTTGCTTAGCCTGGAGAAGAGGAGGCTCAGGGGAGACCTCATTGCCCTCTACAACTACCTGAATGTGGTTGTAGCCAGGAAGGGGTTGGTCTCTTCTCCCAGGCAACCAGCACCAGAACAAGAGGACACAGTCTCAAGCTGCACCAGGGGAGGTTTAGACTCGAGGTGAGGAGAAAGTTCTTCACCGAGCGAGTCGTTCGTCATTGGAATGTGCTGCCCAGGGAGGTGGTGGAGTCCCCATCCCTGGAGGTATTCAAGAGGAGATTGGATGTGGCACTTGGTGCCATGGTCTAGTCATGAGGTCTGTGGAGACAAGTTGGACTCAATGATCCTCGAGGTCTCTTCCAACCTTGGTGATACTCTGATACTGTGAAAATCTTAGCTCTGCTTATGCTTTCCTGCACTGTCTCCCTTCACCAGTTGCTCTTTCTGGTTTTTTTGGACTGTGAACAATTAAGGACAGAGACACCACATCACTAAATGCACACAATTCACAAAGGATTGAGTATCACTCAGGTTTACTAAATTGTACTTCTATAGAAGGATTATTAACTAAGGAAGGTACTGCCTGTGTGCTGTGACAGAGACTGACAGAGCTGAAAAACTAGGACATTTTTCTGAAAGTCTTAACAATACTACCAAAAAAAGAAAGGAGGTTTGTTTTTTTTCCCTCCTTCTAAAAGGGTAGCAACAAAGCCTCACCAGCTAGCAATAATTACAGTGCTTCTGATCTTCAGTATCCAGATTAGAGGCTGTAAACTCCCCATCAATAACATGAAAACCTCAGTGAATGTTTCATGTCCTGGCATTATGTCTCAGAAATAACTTTTCAGACTCCATTATGTCCGCCATGAACTTGATCTTTCACCTCCAGTGAAAATCCTCTTATAACTATAATTCTGAAGTTAATGATGAGAGATTTCATCTGCTTTCCAAGCACAGATAAAACCTTTTTGAAATACACTCTCACTGCCATGACCTTGGTCTATGACTTAAGAGTTCACCACATGTAATAATTTACTTGGCCCCGTGGGGCTCATTGAGATTTCCTTTTAAAAGGTTTTGGATATGCAGTTGGAGCTGAAATGCTCAGCCAGTATGTATCAAAGCATACAGCCACGTATACATGACAGACTTTTTGCAACAACAGCAAACAAAACTAATTTAAGTCATTGCAAAATATAACAATAGAGGGGAGGTGGCAGAAAAGAGCATTTTGTCCTCTCAACAGCCATGTTTAGTTTTGATTTACCTGTAGTGAGCTGCAGTCATGTGTAAAAGGTAGTCTTCAGATTTCAGCGTGGCAGCAATGCTCTCCACATTACCATTCCAAATGGCCTTTTCAGAAACAAATGCTGAACTAATTCCATTTTGAACAATCAATACTGTTGCATATTAGCTGCTGCTAGGTTTATAAACACATGCTTTCATTCCCAGTCCCGATGCTGGAGCAACCAATAGCCAGGCTAACTCGTTTGCAGCAGTGTCCCTTCATGAATGAGGGTTCAGATGCACAGACACAGGTGGACACATGGACAGATGTCAAAGGAACAATATTAATTGTTTGTGGTAGAAAATAAACCACCTACATGCAATGGACAAAGCTCAATAGTTTCTGTTCAGCTGCATCAATGATTCAACACCAATCCTAACATGTGCAATGATTAAACACTTCACTTACTATTAAAATTAATATCAAATTAACATTTGCTTTGTAAGCCAACAGGTGAGCAACAGCAGAAGCAGAACCTAGAGAGGCACTGGGTTTCAGTGCCAGCAAACCACTGCATTGCTGTGCCAAAAGCAAGCCATTAGGAAATGACCCTCACAGAGTGAATGCTGGCATCGTGCTGGCATTCAATGGAAGACAGCATAAAACACTCCACTGCAAACAAATCACTTTGTCACCTTCAGAATAGCATTTCCAGTCTTCAGTGCTCTCCAAAAGACACTTTTCAAAGACTGAAGTAGGGAGAGCTGGTAACACTTCCCTCACTAGTGAAGTGTCTGCAATCTCTCCTTCAAACAGCCAGAGAGAAGCTGAATTTTAGGGGGGCAGTGGACCCCACTCTCTGCAAATATTTCAACAGAAGTATTACTGATTTGTTCAAACAGATAAAAATGCTTACTTTGCATAGGGCAATGCATTGTGAACAGCACTCCCTTGCTAAAGCAAGCAAGCTCAAGCTCACTCTAACCTCACACTGAATTAACCTGCTGACCAAGACAAATACAAACCCACCTTGCTTTAAAAGGCTGTTTTTGTCAAGCGTGAGAGCAAAACTCTTCTGCTCTGGCTTCTTTATGCCACAGACAGCTTTCAGGGTCACTGAATGTCCCATAGCAGACAAAAAAAACCCAACCCTGCTCTCCCCAGCCAAGCACTGCAGAATAGCAACAGGAAAGCCACTGAAAACACTCTTGTTAGAAAGTCAGATCTAGTCAGGCAGCTACAGCTGCAAAAACACAAGGGGACTATGATTCCAGGTAGCTTCCAGCCACCTTAGTATCGTTTAAACAGGCAATCTGACAGCCTTTAGCTTATGGCAGAGCTGCTACAAGCACCTCAGATTTGGAAAAGCTGAAAGTGCACCAGGTTGTGAATTCTGTGTGTACATCTTAGAGTACATGAAGTTGTGCAGTTAAGGGATTTAAGATTTTCTTGCACTTCCCTAACTTCTTAGACTCCCAGGAGCATAGAGAGGGGCTTTTTCCACTGGACACCTTATGAGTCATATAAAAGACCCTGAGTTAGAGGTACTGGCAACCAGGGACAAAATTCCATCTTTTATCACTAGTCCAGCTCTACCACTGTCATTGTAGGTTAGTAAATCAGCTGCTTATCTAAGACGTTGGGAGAATGTGAAACTTCACCTCCAGGCTCCTTACTTAGTTTGCATGAAGTGCTCAAACGTGGTGATTTCAGAAGTCTGCCTGTTAGCCTGAATTTGCTTGCACTGAATCAAGAGCAGAGCTGAATGCCTCTGAAAATCCCTTCCACTCTCAACAGTTTCAGTAGTGGATCTGTATTACAAATACTAGTGATAAATTAAATGACTACAGTGAGAGAAGGAGAAAAAAAAAAACAACCCAGCAGATTCCACAATTGCTTTGGGTTATAGAAGACTAGAGAAGACAATGAGGAACTCTAGAGCTACCTAATGGAGCTGCATGACTGGGACACATTATAGTGATGAAATTCATATTGTAAGTAATAATTTGGGCTACTCCTATGCATTGATGGATATAAAATGCACTCACCACTCAGGGAAAGAGAAAACCCTAAGTGTCAATAAATAGTTCAATAAAAGCCATCTGCTCAAAGCACAGTAATGATAAAAGAAAAGTAAACTCCTAGGATACATAAAAAAATTAGACCATAATCCAGGAATAGAGTGGGTGAATTTAATAGCACAACTCCTCCTATGTACATAGAAGGCTTATGCTGACACAGTTAATTCTTTATATTTGTCCACATGAAGTACAGACATCTTCCCTAAATTTGTCCTCTGACACCCACATACATTTCCCAGAGACTTCAGTGCAGCATCTAACAGCAGAGTTATATTTTCATTTAGGGAAAGTTTCATTTAGTTTAGAACTATTTAACCTGTATGTGCAGACAAAACTTATTACTTGAGAAATTAAAATACATCTAGATAGACAGATATTTAATTTTAGGGGGGTTTCCCTTACAGTATCAAATTTTATAGCAATAGAATGACTTCCCCTTTCACAAACAAAACCTACAAATATGAAGTGTTTCAAGTGCAGTTTGGAAATCAACTTTTAGACAATACTACTGTAAACACTGACTTCTATTTAGAGAAGAAAAAGCTGGTTTATAGGGCACAACTAGGAATAGAATCACAGAATCAATAAGGTTGGAAAAGACCTCAGAGATCGAGTCCAACCTGTCACCCAACACCTCCTGACAACATGGCTCCAAGTACCACATCCAAGCCTTTTCTGAACACCTGGAAGGCCAACCGGCAGCAGAGGCAAGGTGCAGAAAGTCACCTGCCCTGTCCACCCCAGACAGCAGCTTTGGAGGGAGCAGCCCAAAACGAGGCCACAACTCTCCCAAGCCTCAGCTTAACCCAAACCCTCCTCTCATCTCCTCCTTGGCCAAAACCCTCCTGAGCTCCTCCCTGGCCCAAAGCCTCCTCAGCCATCCTCACTGAAGTTGTGTTCTGAAGAAATCTGGGGCCACTGATGAAGATGACACCTCCAGGTGAGACAGAGAGAGGCCACAGCAGGCACAGCTAGAGCCTCCACACAAATACACAGTTTATTCGAAGATCTTAAATGACTTTTGTTTCATAATATTCCATGTGGTACCTTCCAAGGCTAACCACTCTTGGTAGACTGCTGCATCAGTGTGCAAATCACAAACCATTACAGTGTGTGCTTATTTTTATTCATTTGATTTTGTTTCTTTTGAAAGGTTAATGTACATGTACACACAGTTCAAGGAACTTCAGGTATTTTTAGAGAAATCAATATCTTTCTTGTGACTTTACAGTACTGTTAGGGTTCACTTTTTTATGTTGTTTGGCTTAAAGGGGAAAAAAAAAATCAAATCTATCACTCAGAGGAATTTTCCAGTGTTCATTTCTCAGTGAGTACTCCTACACTTTTTATTTTTAAGTATCAGTTAAAACTATTGCATCTCATTTGTTGTGTAAAATGTTACTACTCGACCTTGATTCTTTTCCAGAAAGGCAAGTTGTGAACCTTGCAAGTTTATATTCAGGCTTGTGTTCTTGCAAGTTTATACTCAGGTTTATGTTCTACATTTGCATAAAAAAAAACACCCCACAAATCTAAAAGAATAGAATAGAATAGACCAGATTGGAAGAGACCTTCAAGATCATCACATCCAACCCAATGTGTCCAGAGAAGGGCACCAAGGCTGGTGAGAGGCCTTGAGCACAAGCCCTACAAGGAGAGGCTGAGGGAGCTGGGATTGTTTAGCCTGGACAAGAGGACGCTCAGGGGAGACCTTATTGCTCTCTACAACTACCTGAAAGGTGGTTGTAGCCAGGAGGGAGTTGGTCTCTTCTCTCAAGCAACCAGCACCAGAACAAGAGGACACAGTCTCAAGCTGCACCAGGCGAAGTTTAGGCTGGAGGTGAGGAGAAAGTTCTTCACTGAGTCATTCGCCATTGGAATGTGCTGCCCAGGGAGGTGATGGAGTCCCCATCCCTGGAGGTGTTCAAGAGGGGATTGGACGTGGCACTTGGTGCCGTGGTCTAGTCATGGGGTCTGTGGTGACAGGCTGGACTTGATGATCTTTGAGGTCTCTTCCAACCTTGGTGATTCTGTAATCATCCAACACCATCTAATCAACTAAACCATGCAACCAAGCACCCTATCAAGTCTCCTCCTAAACACTACTCTCTTTAGTTTATGTCTTATTTCATAAATACCTTTCTAGATTTCTTCATCATAGTCTACTTTGTATTTCAAAGCCTTGACTTGAATATGCAACCCCTCGTTTTACAGAAGGTTCAGCAGATCCACACTAAAGCTGCAGAAAACCTCAGCCTTGATCAAGAGCTTTTGTACAAGCTCAATTGAACAACAAAAAAAACCCAAACCAACAAAAACCTCAATGGCTTTGCTGTGGATGAGAGAGCAAAATAGCCAAAGTATTCTTTAATAAAACTAACTGTCTGCCATGATTTATCTGTACAATTCCATCATAGCTCTTCCCTCTTATGTTACACTTTTCAAAAGTATGTCATTAAGCTGCCATAAAAGTCATTGCAAATTGTTGTTGTTGGGTTTTTCCCCCCTCTCCCAAACTGATACTAGACTTATAGATCTAATTTTCAATCTCTTTTCTTCATTACTTTGATTCTTAAGGAGGGTATGACATTTGCTGTCTGACTACTTTGTAGTAGTACCTGGCATCTCTACAGCATCTGCCTAAGGATCTCTGAGCTTTCAATAGGTTTGTCTTTACAGCTTTACCTTGAAATGCTGACACATTTGTCTCTGTCTTGCAGAAATGGACAGGTAGAAGCAGACTTATAAAGAATTAGGATTTATAATTTCACTGAAAAACTACAAGACATAAAAGAAGAATAAAATGACACCAAATGACCCTCTGTGCTGTCAGATGCTGCACTGTCATTATAATCATGACCTTTCATGGCTCCACAAGAGCAAAGAATAAAAGTGAGGCCTTCTGGTTTTCATTCCAACTTTAACTACATGGACTGGCCATGGACAAATGAAGAGACTTCATAATTGTCACTGAGAACAGAAACAACTAAGTAACTGATGAAGTGTCACCAAACTAAAAATTAGATTATTATTTCTGATAATGATGCCTCTATTTTTTTTCCAGTGTACATCTAAACACTTTTTTTGCTCACAGGGCTTCAGATGCCATCAAAGTAAGCTCAGTACTTGAACTGATTTTGCTTAGGAACAAGAGCTAGGAACAGGCTAGTTTAGAAAGCTGCTGCAGGGGTAATAAAAGCAACGTCTAGGAAATCACAAGAGGAATGATGGAAAAACAGAGTGAAGCGGGAGAAACAGAGACCAAGAGGACTTAAAGCTTAAGTAACTTTGGTTTTTGGTACCCCATGTGTTTGAACCATCAGGAAAACAAACACTGGTAGAGTGTACAGCTGCTACTAAACACTGACAGTTAAATAATGAAGATTTTTTAGCTTACCTGGGTTTGCACTCACAAGCCCAGAACACTAACATTTTCAAGGATGAACATAGTTCAATCAGAATTCTTAGTATCAGCTTTGATGACCACACCTTCCCCAGCCAACAAAGCAGAACATTTTATTTTGTACCCTCAGGCATGTACCAATTAAAAAGTAGATCCTTGTAAGATTAACCAAAAAAAAAAGTAAGTTTCCTTTTATCATCTCACAACTGAATTCTACAATTGATAGGCTGCAAAATCCCCCATCATCCAAGTAGCTTCTAATTGTAGACTCCCTTTCTAAGCACTTGACCAAATACTTAATCACCCTGTCCCAGAACAATAAAACACAGCTCTTACATAATGCTTTTCAGCACTGATCTTCAAACACTTCACAGAGTTGCCATTCCCCATCACTGCTAACCTCATGGAACCATAGAATTGTTAGGGTTGAAGAGACCTCAAGGATCATCCAGTTCCAACCCCTCTGCCATGGGCAACAACACCTCGCACTACATCAGGTTGCTCACAGCCACATCCAGCCTGGCCTAAAAATCTCTAAGGATGAGGCTTCTACCACCTCCCTGGGCAACCTGTTCCAGTGTTTCACCACCCTCAAGGGGAAGAACTTCTTCCTAACACCCAATCTGAATCTACCCATTTCTAGTTTTGTTGCATTCCCCC
This sequence comes from Dryobates pubescens, assembly GCF_014839835.1. Classification (NCBI taxonomy): domain Eukaryota; kingdom Metazoa; phylum Chordata; class Aves; order Piciformes; family Picidae; genus Dryobates; species Dryobates pubescens. The sequence goes on from NC_071635.1 coordinate 14,867,435, forward strand.
CAGTCCTATCATTACCTGACACCCTAAAAAAGCTCAGAGACACAATATCCTACTCTCTTCTACCCAAAAATTTAATGACAGAGCTAAACACAGAATCCACATTTCCTCAGCACCAGGTCAGGTGTTTCTACCATGCCATAGTGCCTGCCAGTTCTTTGAGAATAAGCCAAGTCCAAATGACATTCAACAGTCACTTCTGCTTAGATAAACAAAACCTTAAATCCTCTACACTGTCATAAGTCAACTATCCCAGCTCTTGTGTGCTATGTTTCAAGAAATCCAAAGAGGTCTTCAGAGCACTTATTGAGGGTGTGCCTGTACTCTGCAGCAGCAGGACACTTCGCAGACTAATTAGCTCATGTGGAACTTCCTCACTCCATTGCTTCTGAGCAAGCTCATTTATCTTCGTACCACATTATGCAGGGTGGCTACGCCCTCAGACAAATCAATTTCTCTAGGTAAGGGATACATGCTTGACAAAGAAAAAGCCATTTAAGAGACTATTACAGTACAATCACATAGTTCAGTTGACTCCCAGATTTAAATTCTTTGTATATGAGAAAGGATTTGAAAAGGGGGAGGAGGAAAATGATTGCTCTGCTCATGTCAAAAGGATAAATGTATCAATAGAGCTTAGGTGAAATATAGTGAGAAGATGGGAGAAGGCCTTCTGCCCTAGCATGAAGAATGTGATTTGCTGCTCTTCAGAAGAAAAATTAACAATAATCCCAACCTAAGAAGCATCAAATTAAGAAAAATATATATATTTGCAATGAAACTTGAGCAAGTCTGGCAATAAACTGTTTACACTGCACATGTTTAAAGGCTGTTTCTCCTTTGCCTGATCGACAGCTGCCTAAACATGAGCCAGCAGTGTGCCCAGGGGGCCAAGAAGGCCAATGGCATCCTGGCCTGCATCAAGAATAGTGTGGCCAACAGGAGCAGGGAAGTCATTGTGCCCCTGTACTCTGCACTGGTTAGGCCACACCTTGAGTACTGTGTCCAGTTCTGGGCCCCTCAGTTTAAGGACACTGAGACTCTTGAATGTGTCCAGACAAGGGCAAAGAGGCTGGGGAGAAGCCTTGAGCACAGCCCTGTGAGGAGAGGCTGAGGGAGCTGGGGTTGTTTAGCCTGAAAAGGAGGCTCAGGGGAGACCTTATTGCTCTCTACAACTACCTGAAAAGTGGTTGTCTCTTCTCCCAGGCAACCAGCACCAGAACAAGGGGACACAGTCTCAAGCTGTGCCAGGGGAAGTTTAGGCTGGAGGTGAGGAGAAAGTTCTTCACTGAGAGAGTCATTCATCATTGGAATGTGCTGCCCAGGGAGGTGGTGGAGTCACCTTCCCTGGAGGTGTAAGAGGGGATTGGACGTGGCACTTGGTGCCATGGTCTAGTCATGAGGTCTGTGGTGACAGGTTGGACTCAGTCTTTAAGGTCTCTTCCAACCTTAGTGATACTGCCTACCTTCCTGTCAGAACTCTCAGTTCCCAAAACCCAGTAATTCTTGATGTGCTTTGTCACTAACAAATTAGACATTTTTACACTCCTCCAACACCTTGTGCTACAGAAGAATTAGAGGCTCAAGCTTACTTTGTCAGTGATTTATACAATTACATACACACACCTTACACAATACAGTTTCCATTTTCCAGTTGGTACAAACACACACCCCCACCCCCATCCCAGAAAAACATTACATTAAACAGTGAACTCTCATTGGTAAGAAATGAACTCTCTACACTTCAACTATAACGAATTGACTAATCACACCTTATTTTTATTCAGAGGGTCTTTGCCTTGTTCTAAGGATAAGACAGAGAGTGCTAGCACCAAGTCAGCATTCATTCAGTACTTCAGTTCTAGGGGGAATGGAGCAAAACCAGAAATGGGTAGAATCAGATTGGATATTAGGAAGTTCTTTGCCATGAGGGTGCTGAGAGACTGGAACAAGGAGGTGGTGGAAGCCTCATCCCTGGAGGTTTTTAAGGCCAGGCTGGATGTGGCTCCAAGCAAGCTCATCTAGTGTGAGGGGTCCCTGCAGGGTTGGAACTAGATGATCCTTGAGTTCCCTCCCAACCCTGAGAATTCGATGATTCTAATTTACAGCACCTACACCAAGAATCATAACTGGAAAACTTCTCACATCTCTGTTGATCACTAATATGCACCTGAATGATTTTCTTATCCTAATTACTCCACAGCACCTCCACCAGACATTTTTCTGACTCCTGTTTTTGGGTAGCAAACTGGGAGACAGCGAGGTGCATCAGGATTGCCTGTAATTAGAGATGCTCGACTTGAGATGCTTTGGGTCTCTCTTCGGAGGATAGAGCAATTAAACAGCACTTTGTCAGTACAAAGTACAACTTCAATCTATTTCAGCGCTATCATGTGTTTTCAAAGCTGACATTAATCGGTCCCAAGAGTCTGAACTCAGAAAATGAGAAGTACACAACTAATGGCCATGCTTAAAAAACGTGGCTGAAGTGACTCGCCCAGCCTCACGCAGGAGCTCGACAGCTGAACTGAGATTTGGCTCCAACCCTCCAGAACAGCAGCCCAACAGCCCCTGCTTTAAAACTAACCTGTTGTTATTCTCTCCCTTCCTCACTTTCTAGGTCTCATCCAGTTAAGAGGAAACAACCTCATTAATCAACACAGCTGGATTAATTTCCTAAAAGCTGCCTATCTGGGTCTTCCTGATCACAGCAAGGTAAAGAAAGGGTCTGAAATGACATCGGAACATGCCATTTTAAGGCAGAAATATAATGTGACCACACACAGACTCCACAAACAACAATTCTGGCATTTCCTATCTGCTGAGCACTTTGTTTTGCAGCACTGTCAGAGGACTCCACATTCCTAGAATTTTCTTTTCACACAGGCTCCAATAACAATCAATGTAAGAGTTCAATTATTATTGGTGTCTCAATTGTCTCACTTGCTACACTTGCAGCTCTAAGCTTCAGGAATTCCTACTACAGGGTCTCTTAATATTAAACACCATCCAAGCAATCACTGCAAGAGCAGAGCTTCATCACAAAGCTATCTAGGAGTCAACTGGTGCGCAGCACACAAACATTACTCAGTTAGGCATTAGAGTGCAGCAACAAGCAGAAATCTACTATCCCAAGTTTCTATCAGAAACCTTCCTATCAACTCAGAAAGCTGAGTCTCTTCCAATCTGATCAGTTCCAGCAGATTTAACATGGTGCTGTCTCCCTTGTTTGACACCAACACAACCCCCGAGCTTTAACTCTGGAATCTTTCACAAACCACAGTAGCATCACATTGCAGAGAGTGTTTTTGCCACCAGTTCAAGGTAAACAAGTAATTGTTAGAACTTGCTTAAAAACAAAGCTTTCAAAAGCAAAACAAAAACTCACCTCATTTCCACCAACAGCTTTGGTTAATATTACTGCAGAAGACACAGGAGGTGGCATGCAGCCTACTGTCTGCAAGCTGAAAGCAACAAAAGAGAAACGTTATACTCCTCACATAATGCAAACACTATGCAACCTAAAACCTTTAAAAGCCAAACACTTAACCCCGCTGTGACTCCATTTCCCCACCTGCAGTACTGTATCTACCATTCACAAGGATATCTACACATCTGCCCCAAAGACATCACATGTCCTGGTCTAGTTAAGTGAGAAAGTAAGGAAGTAAGAAAGAAAGCAGGGATGCAAGCTCCTATTTTCTGGGAAAAACTGTTAAGTGATAAAAACACTACTAAAGTAGAAAAGCTAGAAGAACCATGCTCACTCTTCCAGGTTTCCACTACACTTTGGTTTTCCCCTACTAAAATAAATATATTTTAAAAATCACTATTATGCTGCTTATTTCCTGAACATTTAAAGCCCATTGATTGTTCAATTTTGATGCATGTTTTTACTTCCCAGTGAAATCACCCAACTCCCATTAATCAAAATACCAAAAGCTTTCTCTTCCATTTCAGAAGTCCAAAAGACACTATTATTATTCTCAGACACTTTCCCCATTGTTTGTGCAGCAAACTAAGGTGGGAAAAAAGTGGTGACCTTCCCTTTGTTTTCAAAGTTGGTCCACAAAAACTGATTATTACAGAAATCAGTTGTATCAAATGTCAAGGGAGCTGGTAGAGGCCCCACCCCTTGAGGTTTTTAAGGCCAAGCTGGATGGGGCTCTGAGCAAACTGATCCAGTGTGAGGTGTCCCTGCCCATGGCAGGGGGAGTAGAACTAGATGATCCTTGAGGTCCCTTCCAACCCTCACGATTCTGTGATTCTAAATGTTTATTTAGAAACAAGAACATATCACAATAAATCACAACTAAATTTGGGGCTAAGGAAAAAAGGGCTTCTAAAGAAAAATTCTGTTGACTTAGAAAAATCAGTAAGGCATGGAATCACAATATCACAGTATCACCAAGGTTGGAAGAGACCTCGAGGATCATCGAGTCCAACCTGTCTCCACAGACCTCATGACTAGACCATGGCACCAAGTGCCACGTCCAATCCCCTCTTGAACACCTCCAGGGATGGGGACTCCACCACCCCCCTGGGCAGCACATTCCAATGACGAACGACTCGCTCGGTGAAGAACTTTCTCCAGCCTAAACCTCCCCTGGTGCAGTTTGAGACTGTGTCCTCTTGTTCTGGTGCTGGTTGCCTGGGAGAACAGACCAATCCCTTCCTGGCTACAACCACCTTTCAGCAATGAGGTCTCCCCTGAGCCTCCTCTTCTCCAGGCTAAACAATCCCAACTCCCTCAGCCTCTCCTCACTGGGCTGTGCTCAAGGTCTCTCCCCAGCCTTGTTGCCCTTCTCTGGACACGTTCAAGTGTCTCGATGTCCTTCTTGAACTGAGGGGCCCAGAACTGGACACAGGACTCAAGGTGCAGCCTAACCAGTGCAGAGTACAGGGGCACAATGACTTCCCTGCAGTAGAATGAAATAGTCTGTGAAACCTTCCAAAACATAGGGTCTATACATGTTTGGAAGTACTGCAGTTTGAGAGAGTATTGGAGATGCTGTGCTAAGAGCCATGGGTTAGCATGAGACTTGGTACAGAGAAAAGTTGAACTCAATTGTAAAGGTCTTGTCTAACTACAATAATACTCTAAGTCTAGTTTAGAACAACCAACTACCAGTGACGAGCTACTTTGCACTTGTAACTGCGTCACTCTGTGCCTGAGAACCCCAGTGACAAAAAGCTGTAGCAAACTGAAGTATCAAATCCCCACAACAGGGAGAACATCACAGTACAGCTGACAGACTGCAAATACACCAGAAGCTTAAAGAGAAGAAACAGGTAAATGGCAATGACACTATTCAGTTTGTCAGCTACAGACACTGTGGAAAGAGGCAACCAACGTAAGCATTATAGGAATCCAATCACAAAGTGCCAAGCACCACCTTGGAACTGCACACAGTACCTTGAGCTTACAGTGAAATAAGCTAAGGAAGCAGAGAGCTGTCAGCCCTCAGCAGGGTAAACTCACATTGAAAAGAAATGCAGGGGGGAAATAAATGGTGTGGAAACGTTTAGAAACGGACAGAAAAATATAGAGCAGGCAAACCCACGGTGAGCCTGATGTCCATCCCCTAGACTGCTTCTGATACTGTTATCTCTCTTCTACATGGCCTCTTGGCAGCCAGCTCCTTGAACTCCTCACCTGCAGTGATAAGGGCTGGATTAAGTTCAGAGTTATCCAGAGAGCTACGAAATGTGCACTGAGATGAAGTGCATTCATCTCAGCTTGGCAGGGACTCTCTGCACTCAATCTCTTAACCCTCTCTCAAATTGAAAACTGTTCTAATTTAAAACAAAACAAAGCAAAAACACCCCAAACAAACCAAATCACTGGCAAGCTATGGGTTTAAATATCCTTCATATCAAAGCACTAATCCACAAAACAACTAGTGCACACTAAGTGGAAATACTTCTAACCAGCTGTACTGAAGCACACATCTGTGAACTTTTTCCTTGCTTTGTGTCAGCTACACACAGTATGGCCAATACACAAAGTCCTCTAATGGCCAGTAGGTTACTACAGATAATAACCAACAACCTGAAACCTTCCACTGGTTCAGGTCATGCTAGAAACACTAATCTCAAGGGTCCAAACACTTGCTGAAGAGCAGTACTGAATACCTGATCTGCTGGTACATTACACACAGCTGAGGAGTAGAGGCCCAGGTCACACATCACAGTATCACTAAGGTTGGAAGGGACCTCAAAGATCGAGTCCAGCCTGTCTCCACAGACCTCATGACTAAACCATGGCACCAAGTGCCACATCCAATCCCCTCTTGAACACCTCCAGGGATGGGGACTTCACCACCTCCCTGGGCAGCACATTCCAATGAACAATGACTCTCTCTGTGAAGAACTTTCTCCTCACCTCCGGCCTAAACTTCGCCTGGTGCAGCTTGAGACTGTGTCCTCTTGTTCTGGTGCTGGTTGCCTGGGAGAACAGACCAACCCCTTCCTGGCCACAACCACCTTTCAGGTAGTTGTAGAGAGCAAGGAGGTCTCCCCTGAACCTCCTCTTCTCCAGGCTAAACAATCCCAACTCCCTCAGCCTCTCCTCACCGGGCTGTGCTCAAGGCCTCTCCCCAGCCTTGTTGCCCTTCCCTGGACACATTCAAGTGTCTCAATGTCCTTCTTAAACTGAGGGGCCCAGAACATTGTAGATATGGAACTACCAAAGCTGTACCTCCTGCCCTTCCACCATGTGTCTCTGCCATAAGCTATGAGTGGCAGAAGAGGGGAAACTGCAAACATCAATAGTGTGCTTCATTCTCTTCTTCACCTGTTTTTTAAAGGGAGGCTGTCAAGGCAAAACTTAACCAAAACTTAGAAGATGCTTGGGAGGATGTCCACAACCACAAAGCCATAAGCCTCTTAACACCACCCCAGACAGAAAGGAAATAAAAAAAAAATCAAGCAAACCTAAGCATACAAACACAGCTGAAAAGCTGGGACCATCTGAACCTCCCTCTCAAATAACATTTACAGCAAAACAGACTGTTGTAGAGGATGGGAGAACCTACCATGCATTCTGAAGCAAGACAGGAACTTAGCTGAGGGCTCAGCTGTGCCTTTCAGGCAGAACCTTGTACAGAGAGCAGTGGAAAACTACAGTCCCCAGGGGAGCCATCCTGCCTAAGGGTGCTGCATGCCCTTGGGAGCAGGTGCTGCTTTTCCCAGGCCTTTGTGAAAACTCTCAACAAGCTCCCACTGAAAGCATGCCTGAGGAGGAACAAACTTTTATCAAAGCCTGAATTGTTCCCACCTGTTTTCATTAGGGTACTTTAGCGTTTCTAGGGGGGAAAACCCAACCACCTACAGCTGTGGGGCATTAGGATAAACTTCTGGTTACAAAAGTTCTTGCACCTTGCACTTCAGTCACTGAAATTCCCTTGGATTAGGGGGGAATTTTAAGATCATTGAGGAAAAACTGTCTCTGTTCCAACCTATCACCCAACACCATCTAATCAACTAAACCATGGCACCAAGCACCCCATCCAGTCTCTTCCTAAACATCTCCAGTGATGGTGACTCCACCACCTTTCTGGGCAGCCCTTTCCAATGGATAATCACTCCTTCTGTAAAGAACTTCTTCCTAACATCCAGCCTGAACTTCCCCTGGCACAGCTTGAGACTGTGTCCTCTTGTTCTGTTGGTTGTTGCCTGGGAGAAGAGACCAACCCCTACCTGGCTACAACCTCCCTTCAGGTAGTTGTAGACTGCAACAGATGATCTTGGGCACATACTGTGTTTTTGACAGCAAAGTACTGGAGCACAAAAATCCTTCCACAGATCTTACAAAAAAACATTGCAATGTTGGCAACCCTTTAAGAAGACAACAACAAATAGATTTCACTCCATTATGCTTAAACATACCCTTTTAACAGCCATTCATTTATAGGTGTGATTGATAAGAGCTGAAGAAAGAGCCATATTGCCGTTGGGAAGAACACAAGTGTAAAAATCTGGACAAAAAGGTGTAGCTTCACATGCATCAAAGCACTTGTCAGCTCCTGCAAAAGAAAAAGAAGAGAGGAAGTTGCAGTCACAGTATCACCAAGGTTGGAAGAGACCTCAAAGATCATCGAGTCCAACCTGTCTCCACAGACCTCATGACTAAACCATGGCACCAAGTGCCACATCCAATCCCCTCTTGAACTCCTCCAGGGATGGGGACTCTACCACCTGGGCAGCACATTCCAATGACAAATGACTCTCTCAGTGAAGAACTTTCTCCTCACCTCCAGCCTAAACTTCCTCTGGTGCAGCTTGAGACTGTGTCCCCTTGTTCTAGTGCTGGTTGCTAGAGAGAAAAGACCAACCCCCACCTGGCTGCAACCACCTTTCAGGTAGTTGTAGACAGCAATGAGGTCTCCCCTGAGCCTCCTCTTCTCCAGGCTAAACAATTCCAGCTCCCTCAGCCTCTCCTCATGGGGCTGTGCTCAAGGCCTCTCCCCAGGCACTCCAAGGACCTTCTAGGCAGTCTTTGAGCACAAGGAGAAAGCCTTGTACATTTCAGCTCTCCTTGATTGAGAAGCAACATTCCCTTTCCTCTCCCTTAAAACAACTTGCTCTCTTTTCAAGTAAATAATGCAACCTAACTTGCTAGGATTCTCCAGCTGACACCCCATTAGAAAAAACAAAAGAGCCATACAAAAATGTGCATTTCCATGTACTCTCATGCAGCCCTCTCTCAGCTTCAAATTTCCACAAAACAACCAAATACTGCATTTTCAACCATCCAGATGCATGCTGATGTAATTATACATCTGGAAGTACTAGCAGTTCAGCAGTGTGTCCTTGTGGGTTTATTGCTCTTTAAATTATCTCCCAAATTTCCCAAAGGAAAAAAAAAAACCAACAAACCACAACAACAACAAACCCCCCTATCTTTCCTAGTCTTAAAGTTACACAAAACATGGACTTAAAACATATATCTTAATCCAGATTGAGCAAGATACTGGCCTTCCAGGATCTGAAGGGGGCTCCAGGAAAGCTGGGGAGGGACTTTTTAGGGTGTCAGGGAGTGACAGGACTGGGGGGAATTGCCCCAACCCAGATGCAGGACCTTGCACTTGGTCTTGTTGAACCTCATGAGGTTGTCATGGGCTCACCTCTCCAGCCTGTCAAGGTCCCTCTGGATGGATCCCTTCCCTCCTGCCTGTCTGCTGCACCACACAGCTTGGTGTCATCAGCAAACCTGCTGAGGGTGTCTCAATGCCACTGTCCATGGCGCCAACAAAGATGTTGAACACAACTGGTCCCAGTAATGATCCCTGTGGCACTCCACTTGTCACTGGCCTCCACTTGGACATGGACTCATTGACAGCCATCCTTTGGGTGCAGCCATCAAGCCAGTTCTGTATCCATTGAATGGTCCATCCATGGAACCCATCCTGTGCCAGCTTGGAGACCAGGATGTGATGTGGGACACTGTCAAAGGCTTTCCTCAGGTCCAGGTAAATGATGCCAGTTGCTCGACCTTCATCTATTAATGTTGTGACCTTGTCATAGAAGGCCACCAGGTTTGTTAAGCAGGACCCTATAGTGGCCTTCCAGTATCTGAAGGGGGCCTACAAGAAAGCTGGGGAGGGACTACTTAGGGTGTCAGGCAATGATAGGACTGAGGGGAATGGAGCAAAACTAGAAATGGGTAGATTCAGATTGGATGTTTAGAAGAAAGTCTTCACCATGAGGGTGATGAGACACTGGCACAGGTTGCCCAGGGAGGTGGTGGAAGCCTCACCCCTGGAGGCTTTTAAAGCCAGGCTGGATGTGGCTCTGGGCAACCTGCTCTAGCGTGAGGTGTCCCTGCCCACAGCAGCGGGGTTGGAACTGGATGGTCCTTGAGGTCCCTTCCAACCCTGACAATTCTATAATTCTAAGAAAGTAGCACTCTACTCAGTGCTTGATTCACTGAATAAAACACCTTTTCTTTTTGTTTTTTAACAAAGAAAGCCCTTAAGCAGGCTCTGTATCACACTGCATGATAAAGTAGGCTTTCTTCACACATAACTAGTCACAGCGTTATGAACAGCTCCAGTGCAGAGCCATTTCATCTTATCTCAAAAAGAAAGCAAAAATAAAATGTCTGGTAGTAGAAACACAGCCTGTATGGGAAGAAAAGATACAACTTTAGGATGTGTGTCCAGCAGATGGAGGGCGGTTCTCCTCCCCCTCTACTCTGCCCTGGTGAGACCTCACCTGGAATATTGCATCCAGTTTTGGGCTCCCCAGTTCAGGAGTGACCAAGATCTGCTGGAGAGAGTCCAACAGAGAGCTACAAGGATGATGAAAGGACTGGAGTACTGCCCTATGAGGAAAGGCTGAGAGCCCTGGGGCTGTTTAGACTGAAGAAGAGAAGACTGAGAGGGGATTTAATAAATGTTTATAAATACCTGAGGGCTGGGGGCAAGAGGGAAGGGACAGACTCTGCTCAGTTGCACCCTGGGACAGGACAAGGGGCAATGGATACAAACTCCAGCACAGGAGGTTTCACCTCAGCATGATGAGGAACTTCTTTACTGTGAGGGTCACAGAGCACTGGAACAGGCTCCCCAGAGAGGCTATGGAGTCTTAGTCCCTGGAGACCTTCAAGCCCTGTCTGGATGCATTCATGGGTGACGTGTGCTGGATTCTACAGTCCTGCTCTGGCTCGGGGGTTGGACTCAATCCTCAGAAGTCCCTTCCAACCCCTAACATCCTGTGAGCCTGTGACTGGTAAAAACCAAAGCAAATGATTTCTTTCAGCAAAGCTGCTAATTCCTTCCTGCCAAGTCACCTCCAGCCCCCAGATTTCCTAGTGGACCACACTGTGAAAAGCATCCCCAACCTAGGCACTATCCCACATACAGAAGTGCCCTTTTATTTCTTTTACAATTGGAAAATGCTTTAAAAACAGGTGACTCAAAGAAAACTGTGTGACATTTTCAAAAGCAAAATCCAAGACAAAAAAAAACAACCTTGGGAAAGGCTGGTTAGAGCTTCCAGGGAACAAAGAAGGTGAATGCAACACACGGCCAACCCAGGGAATGAAGGGATGCTCCACCAGTGCAAAAAGTCTTTGCAGATCTAAACTACCAGTCTTCAAGATGTCTCTAGTGGTTGACCTTCAGAGCAGTTATTCCTGAGACTGTATCAACATAGAACAAACACTGAGTTCACCCTCTTAAGCAATCCACAAGGGCTTACCCTAAAATACATATGTCACTCTCTCTCCAAAAGCAGAAGTCTCAGAAACATTCCTGGCAGGTGCTAGTCACAACTCTGTTCCTGCACACCAGGTGGAAGAGGTTACCTTGTCTTTCCCAATATTTCAGATCCTTTGGAGAACCTGTCCTAGCCCCTCACTGGTCAGTGTGGATCCCTGTTGCCATCCAGTGATTCCTTTTAGAAGGTCATAGCTGGACTCCTCTGGGAAAATACCCACACAGAGCAAACAGTGTTTCCAGCAGCTTGCCAAATTCTTCACTGAAATGGCTAACTCAAGGATGTGATTTAATTTCTGGGGCCCTACAGGAGGTATTTGCTTTTAAAGAGTAAACTATCCAGGCACTGGAAACTGGAAGAGCATTCTGTTAAGGTGGAATCAGATGTTCTTGTCATTCCTGGACACTATTTCTACAAATTTAAGTCAGCTCTAGATTTGAACATCTATCTCAGGCTCTCCCTGAGTGTTGCCAGTTGTTTTGTAAAATGCTCTCTGAATACATCAGGAACTTTTCTTTGAGGATGAGCTTTCACAGTGGATAAAACCAGAAGCATAACCTTAAAAGAGGCTCAGCCATTTCTCATTTTCTCAGCTTTACCAGAAGGCCTCCATTAACACCCCACTTGTTATCATTTCATCAAGCATAACAAACATGTAGTTGTGATCTACCCAACACAGAACAAGGCAGAACAGCCAACACACAGGTCAACAACTAACAAAGACAAAAGCAGAAACAATTTACTCTGCAATCCAAAAACCTGGATATTAACTAACTAATAATATCAACTTTAGGCTGTGTCTTAAACAATTAAAGTATGCCCCAAAGTACTTTATAAGACCGTGACCTGGCCTCCTAACACATTTAAGGATTGATTGATACATTTTAGAAAGCAGCAGCACAAGGTGCAATGAGTGAAATGTCTCTTCTCCCAGGCAACCAGCACCAGAACAAGAGGCCACAGTCTCAAGCTGTGCCAGGGGAAGTTTAGGCTGGAGGTGAGGAGAAAGTTCTTCACTGAGAGAGTTGTTAGCCACTGCAATGAGCTGCCCAGGGAGGTGGTGGAGTCACCGTCCCTGGAGGTGTTAAAGACGGGATTGGATGTGGCACTTGGTGCCATGGTCTAATAGGCATGAGGTGTTGGGTGACAGGTTGGACTTGATGATCTTTGAGGTCTTTTCCAACCTTGTTGATTCCATGATTTTATGATACTATGATTTTTCTTCCTCTTTATCTTCCACCCCTATAGCAAAATCCTGATGGAACAAATACAAGGACAGCACCACTCCTGGAGTGATGCTTCCAAAGTAATCCGAGATCAACTACCTGGACGTAAGTATCAGCTCCTGCAAAAGCTTCATGTAAATCAATATATTACTTTTAGAACCACAGATTTAAAAAGCAAAGTGATGCAGGTTCAGGGCAGGACATAAACACATTGTCCAGAAACCTGTCAGTCACGTCACTAGCACTGGGAATCTAATCAAGACTTTGATAATGCTGCTGATTTCACTCTCACTCACAGCTGCTTTACAAGTACAAAGCTACAAACTAGTGACAAAGTTTTACATCTGTTCTCTGCATGCAAAGATTTCTAACCCTGAAAGCAGAAAACACCACGTGACCGGTAGTGCTTGGGCTCTGTGCATCAGGTCCTTTCTCTCCCTCTGTGGAAGAAAAGTTCCCCTCTGCAGGCTATTTCCATTAGGATTATTGTCACAGGACAACAGATACCACTGTTGTTCCAGTTTCCCTTTAAGGCCATAACACTCTTGACAGCTGCTACAGAACTAACTGGAGTTATTTGCTGCACTTGTACTGTGTCCTGGCAGAACCAAAGGCCCTAGGGCCAAGAACTGCCAGCAGACACAGAAGACAGATGCCATCAAGTCACACACCACCTCTATTTGAAGCATGATACAGGCAAAAAAAAATTGTGGGGTGTTTTTTTTGGGGGGTTGAATGTATGCTGTTCTCACCCTGATGTGGGTTTGGGACACATCCAGGGTGTAGATGGTAATTCCATAAAGGTCCAATATTTATCTCCTCTTGTCAGCTGTTCTCCCAGAGTCAACAACAACAGCATGTTAATTAAGTATTCCAATTACTTTCAAACCTGATCGAAAGCAACACAAAGCTCTGCAAAGCAAACCAAGAACGAAGCAATGAGAAATTACAGTACCTCTGTTTTTAAGGAGAGTCCACTGTTAAAGAAGATAGCTGAAACAGCAATGTAAGTTATGGTAATTTCTGGTTTCAAGGGTCCTAAAAAATATAGACAAAGAGAACAAAGTGAACTACAGTCAAGGAGATAATGAGATGCATCTGCTACATCAAAGTAAATGAGACTAGTTAGAAAAATACCTGGGGAAAACCTTATCATTAAAGGGTCTAATGAAAAGAATGAAGTTTCTATTAAGCCACAGCAAGCATGCTCTTCATTTTTAAATAAAAGCAAGCCAGTGAGTGGAGAGGGAGCTATGATGTCACACAAATTTGGCTTCCTGTGATTACAGGTCACTGGGAACTAACAGACAAGCCCTGGAAATGTGAAAAGGGGGAAATTTTCATAGCTCTGTCATCAAAGTATCTCTACAGCATCAGCAAACTCAACCCACACACTCAAGCAAAACTATTTTCTGCTCTCTCCACAGGGCCATCAACATCATCCACACATCTCCACCTCACTCTGTCCCCCATGACATGCACACCTCTCTGGCTGCCTGCACAGAGGAAGCCAAACAGCACCTTATATTTCTTTGGGACGACACAAGTCTGTGTCATTCCCCTGCAACAGGGCTGTGGCAAAATGGCTCACTCCAGCCCTACAATAACACCTTTCAGACACTCTGCTGCAGTGAGATCAGCAAGGGCAGATGCCTGCACCTCCAAGGGTTCCACTAGATTAAAGTCTTACATTTGTATATATTTATATCCCTTTTTTTTTTTTTCAGGGAGATTAAAATAAAGTATTTTTTACACTTCTATAAAAATGATGAATTCTCTTAATACACTTTGCCTTTGGAGGCCACCAAGCACAAAATGTGTAAACTCATTTTTTTTTCATGAGCACTCAACCAGTTAATATATTAAGAAGAAAATACTAGCAGTCTACTTAGGACCAAACTAATACCCAACCTCTGCACGTGACAGCAAGTTGTCATTAGCAAAACTGCAGCAGCAAACAAGCAAGCCTTTACTCAACACTCCAGAAGAGAAGATCCTTTCTGCTCTCTCAGATGAATGACACATTGATGGTCACACTGGAGCAAGGTCAATGATCCTTACATTAGAGGGATTTGGTTGTACACCCAGGCTAAGCAGTACTGCATCTAAAGTCAGTTAAACCCAGATCCTACTTTCAGAAAGACACTGAAACTCTGTGTGTGAAACAAAAACTAAACCTATACGAAGCAGAAGGCAAAAGTAAGGCAGGAAATGCAAGAGTTAAAGCTGCAACAAAGCATGTGGCCAGTTGCAAAATTATGGCACTGTTAACTGAATAGCCAGGGGAGGGAAAAAACCAACCAACCAACCAAAACCCTAGAAAAGTTCTACAAATACATATACAGCAAACCATATTCTATATATTTATGCAATAATATATTTTTCCCAATCTTGTAGAAGATTGGAGCATTTTTGTACATGCACATGCACACTGGGCAGACAGGCAGTGGGTTGGTTAGCCTGGCTAAGACAGGGGTTCATCCAGGAGCCAGGTTTTCTGCTGTAAGGTTTTCCACTGGGCTACCTGAACTCCTTCACACAGAAGAAACCTCTCCCACTAGAGCAACCACACGTTCACGGGGAGCACTGGGAAGTCTGATCAGAACAGATCCCCTCCATCTCTCCTGCAAAAGGAAAGCTCTTTTCACAAAGGAACTAAATGGACTCATTCATCAACTAGGAAAACACACAGAAAGGGCTTGGCTTATGCCCTGAAGGTGGCAACAGCACATATCTTTGTTATTTGGGGCACAGTTTTCCACTGGTATGGATGGCCCAGCATCCAGTAAGGCCCTGCAAATTACAACCCTTGAGTTTTGTCAGCTGGAAGATGACAAACTGAGGTTTGCTGATAAGCCCCCACCTCTTCTTTTCTCTTGGTTTTAAACTGAGCACTGAGCTCACATAGCTTCAGAAGAGGGACACCGCTTCAGGGAGCACAAGCTCAGGAGTTTGAATCAGTGCTTACAGGATTTTTCCAGCGAGTTGTCCCAGGCACAATACTATGTCAAACCCTGACACCTCTTTGCAGTAGGATAATTAAATGAAGTGCTCCATCACAGCACTTCCATGCAGGAAATTATCTCCAAGTTAAAAGGATCTCCCACACTGCTGCTAACAATTAGCATGACAATCAAACCAGAACGGGGGACAAACCACTCCGTACTATCAGTTTAAAAGTCGTCTTTAAGGTCTGCTGAAGACACAGCACACAGCCTGCAAGAAGCTCCATGTGGGTCCTACTCACCTATGCAAAACAACACACAGATATTAGAAGGGATCCTTGCACAGCAGGAATTTGCCTACCCTGAACTCCATGAAGTACCGGAGCCTTACTTGCCACAGCAAATATTCAGAGACATAGTTTGGGTTTTTTAATCACTTTCTTTTTTCCCTCCCAGAACCTAAGGGAGGGGAAAGGTTGGCTCCTCAGTGAGAAGCTGTCTATCCTCAAACTTCAGCTCTGTTAAGAAAACAAACAAAACAAAACTCTACCTGTATAAAAGCCCTGCCAGATTCTTCCTCCCCTCCCATAGCATGGAGCTGCTAAAGGAATTCTGTTCAAGCATTCTACAGCCCTTTTCTTAAATCATCACAGACCAGTTAGAAAAAAGAATAAAACAATAATTTGCCCTTGAAAGCTGTGAACATCTGAACTGAAATTACTCTGCAAACTAAGCAGAAGCTGATGCCAGCATGTGTACATAAAGATATACCATACCACTGGCCATTTCAAAGTGACACTGAGTATTTCATCAGCTCTTGCTCCAAGAAACAGAGAAGATCTCACTGTTTAGAGAAGGACAGGTCTGGTTTGTTTACTGTGATCGCTGGACACCATTCTACATAGATCTTTTTTCCACTGCTTTCCCTCATCTGGGGGGGGGGGGGGGGGGGGGGGGCAGTTCATTAAGGGGGAGCAGAAGGCAGAAATCTCTAAACTACAAGTGTGCTCTTATTAAACTAAAAAAAAAAGGCACCTGACTGAAATGCAGCCACCGAGATTTTCATACAATAGACATTAAGCTGCACCTCTGGAGGAGGTCACAGCTGGCAGACCCTCATCTGCTGAGCTGCGATGCCCCTCTTCAGAGTTCAAGTTATTGCACAGTTTAACTGGACTACATTCACAGCTGCTATCCAGTTTCACTCCTGCTAACCCAGAAAGAGTAGGACATCACGCGAGCAACTGGTACAGTGCCTCGCAAAGCCACAGAGGAACACACACCGAAGTATTTCTTGGGTACCCAGGGAACGGGGACTGCTGAACGAGCAGAGAAGACGAGCTGCTGGAGGTGCAGGGACCGCCGGCGGGCCGGGAGGATGCGGGTGTGTCCCGCACTCCGCAGCGCGTCCCCCTGCGCTCATGGGCAACTCCGATGTCAAAGTTTCCAAGCCCTGATAGCCATGGGGCACCCGAGCAAGTCTCAGCATTCCCGGCAGCAAGGCGATCAGCACGCTGCCCGCGGGGACCCGCAGCCCGGTCCGCAGCTCCTCCGCACCGCAGCAGCGAGGCGGCCGGCTCCCCGCCCTACGGCCAGCACCGGGCCCGTCCCGGACGGCCAGAACGTGGCGGCGGGGTAGGAGGCAGGGCAGCGCCGGCCACCGGGAGTTGACAAACTACCGCCGGGCCCCCGCGAGGGTGCACAGGCTCCCCGGGGGCCCGCACAGGAGCTCCCTGCACCACCCACCGAACTACCAGGGCGAACCGCTCCCGGCGGGGCAGCAGCCGGACTCACCCCCTTTGACGCCGACGGTGGGCTCCAGCCGCGCCACCGCGATGACCAGCACGATCCCGAGGATGAACCACTCCTTCCGCAGGCGCTCCAGCAGCCCCATGGCCTGCCCCGCCGCTCCCCGCCGCCCGGCACGGCCCAGCCCGGCGCGGCGCAGCACGGCTCGGCGCCGGGGCGGGGTGCAACCCCACCGCCCGCCGGCAGGACCAGCCGGATCCGCTGACAGGAACAGGCTCACCCACCGCCGCCATCGCTACCACGCACTTCCTAATAGCCACGCAGCCGCCGCGCCGCCCTGCTGCCCGTAAAGCCGCCTTCCCCCGTCGCCTTCGATCGCCCCACGCTGCAGCCTCGCGTCGAGGACGGGGTGGCGGCAGCCACGGCGGGTGGCGGGGTTTTGGAGGCGGAACGGCGGCATCAGCGCCATGGCTGCTTTCACCGGGCGGGCGGAGGAGCTCAGCCTGTTAGAAGCAGTCCCGGCGGGCGGCGCTGCCCTGGCGGGCGCAGGACTCTACGAGCGCGGCGGGGCTCGGGGAGGGCGGGGGGGGTATGCGCACTGTTTTGGTACATTACAACGGCGGCGTGACGGCCGCCGCCTGACGCGGAGGGCGGGCACGACGCGGCGGGTCGGGCCGGACCGGGCAGCATGGAGCAGGCGGGAGGCGGCAGCGCTCCTTGGACGTGGCACCTCTCCCTAGACGTGCGGGACCCACCCCGAGCGAGATGAAGCAGGCGGGACTCCCCCCGGGCTTGCGGGCACCGCCTAGCCGCTCGCTTCCACCACCCCCCCCCGCCTTAAGTCGCGAGCGACCGGCCGGGGAAAGGGGCCAGAGGTGGGATCGTTCCGTGGCGCTTTGAGGGTTGGGTCTGGCAGGGAAAATACTGACAGCTGACATCCTACAGCCCGTATGAGGGACGCGAGGAGCTGGGGACAGGCGGTGACCGCTGTGCCTCAGGCGCGCGGCTTGTCCCGACACTGCACGAGGGCGGCACGGGACCGGGTGCCTGTTGCTCGTCGCCGGCTCGGAGTCCGCCCCTCGGTTGTCTCCTGTCCGGCCTTAGCCGACCCAAAGGCTGCCCGCACGAAAAAGAAACGCCTGTCGCGACTTGCCGGTATCACCTGCTGCGACGTGTCCCGCGGCCGCCGAGCCAGCCGGCTCCCCAGCTGCCGGTGGGTCCCGGTGCGCAGGTCGGTGGGTTTATCTCGGTGTTAAATACGTTAACGTCCACACTAGGTAGCATAAACCCTTACCCTGCTGCTCGACCCGCGCTCTCCATTTCCGATTCCCCTCTCGTCTTCGCTTTCCCCATGGATTCATTAGCCCAGGCTCTGCCCGGCCGCGACCCCCTCGCCCGAAATCACATTAACAAGGAAATGATAAAGTGCGGGACGTGCTGTCATCGCAGCTGCTCACCCCAGCGCTGCCATCGCTGCCCTGTTCTGCCGGCTTTCGAATACATAACACTTTGCTGGGTGATTTCTCAACACTACGGCAAATTCTGGGCTCCCCAATTCAAGACGGACAAGGAACTACTGGGGAGAGTGCAGTGAGGAGCTACTGAGATGCTGAGAGGATTCCACCTGAGGAGGAGAGGCTGAGAAACCTGGGACTGTTTAACTGAAAAAGAGCAGATTGAGAAGAGATCTTATCACTGCTTGATCAATAACTAAAGGATGAGTGTCAAGAGGATTGAGCCAGACTCTTCTCATTGCTGTCCAGTAACAGAACAAGGGGCAATGGGCACAAACTGGAACACGGGAGGTTCCACATAAATATAAGGAAAAAATTCTTCCCCTTGAGGGTAGCAGAGCACTGGGAACAGGCTGCCCAGAGATATTTCAGAGTCTCCTTCTCTGGAGGCAGTACAAACTCACCTCAATGTGTGCCTGTGTCATTTAGTCTGAGTGATCCTGCTCTGGCAGTGGGCTTGGACTGGACAATCTCCAGCGGTCTCTTCAACCCCTGCTGTTCTCTGATTCTGAATCCTTTGGTAAGTTCATCCTTCACAGTCTCTGTGGACGTATCCAGGCTTCCAAGAACAGCCCTACCACATGCTTTCTGCTTACCAAGTAAATAAATGTTTATAGCTCAAAGCTCAGCTGTGATGTCAGCTACTTCAGGAGGCATAGATTGCTGTATGTCCTGTGAGGTTCACTTGTGTAAACATGTATACATCATAGCCTAATTCTTTGAATATGGAGGGAATGTGCCTTCTCCCACTCACAAGCCAATCCAAAACATGCACTTTAAAATGATTTTATATATTTTACTGGAGCTGTACACTACTGGAGCACATACTGGTCCTTGTTCTCTTCTTGGATGCAAGTGCCAAATTGCAAAACCTCACTGCATTTGCCTGTTGCAACTGCTACAGGTTGACTGTTTTGGGGAAAAAAAATAAATGCCTAACAGCTGTTCCTCTAGAGCAAGCTGTGACTGTAATGAGCACAGGATTTGATTACTTGGAGGAATTGATTACAGCACAGGAAGGGTAAGATTAATCAGCTGAAGATGTAAAGTTAGTGTTTATCATATAGATTATATGAAATCTTTATGTGGATACTCACTCACAAGTGAAGAGGCCCTAGTTCTGTGACACGGGTTTTACCTGCCTAGTTCAGAGATCAGCATGCTTGGATCTTTTCCTATGTGACTCTGGAAGCATTCCAGCAAGAGCACCAACTGTCTTATCTGAAGGCAGCAGGAGACCAGGCAGATGTCCAGTGTTTCCCAGGTTGTTTTGTTGTGAATATGTACACAGCCCTAATAGAGCTGGGCAGAAGGGTTTGCACACTCTGGCAGTTCCACACCACCTGGTTCCTTACACAATGCAGAGGCCTCAGCCTGCACGATCAAAGCCAGAAGGTACAAAGAGCTTCAGCACAATTCATTAACAAAGAAAAGCAGAATAACAATTTATTGAGACTGAAAGTTAAGCACTCAGAAGTTAGCAGCAGACAAATGTTAACAGTGAAGGAAGTTGCAACACCAATTATTTCAGATCTGTAGAAAGACTGCAAAGGAGGGACAGCATCAGTTGCTTCTGGAGCTGTAGATTGGATGCAGAGAAAGGCCAGGTATGGAGGACACTTGGTCTGGCAATAAAATCCTGCAGTAAAGACAGCAGTGTCTTCTTACTGTGGCATCATAGTTTTGATGTGGCACTAATCCTGCCTCTCACTCTTTACAGGTGGATACTAATTAGGAGTTTCTAACATTGCCTGCTGCCCAAGTTAGTTCTGGAGTTTGTTTTGCCAACAGATTTCAGATGTTTGCTCACAGTGGGTCTACTTGGCAAAAGTTAGAAAGCTCAGGTTCAGTCTTAGCTCTGAGATTTTTCCCTCCAAAGGGTCACTCTGTGTGTGCTGTCTGAAGCCATCTTTTCTCATCTCTTCTCCCTTGTTTCAACTCCCTGAAAGGGTGTTGTAGCAATGTGGGTGTTGTCCTCTTCTCCCTAGTAACAAGTGATAGGACAAGAGGAAATGGCCTTATGTTGCACCAGGGGAGGGTTAGGCTTGATATTGGGAGAAACATCTTCACTAAAAGGGTTCTCAAACACTGGCACAGGCTGCCCAGGGAGGTAGTTAATTCCCCATCCCTGGAGGCGTTTCAAAGACACAGAGATGTGGTGTGTTCTCATTACACTGTACAAACCCATCCTGGAATGTATTTAGCTGTGGCTCAGACACAGCACAGGAATGAGAATTTAGCTTCTCTCTCATTCCACATGCCCCCAGATTTTCATTTTTGTTTAACTGCAAGCACACCTCAGGGCTTCCAGATGCTTTCCTGCCTCTGCAGGCCCTCGTGCTTCCTTCTGCATAATACAAAAGCTTCACTACACACATAGCTACGTGACACCAAATCCTTGTTGCTGACAGGTAAGCTGTTGCACTCAACAGGACTGTTTATGTGAGTGGCAACTGGTTTTCATGTCTGCAAGGATGCAGAAGTGGACTGGACATTTCTGGGCACTATGAACAGTCAGTCCTCTGTGGTTTGTAATTGATGGTGAGATGCCAGCTCCCCTTTGTGCCACACGGAGCCTCTTTCTTTTATGTACTCAGCCTCTTCTCTGCACAACATACCTTGCTGACTACACTGTTAAGTTATTTTAGGGAATGTGGTGGCATTTCTAAGTTCCATACTAGCAGATGTTACCTGATTATGCATTTAGACAGGAGAGATTTCAATATAAAGGAGAGGGGATCGTGAGATAAAGGGAGCTTAAACAGGAGGAAGAGATAGTATTAAATTATTTAATGTGGAAAGAACAAAGATATTCAGAATGAACAAGATAAAGAGGGGTGTTAATTATAAATAGGAAAGTTGAGGAGAAAAAGTGGAAATATATGGGAGACAGTTTACAACACATTTATATTTCTCACAGGCGCTCAGTGGCATGATCTCAGATTTTATCAAGCCCTTGAAGAGATTGCTGTACTGGTGCCAGCACCTGCTTTTCCCTATGGAACTGGAGTTCACAACTCTTCTGGCCTAGGTGCTTATGCTGTTCCAGGCATCTGCAAGGGATCTTTTGGTTATTGTTGCTACTAGGTAGTATGAAATGCCTGTGAGCACTTAGGTATTGCCAGCTGTAGGACTTACTACCATTAGCATGATGCAGTAGTAGGAATTATGTAAAAGTTCAATTTAGAACAGGGACTTAAACACATGAATAGGTATGCTTTTCCAAATAGAAGCTGTAAGATGATAAAAGGTTTTGTGCATCTCTGGTTTTATTTCTGTAATGGTCTGATTATTTCCTCCAGAGACTTTAAATGCATAATGCTTTCCCTCCCTTCCCCCCTTGTGATAAAGGGTCCTCATATGTTTAGGTATCCAAGAAATAAGCAGTTTTTATTTCACTTAAGAGGCCAGTGTGACATTTTCATGCACTAATCTTGGGCATTAGGAAGAAAATATTCTGGCACAGAAACAAAACCTGGCTTAGTGCTGCTCCACTCATGATATTCTCTTGCCTGCTCTTAAACCTCAAAAAAACCCTTATAGATTAGAGACATTCTCATGTTTTGCACTTCTTCACAGAAACAGGGATCCCCAGCAAGTAGCAAGACTGTAATGCATTCAGAAGGCTGGATTGGGGGGTTTGTTTCATGAAAACAACCAAAAAAACCCCCACCACAAGGCAATTGGCACAATGAAGCTGTGCTTGAAACAAATTATGGGCTCCTTTAACTGCAATTTAAAAACATTAGGGAAAAAAATAATCAAGTTTTGAAGCCATGAAAAGCTGTACATATTTACACCTGATTGAAAGGAAGAACATGAAATAGCTTCACTGTGAAATCAGAGTAAAACCAGCTGGATTTCAGCTCTGAAGTGAGACACTTCAGATATAATGTGGTGATACTTTTGTGCCATTTTCTCCTTGCACTGACAGGATTGAGCTCTTGTTGCAATAATCATAGCAAAATATCTAACACATGAGCAGTTTCTGTACAAAATCCTCTGCAGTATTTTTACATACAGAAGCAGCAGATTTATTTCTGGGTGTGCATACATGTGTGGGCAGATGCAATGTTTTACAGCAGCTGGAGTAAGTAACCACTCAACAGGATGAGCATGCAAATTACAGAAAGCAGAAAGAAAAGAGTACTCATCTCAGCTGTGGTACCTGTCACAAAGGCCAAGCTTGGAAAGAGTAGCCAGAGAAGTCAGAAATACATAAGCACATAGAGGCTTCAGAAAGAGGCAGCTGCTGGAAGAATGTTTGTCTTAAGGCTGCTGAACACAGGCTTTGAGAAGCTTAAGCTTTGTCTTCTAGTAAAAGGGCTAGTAAGGTTTATACAAGAGGAAGGACAGCCCATGCTCCAAGCTTTGTATTCACTTAACTGGATGGAAGGTTGGAGCTGACTTCTCTTGTGTCTCTCCCTTTTGATTTTAACATTGCCAAAGGGTTCAGAGGCTCAGAGAAATGGGAAATTCACTAGCTTCCCTGAGGAAGAGTGCTGGAGGAGTTGTCTTTAGGTTTGTCAGTTTGATTTCATCATACTGTGGCACCTGTTGCTTCATACCGCTTGGATGTTTTCGTGCCATTTCCGTGTCCTGTCTTCACTGCAGGCCAGGACCTAGCTCACCATCAGTCTGGAGAAAAGGTGAGTGCATTCCCCAGACAGAGCTGTGAGGAGCTCTGACCATGGCCAGTTTGGCCATTTAGCAGACTACAGTCTCAGGATCAGCAGGATGTGCAACAGAAAGATCTAGGTGCAGACACATCCTTTGTGCTTAGTTTGACATACTGACTTCTGCTGACCATTTTGAACGTCAAACCAGGTTCATCACTTGCAGCCTGACTATTCAGTCTTCACCACCCACCACAATTTCCCCCTGCAGAATGGAAACCAAACAGCTTGTTACCTGTACTACGGTACAGACTAAGAAAAGAAGGTTTTACCTGCCCTTTGCTTAGTAGACCAGAGCTTTCCAAACATGCAAGGAAATAGGAGAGCTTACAGTTGTAACAGTACCATCATTTACCTGCCTGGAAGTGAATTCCACAGTATTTTCAAATCAAGTTATTTGATCCCAGCCTGTCTGGCCTTATGATTTAAAATGGATTAGGAAGTGCTGCAGGAACTAAGTGCTTCTGTGTCCTTTGTGTGTCATTCCCGAGAGGAAGGGGCATGCTCCCACCCTTCTATGTGGTGCTGAATCAAACCCCAACCTGCTCTTCCACCTCTTGCAGACATCCTTACAAGCTGCCTTCCAGAAAGGCAAGACCCAAAAAGAGACGGGGTCTGATATGCCTGATGTTGATGAGGGTCACTTCTGCCTCACCCCTCAAAGTTTCAGAGTTAAGTGAATTATCTCAAATGTGAAGGCAGATTCCCCCCTCTAAAAAGAAAGTGGAGTCAGATAGGGAGATAAGCTATTGGGGAGTACACTAAATAATTAAGAGAAAAAAAATAGAGAGAGAGATATCCTTTAAAAGCTATTTAATGACAAATCAGTTACTATATCTGTCAATACAGGGAAAAAAAAAAAAAAGAGGATGCTTGTCAACTCCTCATCCCACAATCTGTGGCATTAATAAGTGATGAAGTATGAAAAAAAAACTGGGACGCTTTGTGCCTAAAAGAGTATCACATGAGGACAAGGGAATAAAGCTGAAGTAAAACAAAGGACATGATTGTCTATTGCTGGCAAATAATGACATAAATGCAAAACAAAACCATGGAAGCAAATACAGCCCCTCCAACCATCACATATAAGGCAAACATGACTGCCTTATTTTTTTGGTAGCAATCAGATACAAATCATGAAGTCAGCAGTGCCTGACGAAGGTTTTGGATGCAGCTGGTACTCCAAAAATGTCCAGCTCAGACTGCTTATTTAAACAGAAAGAGAGATGACATAGGAACTAAGGTCTAGAGTGATGCTGAGGTAGGAGTTTTGAGGTACATACCATCCCAAGGTAAACAGCACCAGGAGGGACATAGCCTGGAGGGAAGCTCTTCTGTCCAAGCCTACTGTCCTGCTGCTCTCCTTCCACAGTGATATTTTTTTCCCCTTTACTGCAACTCACTAACCAGAAGGTAAGATTTGTGCACCTCTGGCAAAGCCTCTGCCTAAGCATCCACCACTTTTTTCTTTGGTATAGCCACCACATCTGCTAAATCCTTCTCTGATGCTCAGCACCTGCCCCACACCTTTGCTGAATCACTGGTGAAGAGCTCTACCGCTAGGACGCTCTGACCTCTCCTTCCTATTACCAAGGAAGAATTCTTCTTTTTGGAACTTGAAATATTCCTGTAACATAATCAGGTTTCACAAAGATTTCCAAGCAGCACTGTCTGCTGCCTGCCACCTATCCAGCTTAACCCACACCAGTCATTTTGGGTCAGTTTGGTATTGTTCATTTCACAGCTCTCCCATTTCATCCCTTGTTAAGTGGCTTTAATGCCAGTGCCCTGTGCTGTAGAAAATGAAGGAAGTATTTTTTTTGCAGGTGGAAGTCAGTCAGAAAGCACAATAGGGATGCTAGCAGCAAGATCAGAGATGGGGAGTGCTCATCTGGTTGAGTGGGTTTTTTTTGCTTATACCCAAGGAAGCTGTACCAGGTAGAGCCCCATTTTTCCTTTAGAGGATGTGCATTAAGCAGAGTTCTACCCTGATCCCTTTAGGAAGTGGGAGAGTTATGACGGTACCTTGTCCCTGAGAGTATTTCTAAGCTTTCCTCATAGGAAGTTTTCCTTGTGGTGCATTCTTAAGCAGATCAAATGTAAAGGAAAATCCCAAATCAGAATTAATTGGCATACTTTTATTTTTTTTTCCCAGGAGCTGGAGGGATTTTGAATTTCTTCCTTTCAGATGAACTTACAACACTTCTGCAATCCCACATGTGAAGCTGTACCTGCTTGTGGAAGCATGCAAGCACAAGGCCTGCAGCAAAACACATCCTGGTGATTGTGTCTCTCCAGCCTGTTACTCGACCAGATGCTTTCCAGTGTGGTGTCCGTGGCCCACATTCACTCCAGCTTGTTCCTGAAGTCTTTGCTTCCTTCAGTGATGCTCCTGCTGGGGTCACAGTAGCACAGAAAGCAAGCCACATTTGGAGTTAACCATTTCCAGCATCCCTACACAGAGTGAGCAGCTGAAGCAGATGCTGTGGTGGTATAAAAAGACTCCTTGTTTGAGGGGGTCCTGACCAATGCTTCACTTGGAAATGCTCAGTACCTTTGGTTCCAGGATTATCCACACCCTGTGCTTGCCTTCCATTAGAAAGAAAGCGCAGGTGTTTCTGCCATGCAGAACTCTGTCCCCTGAAGTCATACTTCAAAATAACCTATTTGTAAACAGAGCTGACCCAATGGTACCTCCACTGCCTAAGTACCACCACGCTTTCTCCAGGCAGGTTTTCACTTCTCATCTTCCATCCAGCAGCTCTCTGTGTATACAGCAAGCTCCATCTGAGTCACGCAGCAAGAGTCATTGCTTATATACGAGATCCCTTGTGTACTGTATATTAATGTCTGGCTGGTAATTTAATGGCACCTCTAGGCATAAACAAAAGTTTATTAAAACAGTAACTAAAATGTTCCCAAAGACTGGCCTGCATTTTTAATTTTCTGTTCAGCATTCCAAAATACAGAGCCAGCCTCCTTCTGCACAAAAAAAAAGGCAAAGTACAGAGTTAACACCAAGTAACATCACTTTGCAGGGCCTAGAGCTGCAGGGGGCTTCATTTATATTCACAAACCCCTTCTTTTCTGATCATCTTCAACAATGAGAGCCAAACAAAAATTTGGATTGATGATTGGGAAATGTGTGCAGCACCAAGCAGCAGCAGCAGCAGCATATTGATTGCTACTCAAATTGCTTGTCAGTTCAGAGATAGGGACCCACATGGCAGCTTCCTGGAGCCACCAGCCCTGGAGGTGTTCAAAACACATGTAGATGTGGCACTTCAGGACATGATTTAATGGGCATGGTGGTCTTGGGTTGATGATTTGACTTGATGACCTTAGAGGTCTTTTCCAATCTTAATGATTCTATGATTCTGAAACCTTCAGTTCCAGTCAGTAGTTGGCAGTGCCCTCTGTAGTTAAGACCCAGCCATGCTCTGAACATTGGTCATATAAAAGTGACATCATTCCTTCCTTGTCTTATCTCTTCATTTGCATGGGATCCATATTTTACAGCTGATTTAGTGCTTTAAAGACCACCAGGCTCCTTTTATCATAAAACAGCTCTGAGATCACTAAAAAGCCTTATAATACATATGCCAGCTAGCACATACAGCATTGCACACTTGCAGGGAGTAGGTAAACTTATTTCTTCCACAATATTTAAGCAGAAACTGGGACAGATTTTCACATTTAAACAATTTGAGACATGAAAAATTCCAGTAGAAAATTTGTCCATGTAGGAAATTCACTGTGGAGACCCCTGACAACCAAGCCAGGAACTCCATTGTGAGTCTCGTTTCAGATCCCAGCCACATTTCCCAGCTGCAATGATGTTCCCCCCTTCACTGCTCCACTGTACTTTAGTGCATGCTAAGGACCCTGGAAACACATCATCACCTGTCTCCACATCAAATCAGAACCTATTGGTGTGGCTCACTGGAACTGACCACTGTACCATTTGGTTTCCACGGAAAGGAAACAGAGGCATTCATGCTGAAGAAAAGGTAGACAGCCATGCTTCAACAAGTCCCATCCAAGTGATCAGAGGACTTGGGGAGCCAAAAGCAAGCACAGGTGTTGCCTGCTTGGTGCTCAGAACATCAATACTTATGTCATAACCTGGAATATTTGCCTCCATCAGGAGACTCAGGCAGCTGAGAAGTCTCTCAGCAAACACCATCAGCAAGAGTTACCAAGAAGGAGGAAGACTATGGGTGAGAGGCCTCAAGCACAAACCCTATGAGGAGAGGCTGAGGGAGATGGGATTGTTTGGCCTGGAGAAGAGGAGGCTCAGGGGTGACCTTATTGCTCTCTACAACTACCTGAAGGGAGGTTGTAGCCAGGTGGGGGTTGGTCTCTTCTCCCAGGCAACCAGCACCAGAACAAGAGGACACAGTCTCAAGCTGTGCCAGGGGAGGTTTAGGTTCGAGTTGAGGAGAAAGTTCTTCCCAGAGAGAGTTGTTAGCCATTGGAATGTGCTGCCCAGGGAGGTGGTGGAGTCCCCGTCCCTGGAGGTGTTCAGGAGGGGATTGTACATGGCTCTTGACACCATGGTCTAGTCATGAGGTCTGTGATGACAGGTTGGAGTTGATGATCTTTGAGGTCTCTTCCAACCTTGGTGATTCTGTGATCTTGGAAGAAGCCCTCCCAGAATAAATCCCTTAATGCCTGGACAGAATGAAAAGTTGGTTTGTAAAAAGATAAAAGCATTCACAGCACATCATCTCTCCTTTTTTTTTGTTGGCATTCTTTAGTGTTTTACATAGTTCAGCTGTTTTATTTTTAAAAACACATTTTCCTTACCTTTAAGAGGGTCTATTATAAATAGATTTGCTACTGCCCTGGTGGCCTTCACCTGCAGAGACTGGTGTCTTTATTTATAGATACATGATTTTAGCTTAAAAAAAACCCACCACAAAACAAAAGCCAACAAAAAAGGCAAGGAGAAAAAAAACCCACACAAAACAAAACACAACCCTAAATCCACTAACAAACAAACAAAAGACCCACACAACAAAGAAAATCCCAACCCCCAAAAACAAGACAACAAAAATGCCCACAAACAGATCCTTGTGGCTTTTAGTGTCTCGTTTAAGATGAGATGTCAACACTTTGAGCATTCAGCAGTAGGCACAAATCCTAGGTCTTGAACAGGTATCTCAGGAGTGTTTATGTCTATCAGAACTCAGTGGTACTGCTCATGTGAGACAAAAAACCCAAAAGGTAAGGGTCAGGCAGCGGTGCAAGTGTATCCATGGTGCACACTTGGTGGTGTTTCACGTTTCCATAAAGCATCAGGGCTGCTAGATTTACCTGTTGTAAAATGCCACTACAAAATATTACAGTATCACAGTATAACTAAGGTTGGGTCACAGGGTCTAGCCAGAACTTAAAATTAGGCAAATTAACCCTGCCTTTGGAGCCTTCAGACCTGATGTGGCAGTAAATCCCTGAAATCCTCATAGAGGTCAAGATGTCTTCCATGTGGGAAAGGAATTCTTATTCAAACCATTGCCTCACATGGCACATTCATTATATGGCTCTTCCCTGTGGTTTTCCTTCTAGGGGTGAGGATGACTGTTTAGGACCCTCACCCATTCAAAGCAAGAGTTCATTCCCATTTAAATATTTTCATCTCCACAGTTGTGATTTAATACATTTTTAATATTGCACTGTCTGTGCAAGGTCCACATTTCATCTCCCCTGCATCCCAGCTGTAATGATAAACAGGAGCTGAAATCTGAGCCCCGGCTCAGTAGAGCGCTTGCACTCATCTTTAAGGTGCTGCAGCTGCTGAAAGGGATGCTCTGTTGACTTAGAGACCTATGACCTTGTATCACATGCAACTTTAAAGGGAGTTAATAACAGCTCTATGCAAGCAATGACAGAAACCACTGGCTTTTCCATTCCAGGAACAGAAAAGAAGAAGGAGGGAAAAAAAATGTTGGTCAGAGTCTGTGAGCTTTGCATATTCATACTTCTTACAGTTGTTAAGTGTTTGAAAATTCAGGTAATGAGCATACAATACTCTGGCTGCCTTTGTATTGCTTGGGGGTTTGCTATTCTAGTAATATCTCTACAGAAACCATTCTATCAAGTCAGGGTTGGGTTTTTTTTTCCCTTCCCCTCAAATTGAATTAGCACTTGTACATTGAAGTTTTCTACATCACCCTTAAGATTTTTCGACTTGTCAAAAGAATCTGCATGGTCTCTAACCATGAATAAAAATGATTTCAGATATCATCTTTATTTCAAGTGTTATTTCCTGGGATTAATTTACTTGGTTGTGCTGGTGGCTTGTTAAACAGCTGCTGAAGTAAACAGACCATTTGTCTTCCTGGCTAAACATATGGGTACCTGCTTTAATTATAATTCATACCAGTGGTGAGAAAACAAATCCCAGAATAATAAACAAGCAAACAAACAAACAAACAATATCCTCTGCTGTCCAAACTGACACCACAGACCTGGAATTGTAAGAACTCTTTCACAGCAGCAAAGCTCGACTCATTTTCCTCTCGCTGGGTTTAATAGATCCTTTGTTGTATAGACCCCAAAAAAAAGTTCAGTAGATTATAGATCACCTCATAATTATTATTTTCTTTTATATATCCACCTGTTACACAAGATGTCCATGGTTTTCTCCTTGCCTGATATAACTAGGAGGCAGCCCCATAAATCTTCACTTCAATATAATTCTCACTTTATGCTTAGCAGACCTAACCCTGATTTGTGTCTATTATTACAGTCACATTAACCCTGCTTTATGGCTCTTTAACATTTCGGGGTCTAAACCAAAAACTGGAGGTAAAAGGCAGTGGAATACCTGGGCTTTAACACATTTTCACCTCCTCCAGGCAGCCCTCATGTAGAAAAATATCATTGCCAAGAGGAAATAAAGAGGAATAAGTCATTCCAAATTATTATCAAACTCTTTTGCTATAATTATTTACTTTGCAATCCTTGGATACCTTCATTTTCTTAGCTATTCTCATTATGCAATCAAAAAATCGTGGGTTTGCAGGGAGATAAAGCAGAAGCAAGTGGAACACTTAGCAGTGGAATGGAAGTGGGCAAAAAGAATCCTTTTTATAGTAAGATCCTGGAAGCTCACAGATGCATGTAGGATCAGTTATTAATAGCCTTTTTGTGCCTAGATAAGCACCATTCTGAGCAGCATGCGTGTGCAATACAAATGAAATATTAATAAGCAGCAGATCACTGTGTCCAAACAGAAGGAGAGCTGCATAGGTAAGGCTTGCTCCCTTACACAGAACCTTTGCTTCTCTCTCCCTACCATTCCCCTCCAACCAGACCACTTCACCAGTTTACTATCCCAAGCTTTCACTGATATGGAGCACATGATGCACTGCAGGTCAAGGAGGGAAGTCAAGCTGAGGCAGCTGCCTCAAAACACCCAACAAGAGTCAGGGAGAGCAAGTGACCAAGTGAATACTTTATGACTATATCCAGTTTTGGGGCAATCAGAAGACTTTGGAAAGAGAAGAACAATGTCAGTTAACTATGATACATGAGGTGTGCAGAGCTTTTGGGAACCAGAGCAGAAGCACCAAATGGGCAGGTGTTTCAGAGCCACCTGTGCACAGCCATCACTGCTTAAATGACATCATTTACTGATAGGAAAGGAGTCAGTCTCCATCAGTGCAACCTAGCTTTGCAATCGCTCTCAGAGGAAGAAAGAAAAGAGGAGTGGGGGGAGAAATTAAAGACTAGGCTGTGTACAATTTCATTACACAGGAAATATCTGGTCACCATCCTGAGCATGAATCCAATCAATATTCACTTTGTCCTCCAGTATCCTGGCCCATCATTGCTTTTGAAACAAAAGCCTGCCTCAAAGGCTGCACACACATGGATCTACCCAAACAAATCCAACCAAACATCAGCCCTGTCTCCTCACCGAGTTCAAGCTCTGCTCCTTGGGAGAGCTGCAGAGGAAATTAGGATAGCCACACATGGAGTCTCTCTGCTGTTCTTAGCCATGTACTAGATTTTGAAAGCAAACCAAAGATTTGTTTCAAACCAATGGATTTGCTTCAAGTGAATAGAATTTGGTATTGCAAAAGTTATCACTGAACTGCTAAAACTCTCAGAAAGACAACAAACGTTCAGAAGAGGCACAACCATGTCGCCAGCACTGGTTGCTGAGAGTAGTTATTCAATCAATGGCAGAAGGAAAGTCTTCCCATCTTCTCAGATCAGTATAGAATTTGGGGGCTGTCTATCTTGGAATAGCCTATTTTTTACCCTTAATGGAGGAAGATAAGAATTCTAATCAGTTTTCAAACCTCAGGAGTCCAGAGAATTTGCATTTCTGCATAAAGAAGGACTCAGTCCAGAAGAATAAAATGGGAATGATTTGGTTGATAAGAACTCAGGAAGGATGCTGCTGTGGTCATTTCCTCAACAGGATTTAGCAGCTGGCAAGACCTACCTTCTTTCAAGCCCTCCTCTGGAATGGTACCAGCTGTAATTACACATTATAACAAGCAAGAATCATGAATTCACAGCAGAACAGTGAACTTGTTTCTTCCTCACCCTCAGTAATGTATTTCTGCCCTCTTTCTTCCTCTTTCCCATGTTGTTTTGTAGTTTATGTCAAACAAGTCTCATTCTTCTCATTACAGATGAAAATGCTGCTTGTCGAAGTGCTGAGAGAGCTAATTCTGGTTGTTCTCACTTGTTACTGAAAACCTCCTGCCAAAGAAACCGTTTGGCTTGAAAACATTGCAAGCAGCCTCTCCTCCCTCACCTGCCACCACAGCTTGCTTTTAAGAAGTCTGTTTTCATAAACAGAAAGCCTTGTTCTGTTCAAATGAGCATAACTAGGAGTTGCCACACCAGATACATTTGTGGAAGATAGCAATAAAGAAATACCTTGACACACTAATGATGACCTCCTGCAAGCCAGGCACTTAAAAGGCTCCCATTCCTGCTTAGCAGATTAAAAAGTAAAAGCTGAGTGGCACAGCTTCTACTCACTCTTTGAGTATAATATTTGCCCTGTGGGCTACTTGGAACAGAAGGAAGAAAGAAAAAAAAGAAAGAAAGGAAAAATCCAACTCACCATAGAGATGTCTGCCTCTGTGGCACATGAAGTAGACAGGCAACTGGCAGCTTCCAGTGTGCACCAGAAGAGGCCAAGAGTAGACAAGATGGTGAGGCCATCTTGTACTGGGTACTGGGTTCAGTTTTGGAGACCCTCACTGTAAGGCAGACAGTGAAGTGCTGGAGAGGGTCCAGAGAAGGGCCACAAAGCTGGTGAAGAGTCTGGAGAGCAGGTCTGGTGAGGAGTGACTCGGGGAACTGGGGCTGTTTAATGTGGAGAAAGGGAGGTTGAGGGGAAACCTTCTCACTCTCTACAACCCCCTGAAAGCAGGTTGGAGCAAGGAGGGGGTTTGTCTCTTTTCCCTAGTAATAGGAAGAAAAGAGATGGCCTCTAGTTGTAGCAGGGGAAGTTTAGGTTAGACATTATGAAAAAATTCTTGACTGAAAGGGTTCTTGAACACTGGAATAGACTGCCTGGGGAGGTGGTTGAATCTTCATCCTCAAAGGGATTTCAAAGAGACAGAGATGTGGTGCTGAGGGACATGGCTTAGCACCAGCCTTGGCAGAGTTAGATAATAGTTGGACTCGATGGTCTCAAAGGTCTTTTCCACCAAAAGGGTTCTAAGATATGGACCTGTGTTTCTCATTACCTGCCTTGCTGAAGCCTGTGGATTTCTATGGCATTGCTTTCAGTTTAAAACCAGAAGAAACAGCTTCATTCAGGGGAAGAGGAGGGCTTTGCATCTCTCTGGGTACTTTGCCTGATGCCTAAGGGTTAGCCCGTAGCACACAGCTTCCCATCTGAGTAGCAAAGGCAAGTTCAGAGACAGAAATGCAGCAAGAGAGCAGGACATTCTCAGCTAGAGCAGAAATGAAAAGTTGTATAGTAAGAGTGCCTAATGTGGATAGCACTTCACAGAGAAGAAACACCTGGGCTGGTGCAGAACTGCAGCTGGGTTTGTGAGGTTTTTGGCTGGGCAAACACTGTCCTGCTTGTACTGGTGTCTCTGGCAGGAGGGAGCAGCTGCACTCTGACCACATGGCCATAGAAATGGGGAGCACTCCCAAACACCTATCAGGTGCAGCTTCACCTCGTAACATTTCTTTGGGAGCTCATATGCTGCCAAGCTAAGCCTGGAAGGATTAGGGGTGATCCCATCTCCTCCTACACACCACCTGCAGGCTCTTGTTTCAGTGTATATCAGATTCTGCAGGGATCCCATTGTATTTCACACGCAGGCAGAGAACACTGCTCTCAATAACACCACACATACCCTTAAAATTGACAAGCACAACAAACAAATACAGCTTAAAGCTAGCAAAGTAAGAGCCTCTTAAAGTACAAATGCACACAAGCATGAAAGCTATTAGGAAAAAATAACCATAATCATCATTTGAACAAGTCTGTGTAATCCCTAGCAGAAGTAGAAAGGGTGAAAAATGCCTCACACCCACATCTTAGAAATTCACTGACCTGTGGTTTTGAGCAAAGATCATCATTGCTCAGCCCAAAGATTCAAACTGGAGGCAAAATGAAGTTCACTCTTTGAATTTGATTTATCTTCTAGACTTCAAAGCTGGGCAGAAAGCCTCAGCAGGAAAAGGCGAAGAGAGAGATCTCGATTCTGGTTAGGTTAACAGAGAAAGCGCTTGCAAAGTCTTGACTTCACCAAGGTCCCATCAGCATTTCTGAAAGCAGCAGAGCCCACCACATTCCTGCTAGCATAACCTCTACGTGAGGACACGGCTTTCACATCAAGAACCCCCACCCATCAGCCACTGCTGGGTTATGTTGAGGCTGAAATGAATTCTGATTAGTCAAAACTCAGGCTGGTTCCTAGTCAGCTCCTCCTCCAGGTGGGAGCAATCAAAGCAATCTACAACAGGTGGAGTTGGGGCATTTCCCCACAGATGGGAGAGCAGAACTCTTGCCCTAAAAAGCAGACTGCTTTGCACATAAATAGGGAAGGGAAGGGGGCAAACCAAAATAAATTAAACAACTGGAATGATGACAAACCAAACTCTGATTAAAACAATGTTGTGTTTGTGGTCTAAGACACTTGCAATGTAATTAGCTTGCAGATACATCTGTTTCATAGGGAGGATTTGTGCTCCTTGTTCTTCAAAAAGAACAAAATTTGTGTCCCTTCTGAGCGGGATACATCAGAGTGTGGTTTGTAGTTTTTCCCACTGTAGTGTTTTGAGAAGCTCCCACCCTTGTTTCCTAGTTTGCCTCTTTCCCTCCATCTTCTGAACTTGCATGGGCAACTATTTATTCAGCACTTTGCTGTATTAAGATACAGTTCAGGTTTTCACCTGTGTTGTATGTTTTGCAACCATGAAATACAGATCTGAGATTCAAAAGACACAAGAGCATTAAAGGACCTTTCAGACACTGTCTGATGAAACCACAGCAGTTCAGCAGGGCAAAGCTGTTCCCTGTGACCTAAAATAGCTTCTAATCTACTGATTTGGTTTAGATTTCAACGTTGTCATGCTGGAACAGATATTGAGCTCTTTCTGCATTTTCATCATGTTCTGATAAACTGAAAGAGTCCACATGAAATCTGTTGCTAATTATTTATACACCTCTCCAAAGGCTCAGTGCTTCTACTTGTGCTCCTCGCTCCTCCTACCTACCCAGGCCCTAAAGCTGTTTTTCAATCACTGAACTGAAACCCCTCAGAGTAACAAGTTTATAATAGAGGTTCATAAACCTGGCAGTGATTAACAGCATGGGTTAATCAAATGAGTGTAGAACAGGCTTCCCCCCCTTTTCTTTAAAGGAAACTGGCCCCAAGTGTTTTTCCCTTATTGCTAGGTGAAAATAAATTTGCAATTAACTTTTACTTATTGGTGTCATAGCAGCCTCTGAAGACCCCAGCCAGAAGCAAGCACCGTTGTGCTTTCCAGCTTGTAAATGCACACCAGGAGACAGCAACCCCTCTGAAAAGCCAACAGCTCAACACTGTCCCACAGCTAAGCCCCAGAGATGCACAGGGTCCAAGTGTGAACCCAGATAAACACCCCCAGGTACCTCAGCTGCTCCTCGACAGAGCTGCTCTCCAGAAACCCTTCACCAGCCTTGCTGCCCAGCTCTACCAGGACCCACCTCACAGTCTCACAGTATCACTAAGGTTGGAAGAGACCTCGAAGATCATTGAGTCCAACCTGTCACCACAGACCTCATGACTAGACCATGGCACCAAGTGCCACATCCAGTCTCCTCTTGAACACCTCCAGGTGACTCCACCACCTCCCTGGGCAGCCCTGGAGAAGAGAGGGAACCCCATGTTCCTGTATCATCCTGCTTACTAAGCAAGCTGCTTGATGATGTAAAATAAGTAAGAGGCATTATCCATCACCAGCTGGTCAGCTTCTTATGAAAATAGGAAGAACCAGTTCCACCTTCCCACCTAGCCTACTACAGTAAATTTACTCCAAGACCAGCAGGACATAAGTCTCCAGCACACTCTACAGAGAGGATTAGTATCAGATTTCAGCCACTTGCAATCAAATTCTCACTGAACATGAAGTAAGGCTGGGAAAGGTGGGTCTGTGGCAGTTGTCAGGGTAGCTTGCAGTCTGTCTTTTCCAAAACACGGAGGCAGCAGGAAGCCTCAAACAGAAAACAGCTTTTAGTGGCTGCTTTCTGAGCCCAAACACATTGTTTGTCTGTCATTAGCCACAGCATTTTTATTCAGAGTTTTCTGGAGTATGATCTTGAAAGAAATGGGACTAAAATCTTGATTTAATTCCATTCTAATAATGAAGAAAAGGAAATTCCTGGACTGAGATAGCTAAGTGCAGGAGCGAAAAGCAACTTTTGTACAAGTACTGAAAATCTATGGTATTTGCTTCACCTCACTGAGTCAGTGTTTCGTTTTCTTGTGTTAACTACTCCTGAAAGTGACAAACCCAAACCAACAACAGTCTGTGTCTAGCAGAGCCTGAACCATTATCACCTTCTCTCAGGACCCTTTCTTGCAGTTATGACAACTCATGCTTGCTCCAGACCTCCTCTGATATTAGCTGAGCTTATGATAATAAAACCATCAGTTTAATCCAGAGGAAGTTCATCCTTCTGCCCAACACTATACTCTTTTCATGAGGTCCGGGGGTCAGAGAGAGAGGTGAGGCCACACCATGAGTACTGGGTTCAGTTTTAGGGACCTCACTACACTGAGGTGCTAGAGAGTGTCTGGAGAAGGGCAGCAAGGCTGGTGAAGGGTATGGAGAACAGGGCTGGTGAGGAGCAGCTGGGATGGTTTAGCTTGGAAGCTGAGGGGACACCTTATTGCTCTCTGCAACTCCCTGAAAGGAGATGGGAGCCAGGTGGGTGCTGGTCTCCTCTACCAAGTAACAAGTGATAGGACAAGAAGAAATTGAACCAGGGGAGGTTTAAGTTGGATATTAGAAGAAATTTCTGCACTGAAAGGGTTCTCAAAGCCTGGCACAGGCTGCCCAGGGAGCTGGCTGAATCCCCATCCCTGGAGGTGTTTCAAAGAGGCAGAGATGCGGTGCTGAGGGCCATGGTTTAGCCCCAGCCTTAGCAGAGTTAAGGAATGGTTGGACTCATTGATCTCAAAGGTCTTTTCCAGCCAAAAATGATGCAATGATTCTATATGTAGGCATAGGCAGCTTGAAAATTTCAAAATGACAGCCCCTTTGGGTTGTCCCAGCTCTGCCCAATCAAAACACACAGCAAAGCAGTTAAGCATGGGTTTAGCTCATCCCAGTGCAGCAAAATGTTCAAACTGGTAAGAATTCTCCTGAGTAGATGGCACTACAGAAGTCTGTGTCACAGGCATTTGAAACTCTGGCTTGGGCTGGATATGTGAGTCAGTCGATTACTCATCTGCTGCTTTGTTTGATTTTTCTTCTTGTTTTTTTTTTTTTCCTAGGTGTCAGTTCTTTGCTTTCTGCACTTTCTTTTCATGATCATAGCCCAGTTTTCTGGTCTGTCCTCTTTCCTGTGTGTATATCTGCAGTTCTTAACACAGAACCATTTCATCAGGTTTGATAGCATTGGTAAAAACTCCCATCGATCGGCCTGATTGCCTTCGGGAAGAGGTTTCACTGGAACTTGATTGCTGTCTCAGGGCTGGGGGAGATACCACAGCTGCTTCCAAGAGGAGATGCTAATGTGAGCTACAGAGGCATTTCACCATTTTATTTCATTAAATTAACAATCTTCAGAACATAAAAATATTTCATTTATAGAAAGGGATGGGAGAGCACAGGCAGGCACCTGCCCGTGTTCCCTGTGTGAAGGGAAGGGCTTTGATGTGTGCCCAGAGGTTGTAGGAAAGGTTGAAATGCATTTCTGCTGAATTTTAACAAAATAAAACAAAATAACAACAAAAAAGAGGGGAAAAAAAAGACAGGAAAAAAAAAGCAACAAAGAATATTTATATTTGTGATTAGCTTTGAATAAAACATAGCCAAGTGTTTCTGTCCACACAGAAGGTGGAACCCACTTCCTGCAATTATCACTGCTCTTAAGCACAGATCTTTTGAGAATTAAAGCCTGGCTTTCAAGGAGGATGAGCCTGAAGACTAGATCTGAGCTCAGCACACCTGGTCCTGCAGGGACTGATGCTGCAGCACATAGCTAATACTGCTAGCAGACAGTGTTCCCAGCAGCCCTTCCTGACCAGCCAGGGTGATGAGTCCTGGCATGCTCTGATTGTGTGGACATCAAGTCAAAAAGAGAAAACAGAATAATTCACAGATGTTTCCAGTGCCTGTTTAAGAAGCAAGAGGAGTCCATACAAGATCTCATCAAAACTACACAGACCATGGGAAGCACAGAAGATGCCACAGGGCACGCCAGCTACCACGAGGATGATCAGAGGGCTGGAGCACGTCTCCTATGAGGACAGACTGAAGGAGTTGGCACTGTTCAGTCTGGAGAAGAGAAGACTCCGAGGTGACCTAATTGTGGCCTTCCAGTATCTGAAGGGGGCCTACAAGAAGGCTGGGGAGGGACTTCTCAGGATCTCAGGTAGTGATAGGACTAGGGGGAATGGAATGAAGCTGGAGGTGGGGAGATTCAGGCTGGACGTGAGGAAGAAGTTCTTCATCATGAGAGTGGTGAAGCCCTGGAATGGGTTGTGCAGGGAGGTGGTTGAGGC
This sequence comes from Dryobates pubescens, assembly GCF_014839835.1. Taxonomy (NCBI): domain Eukaryota; kingdom Metazoa; phylum Chordata; class Aves; order Piciformes; family Picidae; genus Dryobates; species Dryobates pubescens. The sequence goes on from NC_071635.1 coordinate 14,905,977, forward strand.
CCCATCCCTGGAGGTGTTTAAGCCCAGGCTGGATGAGGCTCTGGCCAGCCTGATCTAGTGTGGGGTGTCCCTGCCCATGGCAGGGGGTTTGGAACTAGATGATCCTTGTGGTCCTTTCCAACCCTGACTGATACTATGATTCTACCACAACTCTGCATTGTACACTTCTCATATGAGGCTGCAGGACCCTGCCTACCTAGACTAGGATTTTAGCACACCGTTTAGTGGTGCCAAGGTGCAAACACTGATCCAGTGACACAACAGTTAAACCATTTGCTAAATTGCATCTATCTACTTGTGGCAGCCTTCTCAGAAACAGGAGGTTTTCATCACCTTTTTCAATGCTTAGCCCCTCTTAGAAGTGGTTTTTTTCACTCTTGGTTGAAAAAAGGAATTCTGCTCTGTGGTGCCTAGTGAATCCTGGGAGTGTACAAAGAGATCAGCCAACAGCTCACATGGCAAGAGGGCGAGAAAAGCAACTCAGATTTTCTTTGAAAGCAGGGCAGAATAAGATGGAGGCCACTGACAGTTTGGAAGGGCTAAGAGCTCTGAGCTGAGAACATGTCCATGCTGATGACCACATGGAGAAAGAAAATATCTTCTCAGACTTACAGCAAATCCCAGAAGACAGCTGATATGCAAGCACCACCTTTTGTCTCACCAACTGCCTGCTGCCAGCCTGCAGGCAGAGGGCTGAGCATGCACCTTCTCCCTGCTCCATTTAAATGGCACGTGGAGGTGGAGAGGATTTTTGTGCTTAATTAAGGGATGTGTTTGGAATATGATTTGTGGTAATACATCTATAACAAGGGAAATTAATGAAAATAATTAATGAAGGGTAATCTAAGATACTGGGGTTTTGTCTAAATCAGCAAGAATAGAGTCCCAAGGACATGCATGGTGTGATTTATAGGATTTTAAATTTTTTTTTACTTTTAATGATCCATGAGTTCTTAATGTTTTCAATGCAAGGAGTTGTTGGGAAAGTGATTAGGAAAGGGTCCCACCTGTTAGGCTATTTGTAAGACAGGATCCTGTGAGAGTTAAATCTGAATTTCTTTGTATTCTGCAGTATTTCTTTTCCTTCATGTCTGTGAATTTCCCTCTTGACAATTTGATCTTTATCTGTAAGGAAAAGCAGTGAAGTTTGCCTTATATCCAGCTGCTTTGATTTCATAGTGTTTGGGCAGCAAGTGTATCTCAAAATACCCACCTCAGACAAACAGGGACACAAGCCAAAACACAGCCTGGCAGGATGCTCAAGACCCTTGAGCTATAAAACATTTGATGAAAACTTGAATTAAAATGGATGCATTAAAAAAAACCCTTTGCATGGAGCCATGGCTATCCAAGCAGAGGATGTATGGTGATGATATCAGCTGTTGTTAAACAGCATGGCACGGCATGGGGCAGGACAGTCACTAACTATGGCTGTGGATGGAAAAAAAGCCTTTCCTGAGGCCTCCAAGATGGGCAGAGCTTGGTGAGAGTCCAAGGAGGCATGAGAGCATCCTTGGTCTCCCCTGCCAGACTGGGCCCACCTCAAACAGCAGCTCCATCAAGAAGGAGGGATTGAACTCCATGCCATACACCTGTACCAGGGCAGGACCTGCCTCCACCTCCAGCCCACTTTCTTCTTCCCTCCTGGAAAGGTCCCTTTTGGCTGGCACCTTGGGTACAGAGGGAAGCATGAGCAGAGGGAGCAGGGAGCAGCACGAGCTGGATGGCTCATGCTTAGCAATCTGCTCACATCTTTCTCACATGAAGAATATTCAGCTTCCTTTGTCTAAAATGTTGAGTGGTTATGAATAGTAAGGATAGACTATCTGTAATTATTTTTAAATTATTAATGGTTTTGTTAGATCCCTTCACTTTTACATTAGGTTTCTGTTAATGTAAGTTAAATCAAAATGTACTTCAGTTTCCAGGCAGTTCCCAGATGTATTTTTCATTCTTTCATAACATTACTTCAACTTCTCGATGAGGTGTCTATGATAAAGTTTGCTCCCGAGCCAGCAGACTCCCAGTCCTAATGAATTCAGGGAAAGGCTTGCCGAGCAGGCTGTCATCAGCCTGCTCCATGGTAAGTGAGGAGGCCAGAGCTGCATCTCCAGTTCATGTACCACCCCCAGCTAGCAGGTGTCATACCTTATTTCATGAGGAGGACTGCAGAGGCCACGGGGGTACCATCAAAGTCAAGAGGAGAGTTTAGCAGAATAACTGAGTTACTTTATTGGCGTATTCCATTATGCTTAGGAGACTCAGGTTGTTACACCAGACAGTCCTGATCAGAAAATATCTTCTGAGTGCCTTGCTCAGGGCTCAGATCTCACAGGTGGGGAGGAAAGAATACTCCACAGTGCCCTGCCCACATCCCTACCCATATCCCTACCCACATCCCTGCCCAGGTCGCTGCTTGCATCCCTGCCTGCATCCCTACCCACACACCTGCCCACATGCCTGCCTGCATCCCTACCTGTATCCCTACTCGTAATGCTGAAGGAGATCCTCGCATCCCAGGACGGGGGATGCTCAGCGCCGGACAACCCCGAGGCAAACCCGCGGTCTCCCGCGGATCACCCCTTCACCTCCCTTAGCCCTCGATCTGGAAGGTGCGGGGGCCCCGGTGGTCCGCCGGGTGGAACCGGTCTCCTCTCGCTGGCCGAGGGGAGGGGCGCTGGGTTTGAGGAGTGTGTGGAGTTAAAGTCTTGCGTTCAACACAAACGCCAGGAAAACTGCCGGGATAAATTATGCAGAGGGATTTCTGGATTTCTTTCAAGTAATTAAGTTTCGATTTCTTGCATTTATTTTAGTGCCAGGAAGCACGAGGCGCCACGGACGGCAAAAGCCTTCATTGATCCTTCCGGGCTGCAAGTTTGACTTCGTGACTTGACTTGCCTTGCGGCGGCAGCGTGGTCCCAGCGAAGCCCGGGTGGGGGCCGTCCCGCCTCGGGATCAGGTTTGGAGGGCGGAGAGGCGGGGAGCAGGAGCCGGTGCGGGCAGAGATGCCGGGATGGCGGGAATGAGGCTGCCGGGGATGCGGGGCGTCCCGGGCCGGCGGCTGTTGGGGCTCCGCGGGTTGCAGCCCCGGAGGAACGGGAGACCGGGGCGCGGTGTGCGGGCAGCAGAGCATCCCCTCCGGTAGATGCGGGGCTGGCCTTGCCCTGTGCTCCAAACAGAGGTGGAGTTTGCTCCAAGTGTAGCCCGCGTCTTAAATGGATTAAAAATTCATAGGGCGCATTAGGTTCGGTAAAATATGAATGCGCGGCTTTAAATTTTAATCGTAAATCAGAACATGGATACATGAGAGGCGACAGTGATTTCTCCCCAGATGTCTGCGTGGGTCAGGGTGTGGGCGTGGGTAAGGGGAGGCGGGGGTGTCTCCTTTCATTTAGCCAGCCCACTGGTGCGCAGAGCAGGCGGCGGGGCCCGGGAAGCTGCCGGGGGACTGCGGGGGCTCCGCGCCCGCTGCGGCTTTCCCCCGGACGGCCTTCATCACCACACCGGGCTGGATGTGCAGCTAGGCATCTCTCTCAATAAAAATCCACTCATCCCCAACACAAAACAACGCAACAAACCCCATCAAAACCCCGAAACAGCGTAGGGGTAGGCACGGCACCACTGCCAGCGGGGGTGACAGCGACAGCGCGACGGGCCGCTCACTAGGGGCCGGGGTGCCGTGGACCTGCCGGTGTCAGCCCCTCTGGCCCGGTACCCAGGAAAGTTTTCCCGGATATCCCTCCGCGCTGCTCCGCACCCCGCTGCACCCCCGCGGCGTTACCGGAGCGGCGATAAGCGCCCGGCGTTTTGGAGCTGCGTTGTCAGTTGCTATTAAAATCAAGATTAATTCATATTAACGATATGCATCCTCAATTCTCCCGTGTGACAGCATACATTAGAACAACGATTGCGAGTAATTAAACTCAGTGCGGGAGGGGTTAAATGTATAGCGTGGAGAGATATTTTTTCTCCTCGCCCTTCTCTCCGCCAAAGTTCAGCCGGGAGAACCGGGCGGGCAAAGTCCCTTCCTCGGTTCCACCGACCCGGAGGGCTGGCCGCCCTCGGACTTCCCAGCGAAGACGAGGTATTTTCTTCTTCTTCTTCTTTTTCTCTATTTTTTTTTTTTACCCTTTGCTTTTTGGTGTGTCTTTTTTTCCCCTTCCATTTCCAAAAGCGGGAGGATTTCCCCGTTTGCTCGCACCTCTCCTGGCACGCCCGTTACTGAAGCGCGAAGGGCTGCTGGAGAGACCCGGTGTGGAGCGGTGCGGGGACCCCTGGGGGAATGCGCGGGAGAGGCGAGGGGGAGGTGGAAGCACAGCCACCCTCTTGCCAGCCCCTTCCCGCCCCGCCTGGGCTCTGCCCGCGATCGGCCGCAAACACGAGAAATATTATCGATGGCTTTTGCTTGGGCGTTGTAGATCCTGGGTGCTTTAGACTAATTAGACAAGCCAAAAGCCTTTTGAAGATTAAGCAAATTGGACAACCCTTGTTAATTAGAACATAATTTAAAGTTTGAAATTATATCACTCACGAAGTAGCCTAATTAGTATGACGATATGTTAATAGCCTACTGAGACACGAAGCGCGGAGGTTTGGAATGAACTCCTTAAAGGCTTGCAAGAAAATCCTCTTTCCTATGTTGTCATTAATAAAAGATTTCTATAGACTTTAGCCTTTCAACGGTGACATACAATTTATAGTACACACAATGCATTAGCCCATAGTGCTGCTCAATTTTTTTACTATTATGAAAACTAATAAATTCGTCAAGCTGAATTAAGCATACAAATCAGATGAGGCATAACAGATTACATATTGAAGCGCTGTGTCTCCCGAGCCTAAATGAAATTTCAATCTAATAATTCCTTCCTGGCCCGGCCATAATTTGTTTAGAGATGTTGTTCTACTTCTTTCCAAGCGCTATTCGCACCATAATTAAATGATACTCAAGCTTTTAACTTTGATTTATTTCATTTCTCCGAGCTGGCGACAGTGAGAGCTGATACAATGTAATTTTTTTTTTCCCTATATATGTTTTTTTATTATTATTTCCCTTAAAATTACCAAGTCTGCTGTTTAGGTGAGAAATTAAACACCTAAGCACTTATTTTAACCTTCCTGCTGCGAAGTGAAATTCATGGAAATAAACCCAGCCACCCGCGGTAAAACTGGCTTTCCCCCATTTCTTTTCTCTCTCTTTTTCCCCCACATTTCTTTTCCGAAGCCGGAGGAAAGGGAAAGTTGGCGGGACAGCTATGCGCTTTTACAGAAGGATCCCCCGGCTCGTTCCCGATGGGGGTCACAGTGCGGACCCCGGCCGCCACTTGCTACCCTTCTTCTCTCCGCGGCCCCCCGCGCAGTGCCCGGCGGTCAGCACCTCCCGCCGCTCCCGCTGCGCCCCCGGAGAGGAGAGCCACGCCAAGGCTGCACACGGGACACTCTTTGGCTGTGGCTCATTTTGAGTTCGGACGGGACTTTTTCCCCCTTATTTTCTCTCTCTCTTTCTTCCCCCCCCCGCCCCCCCTTTATTTTCTCTTCTTCTCGCTCTCTTTCTCCCCCCCCCCCCTTATTTATTTATTTTTTTTTTAAAATGAAGGGTGGATTTGGAGCTGCTGGGGGACGAGGGGGAGCGTCCGTCCTCCCCTCTTATTTTTTTTTTACCTTTTTGGGTTTTTTCCCTCCCCGATGCGGGAGGCGGCGGTGAGTGCGGGATCACGCGTGGGCGTGGGCGCGGGGGCGGCGGGGGGCGGGCAGGGAGACGGCAGCGGCGGCGGAGGAGGAGAAGGAGGAGGAGGAGGGGGCCGGGGCCGAGGAGGCAGGCGCGGAGGGCCCTTCCCGAGGAGTTGGGCTGTAGTGACAGGCGAGAGGGGAGGGGAGAGAGGGGAGAGAGTAAAACCCACCGGCGCGGCGGCGGGGAGGGCACTTCGCGAGAGGCGAGGGCTCGGCGCCGGAGCGGAGGCGGCGGTGGACGGGCAGGAGGCAGCCCGCGCATCCCCCGCTATCCCCGGCTCGCCGGAGCCGCCTTTCCCGGCCGCGTCCTCCCCAGCGGGGCTCGGGCAGCCGGCTGGGGGGCGAGTGGGATTTTTAATTTTTTAAAATTTATTTTCTTTTTTTAAAAAAATATTTTCTTCATTTTTCGAGGGGTGGGGGCGCGCGGGGGAAGCCAGGGCTCCTGTGGATTTTCCGGGGGGGCGGGGGGGTCCAGGCCCCCGGCCCCGCATCCCTGCCCTCCTCCTGCGGACACCTGCCACCGTGCCGGGCAGCGGCGGCGGCGAACACCATGATGATGTCCCTGAGCAGCAAGCAGCCCTTCGGCCTCCCCCACGGCGGCAGCGGCGGCGGCGGCGGCAGCCTCCACGAAACCAAGTACTCGGCCCTGCACACCGCCTCGCCTTGCCCCTCCGCCGCCGCCCCCGCCGCCAGCTCCCCCAGCAGCACCGGCACCGGCGGCTCCGCCGGACGCGGCTCCGGCTCCGGCCCCGGCTCCAGCTCCGGCAGCGGCGGCTCCGGCTCGGGCTCGGGCTCCGGCCCCGGCGGCAGCGGCAGCGGCGCGGAGGCGATGCGGAGGGCCTGCCTGCCCGCCCCTCCGGTAGGTGCCCGCCGCCCCGCCGCCCCGCTTTAAGGGGAGCCCTTCGGAGACCCCCCCGGATCTGCCTGATGATTTTTTCATGGCCGCGCAGCAAATCACCCAGCGCTGCCGGGCGCTCGCCCAACTTATGCATGCGGCGGCTCTTGCCGCCCCTATTAATTTTTATGACCTGGGATGCTGCGTGTGGCTGGTGCGTGTGTCCGTCTGTCCGCTCGTCCGTCTGTCCGTCCGCCCGCCGACGCTGTGCGAGCGGCTGCGCGCCGCGCCCGCTCCCTCGCCCCGCTGGCTCCCTCTGCTCCTCTTCTCCCACCCCCCCAACCCCCCCATCACCACTACATCCCCCCCACCTCCTCCTCCTTCTCCAGGATTTCTCTTTTAACATGCTGGGAAGGTTTTAGTGGCACGGCGGAGTGCGCGGGGAGGCGAATTCCCTGCTGAGCGTTATGTGTGCCTTCTATTTGCAATTGCAGAGCAATATATTCGGCGGTCTGGACGAGAGCCTGCTGGCCCGCGCCGAAGCCCTGGCAGCGGTGGACATCGTCTCCCCGAGCAAGAGCCACCACCACCACCCGCCGCACCACAGCCCCTTCAAGCCGGACGCCACCTACCACACCATGAACACCATCCCCTGCACCTCGGCCGCCTCCTCCTCCTCGGTGCCCATCTCCCACCCGTCTGCCCTGTCGGGTACCCACCATCACCACCACCATCACCACCACCACCACCATCAGCCCCACCAGGCGCTGGAGGGGGAACTCTTGGAGCACCTGACGCCGGGGCTTGCGCTGGGGGCTATGGCGGCACCCGACGGCGCCGTGGTCTCCACGCCGGGCCACGCTCCGCACATGGCCGGCATGAACCCCATGCACCCGGCGGCGCTGGGCATGGCCCACGCCCACGGGCTGCCGGCCCACATGGGCTGCATGAGCGATGTGGACGCCGATCCCCGCGACTTGGAGGCCTTCGCCGAGCGCTTCAAGCAGCGTCGCATCAAGCTGGGGGTGACCCAGGCAGACGTGGGCTCGGCGCTGGCCAACCTGAAAATCCCGGGGGTGGGGTCCCTCAGCCAGAGCACCATCTGCCGCTTCGAGTCCCTCACCCTTTCCCACAACAATATGATCGCCCTCAAGCCCATCTTGCAGGCCTGGCTGGAGGAGGCCGAGAAGTCCCATCGCGAAAAGCTGGCCAAACCCGAGCTCTTCAGCGGCGCGGAGAAGAAGCGCAAGAGGACCTCCATCGCCGCTCCCGAGAAGCGCTCGCTGGAGGCCTACTTCGCCCTCCAGCCCCGGCCCTCCTCCGAGAAGATCGCGGCCATCGCCGAGAAGCTGGACCTCAAGAAGAACGTGGTCCGAGTCTGGTTCTGCAACCAGCGCCAGAAGCAGAAGCGCATGAAGTACTCGGCTGGCATCTGAGGACACCCAACAGCACCGATATCGTTAAAAAAACAAACAAACAAACAACCACCACCACCACAAAAGAGAAAACAACCAACCAACCAAACAACCACCCCCACCACCGCCCCCCATCCACCCCAACCGCTCAACTTTCGGGGGGAGCTTCCCCGCGGAGCCACCGCCCAGACCCGCCCCGGCAAGTACTGCTGGTTTTTATTCTTAACAGATCTGGCCTGGGTGCAAAAGGGCCAAAAATGTCCCCGGCTCGGTGGTCGTGGTGTTCTCGGGACCCAAACTTGAATCTAGAGTTGAGGCTTTGCGCCGCGAGAGACGTCTCAAAAGTATTTTGATTTAAATAATAAGAATAATAATGATAATGATTAAAAAAAAAAAAAAGGAAAAAAAAAAGACACAGAGGGCAGGTTTTTCTGCATTTACACTGCGTATTATAAATATATAAATATATATATATTTTTACTGTGGTTATTATCCTTTTTCTGTCTCTGAAGTTCTAACGCTTAGGGAAAGAGCTGATCCTGCTGTGTTCACTGGTCTTCAAAAGCTATTATTAGATTACTGCCAAACAACCCCTTGTAAATTATTAATTTATCTCTCTAGCAACTTCATTTTGTGCTCATTCTAATTAATTACACCTCTTTAATCTAAGTCTTGATAACAGTGAAGCAAAAAAAAAAAAAAAGAAAAAGAAAAAAAAAAAGGATAGTGAGAATCAAATATTTTGTCTTGGTAGGATTTATGAACGTGAGATTTTTTCTCTTCTTCTTCTGAACGTCCCTTTTGGCCATCTGTAAATTGTCACTTGAACCCAAGGTATTTTCTCTGGCGAGTATTTTTGATTCGTACGGCGTCGGCACCCTGTAGTAGATGTCCTACATGATTTGTGTAGCCTGATTCACTGTCCGAGGTATTTGTTTACCGCGTTACATATTTAATGGGGATTCCCATATTGTCCCCACCACACGCTGCTCCCGAAGAGAGAAAGGACGTGGCCGCGTAGGTGACAGCGTTTGGGAGGGTGTTGCGGGCGGGGGGGGGTTGTCGCTTCGGGTTTCTTGCCAGCACAATATCCGTTTTTCTCGATTTCAAAGCTGTATCGCGACGGTATTCAGACGGGCTCGGTTATTTATCTATCTATCCGATTGCTTATTATTTATTTATTTATTTGCTCGGTTATTTATTACCTTTGACGGGAATACTCTTTTCCGGGAAAGAAAGTCCCCTTTAAAAAAAAAAAATTATTATTATTTATTTTTTGGGTTGAAGCCTGTTTGTCGAAATGTCAAATTCCAATTTGTAGGGAAAGGGAGCGAGCGAGCGAGGCTGCGCTGTTTGTACATTCCACAAACGGTTCGGTACCTTTTTTTTTGGTGGAACAACAACAATAAAAGGAAGGTGCTCGGTTGGGAACCTGTATGGACTGTAAATATTTCATTTGCGTTGATATATCTATATCACATATAGATATATTCGTACAGATCCCGCTGTATCGCTGTTCTAGCCCAGACTTAAGTTCTGTACATGACCCAATTTCGTTGGTTTGGGTTTTATTTAGGTTCGGTTTGTTGTTTTGTTTCTTTCCCCCTGGTTAATAGGAGGTTTATTTATTCTAGCAATGTACTAAGTTATTTTTAAGTGTTGTTATATCGTCTTTCATTAAAAAAGAAAAAAAAAAGGAAAAAAAAAAAGAAAATATACAATGTTAAGGTTTTCTTGGTAAATCGCCTTTGCTGCTGCTTCTTCCCTACCGCCCGTCCCTTGCCCCGGGCCGTGAGATCCGTTCAGAACCCGCAGCAAGGCGATGGGGGTGTGTGTGTGTGTGTGTGTGCTATGGGTCCACAGCCCGCTAACCGACTGCGGCTCCCCCAGGGCCTAACAGCCCCACGGACAGCTCCGTTCCGCGCCCCTTCCCTATCACGGGTGACCCTCGTGGACATGGTAGTGATTGAGCGTGGGAGGTATGGGTTTGGGGGTGTCCCCTTCGAGTGCCCTCTTCCTTAGCCTCCCTGTTCCCAGCAAGGTGCCACGTAAAAAGGAAAAAAAAATATAATGAAAATAAAGGGGGTTGGGGGCAATAAGAAAAAAGTAATTTCCCCGCGTGGCTCTCACAAAAGCCGGGGAAACCCGACGGCGGGGAGAGGTGGGAGAGGAGATCACACACCAACAGCTATTAAATATTCATATTTCCGCCCAGCCACCAGCTCCAGATGCATCTTCAAAGCCGCCCGGGCACTCCGAGGGTCCCGGGGCGGTGGCTCCGCGGGTGCTGAGGGGACAAGGAGGCAGCGCCTCGTCCCCTGGCCAGCCCAGGAGGAACCTTCCCGTTCCTGGTCCTTGTATCTGTCGTTACCCTGGGCGCGCAGCGCGGCTCGTCTCCTCCTCCAGCCGCTGCTGGGTCCGCAGGCGCGGGGCGCCTTTTGGGGGAGGGGTGATGCTGCCCTTGCGAGAAGCCTGCATACTCTTGCGCGCCCCTACGCGCCCCGCCGACCGGCCAACAGCCGGCCACCGATCTCGCTCCGCGGAGATCACCCCCTACTCTCCGCGGGTTGTGCAACCTCCGCGGCCGCGGGGGTCGTTTTAAGAGGCATGGAGCGGGGTAGGGAAGAAAGCGGCGGGTCAGGAGGCTGGGGAGAGCCAGTCCGGCGGGGGCAGGGGGCAGTCGGACCCCTGAAAACAGCAGAGCACCCCCCCCAAAACCGTCAGTAGGGCGCAGGCGGCAAGCAGCCCCTGAACTGCTGTTTCGCCCTCTTAAATGAGCCATTCACTTAAAGGCTATTACGGGCGAATTAATAAATTACACAGCGAATTATTAAATCCAGATAATTACAAGGAATAAGTAAGTAATCATTAGTTATCTCAGCTAATTACTGTGGGTCAGAGCGAGCGAGAATGTGAAATCCTCCTCGGGAATTGAAATTAACTTTGCACAGTGAGTCTCTCTGCTTGACATCCCCAGTCTGTAGGCACATGGCAGCTCCCCTGTGAGCTCGGCTTTCTATTTAACTTGGAGAGAATGGAAATAAAATTAAGTGGCGATGTGATAATAGGAAGCTGCTTAGAAAGCAAACGCAGTGGTGGTGGCTCTTTTTTTTGGCGTGGTGGGTTTTTTTTTTTCACCTTTTCCTGCCTGGACACAGACTGCTTTCTAGTTTCCCAAATTAAAAACCTGGGGGCAATGAATGGACTTCTCTCCGTACCCGCCTGTCCCAAACATGCAGATTATCAACAAACGAATATGCACGAAAGAACCGGGGTGCGGACTTCGAGCAGAGGCTCCTGGGTTCCGAGAGAGCCGGGGTGGGCAACGGGGCAGCCCCTCCACTAAGCTCGGCACCGCTGCCCCGGCCGGGAAGGTCCGAGGCTTTGTTTTGGGAGACAATAAGCTGACGAGCCCTAATGAGGATCCGTGTCTCTTCCCTTGATCTTTCGCCAGATCTCTCCAAGAGCTAATGTTCTCCCCCACCCCTCCCAGCCCCACCACGCATCTATAGCATCACTTCCCGGCTTTCCTTTACGTGCATCTTTTGTAAGCAGCGGATCTATAGGTGCTGATGCTCATGCTGCCCTCGCAGGGCTCTGTCCGCATTAAAACAACAACAACAACTGCTGCTGCTGTGCGCGCACGGCGAGAAAAAAGATGTAGGCTTCTTTGCCTTTATCAATTGCAATTAGGTGGACAGTCTTCCCCCTCTTCCCTTGCACCAGTCTGGGATGATAATTAAAATTTAATGAAGCCTGGGAGTAGCAGAGCTCTGTCTGGGGGCTGTGGAATAGAATATTTTAACTGTACATTTACACCAAGTGTCTGGCTTCAAAGACGTGACTGCTTTTAATCTCGAATTAGAAAACCACAGACCTGAAATTAAATATTAGCCACCCTCGGCTCCCTTTCCTTCCTGCCACCCTGTCACGCCCGTGTTTGCCTGCCTTGCCCCACGACATACACACTCCCTGGTTCCCGGTTACCCAACCCCCTCCATTCCACCACCCCACTCCCCCCCCCCCCGTCAATAATAAATGGCTTTGATGGGGTGAGGATTTTTCTTTCTTTTTTTTTTTTCCTTCCTTTTTTTCTTTCTTCCCCCCCCCCCCCCCCCCTTAATAGGGTTAATGCAATATTAATTGCTTCTAGCTGCTATAAGAATGCGCCGCGTTTTTCCAGGAACAAATCGATGGATCGGGGCAGCGAGCTCGGAGCAGGAGGCGCTACCCCGGGGCCTCCCGGGTGAGTACACGCAGCGGCAGGGCCCTCCGCGCCCGCTCAACTCCCGCACCCCTGCGGGTCTCTGCAAGGGGAAGACCGGTAGGGGAATCGCCGGCTTTTCTCCCAAAATCCCCTCAAGAGAAGGTGGCGACAGTGGCAGCCCTCAGCAGTCCCCCTTGCTCCCAGGACAGCCCGAGGAGCTTGTGGTCGCGACCGGTGACCGGGGAAAGGAGGGAGGACGGTGTGTGTGTGTGTGTCAACATTCTCCTGTGATTCTCCTTCCTTACTGCCCCAATTACTGCCCCACTTTCTTCTTGTTGTTACTTCGGCAGGTGAGCACTCAGAGCACTCTCCCCCCCCCGCGCCCTCCCGGAGAAGAGAGCCAGGAGCTGGCATCGCAGAAGGGGAACCCCGCAAAGGTAAACGTGCGCTTTGGAAAGCGAAGGGCACCTTGCAAACGAGCGGGGCGGGGAGGAAAGAAAAAGAATCTCAACCCAACACCCTTAAAATCCACTAGAAAACTCCGCGGGTCCCCACAACCAGCCAGAACCCTTCCCGCGAGGGAGGATGGCGCGGAAGGTTGGGGGAGCGATGCTGACCTGCTCAGACGGCTCCTTCGTGCCAAGAGCAGCCCGCAGCCCGGGCAGGCAAAGAGTCGCTGTGCTGTGGTGGTGGTAGGAGGTTACACCTTCACAGCCCCGGGGCTGAGCCCCCAGCTGGCACTTGTTGCCGAAACAACTAAAGGCAAGGGGAGGGGGAAACCCCATAACTCAACCCAAAATTTAACCCAACCCCAAACCAGACCAGCAGAGGAAGGAAGGTCGCTGTCAGGAGCTCCGGGCAGCAGCTGGGACAGACCCGGAGCGTGTATATATGTGCAAGGGGCCGGCTTCGCAGCTGGGTCCCCGCCTCGGCTCAGCCGGGGTGGGCTGCACCGGCCCCATCCCCTGCGGGTGCTTGGCACCGTCCTTCCTGGCGGGCACAGCCGCTCCAGCACCTCTGCAGCCAGCCCCGGGGCGAGATCGACCTTCATCCTCATCTTCCTTGGCCGCCGGGCACGCGTGGGGCTTGGGGGGCGGTGGGGCTGGTACCACTGCTTGCGGCGTGGAGGGGGGGAGGACTGGGGCAGGCGCAGCTCCCCGCGGTGTTTCCGCGGCCCGTCCGGCTGCGGCGTGGCTGAGCAGCGCGGCGGGGCTCTCTTCGCCTCCCCGTTTATACAGAACAGGATCATTTACATAAAGTCCTTAAGGCAAATAACTGTTGGGGCTCTAATTTATATCTGATCGAAAATTAGCCGTCATTATGCGCTCCATTAGCAGCGTCTTTAATGTGCTTCTAAGCACCATTTGTCAAGCGGCTTGTTAATATCTTTCAAGTCTTTAAAGTTGAGAGCTCATTAAAGAGTGCGCTCTGTTATTGATGTAATTTAGATGAGTTTGGAAGAGCGAGTGAGCTGCGGACAACCTGGAGGAGCGGGGTGGGAGGCTGGAGCTCCCCCCAGGGCTGCGGGACCTGCACTTCCAGCCCCTTACCTTGGCGACGGGTCCTGGCCGGGGACTGCGCCCAGGGGCTGTTGTCTGTTCTCGGGCTGGGGCATGGGGCACCCCCGGCAGCCCGCTGCCGGGGGGAACACGTTTGTTTTGGCTAAAGCGGAGCAAAGCTGCTGCATGATGTGCAGAGGCGATGCCGCCGTCTCTCCCCCTCCACTGAAGAGCATAAAGGCCAATAAATTACCTCCGCTGCTCAGATGGAAATCCATCTATTCTGTCAGTTTGTTCCTCCGCTGCGCTGGTGCAACACGATGAAGCCGACCCATGAGGGTGGGTTGCGGGGAGCGCCCCGTCGGGTGTCTCCGGTCCCCCCGCCCACGCCGAAGGACTCCCCCGGCCCTACACCGCGACGGGTTCTGTCCGCCTCCGGAGACCTGCTCCGCCCCTCCCGGTCCGAAATCCTGCTGGAAACCCGGCGGGGAGGGGGAAGTCCCGGCTGAGCTCCGCGTGTCCCCCCCCCTTCCCTCCCCACGGCGGTGCGGAGCGGAGCGGAGAGCGGCAGGGGTATTGCGGGGAGGGTCCTCCCCTGCGCCGCTGTCCCCGGGCTTCCCCCAGGCGAAAGCAATAAAGCGGGTAATTAGAGTGCTAAAGACGGATGTAAATAACGGCGAGGAGGTGGCGGTGACAGCCGTGCGGCAGGGCCGGTGTCCTCCCCCCCGGGGAAGTGGCACAGAGCCCTGCAGTGCCAGCCCCCGTCGCCTCCGGGAGAGACACCCGCTGTTCCGGCAGCACTTAGGCAGCGGTGGGGAGGGTTTCGACAATTCCTTCCCCCGCAGAAAGGAATTCTCACCTCTGAGAGAGGCCTTTTTGCAACCGGGAAGCACCCCAGAGCAAATGGGTCAGGGCAAGTGGGCTGCACGGTGAGGTGGGGTACAGGTGCAGCCTTTCAAACCCTGCTGCAGCCCAACAACCCCTTTGCACAGACACCGCCACCAAGGGCTCTCACTGCCTCTAAAGCCTGTGGCAAGGGGGTATCTACATCATGGCACTGTCCCAGGGACATGCTGCCAGCTGTGGGAACATTTATCTCAGCCAGGAACAGGATGTGTAAGTAGCTGCAGCCCATCTGAGTCCTCCCCATCTCCTGGGCAGCAAGTGTGGTGGGGATGTCCCATCTGTGTGGGGCAGGGCACGTACAGCCCTGGCTGCCATATCAGGAAAGGCTGCTCCTGAAGAACTGGACATGACTGCAGGTTGCAGAGTCATCACCACCAATGTGAGCCCCCTCCCAGCACCACCACCACCGTGCTGGCCCCAGATGCTCTCTGGGCAGAGGAAGAGAAAAAGACTTTCAGGACCACAAGTGAAAGCATTACCCTGGGTGGGCAAAAGCACAAGACACTAAGGGCCACAGAAGGCCTGATGGTGATGCATTGAATCATACCTGCAGACGTGCCTGTAGTTATTGCCTCCAGGAACACACACAGGAGATGGAACACGGCAGCACGTTGCTGTGCATGTGGCTGGTGTGTGCTTTCTTATCCATCTGCATGTGGCATTTGGGGACTGAGGAGCATGTGTGAGCATACATTCATGGCCTGCTGGATTTGAGGAGGGCTCACTGCATGGTGGAAAGCCCTTTCTTACCCACTGCTCACTTCTCTTCTGCCTGTGACACCACATTATTTTGGAGGGAAAGCTATTGAAGCAGGTAGGGTAAACTTCACATTAAGACCATGTTTTGTTTGTTTGTGTGGAGGGGAGCTTTACAGGGAGATTGCTTTGTCTGTATTTAGCAAAGCCACTAAAAAGTGTCATGTCAAACATAGCTGGCAAGTAAGCCTGTGTCAGATGAGAGGGAAAACCATAGGAAAACCTCCTCTTGTGATTATCACAGCATTTTTTTGGTAGCAGTTTTTAAACAAAGGAAAAGCAGCTCTGGGTTTTGCCTTATTTTGCCAGATGCTATGCAAAAAAAACCCAAACCACCAAAAACCCCCAAACCAACCACCCCCTCCCCCAACCAACCTACCCAACCAAAAAAAACCCACCCCAACCTACCCACATCCCAAAAAGCAGGTGTTACTTTTTGAAATGGATTTACACCCTCAGCTGCAGTCTCTTTCCCAACTCCTCTTCATTTTAGGTTCATGCAGGTTCTCTAACAATACATTCTTAAGAGGCAGAGCCTTTAAAAATGCTGTGAATGGAGATGCTTGGTGCCCTGATAGATACAGGTGACGTCTACAACCCTTTCCCACTGTTCCTTCCTCATGGAGAAGGGGCATCACCACAAGACAAACCTGGCTAAGATTCCCTTACTAAGTACCACAGCTCCACTGTGTCAGCCATGGGGGCTGCCTGCTCCCCTCCTGCATGACTGCAATTTAAACTACTCTTCATTTCAGTTTCTATCCATAGGAAGGCTCAAGGTGGATGCCAGCAATGGGCTGGGGGTAGTGGAGGTGTGATGTGTCCAGTCCCTGTTTCTCTGCCCCACTGTGCTGGCCAGTGTCCCCAAGCAATGGCCATGGGCTGGGGACAATACTTGCTCCAGACAGGCAGTGGAGTTGTGCCCACATGGTTTTAGGGAGGCAGGGAATTAGCAGTCATGCAGTGTCACTTGGCCCCAGGGCTAGAGAATGGTTCCCAGCTGGTTCTGCAGACTGGCAGGGATGCAGCCACCAGAGACCAGCCACCAGTCATTTAAAGCTTTTTTCCTCTTCATAAAGCCTCTTCTCTGCTAGGGGCATTGGGCTGTGTTTCATTTGGATACACGAGTCAGTTGCCTCTCCCCTCAACCTGCTGAGCTGCTTTGTCCCCCTGAATTAGCCAGCATCACATTGACCTCGCTGAATAGCCTGGCCTGCAGTCAGCCAGCTGATGGGCACTTGCCCAGACAGAGGTTTGGGAGTCAGTGGCACCAGGACTTGCTCTGAACCTTGCCAAGGATCTATTGCTCCTTTGGACGAGCCGAGAGCATCTTTGTGTGCTGAAGAGCCACAACAGAGTCAAGCACGGGCTGGACCTAGCATCTATTCCCCTGGGGATGAAGTACCAGGCTGCCTGGAGAAGATGGGGAGAAGGTTTTGCTGTTTCAGACAGCTGTTAAAACGCTTTCATTTAATCAGCCACGGCGTGTACACCTCAGCTAAACAGCTGGCACCCGAGCTGATACACAGGGATGTGTAATTTTGATTCCTACCTTTCTGTTTCAAAGCTGTGTCGTTTTGAGCACTTTGATCCAGAGACTAAACTTCTCGTGGCATATTTATGTAGATGACATTTTCATTCCCTCCTTTATTTATTTATTTATTTATTTTGCAAAGCACATCACTTACCAGGCTCCCAGTGCCAAGGCAGCAGCGCTCTGCGAAGGAAAACACACAGTCCAACCTCCCAAACCCTGCACATGCTGTAAGATTCCTGTTGCAGGATTACAGAATCACAGAATTGTCAGGGTTGGAAGGGACCTCAAGGGTCAGCCAGTTCCAACCCCGCCCTGCCATGGGCAGGGACACCTCACACTACAGCAGGTTGCTCACAGCCACCTCCAGCCTGGTCTTAGAAACACCCAGGGATGAAGCTTCCACCACCTCCCTGGACAACCTGTGCCAGTGTCTCACCACCCTCAGGGGGAAGAATTTTTTCCTAACATCCAATCTGAATCTACCCATTTCTATTTTTGCTCCATTCCCCCCAGTCCTATCACTCCCTGACACCCTTAAAAGTCCCTCCCCAGCTTTCTTGTAGCCCCCTTCAGATACTGGGAGGCCACAATAAGATCTTCTTGGAGACTTCTCCAGACTGAACAGCCCCAGCTCTCTCAGTCTGTCTCCACAGAAGAGCTCCAGCCCTCTGCTCATCCTCATGGCCCTTCTCTGGACACTTTCCAGCACAGCAGTATCCTTCTTGCACATAAATTTATACTCAGCCTAGTGAGGGTACAGCAGGCACAACAAACAGGAAGGCAGTCCCTGGGAGAAGACAGAAGAACAGGATCAGAAGAAACCTGAGCAGAAAGCTCTCCCATGTTTAGCAAATTTTCCCTTTTATGCTGAGTGATGCTCCTGGTCTGGGACACACCTGTAGCCAACTCAGGCCAGCTGTCCTGGCTGACTCAGAACTGTTAATGACCTGCAGCCCACGGCTGGCCTGGGATTCTGTCCCAGCAAAACCAGTACGAGGAGGCAGGGATGTGTTGCTAACCTACCTCACTGCATGGGAAAACAGAGAGGTTTGGGGTGAATGATGAACTGTAAAGAAATCTCCTGTCAGAGGAGACTCTGTCCCATCTGACAGCACCTCCAAAAAAAGCTGAACCAGCTGAACCTAAACATTTTACTGCCAGGGTGCTGGGAATATGAGATGTCCAGCGAAACACCTACTCACCTCGAGCTACAGCAAGAAATGGTTCACCTCCCTAGCTGCAGCACAGCAGTTATTTTAAAACTCAGCCTCAGAGGAAAGAGTGGCAGTGGAATGGTAAAAGCCAGCTTGCCTTGGATTTGGGTCTTTCAGTTGGGTTCCCTGGTGTTAAATGAGGTCCAAACTCTGACTGACACTTTTCCTAAGGATGGAGCATTAATAAAACCTCTTGCCTGGGGCAGGCTCTCTGGCATGTGTGTGATTTGCTGCCTTTTCCCTTGTGTGGGACACACATGGGGGATGTGCCCTCTGTCAGCTGCTTCGCTGCACAGAATCTTTGGCGGTGAATTTACAGTTAGGCCCTTCCCCTATCTGTTCCTTTGGCTTGAAGTGGGCTTAAAACAGTTTTAAAAGCAGTTTGAGGCTGGGGGAGGCACAGGCAGAGGCACAAGCAGAGAGGGACAAACTTCCCTCCTGAGAAAACCAGGCTCCTACCCACGGCTGAGCCACCTGAAGAAGAGAGGTTGCTCAGGTAAACATTTCAATACCTGGGATAACTCATTCAGCCTTTTCTATCCCCCAGACCACTTCTGTGGCAATGGTTCTCACCCTTCTGATGCAGGTGAATGTGGCTGTGCCGTCTGAGAATGGCTTTAATTCAGTGGGACCTCCTGCACGCGGACACGTGAGCACAAACTGCCCTGTCAACCACATGGGAACAGATCACAGAATCACACAGAATCACACAGAATCACAGAATCACCAAGGTTGGAAGAGACCTCAAAGATCATCAAATCCAACCTGTCACCACAGACCTCATGACTAAACCATGGCACCAATGCCACATCCAATCCTCTCTTGAACACCTCCAGGGATGGGGACTCCACCACCTCCCTGGGCAGCACATTCCAACGGCTAACAACTCTCTCTGGGAAGAACTTTCTCCTCACCTCCAGCCTAAACTTCCCCTGGTGCAGCTTGAGACTGTGTCCTCTTGTTCTGATGCTGGTTGCCTGGGAGAAGAGACCAACCCCCTCCTGGCTACAACCACCCTTCAGGTAGTTGTAGACAGCAATAGGTCTCCCCTGAGCCTCCTCTTCTCCAGGCTAAACAAACCCAGCTTCTTCAGCCTCTCCTTGTAGAGCTCGGACTCATACACCTCCAATCCCTGAATCCTTGGGAAGGATGCACTGACACCAACCTTCCCTCCACCACTTCAGATCCATTCTTCTCTCCCTTCCCCTTCCAAATTCTCCTGTGGGTATTTGTGAGCACAGCAGCTGAGGTAGCTGCTGGTACTGGGCTGCTCTGGTAGGTTTTGCACCAGATGTCCCCCAGTGAGATCTCCACCACGTGTGTGTGTTTTAGGCATCACAATCTGTCCTTGGGCCTTGCTCAAGTAAATTAAAACAGAAGCTCTTTACCACATAATGGTACTCTGCACCTTTGAAGGAGGAAACCCCGCTCCAATTACAGGAGAAAGGACCAATATAGCAATTAATGAGGTTCATGTTCAGCCCAAGGTACCTAGGAAGGAATAGCTGCTCCACCTTTCCTATCATCTCAGAACGAGAAGCCTTTCCTTGGTCTGGGAAAACACTGTGCTCAGATTAAGGTCAAATATAATAGACCAACACTCCAGAACATGTGTAGTTCTTTATTTTGAGGTATCTGTAGGCACTGCTGCCTGGCATTTCATCACACCTCAATCTTCTTTCTACTGAGGCAGAATCACTCTCACACACTGTAAAACAATGTTGCTGCCGTGCACTCCAGGCAGTAAGCTGTAAATAAAACACACACATGCAGCCTGATCTTTCCCCCCCCCCTCCCTCTTTTAATGCCAAACACCAGCTGCAGAACAGTGTCACACTTATTAGTCATCCCATTGCCCCATGACACCCTCAGGTCAGAAGCACTCCACTTGTCTGAAGCTGAAAACACTCCTGGAGCACAAAGCTGCCAGAGGAATATCGACTGCAATTCCAAATCTAAACTAAATGCAGTGGTTACTGTGGCCTTTTCCACACTGCATCTCTGTGGCCAAGTTTTCCCATCCTGCATCGTTCAGTCATGTTGGGACAATTTGTTAAATAATGTAGAGGCACTTCATCATGGAGCAGCATTTGAGGTGATTTACAGTGCCAGCTTTTAGCAGCACACCTGTAAATTGCCATAAATAATGCTAACCCTTATTAAGGAGACATCAGGGTGCTTCCAGGCTGAGAGAATTAATGGGGAGGCAGTTGTGGATGGCACTGGGTGAAAGCACTGCCAGGTTCCAGCTGATTGGGTTGCTCTGATATACAGATCCCCTAACGTGCCCCACAGCCAGGTCTGAGTGTTTGAAGGGCAGAGTTGGGAAGGCATTTAGCAGCAGGGTGGTGTACAGAGATCAGGGATATTCTAGGCTTAAAGCACCTCTGGTTTTCTTGAGAGAGTAATAGGGCTTCTACAGATCAGCTGTTTGCAGCCAAGTTTCATTAGAAATAGCTCATCATCTTTACTTCTCATCTGTATTCAGCCTTCATTCAGCAGGTAGAGAGGTTAGCAAGGAGGGAAGGCTACAGAGCAAAGAAGACAGAGCAAAATCCCAGGGGATAGAGGCAGCAAACTCTGCTATCTCAAAGGCTGCTGACAGACACTCCCTAAGTGATCCTGCTTTGGCATGGGGGTTGGACCTGATGATCTCTTGAGGTCCCTTCCAACCTCTAGTACTGTGATACTGTGATAATCCTCCTAGGATGGTCAAGTTAGCAGCTCCTGGGTATTTCCTATGCTACTGAAAATCTGCTGTCCATTGGTTTCCTGTCTACCCAAACTGCTGGTGGTCAAGCTGCAGAGCTGAACTGGAGAATGGGTACAACTGGTGCCACTTGGTACCTTCCCCTGTCCCTTGCTGTGATCCTACAAAGGGCTGAGCAATCCTTGTGGGGCTGCACACCCTCAGCTCCCAAAGACTCCAGGCAGGGCTGTGGCCAGCCCTTCAGATCCTGCCCAGATTAGCTGGGCTTCAAAGCTGCTCTTGCTGCTCTTCATTGTCTTTCATGTGGCAATGAAACAAAGAGGTAACTACACTGTTCACCTCAGTGAAGCAAACTTACTTATTCAGCAGGGATGGGGACAGGGTACTGTGGGTACTAAATGGCTTTCTCACCTGTTGAGATTAATGCTTAGGAGGAGGAGCTTATTTCCTAAGGTTTCCTCTGCTTTCCAGCCATAGCTGTTGGGCTCCTTCATGCTCAGCACCACCCTTCAGTGATCTGTATACCTGGGTCAAAAGAAGACTCACACAAGGAAAGAATCATCAATGTATTTATTTGTTCACCTTCAGAGACAGCACATACATTCTTCTACTTGTAAGCACAAGTGTGGCAAAACCAGAGATGCTATGAACAAGTCACAGTTTGGAAAGAAAAACCAAACCCACTTCCCTCTCAAAGCTGAGTATTTAAGGCAGTTTGAATTTCTACCAGCAAGTAATGGACTAACAGAACAGTGGGGTTGGAAGGGACCTTTCAAGATCATATAGAATCACAGAACCATTGAGGTTGGAAAAGATCTCCAAGATTGTCAAGTCTAACCATCAACCCAACACCACCATGCCCACTAAACTATGTCCTAAAGTCCAACCCCTGGCTCAGGAGCAGGGACACCTTGCATTGTCTGGTTGTTCGCCAACAATTGTCTGGCTGCCAGTAAGAGCCAGGAGTCACCACAAGCTTTGTGGGAGGATGAAAGCAAGGCTGGAAAAGGTCATGGAAGTCTGAGCACTCCAGACTCAACTATTTCATTGTGATCCTTCTCAGAAAGAGAAGCTGAAAAGGGGAGGAGGTTCTTCACAGAGAGAGCTGTTAGCGTTGGAATGCGCTGCCCAGGGAGATGGTGGAGTCCCCATCCCTGGAGGTGTTCAAGAGGGGATTGGACGTGGCACTTGGTGCCATGGTCTAATCATGAGGTCTGTGGTGACAGGTTGGACTTGATGATCTTTGAGGTCTCTTCCAACCTTAGTGATACTCTGATACTGTGATTGTAACCACCCCCCCCCCCAAAATCCTTACTTGTTAGATTGCCAAACTGACCCTGTTCTTGCATGCCCGAAAGCTGGCATCTTGCAGCTGAGTAGCAAACTCACTTGTCCTTTTGCAGATAACGACAGGAGATAGTTTGGGATTTGAAAGCTTCAGCTCTACATAATCTTTATCCAGTTTGGAACATTACTGTGAGATAAGGCTGTACTAACAGGGTCTCCTTGACACTGCCAAAATTCTTCCATGCTTAGTTTAAGCCACACGGACATTGTCTGCTGTTGGCTGACACACAGTGCAGCACCTCGAGGACTCGGCGATATTAGTAACCAGAAGAAATTGTTTTGCACCAAGTGTCATCTAATTTTTTGGTGGAAATTCATCCTCATTCTCTTCTTTGTAGGAGCCATCTTCAGAAATAGCTGACTGAATCTTGGGACAAAGTCACAGAATCATAGAATGGCTTGAGTTGGAAGGAACCTTAAAGATCAGCTGGTTCCAGCCCCTCTGGTCTGGGCAGGGACACTTCCCACTAGACCAGGTTGAATCACAGGATGTCAGGGGCTGGAAGGGAGCTCAAAAGCTCATCCAGTCCAACCCCCCTGCCAGAGCAGGATTACCTATACCAGGTCACACAGGAACACATCCAGGCTTGGATGAAGCTTTGAGCAACCCTGAAGTGCACTACTTCTGAAGGCTGATGAGTTCTTGCTTCATGTGTGATAGCTTAAGACTTTATCCTCTCTCTTGCATGTCTTACATGTATATTGTTTTTTTCCCCAGTTGCTTCCTACTTTTTTTTTTCCTAGCAGAAAACTAAACTGTGGCTTTAGCAATGCCTATCATCAATCTTATTTATTCCACCTATTTCCAGGTAATTATATACAGTGTAGATCTCAGTCTACATTCAGATGGCCTATTAGAGATGGATGGATCCCTCCCAGGATGGCAATGACCTTCCTCTGCCTCAAACCTTAATGTTCTGAATGGTTTCATAGATGAAATACCTAATCTATCATCACCATTAACAAGATATGCCCTATTCATGGGCAGAAAACATGCTTTTCATTAGTCTACACAGAATCCTTTCCGAGGCCCAACCTTCCCCTCTACTATGACTTGTTGGTCAATACCATCTGGCACATCCATCTACTAAAACCCTCTTCAGAAAGCAGTGTTAAGTGCCAGTCTCACTTACCTTAGGCACCTACCTGTAGATTTGAGAGACATCAATACTACACTTCAGAACCACTCAGAGATTAATCTGCTGTACATGTTGGACAAGTCTTTGTTTGGAGCAGAGAGCTGGCATTATAGGCTCGATTGATTTGCCTCCTTTCCTAACTTCATTAGAGTCAGCTGTGCCTTTAATTTCTCCAAGCACACAACAAAACTTGTAACTGCAATTCACACTCCCTCATGAGCCCTCCTTTCTGATTGCAAAGTCTTTAGGGTCAAGGGATTAGAGGCTTTCTGGAAAAAACTTGGAGGAAGGATTGCAATGATAATGAAGCAGGCAGAGCAGAGAACAATTCTGTTCCATATCAGCAGGTCCTATTCCACCATATTTATGTGAGGGATGCTGTAGTTTCTTTAAGGACCTGCTGATATGGAACAGAATTATTCTCTGCTCTGCCTGCTTCATTATCATTGCAATCCAAGAGACAAAGGACAGAAGTTCCATTGTATTCATTTGAGCCCTGATCTCAGCAGATCTTAGAAGCAGGACTATGGCTGGCAAAAGCTCACCAAAGTAGAGCAAGCAGCTCTGGTAATTCAGTAAGTGGTGTTTTTTCTTCTGAAGAAGCACTGAGTTGATACTGCAGCCAAGCACTGTGCTTTCAGCTGGGTCATGCAAGGTGTTACACTGAGGCCAGCCCATGACCCATGGAGCTCTGATCACTTCTAAGAGCTCAGAGGTTTATTCCAGGGTATGTCCAAAAGTATGACGCATGGACCAACATTCTGCCTAACCTCCTTGCCCTGCTAAATTGAAGGGGAAAGCAAAGTCTGTGTTTTCCCACTGAAAAAGCCTGCAAGGAGAGGATCAGCAGCCTTCTACCAGACAGGCCAAATCCTTACTGGGATGGGAGGCAGGTACATTTAGCTCAATAAAGACTGTTTTTTCCTGGAGCTTCCTGACTCTGAAGAACACAACTTGCAGTTACACTTTTCAAAGATACTTTTTAAGTCATAGAGCTTCTAATAAAAATCAGGAGGCTTTTGTCATCCTGTAATAATGTGTGAGAGCTGATGCTCCAGAGGATTAATTTGTGACTGCTTTTCCCTCAGAAGTTGTCACTTAGTAACAAGGCCAACATTAGTGATGCTCCTGGATGCTGTTTAGTTTAACTGCACCGTAACTGTTGGGACAAGCACACAGAATGCTCAGTTGCTGCAGACATGGACATGAGGCTCATAAACCCTTAAGGATTTAGAAACCTGCCCTTTGATAATTTGCTTTTCTAGAATGTCTGCTTGGTTCATGCTGTTTTTCAAAATATTTATATATACACTGCAGATGACACCAAGTTAGGTGGAGTGTTGATCTACATGAGGGAAGGGAGGCTCTGCAGAGGGACTTGGATAGTTTGGATCCGTGGCCAGCGTTAATGGGATGAGCTCCAACAAGGTCAAATGCCAGGTCCTGCACTTGGGTCACAACAACCCCAAGCAATGCTCCAGGCTTGGGGCAGTGTGGCTGGAAAGCTGCTGGCAGAAAGGGACCTGGGGGTACTAATGGACAAGCAGATGAATAGGAGCCAGCAGTGTGCTCAGCTGGCCAAGAATGCAAATGGCCTCCTGGATAGGATTAGAAATGCTGTGTCCAGCAGGAGCAGGGAGGTGACTGGCCCCTGGTACTCAGCTCTGGGGAGGACACACCTTGAAGATTGTGGCCAGTTTTGGGCACTTCCATACAAGAGAGATGTGGAGGTGCTGGAGACAGTGCAGAGGAGGGCAAGGAAGCTGTGAAGGGCCTGGAGAATAAACCTGATGAAGAGCAACTGAAGGAGCTGGGGATGGTTAGTTTGGAAAAGAGGAGGCTGAGGGAAGACCTCATTGCTGTCTACAAGTACCTGAGAGGAGGTTGTGGAGAGGCTGGTGCTGGTCTCTTCTCCCAGGTAGTTAGTGATAGAACAAGAGGGAATGGCCTCAAGCTGTGACTGTGTAGGTTTAGACTGGGCATTAGGAAATGTTTTTCATGGCAAGAGTAGTCAGGCATTAGAATGTGCTGCCCAGGGAGGTGGTGGAATTACCAGCTCTGAACGTGTTTAAAAGTTGTTTGGATGTGGTGTTTGGGGATATGGTTTAGGGGTGAACCTTGTAGAGCAGGGTTAATGGTTGGACTTGGTGATCCTGAGGGTCTTTTCCAACCTGAATGTTTCTGTGATTCTGTGATTTACTACAAGGGATAAATTCATTCAATTCACCTCTCCTTCAGACAACATTTTGCTAAGAATTGCCAAATCCCTAAAAATAGCAACTTTTTAGAAGCAGTGATGCTATACTTAGCAGGATTAGAAGAGTTTGCAGATTAATGTGATGTTCAGGTATTATTTGCAAAACTGTGCTGGACTTAAATTATTTTTAATCTTTCATATCAATAGCTTTAATACATAAGGGGTAAGCTGGGTACAGTTATTGTGCTGGAATGTGTCCAGAGAAGGGCCACGAGGATGATCAGAGGGCTGGAGCTCCTCTGCTAAGGAGACAGACTGAGAGAGTTGGGGTTGTTCAGTCTGGAGAAGACTTTCTGTGAGGAAGTGCTTCCTAATATCCAACCTAAACCCTTTCTGTGAGGAAGTGCTTCCTAATATCCAACCTAATCCATTTCTGTGAGGAAGTGCTTCCTAATACCCAACCTAAACCCTTTCTGTGAGGAAGTGCTTCCTAATATCCAACCTAATCCATTTCTGTGAGGAAGTGCTTCCTAATATCCAGCCTAATCCATTTCTGTGAGGAAGTGCTTCCTAATATCCAGCCTAATCCATTTCTGTGAGGAAGTGCTTCCTAATATCCAACCTAATCCATTTCTGTGAGGAAGTGCTTCCTAATACCCAACCTAAACCCTTTCTGTGAGGAAGTGCTTCCTAATATCCAACCTAATCCATTTCTGTGAGGAATTGCTTCCTAATATCCAACCTAAACCCTTTCTGTGAGGAAGTGCTTCCTTATACCCAACCTAAACGTCCCCTGGCACAGCTTCATACTGTGCTCTCTTGTCCTGTCACCAGCTGCCTGGGAGACCTTCTTGGATCTATATTCAATAGACACAAAGGATGGTTAATATCTCAGCAGGAGGATTTTGACACTTTGGAAGACAACAAGCACCAGGGGCACAAAGTGCAAACTTTCTATTTCATATTGCTCTTTTCCTTTTGTATTTATTTCAGTGACACCTGCTATTTTTGGATGAAAACACGCAGCACACATTGAAGCCACACTTCAGTCGTGAAAGGGTTTGGAGCTGTCAGATCCTAACACTGCAGCACTGCACTTCCATTTAATGGATGCACTTCCCTACCAAAATTCCTAGTTTGTTGCATGACTCTTCAAGGATCTTCTTGTGCTCATTCCACATCTATCAGCTTCTGCTGAAAAACAGCAAGTAAAGGAAGTGTTGCAAGCTTGCACATCTACTTTGACATCAATATGCTTCACATTTGGGCTCATCACCTCTTTAACAGAGCTCTTTCTGTCTCAAAAGGCTTGTTTCTGCAAATGGAAAAGCAATTACATGATCAAAGGCAACTACATTATAAAACTGGGAAAACAAGTGAAAATAAAACCCATCTGAAGGAAGTATGATTCTGTGTATTTATGAGCAGGGAAAAGGTTTGACAAAGTAAACCAGAAATGATGTGCAACTGCAGGTCAAAATCAGGTTAAAGTTTGATTCCAAGGAGGTTTTGTAAAAGCCAGCACGTTGGATTATGGATGCAGAGCAAATACTGTACCAGGAAGCATCTAGAGGTGGTGTCTTTGGAAGAGGCTCATGGGGGGTTTGCAGCACTGTTTTCTTTATCAACTTCTGCTATTAAAAGAAAAGAAAAAAATGCATTAGTGCTTTAGATTTAGAACAGTCTTAAGAGTGAAAAAAGCCTCAAAGGTTTATTTGAAAAACATGTAATACAGGAAAAAAAGTCACAGGAGAAGGAAATCTAAGACAGAGGTGACACACATAAGAAATCCAAAAATACAGAATAGCAGGCTCACAGGATGTTAGGGGTAGGAAGGGATCTCAGGAGATCATCGAGTCCAATCCCCCTGCCAGAGTAGGACCATAGAATCCAGCACAGGTCACACAGGAATGCATCCAGATGGGGCTTGAAAGTCTCCAGAGAAGGAGACTCCACAACCTCTCTGGGGAGTCTGTTCCAGTGCACTGTGGCCCTCACAGTGGAGAAGTTCCTTCTCATGCTGAGGTGGAACCTCCTGTGCTGTAGTTTATATCCAGGGAATTCTGTTCTCATTTCTTGCACTCCCCTGCAGCAGTTCTCCAACAGGCTGGTTTTGCAGGATAGGTCCAGCTAGGACCAGCTGGGGATCTGAGAAGGAAGCTGCATTGGGGAGAAGGTGATGGCAAAGAGAGCACTGCAAGATGGCAGGCATTAAGAAGAGTATCCAGGGGAAGAAGTGCAAAGAGCAAGAGTGGGGTGAGGAATTGGGTAACCACCTCTCAATGGGGGGGTCCTTCTAATGGGAGCATTGGGAGGCTGTAGCTTAACTTTGCAGCTTTGAGGAGCCACATGCTTCTTTTGCTCCCATGACCTGTGATGCTCAGCCTTGCTCTTTCCCACACCAAACTGCCAGCTCCTAGCTGCACTTTCTGCTCTGTTTCCAGTGCTCTGCTCTCCAGCAGCATACCTTCTTCTGCCTAGTTGCAGCCATACCATCCCTGGGGGATTCACCTCCCCAGATGAAGAAAGTGCACATATGTCTAGTCCATCCCTGGCATTTTTTTGTGAAGTCTGTTCTCAAAGGCTTCTGGTGAAGGTCTTTTCACAACACCCCTAATCTCTCTGTTCCAATGGATCACAATCCTATAGCTCAATTTGTTCCCTAAGACTTAAGATAAATATTTATTGCAAATTAAGCTGATTTTTTTCTCTTGTTCTACATAAGGAGCAAAAGGAACACCATGCTCTTTTATAATAATTCCTTTTGGCTTGAGAGACTCTTTTCCTTGCTCTAATCTTCTCTTTTAGAGCCTCAGCAAATGGAGCCTCTTCAATATTTGAAAGGAGCTCACATTTTCTGACCTCTGGATAATCCTTGGCTCAACTTGTCACCACCTCGTTGCATTGTAATGCCTAAAACTGGACTTGGTCTGTCAGTCACAGCAATACTAATGGTGCTCATATGGCATCCTAATTAAACCCATGTCTCAAATAAAT
Source organism: Dryobates pubescens (assembly GCF_014839835.1). Classification (NCBI taxonomy): domain Eukaryota; kingdom Metazoa; phylum Chordata; class Aves; order Piciformes; family Picidae; genus Dryobates; species Dryobates pubescens. The sequence goes on from NC_071635.1 coordinate 14,934,466, forward strand.
ACATTAGAGATGATAAATAACATTCAAAGCAGTGTCTCTGCTGGGGCAATGTTTGCAACAGATGCAAACTACTGGACCACTCAAGACTCAATAAAACTTATGCTTTATCACATCATAGGCTTTATGAAGTGCAATTGCTAACTAGGGCTTCATCCAGAGTTGTAAGAAAGTAAGAGTAGGATGAATAAACCTATGGAGAATATCTGAGAATTAGCTTAAGTTATCACAGAATCATAGAATGGTCCAGGCTGGAAGGGACTTCCAAAGCTCATCCAGTCTGACCTCCCTGCAGTCAGCTTCACTTTGAATATCTCCAGGGAAGGAGCCTCAACCACCCCCCTGGGCAACCTGTTCCAGTGTTCCACCACCCTCACAGGAAAGAATGTCTTCCTAACATCCAATATAAATCTACTCTTCTCTAGTTTGAAGCCAATGCCCCTTGGTCCTGTCACTGCAGGCCTTTGCAAACAGTCTCTCTCCATCTTTCCTGCAGGCCTCCTTCAGCTACTGGATGGCTGCCATTAGGTCTCCCTGAAGCCTTCACATCTCCAGGCTGAACACCCCTACCTCCCTCAGCCTGTCCTCACAGCACAGTTGCTCCAACTCCCTGATCATTTTTGTGGCCCTTTTCTGGACCCTCTCCACCAGGTCCATGTCCTTCCTATACCTGTACACAGTACTCCAGGTGAGGTCTCACCAGAGCAAAGTGACAGAATCACCTCTTTGGATCTGCTGGCAATGCATCTTTTGAGGCAGCCCAGGATGTGCTTTGCCTTCTGTGCTGCAAGCTCACACTGCCTGCTCCTGTCCAGAATGAGACATGAAGCCTCATTCTGCATGAAGGTAACGTCTGCAGTAGTGGTTTACTCTGTGTTTAACAATGTAGTTGGGGATGGAGTAGGTGACCTTTAAAGGTTCTTTCCAGTCCAAAACATTCAATGAGTCTATGAATGCAGTTATTCCAGGTGACATTTTCTGTAACCAGACCTAAAGTCCATCAATGGAAATTCCTTTACTAGCAGACCACGTGTAAAATAAAAATCTAATAAAAGCTAATAGAGTACAAGGGGCTCTGCTCACTGCTGCACAGTCTGTGGCTTCTCAGCTCAGGAACTCAAACCCTGTGAAGAGGCTGGAAGCCTCACTCAGTTCAGAAGTGCTAACAAAGGGTCTGAGCTACTTTGCCTCACCCCAGCTTTACATCAGTCTAGTGTCATTTCTATTCCTAGTGGAAGTTCATCGTTGAAAGAAGGAGTGCAGGACAAGTGGGTGACTCAGCCACAGAATAATTAATATTGGAAAAGACCTCTAAGATCATCAAGTCCAAGCATCAACCCAACACCACCAAGCTACATTCCAAATTGCCACATCTACAAGTTTTTCGAACAGCTCCTGGGATGGTGACTCCCTGGGCAGCTTATTTCAATGCCTGCAATACAAAATGTGATCACAAGTCTCAAGCTGCACCAGGGGAGGTTTAGACTCAAAGTGAGGAGAAAGTTCTTCACAGAGAGAGTAATTCGTCATTGGAATGTGCTGCCCAGGGAGGTGGTGGAGTCACTGTCCCTGGAGGTGTTCAAGAGGAGATTTTGGATGTGGCCCTTGGTGCCATGGTCTAATTATGAGGTCTGTGGAGACAGGTTGGACTCGATGATCCTTGGGGTCTCTTCCAACCTTAGTTATACTGTGAGACTGTGATATGTATTGTAACTTCTATATTTGCAAGCAAATACACAGAAAACTGTGTCAACTCTTTACTTTGAGGGCGATGGAGCACTGGAGCAGGCTGCCTGCACAGGTTGTGAAGTCTCATCTGGAGATGTTTTGAGCCAGCAGTGTGCCCAGGTGGCCAAGAAGCCCAGTGGCATCCTGGCCTGCATCGAGAATAGTGTGGCCAGCAGGAGCAGGGAAGTCATTGTGCCCCTGTACTCAGCACTGGTTAGGCCACACCTTGAGTCCTGTGTCCAGTTCTGGGCTCCTCAATTTAAGAAGGACATTGAGAGTCTTGAATGTGTCCAGAGAAGGGCAGCGAGGCTGGGGAGAGGCCTTGAGCACAGCCTTATGAGGAGAGGCTGAGGGAGCTGGGGTTGTTTAGCCTGGAGAAGAGGAGGCTCAGGGGAGACCTTATTGCTGTCTACAACTGCCTGAAAGGTGGTTGTAGCCAGGAGGAGCTTGGTCTCTTCTCCCAGGCAACCAGCACCAGGACAAGAAGACACAGTCTCAAGCTGCACCAGGGGAAGTTTAGGCTGGAGGTGAGGAGAAAGTTCTTCCCAGAGAGAGTTGTTAGGCATTGGAATGAGCTGCCCAGGGAGGTGGTGGAGTCGCCATCCCTGGAGGTGTTCAAGAGAGGATTGGATGTGGCATTGGTGCCATGGTTTAGTGGTCATGAGGTGTTGGGTGACAGGTTGGACTTGATGATCTTTGAGGTCTTTTCCTACCTTGGTGATTCTATGATTCTAAAGCCTGCCTGGAAATGTTCCTGTGTAACCTGATCTGTGTGACCCTGCATTAGCAGGGGGATTAGACTAGATGGGGAATTACAGCATAAGTTATTGTTTTCTCATGTACCTTTCAGCCTTTTGCCTTTCCACTTGGACACCAAGCTATTATTGTCTGATTAACAGTTGCACCCTCCCAACAAATATGAAGGATATCAAGGATAACTGATGGAACACTGTTTGGCCTGTGTTATTTGTGAACAATAAAAGCATCTCATATTCATAATGCTAATCCACATACACCACCACAGATCACACCATCAAGCATTCTCCTTCTGTCTTATTGTGCTGTGCAAAGTGCTGAGATAAATATTAATATGCATTAATAGTATGTAAATACAATTAATCATAATAGGATGTTCCTGACATATTATGACTGCTGTTGATAAAACATAATTAAAACTGTCTTGCTGAATTTTCAGTGCAGCAAGAACAGAGCTGCCAGCTGTAGATGTTTTCCATGCACCCATCTAAAGGCTGTAACAGGAGAAAGCTAAGCAGAGCTGCTGGTCTTTTACATTGCATAACTACACAAGTGAAAAGGCATAGTAAGGCCACACCTCCCAAGATAGAGTAATCATTATCTCCAGACAGGACAGGAATTCTAGGCAGCATTCTCTCAAAGGATGATAAAATGAAGCAGGCAATACCTGTGTTCCTGAACTTGCATGCCCATGAAATGGGAAAGCACTCAAATCCAAATTTTGCACTGCTCAGAGAATGTTGCACTTCATCAAACAAGAACTACACTAAAAAGCTCCATGAACTTGCTGCAGTACCCCTGATTCAGTGACCACTGGGTGATGAATGGACATACCCCGCCTGCTGCTCTACCAAGGAGATTCCAGAAATGCAGAGAGCAGAGAATCTCAGGACTCCTCTCAGAATCACAGAAATATTCATGTTGGAAAAGACCCTCAGGATCACCGAGTCCAACCATTAACCCTGCTCTACAAGGTTCACCCCTAAACCATATCCCCAAGAGCCACATCCAAACAACCTTTAAACACCTCCAGGGCTGGTGACTCCACCACCTCCCTAGGCAGCACATTCCAATGCCTGATCACTCTTGCCATGGAAAAAACCTCTCCTAAGGCCCACTTTAAACCTACCCAGTCACAGCTTGAGGCCGTTCCTTCTTGTTCTATCACTAATTACCTGGGAGAAGAGACCAGCACCAGCCTCTCCACAACCTCCTCTCAGGTAGCTGTAGGCAGCAATGAGGTCTCCCCTCAGCCTCCTCTTCTCCAATCTAACCATCCCCAGCTCCTTCAGTTGCTCTTCATCAGGTTTATTCTCCAGGCCCTTCACAGCTTCCTTGCTCTCCTCTGCACTGTCTCCAGCACCTCCACATCTCTCTTGTATGGAAGTGCCCAAAACTGGCCACAATCTTCAAGGTGTGTCCTCCCCAGAGCTGAGTACCAGGGGCCAGTCACCTCCCTGCTCCTGCTGGACACAGCATTTCTAATCCCAGCCAGGATGCCTTTTGGCTTTCTTGGCCAGCTGGGCACACTGCTGGCTCATATTCAGTCCTCATAAGAGGTCTGTTGTTTTGGGCAGCTGAAACTGCTTTGAAGACAGCCCAAAGGCAATATTTTGAGATGACCAAAATGAGAAAGAAAGTAGCGTGCAGAAGGGGACCCAGAAAACAATTTTCACTCTCTCTTCCAATAAAACAATGAGGAAGGATATCCTGAAAGCAGCAAGTGGTGGGCTTGAAGACAAAGGAAAGGGCTCATTGTGCATTGCCAACAGGTACAGTTTGAAGGGGGAACTTTAGCCTGGTTCCTGACTGCAAAGACTGAAAGCAAAATTATTACCATTGGACACCATTTTAGATGGTGTTGGATGGTGGCTTGGACGCGATGATCTTGAAGGTCTCTTCCAACCTGGTCTATTCCATTCCATTGTATTCCATTCCATTCCATTCCATTCCATTCCATTCCATTCCATTCCATTCCATTCCATTCCATTCCATTGTATTCCATTCCATTCCATTCCATTCCATTCCATTCCATCCTATTCCATTGTATTCCATTCCATTCCATTCCATTCCATTCATAACAAAAATAATGCTAAGGTCTATAGAATTCATTGGCTTGCTAATGGGGTTATGGAATAGTGGCATAAAGAGCTCTTGCTCTCTTTTCTTCTTCTGTTGCTTCTGCTTGCAACTACTCTCTCTCTCATGGCCTTGCCAGGGGATCTCTGTTTGACTACTGTGTGAGGTAACAGGAAGGAGGGAGAGAGTGGGGGAGCAGGTGAATGGTCCCTCTGGATGGATCCAGGGGGGTCTAAAGAGTTACTGTATTGTTTATAATATATATATATATATACAGTACATATATTGTACACATTGTACATATTAAGTGCATTTCATATTTCTACATTTTAGTTTGCTTGTAAATAGAGCTTCATTTGCTTCTATCCCAAACCTTGCTAGTCTGATGATTTATTTTGGGGGTAGTTTCTCCAGATTAGCTGGGGGCTAATTTCAACCCACCACACCAATTCATCCTTGGAACTCCTTGCTGCAAGATGCTTAGGGTTCCCTACCGATCTGCAGGCTCAAGAAGTGACATGGCCAACAAAGAGAACACCCCATACCTCTTCCTGCTCTTCCACTAGAGCTCACTTCCTTGAGTGGCATAAAATCCTAGAATTCAGGGCCTCAAACAAAAGACAGCAGCAATGCTGATATATTTTAGCCTGTGCTTAGGTACACAAATGCAAACAAGAGCATATCTCCAACTGCTGGTATCTCTTACTACGTTGTACCTGCAAAAGCAGCAAGAGAAGGCAATGCAGTGTTTGCATTGCATCTGTTTTCCTTCAGCCCAATTCATTTCAAACCTTCAGACTTCATTAGAAGCCAATATTGTAGTTTTTTGCCACAAAAGAGAGAGAGAGAAGCAAGACTGTCTCACCATTCTCTTTACACCCTCCCCATGATTTGGATGATGGTGTTGGCATAATGCAGCTGATGAGATAGAAGCCATTACTGTAATCTAAAAACTGCTTCCACTTTTAAAGGTCATGCAGCTGTTTCCAGTTATACAACCTGTACAATGATGCAATGAAGCAGCAGTAAAGATAGAGCAGAAGATAATATGCCCACCAACAACAATGCATGTCCCACCCTTGCAGAAGATCTTCCTACTATTTTTTTTCCCCTCCTCTCTGCCTTGATAAATGAAAATTCACAGAATCACACAGAGAATTGCTATGGTTTGAAAAGACCTTCCAGATCATCATGGCCAAGCCAAAATGGATGCGGTGCTGCCTTTTATTTTTAAGGCAGATTGGTTCTACATGTTCAGCCATGTCCCCTGACTGGGGAATGGAGGCAGTTATCCTGAGTGGGATCACTCAGAATGGAGGCAGTTATCCTGACTGGTTTCAGTGGGAATAGGAACAGTTATCCAGACTGGTTTCACTGGGAATGGAGGCAGTTACCCTGATTGGGTTCACTTGAAATGGAGGCAGTTACCCTGATTGGGTTCACTTGGAATGGAGGCAGTTATCCTGACTGGGTTCACTGGGAATAGAAATAGTTATCCTGACTGGGTTCACTGGGAATGGAGGCATTTGTCCTGAGTGGATTCACTTGGAATGGAGGCAGTTATCCTGACTGGATTCATTGGGAAGGGAGGCAGTTATTCTGACTGGGTTCACTGGGAATGTAGACAGTTATCCTGACTGGTTTCACTGGGAATGGATGCAGTTATCCTGACAGGGTTCACTGGGAATGGAGGCAGCTGTACTTGGAGGTTTTATGAATATAAAGATTAATGAATTTGTACAATTTGGGCATGCAAAGCATTTTTATCAGGCATATTCCATTTAGAATAAACAGTAAACCATATATAAGGGTTGTGTCAAAGTTTACTGAATGGGGCCCTTGGTAGCTAATGCAACATTTCTCCAACAAATCAAAGGTATTGTTCTGTGCTCACATGAATATACAGTAGCCATTACCTTAAATTTAAAACTCACTGTGAGCAGCAAACACACTGTAGGGATATGAAGGCCATATTGTATCAGTGGGGTCTGCAGAGATTTTCTTCATATGGCTTTGCCTGGTTGAAATATATGTTGCAGTTGAAAGCTAAAGGGATTACTTTTGAATAGTCATCACAAAGGTTGATTATATTCGTATATCATTTAGCTGGACCCTGCAGGCTATTATTCCATTAGCTGTGCCGGCCCTGCACTGTCAAAAAGTTGATCATATAATGTAAAAAGGTTACATGCTCTGCTAAGGTATGGGAAGGAACTTGAAACAGCCATCTTTTAAGAGCACCACAGCTTTGCACTTGAAGGTAGATTGCATTTAAAACAAATATCCACGCAATGGAATAAATACAACAGCCCCACTTCTGTTTCCTGGTTTTTCCTGCTTTGAATAGGCCACGTGGAATTTGAGGAAGTTAATTGTACCAGGGAAGGCATTGGCTACAGAGTATTTTCTTTTCAACCTCAAAGCCAAAGAACTATAACTCCATACTGCTGCATCTTTCCATGAGAGGCTTACTGGAATTGTGTTTCTGGTGAAAAGGGTTTGCTGTCTGTGTTTCCCTTGCACATGCAAACACACACACACACACACTCACTCATTTTCTTTCAGTGCTTAATAAAATGGATCTTCAGATGGTTCCATTATGTGGCTGCCTTAATATTATTTTATGCTAAAACATGGACAGCACATTAGAGTGAAAGCATCTTACTGCTCCACAAGGCAGAGTAATCATGGGCTATCCCCAGACAGCAGATGCTCCCACTGGGGCAACGATGCCAACAACACAGGCTAATGAATCATGGTAGTTATTAATCATGGGGCATTTGTAAGAGCCATGTGGAATAGAGCTGAACCCTCACCATTAGAAAGGTTAGATGGTGAGACCGAGAAAAGGACAGGAGATGACCCAGCTGCATTTTAGAGTTCGTTCATGGGCAGGTATTTGCTTCAATGCCGTTGTGCCCATGCTTGCTTCAGCCTCTCAAAGCAGGCAGGAGAAGATGAACAACTTAGTCAGCTCGGTTCACTTGGCTTTCAGATCCTTGTAGGACAAGTTGGCAATAAATAAATAAATAAATGCATGCACACATACAAGACCCTTAGGGCTTATGGCCTAGTTAGAAACAAGATGGTGCTTCTTGATTAGACAAAGTGGCTTAATTTAGATTGTAAAAGCCAGAGTTGGTTCTCTTTCAGTACACCACATATATTATTCAGAGCAATGAATGAGCCTTTATGAGTACAAATGGGAGCCTTTAATGAACTACAGCAAGCATTTGAGCAGGTAGGTTTCTCTGAATAAAGGCTTTGCAGATGGGCAAATTTATGAATGAGTGGCAGAAATTATTCCATGTGCTTTTAAAGAGCCTACTCAGACTGTGGCACTGTAAGGAAAATGCAAGGTTTTTCTGGTTTGGATGAGAAAACCTAGTGGGAATATGAATCCCCCCTGCCTCTCTGTCTAATAGAATAGAATAGAATGGAATGGAACGGAATAGAATTAACCAGGTTGGAAGAGATCTTTGAGAACATTGAGTCCAACCTATCATCCAACACCATCTAATCAACTAAACCATGGCACCAAGCACCCCATCCAGTCTCTTCCTAAACACCTCCAGTGATGGTGACTCCACCACCTCCCTGGGCAGCACATTCCAATGGCCAGTCTCTCTTTCTATGAAGAACTTCTTTCGAACATCCAGCCTAAACCTCCCCTGGTGCAGCTTGAGACTGTCCTCTTGTTCTGGTGCTGGTTGCTTGAGAGAAGAGACCAATCCCCACCTGGCTACAACCTCCCTTCAGGGAGTTGTAGACAGCAAGAAGGTCTCCTCTGATCCTCCTCCTATCCAGGCTAAGCAACCCCAGCTCCCTCAGCCTCTCCTCATAGGGCTTGTGTTCCAAGCCCCTCCCCAGCTTTGTTGCCCTTCTCTGGACACCTTCCAGCAACTCAACATCTTTCCTAAACTGAAGACCCCAGAACTGGACACAGGACTCAAGGTGTGGCCTAACCAGTACTGAGTACAGGGGCAGAATGACTTCCCTGCTCCTGCTGGCCACACTGCTCCTGATGCAGGCCAGGATACCATTGGCCTTCTTGGCTAGCTGGGCACACTGCTGGCTCATATTTAGCCTACTATCAACCAGTAACCCCAGGTCCCTTTCTGCCTGGCTGCTCTGCAGCCACTCTGATCCCAGCCCTGCATCACTGCCTGGGGTTGGTGTGGCCAATGTGTAGAACCTGGCATTTAGATGTGTCAAACTTCTATTGTTTTCTTATTCATATTCAACATTCCTCGAGACAAGTTGATCTTCCTCTGTCACCTAGTATGGGCATGTGCCAGACATTTGCACAACAATGGAAATTTCTCTTGATCCTGTGGTTTTCAGTTCTGTTCGTTGAGAAAATGATACACAAGTCTGTGACAACACAGCACAGGGGCAGCTTTTGCACAAACCATTTGTTAAGCATCAGCTTTACAGAACAGCTCTCACAGGTCAGGCTGCTGACTGTAGGTAAAACCCTCCAGATCTTCTCAAGGTCAAAATCTGTCTTTTGTGCATCTGGAATGTAAAGATCACAAAAGCTCTACAGAAATTCCTGTGATGCAGAAAAATCAGCGTTGGAAAACAGTCGTCAAGGAGATTGCTTCAGACATGAAGAAACCTAACCAAGATTTATAGTTTATAGTTTCACCTTGCCTGTCAAGTTTATAGTATCATAGAATTGTTAGGGTTGGAAGACACCTCAAGGATCAGCTAGTTCCAACCCCCCTGCCATGGGCAGGGACATCTCACACCAGAGCAGGTTGCTCAGAACCACATCCAGCCTGGCCTTCAAAACCTCCAGGGATGAGGCTTCCACCACCTCCCTGGGCAACCTGTGCCAGTGTCTCACCACCCTCATGGGGAAGAACTTCTTCCTAACATCCAATCTGAATGTACCCACTTCTAGTTTTGCTCTATTCCCCCTAGTCCTATCATTACCTGAGATCCTAAAAAGTCCCTCACCAGCTTATGTGAAATCTAAACAGTTTAATGTTTCAATAGAGCATCTTATCTCTGTCTTTACTCCAACCCAGGGTCGGGAGAAACTAAGCAAATAATGCTTACAATTCCACATCTTGAAACTTTCCCAGTTCAAGGCAAAGCTTTCCAGCAACACAAAACAGGTGGTTAATCAAGGTTTCCACAGTGCAAAGGAGAATTCCCAGAAGGCACAGAGAAGGGTTTCTTTTCCTTCACCCCCAAGCTACATGAAGAATAAAGCTCACAACTGGAACCTGCTTGTTCTCTTCTAAAGACAGGACAAGCCCCGAAGGGAACTTTCACAGAGAGCAAAGTCCTGAGCAAAGCAGGGCTGCTTGCTTTCATGGTAGAAGCAGAACTCATCCTTGGCTACCCTGAGGAGTTGGTAAGGAAAGAATACAGATGCAATATAAAAACACTCTCCACTACCTCTATCTCTGCTGAGAACCATGAACCAGCAGTGAAGTCTGAGCTCAAAAGCTACTTAGAAATCCTCAGGAAAGAAAATCCTTATCTTGCCCACAGAACTGGAGAACTATTGCCACCATTTGTAGAGGTATTCACAGAATCAAACAGGTTGAAAGAGGCCTCAGAGATCATCAAGTCCAACCCTATAAGCCTATTCCTACAGGCTTTAATAAAAATGTGTGCATCATCATGATATGTGCACACAAGTTTTGAAGACACATCTTTAGAGCTAGGGCTGAAACCTAATCTCACTGCAAAGAGCAAGGGAGCAGTAAGCAGACTGGTGTTTCAGACAGCACAATGATTTAACAGGAGCAGCAGATTTGTTCCCAATCTGTGTGCAGAATTGTCAGCATCCCAATCATTGTAAAGTGAAGCAAGGCACACCAGGTGCTCAGTGAATAAGGACAACACAGCAGCTGTGAAAACACAAATTTCAGGCAAAGCAGCTATGCTTCTCTTGCTGCAGCCCAGGATGTGATTGGCTCTCTAGGCTGCAAGTGCACACTGCTGGCTCATATTGAGCTTGTCATCTACCAGCATCCCCAAGGCCTTTTCTTCAGGGCTGCTCTCCAGCCAGTCCCTGTCCAGCCTATATTGGTGCTTGGGATTGCCCCAACCCAGATACAGGACCTTGCACTTGGTCTTGTTGAACTTCATGAGGTTGTCATGGGCTCATCTCTAAAGCCTGTCCAGGTCCCTCTGGATGGATTCCTTCCCTCCTGCCTGTCTGCTGCACCACACAGCTTGGTGTCATCAGCAAACCTGCTGAGGGTGTATCAATGCCACTGTCCATGGCACCAACAAAGATGTTGAACACAACTGGTCCCAGTAATGATCCCTGTGGCACTCCACTTGTCACTGGCCTCCACTTGGACATGGACTCATTGACAGACATCCTTTGGGTGCAGCCATCAAGCCAGTTCTGCAGCCATTGAATGGTCCACCAACGGAATCCATCCTGTGCCAGCTTGGAGACCAGGATGTGATGTGGGACAGTGTCAAAGGCTTTCCTCAGGCCCAGGTAAATGATGTCAGTTGCTCGACCTTCATTTATTAATGTTGTGACCTTGTCATAGAAGGCCACCAGGTTTGTTAGGCAGGACCTTACTGTGGCCTTCCACTATCTGAGGGAGCCTACAAGAAAGCTGGGGAGGGACTACTTAGGGTGTCAGGCAATGATAAGACTGGGGGGAATGGAGCAAAACTAGAAATGGGTAGATTCAGATTGGATGTTAGAAAGAAGTTGTTCCCCATGACGGTGGTGAGACATGGGAACAGGTTGCCCAGGGAGGTGGTGGAAGCCTCATCCCTGGAGGTTTTTAAGGCCAGGCTGGATGTGGCTGTGAGCAACCTGATCTAGAGTGACATGTCCTTGCCCATGGCAGAGGGGTTGGAACTGGCTGATCCTTGAGGTCCCTTCCAACCCTAACAATTCTATGATTCTATGATTTGCCCTTGGTGAAGCCATGTTGACTGTACCCAATCACCTCTTTGTTATTCTTCTGCCTCAGCAGTGCCTCCAGGAGGATCTGCTCCATGATCTTACTGGGCACAGAGGTGAGACTGACTGGCCTATAGTCATCCTATTAATTGGTCACAGTATCACAGTATCACAGCATCACCAAGGTTGGAAGAGACCTCAAAGGTTATCGAGTCCAACCTGTCACCACAGACCTCATGACTAGACCATGGTACCAAGTGCCACATCCAATCCCTTCTTGAACACCTCCAGGGATGGTGACTCCACCACCTCCCTGGGCAGCACATTCCAATGATGTATGACTCTCTCAGTGAAGAACTTTCTCCTCACCTTGAGCCTAAACTTCCCCTGGTGCAGCTTGAGACTGTGTCCTCTTGTTCTGGTGGTGGTTGCCAGAGAGAAGAGACCAACCCCTTCCTGGCTACAACCACCTTTCAGGTAGTTGTAGAGAGCAATGAGGTCTCCACTGAGCCTCCAGGCTAAACAACCCCAGCTCCCTCAGCCTCTCCTCATAGGACTGTGCTCAAGGCCTCTCCCCAGCCTTGTTGCCCTTCTCTGGACACGTTCCAGTGTCTCAATGTCCTTCTTAAACTGAGGGGCCCAGAACTGGACACAGGACTCAAGGGGTGGCCTAACCAATGCAGAGTACAGGGGCACAAGGACTTCCCTGCTCCTGCTGGCCACACTATTCCTAACACAGCCCAGGATGCCATTGGCCTTCTTGGCCACCTTGGCACACTGCTGGCTCATGTTTAGGTGCCTGTCAATCAACACCCCCAGGTCCCTCTCTGTTTGGCAGCTCTCAGCCACTCTGACCCCAGCCTGTAGCTCTGCATGGGGTTGTTGTGGCCAAAGTGCAGCACTGGCACTTGGATTTGTTGAATGCCATCATATTTATACTCTGCCCATCCATTGATACTCATCCTATTAATTGATACCCATTAATTGATGCCCATCCCTTGATACTCATCCTATTAATTGATACGAGGGAGAAGCGACCAACCTGTACCCCACTACAACCTCAACGGATTCTTGCTGTATTCCCCCAAATCACTGCAGGCTTCATCCTATAAAACTTTTAAACACTCTGCCTGAGGGCCTGATTTATGCATTTACTATGCAACCTTTTTGCATGACTCCAGATAAAACCTCACACATTATCTTTTACTCATGCAGACATACTGCATGGAGTTCTGTCCAGCACTTGCTATGAAGGCCCCATTCAAAAGCTGCAAGTCAGGCCAGCAGGACAGTTGACAACTGCATTTTGTAAACACCACCTTCTACCCATTGAGCAAAACATGCCACTGAAGAGAAGAGCTCGGTATTTAAATCACTGCTAGTGTGTGATGTTTATGCAGCTTGATGTGTCTTCAAAGGATCTGGCTGCCAGAGAGTGCTTAGCACCCCTTTCTCTGGAATTCAGGTCCCTCAAAGGTGTCCCAAAGGGAGGGAAAGCTGGCAAGCTCAGATTACTTAAACACTTCCTCATGCTTAATTATATGCTATTAGCATACTGAGGTTCAAATACAGTATCAGAGTGCTCTGATTAGAAGTATCACTGATTTTAGTTCTTTTTGCTTTTATCTCTGCATTTTGACACGAGTGCTCTGTGTAATATTGCTGAGACAATTGTTGTGGAGACTTCATTCTTTATGTTCTGAGTTGGCTCTGCTGTTGTCTGGGCTCCAAAGGCTTACCTGCTCTTCTCTAATTATATGTAGGAGCACTTCTTTATGGTTGAGACTTCTTTATTGAAGCCTCTCCCGTGACTACTCCACCTGATAGCTGTTTACAATACGAGGCATCTATGAAGTAGTGTTAAGTTTTTGGTTGGTTGGTTTGTTGCTGGTTTATTTTTTTTGCCTGGGAAACAGTCTTCCAAGAGCTTAGCTAAAGATACCTTTTGGGTAGAGAAACTGAAGCCAGTGAAGCAGAGAAAATACAGCAATGCATCTGCTGTGGAAATAAAGCAAACACAAGAATGCCAGGGAGATGATTATTTTTTTCCCCCCTCCTTATCTGACTTCATTTTTACCTCTTCTAATGCATCTTAGGCATGAGTACATCCTCTCTGGCTAAGGGCATGTAAAGCAAGCATCTGGATGATTATGTTCCTTAAAGATACAGGATCCCTTCTGGAGGCATCACTTTCCTTGTAACTGAGGTATTCTGGGAGGAATATCATTCTAGCAGCTAAACCCCGCTTCTAAGATTGATGCAAAGTGCTCCTGCTTCTCTCTTAAAAACACCCAACCAACCAGCTGCTGGAAATTAAGGTCCCTATTTATGCAGGGTCCAACATATGGATCCATTATGGAGATCTGTCTATCTATCTATCTATCTATCTATCTATCTATCTATCTATCTATCTATCTATCTATCTATCTACTCTTTGCTCTGGTGAGACCCCACCTGGAGTACTGAATCCAGTTCTGGAGCCCCTATTACAAGAAGGATCTGGAGGTTCTGGAAGGTGTCCAGAGAAAGGCCACGAGGATGATCAGAGGGCTGGAGCTCCTCTCCTATGAGGACAGACTGAGGGAGTTGGGGCTGTTCAGTCTGGAGAAGAGAAGGCTCCAAGGAGACCTTATTGTGGCCTTCCAGTATCTGAGGGGGCCTCCAAGAAAGCTGGGGAGGGACTACTTAGGGTGCCAGGGAGTGACAGGACTGGGGGGAATGGAAAAATACTAGAAATAGGTAGATTCAGATTGGATGTTAGGAAGAGGTTCTTTCCCATAAGGGTGGTAAGACACTGGCACAGGTTGCCCAGAGAGGGGGTGGAAGCTTCACCCCTGGAGGTTTTTAACGCCAGGCTGGATGCGGCTGTGAGCAACCTGCTGTAGTGTGAGGTGTCCCTGCCCATAGCAGGGGGCTTGGAACTGGCTGATCCTTGAAGTCCCTTCCAACCCCGACAATTCTATGGTTCTATGATATAAAGCCATGTGAGATAACTCTCTCATGGACACTTTGAAGAAGCTTCTTCATCTTAGCTTTCCTTGCTGATTTTACCAGCTAAGTGAGATCAGACCTACTTCTCGTCACCAGACATGGACAACAAGACATTTCTTGGTCAAAGCAACCCTCCACAGTGGGATTCTCTCAGTTTTTGGATTGATGCCCCTGTTCATTCAGACAGCATGGGACAACTTGAAAGGCCACTACATGTCTTCTTCCATCTTTGCAGATAAGTAGAGAACTTCATCTTTCAGGCCAGTCATCCGCTTCTTTTGATGAGAAATAGATTCACATGAAAAAAAGATTACACTGAAAAATGGAAATGGATTTTCTGTTTTATTAGCAGTGGGCACAGGCCTTGTGAGCTACTTTAGAGAGTTATAGAACTACAGAGATTTTTAAGAACATGCCAGTAGAAGCTAGAATTTAAAAATAAATGCTCTGGCCAGTCTGGGCCAAATCCTCAAGTGGTTCAACCAATACAACTTCACTGAAGTCAGCTTTGCCAAATTGCTTCAAAAGAGGTCATTCTAGAAAGCATTGGCCTCCAGGAATTTGAAATTCACTTTGAGTGATGCCATGCAAACCACATTGTTTCGCTCTAGGAACAGCAGAGCTCAGAAACATCCACCAGGCTAACAAATGTCAGAAACCAGGAGACGCTGCCCTGTCACTCCGCTCCTGGACCGCAGTGCTAGGAGCATGTGGTAGAGATTTAATGAGGCTGAAGGGAGACATGGATTCTAGGGCTGAGGGAAGGAGAACAGACAGGTGTGAGAGACTAAATCTTGTCTCAACAAAGACAAAATCACCTTTGCTGCTTGCCCAGACAATAGCTGATGTGTATTGGGCAGAGACACTGGAAGGGCTCTCGGGAAGGTGCATAGATAAGGATTGCTCACCAGACTGCAGCTGTCCTGGAAATGGGCTCTGGAATATACACACCTAAAAACTGTATAAAAGATTTGAGCAACTACTGGCTCAGTAGAAGGAAAACACAGGGGAAAGAAAACACAGGAGAAGGAAAAGACCTGGACAAGGCTGTGCTGGGAATTAAAACGGAGAGAGTACCAGGAGAGAAAAATGACAGAGACATCACCATGGAGCCTGCAAGAAGCAGACCAAGAGCAACCCTCTCTCTTTGTCCTAAGTTCTGCCTGCTTCAACTCATGGAGCTGAAGAAGCTGCCCAGAGGAACACATCTCTTCTACAGGCAAAGCTGCAGCACCCTTCCTCTACAGACCCAACATCTCTACATCCAAAGCTGCAGCACCTTTCCTCCACAGACTCAAACTGTATTGGGGGGTAATGATTCCTTTCCTCTTCTCTCTCCCTCTTCTCTCCCTCACTCTCTATTCTCTCTCTCTCTCCTTCTGATCCATCCACTTTATTTATGTAATAAATAGCCTTGCTGTTGATATTTTGGCCTTGTTTGTGTCTCTGATTTCATAACATGGGAGTATTCAGAAGAACTGAGTCTCTTTCCCTCTCTGGACTGATACAGCAGGTGATCTGGATTCTTTTGGACCTTTCCTCCAACCATGATGCAAGAGATTGCCCATCCACAAGAAGGGTTGGATGGAGGAATCTGGAAACTCCAGGCCTGTCAGCCTGACCTCAGTGACAGGGAAAATGATGGAGCAGATTATCTTGGTGGCAATAACTGGGCACCTGAAGGATAGCCAAGGGATCAGGTCCAGCCAACACGGATTTAGGAAGGGCAGATCCTGCCTCTGCAACCTGATTTCCTTCTATGATCAGGTGACTGCCTGGTGGATGTGGGGCAGGCTGTGGATGTGGTCTACCTGGACTTCAGCAAGGCCTTTGACACCGTCCCCCACAGCAAACTCCTGGCCAAGCTGTCAGCTCGTGGCTTGGACAGCAGCTCTGAGCTGGGTTAGGAACTGGCTGAAGGGCCGAGCCCAGAGTGGTGGTGAATGGTGCCACAGCCAGCTGGCAGCCAGGCACCAGTGGTGTCCTCCCCTTTCACTTCTGTCCCTCACAAAGGCATCAGTGGAAGCTGAGGCAGATACCATTCCAGTTAACAGCTGCTACCAGTTTGAAATGCCTTCCTCGCTTGTGATAAATCATGTGAAGGCACCAGCTGAGAAAGGCAGAAAGAATTTTTCCCCAGGGCACAAGTCTGAGAGGAATTCTGGCAGAGATGGTTTGGTTTTTTTAGTGTTTAAACTCACAAAACCCTGCTCTGAAATCAGCATAGGTTTGGAAACAGCACAATTACCCCAAATTCATGAAGTGAATGTGGAACTTAAGATGTTTTCAGCTTATCTGAATCTGCTACTAACTGAGAGACCTGGGGCTGTTTAGCCTTCAGAAGCCCAGGCTGGGAGGGGAATCTTTGCAATGCTGATCAATGGTTAAAGGGTGGGGATCAAGAGGATGGGACTGGGCTCTTCTCACTGGTGCCCAGTGATAGGACAAGGGGCAATGGGCACAAACAGGTTTCAGCTGCACTTAAGGATAAACCTCTTTCCTGTGAGGGGAACGGGGTCCTGAACCAGGCTGCCCAGAGAGGTTGTGGAGTCTCCTTCTCTGGAGAGATTCCAACCCCACCTGGACATGACACTGTGCAACCTAGGTGCCTTAGTAGTGGGGTTACAGTATCACAGTATAACTAAGGTTGGAAGAGACCCCAAGGATCATCAAGTCCAACCTGTCTCGATAGACCTCATGACTAGATCATGGCACCAAGTGCCACGTTCAATCCCCTCTTGAACACCTCCAGGGACGGTGACTCCACCACCTCCCTGGGCAGCACATTCCAATGCCGAACGACTCGCTCAGTGAAGAACTTTCTCCTCACCTCCAGCCTAAACTTTCCCTGGCACAGCTTGAGACTGTGTCCTCTTCTTCTGGTGCTGGTTGCCTGGGAGAAGAGACCAACCCCTTCCTCGCTACAACCACCTTTCAGGTAGTTGTAGAGGGCAATGAGGTCACCCCTGATCCTTCTCTTCTCCAGGCTAAACAACCCCAGCTCCCTCAGCCTCTCCTCATAGGGCTTGTGCTCAAGGCCTCTCCCCAGCCTTGTTGCCCTTCTCTGGACACCTTCAAGTCTCTCAATGTCCTTCTTAAACTGAGGGCCCCAGAACTGGACACAGTACTCAAGGTGTGGCCTAACCAATGCAGAGTACAGGGTTGGACTAGATGATCTCCACAGGTCTCTTCCAACCCCCACCATTCAGTGATTCTTTGAAAGGTTTACTTGCCTGACTGCAAGTCTCTGCAGTCATCTGCTTGCTGTGGCTCTCTTTAATTCTTAATCTTTGCTTCTCTGTTTAATTCCTAGCTGCTTTAGAGACCTGTTGTAACACAGCAGTTAAAGAAAATATTCACATGTGCTGTTGGGCCTCCCTAAAGAGCACTAACTTGACACGTAGGCCATGACAGCTGGGCTTGGACTACTAAGAAATCTAATCCAGGGTTTCCATCATCTCAGTTGTTGCCTTTCTTTCATTACAGTTTGACTCAGCCCCTAATGGATTCAGCTTTAGAAAATCAGAAAAAGAGGAAAAGAAAGCAATTTATTCATGTTTCACCAGGGCTCACAGAAGACATGAAATTGCTCTAAAAATGCAAATTATTTTGTGCCACACAAGTGAGACTGGGCAGCTAAAGCTCTTAGAGGAAGGCTCTTTCCCAGGGCTAATGTTTTCATACCCAGAGATTGAATAAATCGATCCTTTATTACCACATCTCTCCCTTCCTCTCCTTTTTCTTCAGAAGAATGTAACAAAAGCTACCAAAGAGCCTTTTTTAATGCTGGGAAAACTGATTATGCCTGTTTAATTTTGGTTTTAATCCCAGGAATATCAAAACAAGCACCATAGCCACGTGTAGCAGCGATCAATATTTCTTGAGCAGCGAGCTGGTGGTAAAAAAACCCAAGGATTTAGTAAGAATCCAGGATGTAAAAGACTAATGTCCAAACTAAGCCCTTGTTAGTGTAATGTGCCTTTACACAAGCTCAACAGAAACTCAAAAGAAACTATATGCTTTGGGTTAGGAACTGGCTGGAGGGCCGAGCCCAGAGAGTGGTGGTGAATGGTGCCACAGCCAGCTGGCGGCCAGTCACCAGTGGTGTGCCCAGGGATCAGTGCTGGGCCCTATGCTCTTTAACATCTTCATTGATGATCTGGATGAGGGCATTGAGTCCATCAGCAGTAAATTTGCTGATGACACCAAGCTGGGGGCAGGAGTTGATCTGCTGGAGGGTAGAGGGGCTTTGCAGAGGGACCTCAACAGGCTGGGCAGATGGGCAGAGTCCAAGGGCAGGAGATTGAACACATCCAAGTGCCAGGGGCTGCACATTGGCCACAGCAACCCCAGGCAGTGCTACAGGCTGCGATCAGAGTGGCTGCAGAGCAGCCAGGCAGAGAGGGACCTGGGGGTGCTGGTTGATGGTTGGCTGAACATGAGCCTGCAGTGTTCCCAGGCCACCAAGAGGGCCAATGGCATCCTGGCCTGCATCAGGAACAGTGTGGCCAGCAGGAGCTGGGAGGTCATTGTGCCCCTGTACACTGCACTGGTTAGGCCACACCTTGAGTCCTGTGTCCAGTTCTGGGCCCTTCAGTTTAGGAAGGAGGTTGACTTGCTGGAGCATGTCCAGAGAAGGGCAACAAAGCTGGGGAGGGGTTTGGAACACAGCCCTGTGAGGAGAGGCTGAGGGAGCTGGGGTTGCTTAGCCTGGAGAAGAGGAGGCTCAGGGCAGACCTTCTTGCTGTCTACAACTCCCTGAAGGGAGGTTGTAGCCAGGTGGGGGTTGGTCTCTTCTCCCAGGCAACAAGTGCCAGAACAAGAGGACACAGAATCAACCTGCACCAGGGGAGGTTCAGACTGGATGTTAGGAAGAAATTCTTCATAGAGAGAGTGATTTGCCATTGGAATGTGCTGCCCATGGAGGTGGTGGAGTCACCATCATTGGAGGTGTTTAGGAGGAAACTTGAGAGGGTGCTTGGTGCCATGGGTTAGTTGATTAGGTGGTGCTGGATGATAGGTTGGACACGATGATCTTGAAGGTCTCTTCCAAACTGGTCTGGTCTGGTCTGGTCTATTCTATTCCATTCCATTCCATTCCATTCCATTCCATTCCATTCCATTCCATTTGATTTTATTCTATTGTATTTCAGAGGAGCAGAAATGGTTTACTTGCACTGCATCAAAAATGACCCCATAAGACCTTCTTTGCTGAGACAGTCCAGGTTTTTAATGTGAACATATGTTTTTAAAGGCTTTCTTGTCTTATGTCCAGTCATTCCTGTTAATTCATGGGGCAGCATACTGCAGATGTGCTCTCTTTGTTGTTGTTGTTGTTGTGGGGTTTTTTTTAATGTTACATAGAGCAAAAATTACATTTAACAAGTGTGAGGTTGGTCATAAAACATAAATAAAAATAGACTCTTAAAAGCTGGGAAATCACAAAGTGAAGCTATCAGTCATTCTTATTGAGAAGGGTGAGGACAATGTGAAATAAAAACTGCACATCCATGAGCAGACACTCCTAAACTGCCGGCACTTGGCTGCCATTTCACATTTTCTATTAGGCTGCTTTCATCACCCTGGTATCTCACAGAATCACAGAATCACCAAGGTTGCAAGAGACCTCAAAGATCATCAAGTCCAACCTGTCACCACAGACCTCATGACTAAACCACGGCACCAAGTGCCACGTCCAATCCCCTCTTGAACACCTCCAGGGATGGGGACTCCACCACCTCCCTGGGCAGCACATTCCAATGGCGAATGACTCTCTCAGTGAAGAACTTTCTCCTCACCTTGAGCCTAAACTTCCCCTGGTGCAGCTTGAGACTGTGTCCTCTTGTTCTGGTGCTGGTTGCTAGAGAGAAGAGACCAACCCCTTCCTGGCTACAACCACCTATCAGGGAGCTGGAGAGAGCAAGAAGGTCTGCCCTGAGCCTCCTCTTCTCCAGGCTAAGCAACCCCAGCTCCCTCAGTATTTAATTCTGTATGGTTTTACTCCTCCCTGAGTGCAGATGAGATGAGCAATACCTCTTCAAAAAAGAAAAGTTCTTTTCTATTTTTTCACTGACACTAAGCATCTTCATCCTTCATACACCAAGAGGAGCCAAGTACTATTATTATTCCCCAAATCACTTCTTCAGTTGGCATAAAATGGCATATTCAAAGACTTACTACAAAGGGTTTCTGATTGGAAGCTACTCTTAGAGATTTCCTACTGTATAAATTCAAGACAAGACATAGAACCAAAATGCCTTGTGAGGCTGCAAGGTCAGATTTCCTTTTATCAACACACAAGGGACAGACAGAAATGTTCCCATGGAGCACTCATCACTATCTGACACTACAAAAAATTGCTGTCTCACCTTAACCAAATAGATGGAGTGCACAAGAAGCCAGTAGTGACATTTTTAACACAGTCTGAATCCTTCCCCAAAGTGGGCAAAACACAATCCCAGCATCAGCCCTCTTACTTGGGAAGTTCCACAAGGATTATTTCTTTACAACACTTTGGTACAGCTATGAAAGGGAAGGAGCACATTAGACAGCACCCAACACCAGCAACATGCAAGAGACCTGCACAGACCAAGAGGCTTGAAGCACAACTGAAGGCCTCACTTTCATGTGTTAATGATAATGGTATCTGTTTCAGACCAGCACAACTACATCCATCTGCATGTTGGGTAAATCACTCCTCAGTTTTGTTCAATAGAATCACAGAATCAACCAAGTTGGAAGAGACCTCCAAGATAATCAAGTCCAAATGATCACCCAAACCTAACTAATCAACAAGACCACGGCACTAAGTGCCTCATCCAGGCTTTTCTTAAACACCTCCAGGGAGGTTGACCCCACCAACTCCCTGGGCAGCCCATCCCAATGAGCAATCTCTCTTTCTGTGAGAAACTTCTTTCTAAGATCAAGCCTAAACTTCCCCTTGCACAGCTTGAGACTGTGTCCTCTTGTTCTGGTGCTGGGTGTCTGGGAGAAGAGACCAACCCCCACTTGGCTACAACCTCCCTTCAGGTAGTAGTAGAGAGCAAGAAGGTCTCCCCTGAGCCTCCTCTTCTCCAGGCTGAACACCCCCAGCTCCCTCAGCCTCTCCTCAGAGGGCTGTGCTCCAGACCCCTCACCAACTTTCTTACTATTCATTATTTCAGATGTCTACGTGAAATTCAGGGAGAGGAGGAATTCTGTGGGCTTCTAGGATGTTGTTATTTAGAGGCTGCCAAGTAAATTCACCTACATTAGAGACTTCTCACATACAGCTCTTTTGGGTGTATTTACACTCATAGTATTGTTTGTAATGGCAAAAAAGCTTCACAATTAATAATCACATGAAAAGGTAGGTTTAGTATGAAATTGGTTTCCCTATTGTGTAGGAAAAACATGTCACAGGGAGCAATATTTACAGCTCAGTTCCCTGGGAGCTTTTAAGTAATGCTGTTACCAACCAAAGGATTTTATTATAACTTATTCTGAAGTTTAATTACACACACATACACACAAAGGATTTACAAATACATAAAGACTATGGCTACTGGCATTTTAAAAGCAGTTGCGGTACAGAAGCCTGAATTATGTGAGAGATTTCTTTGGAAGAGGCATGAATCTCTTTATGGGCAGCTAAACTTGATTAAGATGATGTAAATTAATTCTTTTGGACACAATATGTTTGCTAAGGAAATTTCTACAGTGAAAGTAAGGATAAACAAAAAATGTGAGCTGCATCACTGCTGGACTAGTGGTTGAGGTCTGGACTGAATCCTGACTTTGTGAAACCGTGAAAGTCTCCTCTTTAATATCTTCATTGATGATCTGGATGAGGGGATTGAGTTAGTCATGCAGATGACACCAAGCTGGGAGCAGATGCTGATCTGTTAGAGGGTGGAAGGGCTCTGCAGAGGGACCTCAACTAACTGGACAGATTGGCAGACTCCAACAAGATGACATTCAACAAATCCAAGTGCTGGGTGCTGCACTTTGGCCACAATAACCCCATGCAGAGCTACAGGCTGGGGTCAGAGTGGCTGAGAGCTGCCAAACAGAAAGGGACCTGGGGGTGCTGATTGACAGCCGCCTAAACATGAGCCAGCAGTGTGCCCAGGTGGCCAAGAAGGCCAGTGGCATTCTGGCCTGCATCAAGAATAGTGTGGCCAGCAGGAGCAGGGAAGTCATTGTGCCCCTGTACTCAGCATTGGTTAGGCCACACCTTGAGTCCTGTGTCCAGTTCTGGGCCCCTCAGTTTACGAAAGATGTTGACTTGCTGGAAGGTGTCCAGAGAAGGGCAACAAAGCTGGGGAGGGGTTTGGAGCACAGCCCTGTGAGGAGAGGCTGAGGGAGCTGGGCTTGCTTAGACTGGAGAAGAGGAGGCTTGGGGGAGACCTATTGCTGTCTACAACTACCTGAAGGGAGGTTGGAGCCAGGTGGGGGTTGGTCTTTTCTCCCAGGCAACCAGCACCAGAACAAGAGGACACAGTCTCAAACTGCACCAGTGGAGGTTTAGGCTGGAGGTGAGGAAAAAGTTCTTCACTGAGAGAGTTGTTAGCCATTGGAATGTGCTGCCCAGGGAGGTGGTGGAGTCCCCATCCCTGGAGGTGTTCAAGAGGGGATTGGACGTGGCACTTGGTGCCATGGTTTAGTCATGAGGTCTGTGGTGACAGGTTGGACTTGATGATCTTTGAGGTCTCTTCCATCCTTGGTGTTTCTGTGATTCTTTAACCACTGTGATCATGGTTGGAATTTTAATAACACAGAAGGTTGAAGAGCTCTAATGCTTGGGTTTTTTTTTTTAGGGTTTCTTCCAAAGTTCACTACTTTTAGGTCCTGACTTAAACTTACCAATGAGCCAGTTCACTTAAAAAACAAACCAGAAAATGTGTTCTTGTGTCAACATTATCCTCTAATGTAAAAAGATAGGAAAAAAAGGAGAAAGGATAACTCTGTGCCTTTCCCCCCACCTTTTTCCCCCCATTTGTTTGGGTTTTTTTGTGGGTATCTTTTTGTTTGGTTGGTTGTTTTTTTTTGCATGGTTACTTGTTGGTTTCTCTTTTTCTTTTCCCCCCACTAAAATACACACACAAAGAGTTAAAAGGGAACTCAAGGAATAAAAGATAACAGCAGAAGAGCAAAATGTATTCCTGGGATGGTGGTGACTAAAGGAGACCTCCAGCAGAGATCTACACGTTGGCATCTTGATGTTCTGGGTAAGAGTGAGAGGAACAGTCCCACACTGAAACACCACTGCAGAAGGATTAGAAGAAACTGAGAAATTATTTGGATAAGAAAGAGGCATTTGCTCAAGATGTTTAAAGGACACATATGATGAGGTGTTAGAAAGTAGCCCTGAGGAAAAGGGCTTGGGGGTGCAGATGGCTGAGAAGCTGGACAGGAGCAGGCAGTGTGAGCTTGCAGCCCAGAAGGCAAAGCACATCCTGGGCTGCATCCAAAGCAGCATTGCCAGCAGATCCAGAGAGGTGATTCTGCCACTCTGCTCTACTCTGTTGAGACCTCAGCTGGAGTACTGTGTACAGCTCTGGAACCCTCAATATAGGAAGGACATGGACCTGATGGAGAGGTTCCAGAGGAGGGCCACGAAAATGATCAGGGGGTTGGAGCAACTGTGCTGTGAGGACAGGTTGAGGGAGCTGGGGGTGTTCAGCCTGGAGAAGTGAAGGCTTCAGGGAGACCTAATGGCAGCCTTCCAGTACCTGAAGGAGGCCTGCAGGAAGGATGGGGAGACTGCTTGCAAAGGCCTGCAGTGACAGGTCGAAAGGGAACAGCTTTAAGCTGGGGAAGAGCAGATTTAGATTGGATATCAGGAAGAAGTTTTTTACTCTGAGGGTGGTGGATCACTGGAAGAGGTTGACCAGGGGGGTGGATGAAGCTCCTTCCCTGAAGATATTCAAGGTGAGGCTCAAACAAGCTCTGGGCAACCTGATCTAGTTGGGGATGTCCCTGCTGACTGTGGGGAGGCCAGACTGGGTGAGCTTTGGAGGTCCCTTCCAGCAAGGACCATTCTATGATTCTATGCAGGTGTCACTTCAATCAGAATACAAACCAGAAGAATATGGAAGTGCTAAATAAGATATTAATTAAACCCAAAAATGTTCCATGAGAGGAGAGAGCAGTAAAAATCTGACTTCCACACAGGGCAAATTAGCCACAATGCTGATAAAGGATATAATGACAGATAAGTGAATTAAAATGTTGTAATGAGGGAAAGAAATCAAGACAGCTCTTTGCAGAGGTCTCCTGAGATTATTGTTCTTTCGAGGAATGCATGAGGAACTCATGCATGAATATTACCTAGCTGATTAGATTCCCAGAATGCTTCAGGTATCTTCTCTGAGTTAATAACTAGTTAAAGTAGAAACTAAAGGTAAGAAGAGATGGATTGATTTTTCACCTTCACAGCAGCGAATGCAACGGGAGATTGAATTCCAAGGCAGAATCTGCGCAGTTAGACATAAAATACAGCAGCACAACATGTTAGTGAACAGCCAAGTGACAAAGCCTGCTGCTGATACAAAATCACACAGGGCAATCAGAACCAAAACTTTAAAGGATTTCAAAAAGGTTTTGTAAGTGGGCAATGAAGCATCAGAGGAAAGGCACTGCTGATAAATGCAAACTAATGCACACAAGGGAAAGAGATTGCAAGCTTCAGCTTGACAGAAAGGTGACTGAGAGTGGGATACAAAGGGATGGCTGTTGTCATGAGTGCCATGGAAGAGGAGTGACAAGTGATAATTCACTAATTCACATGGAGCAAAAGCTGAGGGGCAACAACTGAAACTGCAAAAGAAGGGGTTAAAGACAGAGTGAAGGGAGCCTTATTTTAGCTGTGAAATTCAATGAGGTGTCTTGGTTGCCAAAGGTGTGCAACACCTAGAAATGCACCAAACAAATTCATGGACAAGCCCTTTCAAATACAGTGGGGTTTACATTCAGCTTCTTTAGAAAGCCCCTAAGTTGCAGGCTGCTGAAGATGTAGAGAGAACACCAGACAAGTATTGCTTCCAAATTTCCTGTTCTTACATTTTTTTCCTACTCTATTAGCCACTGCTAGGCTGCTACCAGAGTAGACAGACCTTTGATCTGTCCTATTACACTCTTTTTTTTCAGTGACTGTTGAAAAATCATGATCTCTCTTAATGGAGATTGCATAAAGGTTAACATAAAAAAACCCCTTATGTAGGAACTCTTCTAATTGTCTCCTGTATGAAATTTGACTTAACTTACCTTGGCTAAACACTATCCCAATGCTTTCATCATTCTCTGTATTTCACATTTTAGAGTCCAGAGGAGGGCCACAAAGATGACCAAGGGGCAGGAATACTTTTTTTTCTGGGAGGATAGGCTGAAAGAATTTGTGTCATTCTGCCTGGAGAAGAGAAAGGCTCTGGAGAACCACAGAAGCATGGAATCAACCAGGTTGGAAAAGACCTATTACCCAATACCTAACACCTCCTCACAACTAAACCATGGCTCCAGGTGCCACATCCAATCCTTTTTTGAACATGTCTAGGGATAGTGACTCCACCACCTCCCTGGGCAGCTCATTCCAGTGGCAAATTACTCTTTCTGTGAAGAACTTTCTCCTCACCTCAAGAGACCATAATGAGGACTTCCAGTATGTAAAAGGGGTCTACAGAAAAGTTGGTGAGGGACTCTCTGTCAAGGAGAGCAGTGATAGGATGAGGGGTAACGGTTTCAAAGTGAAAGAGGGTTGGTTTAGATTAGATACCAGGAAGCAAGTCTGCCCTCTGAGGGTGGTGAGGTAGTGGAACAGGTTGCTCAGAGAAATTGTGAAGGCTCCAACCCTGGATGCATTGAAAGCCAGGTTGAACAGGGCCTTGAACAAGCTGAGGTAGTAGGAGGTGTCCCTGCCCACAGCAGGAGAACTGGAACTAGATGATCTTAAAGGCCCCTTCCAACCCAATCCATTCTATGATTCTATTATCTTTTTGGCTACTAAAACTCACTCCATTAAGCCTGACATTTTCTGAGCATTAATACCTATTTGGCCTCCATTCAGCAGCTACCAACAAATGATGGCTTCTGAGTGCTGATCTTTCCAAGAGTGTCACTTGCAAAAATAACACTGATTCTACCTGTCATGCTACCTTAGAGAAAACCAGACTGGGTTTGCTAAAGTTTCAATCAACAGCAGAGTATCACAGCATTGTCATACAAAGACTGGACATTAAACTCTTCTCTCAGCACTGTACCAAAGAGCTGGATCCCTTGCTTTAGGAGATCCTGCCTCTCCAACCTGATCTCCTTCTATGCCCAGGTGACTGCCTGGTGGATGTGGGGCAAGCTGTGGATGTAGTCTACCTGGATTTCAGCAAGGCCTTTGACACCATCCCCCACAGCAAACTGCTGGCCAAGATGTCAGCCCCTGGCTGGGACAGCAGCTCTGAGCTGGGTTAGGAGCTGGCTGGAGGCTGAGCCCACAGAGTGGTGGTGAATGGTGCCACAGCCAGCTGGCAGCCAGGCACCAGTGGTGTCCCTCAGAGATCAGTGCTGGGCCATATGCTCTTTAATATCTTCATTGATGATCTGGATGAGGGGATTGGGTCAGTCAACAGTAAATTTGCAGATGACACCAAGCTGGGAGCAGATGTTGATCTGTTGGAGGGTGGATGGCCTCTGCAGAGGGACCTCAACCAACTGGACAGATTGGCAGAGTCCAACAAGATGACATTCAACAAGTCCAAGTGCCAGGTGCAGCACTTTGGCCACAACAACCCCATGCAGAGCTACAGGCTAGGGTCAGAGTGGCTGAGAGCTGCCAAACAGAAAGGGACCTGGGGGTGCTGATTGACAGCTGCCTAAACATGAGCCAGCAGTGTGCCCAGGTGGCCAAGAAAGCAAATGGCATCCTGGCCTGCATCAAGAATAGTGTGGCCAGCAGGAGTAGGGAAGTCATTCTGCCCCTGTACTCTGCATTGGTTAGGTCACACCTTGAGTCCTGTGTCCAGTTCTGGGCTCCTGAATTTAAGAAGGACATTGAGAGTCTTGAAGGTGTCCAGAGAAGGGCAAAGAGGTTGGGGAGAGGCCTCGAGCACAGCTCTGTGAGGAGAGGCTGAGGGAGCTGGGGTTGCTTAGCCTGAAGAAGAGGAGGCTCAGGGGAGACCTTCTTGCTCTCTACAACTACCTGAAAGGTGGTTGTAGCCAGGAAGGGGTTGGTCTCTTCTCTCAAGCAACCAGCACCAGAACAAGAGGACACAGTCTCAAGCTGCACCAGGGGAAGTTTAGGCTCAAGGTGAGGAGAAAGTTCTTCACTGAGAGAGCTGTTAGCCATTGGGATGTGCTGCCCAGGGAGGTGGTGGAGTCACCGTCCCTGGAGGAGTTCAAGAGGGGATTGGATGTGGCACTTGGTGCCATGGTTTGGTCATGGGGTCCGTGGTGACAGGTTGGACTTGATGATCTTTGAGGTCTCTTCCAACCTTGGTGGTTCTGTGATTCTGTGAAACTGGGAGCACGCTACTAGTCACTAAAAAAAAACCCTCAGCCCCAAAATTGGTACTTAAAACCAGCAGCCCCATTTCCTAGAGCAAGTGGAGTTTACAGGCTACTCTTCAGCTTGCAGATCATCTGCAGCAGCCCTGTGGGAAGATGGGGTTTCATAAATAAAATATTTGTGAACAGCAGTAGTCACAGCATTATTACAAAGCCCTCCCCCCCCCCAAATAAAGATATCAAAGGGCACTGTTGCATGTGTTGAGCAAGAAGTCTGCTTCTCTTTCTTTTTGTTTTTATTCTTTCCCCCCACGCCCCCCTTGAACAGTTCTGTACTCCTGTATCATGCCCAGAATAAAAAGGATTTTTAAGGTAGTTTAAAATACAGTGCAGGACACAGTGCTTAAAAGCTGGGGATATGACTCTTGTGTACATATGGAACTAGTTTTGCCTACCGAAGCGTTTGTGGTGGTGACCATTTGTACATAATTTGCACTAGAATGAAGACACATTCTGAAGTCACTGCTTACACTCTACCTATTTATTTGGTGGTTTGGTTTTTGTTTTTTTTTTCCCCAGGGGAAAAGTGAAAGGTTAAGGCAAAGATTGAAGAAATGAGGCAAATCATCCTTGAATTTGGCAAGTGCCTGTGCTCCCAGGCGTTCGCACACACACAGGCTCTTGCTCGTGTTCCCTCATTCAGCCCATCCTAAAGCAACTGTGGCAGGACCATGAAGCAGAGTATGAGTAAACAAGTCTGCAGGCAATTAAATATCTGGATGAGAAGCTCAACACCAGGCACCAGCGTGCACTTGCAGCCCAGAAAGCCAATTGTACCCTGTGCAGCAGCAAGAGAAGTGTGGCCAGCAGGGCCAGGGAGGTGATTCTCCCCCTCTGCTCCACTCTGCTGAGACCCCACCTGGAGTACTGCATCCAGTTCTGGAGCCTCTATTACAGGAAGGATCTGGAGATGCTGGAGGGTGTCCAGAGAAGGGCCATGAGGATTAGCAGAGGGCTGGAGCTGCTCTGCTATGAAGATAGACTGAGGGAGTTGGGACTATTCAGTCTGGAGAAGAGAAGGCTCTGAGGAGACCTAATTGTGGTCTTGCAGTATCTGAGGGGGGCTACAAGAAAGCTGGGGAGGGACTTCTGAGGGTGTCAGGGAGTGATAGGACTGGTGGGAATGGAGCAAAGCTAGACATGGGTAGATTCAGATTGGATGTTAGGAAGAAGTTCTTCCCCATGAGGGTGGTGAGAGACTGGCACAGGTTGCCCAGGGAGGTGGTAGAAGCCTCATCCCTGAAGGTTTTTCAGGCCAGGCTGGATGTGGCTGTGAACAACCTGATGTAGTGTGAGTGGGGTTGGAACTGGCTGATCCTTGAGGTCCCTTCCAACCCTAACAATTCTATGATTCTAAAGAATGCCAGACACAGAGGTGGTAATACAATGTGATGTGCAATCTTAGTTCTTTGTAAACAGAGCATTACACCGAGTTGATTCATGTGTAAAGTGTGGATGATCCAAGAGCATGCACTGGGATTAAACATTTCTACCAGACCTGCACATCATTTAAGTAAAACCTGGCAGGGTTTTTAATCCTTTACAGCACTGCTACTGCATCGCAGTGCAGACCTTCAGAGATGCTATCACTGGGACAAACACAAATACCTGTATTGATCCTCCCACACAATGTCATTATCTGCAATCAAAGACTGGAAAATATAGCTGAGCCTCCATTCTGCATGACCACCAAGCATAAATCCTGTGGGTGGTAGTAATTTATATCCCAATTTTATGGCAATCTTGGGGAATTTTTAGGGTGAAACACCATGCAAACAGAAATGATTGCAAGTCAATCGATTTGCATGCCGGTTTGGGCAGGGTTTTTTTCCACAGGCTCTCTGGATCTCATGAAGTTACTGGGAGCAGTATTCCCCAAAATCCTAATTTTCATCTGCTCTACTAATCATAGAATCATAGAACCAATAAGGTTGGAAGAGACCTCAAAGATCATCAAGTCCAACCTGTCACCACAGATCTCATGACTACTAACCCATGGCACCAAGTGCCACGTCCAATCCTCTCTTGAACACCTCCAGGGATGGGGACTCCACCACCTCCCTGCGCAGCACATTCCAATGGCGAATGACTCCCTCAGTGAAGAACTTTCTCCTCACCTCAAGCCTAAACTTCCCCTGGTGCAGCTTGAGACTGTGTCCTCTTGTTCTGGTGCTGCTTGCCTGGGAGAAGAGACCAATCCCCTCCAGGCTGCAACCTCCCTTCAGGTAGTTGTAGACAGCAATGAGGTCTCCCCTGAGCCTCCTCTTCTCCAGGCTAAACAATCCCAGCTCCCTCAGCCTCTCCTCACAGGGCTGTGCTCAAGGCCTCTCCCCAGCCTCGTTGCCATTTTCTGGACACATTCAAGAGTCTCAAAGTCCTTCTTAAATTGAGGGGCCCAGAACTGGCACAGGACTCAAGGTGTGGCCTAACCAGTGCTGAGCACAGGGCACAATGACTTCCCTGCTCCTGCTAGCCACACTATTTCTGATGCAGACCAGGATGTCATTGGCTTTCTTTGCCACCTGGGCACACTGCTGGCTCATGTTCAGCCTCCTATCAACCAGCACCCCCAGGTCCCTCTCTGCCTGGCTGCTCTCCAGCCACTCCAACCCCAGCCTGTAGCACTGCATGGGGTTGTTGTGGCCAAAGTGCAGCCCCTGGCACTTGGACTTGTTGAATGCCATCCTGTTGGACTTTGCTCATCTGTTCAGTCGGTCGAGGTCCCTCTGCAGAGCCCTTCCACCCTCCATCAGATCAATATCTGCTCCCAACTTGGTGTCATCTGCAAATTTACTGATGATGGACTCAATCCCCTCATCCAGATCATCAGTGGTATCACCTCCTGGTTTTGGGCTGATTGTGTATGCTGGCAGGGCTATCCTTGTGGTTTCAATGCTGCATCACTGGAACTGTTTAAAAAGAGACTGCATGAGGCACTTAGTGCCATGGTTTAGTTGATTAGATGGTGTTGGGTGATAGGTTGGACTTGATGATCTCAAAGGTCTTTTCCAACCTGGTTAATTCTGTAGCTGTATAAAACACAGGCATTGCTATGTCCATCCTCTAGCAATCTTAGTATCTGCAGAACTAGTTGAGCAAGCTCCCACTGCAGGAATGTTGCTGGTGTGTATTTCAGTGCTGAGACAGGAACTGTGCAGAAGATTCCTGGATTATACTGTCTGAACTGAGGGTCAGAGCTGCCTTGTATTCCTTGGGGTAGGATGTGGGAGTTGGAGAAGACCTTAGCTGAGCCTCATCCCTAAATGTTGGCTCTTTTTTTTTCCAACCAGACTTGTGCCTGTTGTTCCCCTTTCACTTACTCCAGCTTTGGTGTAGTGTAGTATACATAATTTAAATAACCAGGGAATCTCTCTGGGCTCAAAACCACCTGCTGGCTTATATTAGCTAATTAATGGTGATTTATCCAAGTTACTAATTTGAGTGGAGCTGATTGCCTTTAGGAATTTTGAGAACGCTGTCAGAATTTTGATTATAATTATGCTTATTTGATGGGCAGTCTACTTGAAATACTTTTAGAAAAAGGAGAATAAATTGCCTGCCAGCTGATTTTCAACAGTGCCAAATAAATGACTTGGTGCTGGTTGCTGCTTGAGATCACGTATTTAGGTGGTTTGTTTACTCTGCCGCTACTCAATTTCGTCTCTGTCTGGCTCCCTATCATTTTCTCTTTTCTATTAGGGTTTATTTGCCTAGCTTTGAAACAGTGCCTGCTTGAAAAATAGTCCTGATCTCCAACCTGCAGAGCTTAATCATTTTCACAAAAACTAATATAGCAGATTCATTTTAGCCAAACTTCTCTGTCATGCTGACCTGATTCCCAGGGCCTGAAAGTGTGAATTTAATGGTGGTACAATGTCTGAGGTAAGAATATAATAGAAACCTCTCAGCAGTATATCTATTGGATCAGTGTAATTTCTTTTTTCTCTACTGGTCTCAGTGTCTCTTAAGGCAATCTAGTCTGCAGACAGCCAAGGAGGCTAGCCTGCTCTTTTCCTGTGATCCCAGCCCTACTTATACTAAACAAAGAATCAACTCCCTAGATGAGGTGTACAGTAGACATCTGTTAAACACATAATCCTAGAGGAAAATTGACTCTATTAAAAAGAAAAGGGGAAAAAAAAAGAAAGAAATTATTCTTTTCCTGTGAATTTAAGGGGATACTACTCCAAGGTTTGTCCTGAAGAGCAGATAATAAAGTTACTACACTCTGACTGGTAGCCCTATTGCTTTGTAACTTTGGGGATGGGAAATTTTTTTTCTCTTAATCATCTTGAGGTACCAAGCATGAGAATGATATACTACAGTCTCTAGAAATACTATGTTCTCTAGAAAGCAACCAGAACCTGGTGGTAGGAATCACAGCATCACAGGGGATTGAGTCAGTCATCAGCAAGTTTGCAGATGACACCAAGTTGGGAGCAGATGTTGATCTGTTAGAGGGTAGAAGGGCTCTGCAGAGGGACCTTGACCAACTGAACAGATGGGCAGGGTCCAACATGATGGCATTCAACAAATCCAAGTGCCAGGTGCTACACTTTGGCCACAACAACCCCATGCAGTGCTACAGGCTAGGGTCAGAGTGGCTGAGAGCTGCCAAACAGAAAGGGACTTCGGGATACTGACTGACAGTTGGCTGAACACGAGCCAGCAGTGTGCCCAGGTGGCAAAGAAGGCCAATGGCATCCTGGCCTGCATCAGAAATAGTGTGGCTAGCAGGAGCAGGGAAGTCATTGTGCCCCTGTACTCAGCTCTGGTTAGGCCACTCCTTGAGTCTTGTGTCCAGTTCTGGGCCCCTCAGTTCAAGAAGGACATTGAGACTCTTGAACATGTCCAGAAAATGGCAATGAGGCTGGGGAGAGGCCTCAAGCACAGCCCTATGAGGAGAGGCTGAGGGAGCTGGGATTGTTTAGCCTGGAGAAGAGGAGGCTCAGGGGAGACCTTATTGCTGTCTACAACTACCTGAAGGGAGGTTGCAGCCTGGAGGGGATTGGTCTCTTCTCCCAGGCAAGCAGCACCAGAACAAGAGGACACAGTCTCAAGCTGCACCAGGGGGAAGTTTAGGCTTGAGGTGAGGAGAAAGTTCTTCCCAGAGAGAGTTGTTAGCCATTGGAATGGACTGCCCAGGGTGGTGGTGGAGTCCCCATCCCTGGAGGTGTTCAAGAGAGGATTGGATGTGGCACTTGGTGCCATGGTTTAGTCATGAGGTCTGTGGTGACAGGTTGGACTTGATGATCTTTGAGGTCTCTTCCAACCTTGGTGATTCTTTGTGATTCTGTGTGATCACAGTACATTAGAGGTTGGAAGGGACGTCCAGAGATCATCCAGTCCAATTCTGCCAGAACAGGATCACCCAGGGTTATCTGCACGGGAATGCATCCAGGTGGGTTTTGAAAGTCTCCAGAGAAGGAGAGTCCACTACCTCTCTGGGCAGCCTGCTCCAGAGCTCTGTCACCCTCACACCAAAGAAGTCTCTTCATGTGGAGGTGAAATCTTCTATGTTCCAGCTTGTAGCTGTTGTTCCTT
The DNA here is from genome assembly GCF_014839835.1 of Dryobates pubescens. Lineage (NCBI taxonomy): Eukaryota > Metazoa > Chordata > Aves > Piciformes > Picidae > Dryobates > Dryobates pubescens. The sequence goes on from NC_071635.1 coordinate 14,967,989, forward strand.
GTCTTATTACTGCACACCACCCAAAAGAGATTGGCCCCCTCCACCTGCCCCCCACTCCTCAGATATTGATAGACATTGATGAGCTTGCAGCACACAATTGTAGGTGAAAATGTAACAGCACTAAAACAATTCACCAAACTGAAGCAGCTGTTTCCAGTGTAACTCATGCATGAGAACCTCTGCTCTTGGTGGACCTCCAATCGTGCAGGTACTCATGTTGTGCAAATTCAGATTCACAGAAACTTGTATGATGAAGGAAACAGGGTATCAGCAAGGTTGCTGATGATACCAAACTGGGACAAGTGGATGACACCTCATCAGGCTGTGCTGCTGTCCTGCAAGGCCTGGGTAGGCTGGAGAGTTGGGCAGAGAGGAATCCCATGAAGTTCAACAAAGGCACATGCAGAGTACCGCACCTGGGGACGAATAACTCCCTGCACCAGTACAGGTGAGGGGCTGACCTGCTGGAGAGCAGCTCTGCACAGAAGGACCTGGGAGTGCTGGTGGACAAGTTTACCATGAGCCAGCAATGTGCCCTCATGGCCAAGAAGGTCACTGATCTCCTGGGGTGGATTCAGAAGAGCGTGGCCAGCAGGTTGATGGAGACTCTTCTCCCCGTTCACTTGGCCCTGGCTGCATCTGCTGTATTGTGCCCAGTTCAAGAGGAACAGGGATTTACTGGAGAGAGTCCAACAGAGGGCCATGATGATGATTTGGGGACTGGAGCAGCTATTTGGTGAGGAAAGACTGAAAGACCTGGGGCTCTTTAGCTTGGAAAAGGGCAAACTCAGAGGGGATCTTCTCAATGCTGCTCAAGAGCTAAAGGGGTTCAGGAGGACGCAGAGGGTCTTGTTGCTGTGGTGCCCAGTGACAGGCCAAGAGCACAAACTATAACACAGGAGGTTTCACTTGACCTTTAGAGAAAATTCTTTTCTGTGAGAGTACTGGAGCCCTCCACCTTGCTTCCCACAGAGGTTGTGGAGTCCCCTTCTCTGGAGACTTTCAAAACATGCCTGGAAATGTTCCTGGGTAACCTGATCTAGGTGAACCCGTGTTAGCAGGGAAGTTGGATCAGATGATTTGAAGAGGTCCCTTCCAATCCCAATCATTCTGTGATATGACTCAGAATAAGTGCATTCTCACAGAGTGCTTTCTGACAAAGCCCTGCCTGCTACTGACAAGACAGAAGAAACTGTAGAAAGGTTTCCTCAGTCTCAGCTAATTTTCTATGAGACAGTGAATAAAAGCTACAACTTGCAGGAAGTGCCTACAAAGCTAGAGTATTACAATTAGATGTTTAATGCCACATAGCTTTGACTGAAATCCAAAAAGTGCAAGATAATACCAAAAAAAGATCCTGAAATAATACTTTTGATTGGAATCTGAACCATTCTGGACTGACACTTTCCCAACACACTAACCCAATCTGAACCATTCTGGAGAGACATTTTCCTCCAATCTGAGCCATTCTGGACAGACTCTTTCCCAACACACTAACCCAATCTGAACCATACTGGGCAGACTCTTTCCCAACACACTAACCCAATCTGAACCATACTGGGCAGACTCTTTTCCAACACATTAACCCAGTCTTAACCATTCTGGTCAGTTTCCCAACACACTAACCCAATCTGAACCATTCTGGACAGACATTTTCCTCCAATCTGAACCATTCTGGACAGACTCTTTCCCAACACACTAACCCAGTCTGAACCATTCTGCACAGACACTTTTCCAACACACTAACCCAGTGTGAACCATTCTGGACAGACTCTTTCCCAACACCCTAACCCAATCTGCACCATACTGGGCAGACTCTTTTCCAACACATTAACCCAGTCTTAACCATTCTGGTCAGTTTCCCAACACACTAACCCAATCTGAACCATTCTAGACTGACACTTTCCCAACATACTAACCCAATCTAAACCATTCTGGACAGACAGTTTCCCAGCACACTAACCCAATCTGCACCATACTGGGCAGACTCTTTCCCAACATGCTAACCCCATCTGCACCATACTGGGCAGACTCTTTCCCAACACGCTAACCCCATCTGCACCATACTGGGCAGACTCTTTCCCAACACGCTAACCCCATCTGCACCATACTGGGCAGACTCTTTCCCAACACACTAACCCAATCTGAACCGTTCTGGACAGACAACTTTTCCAACACACTAACCCAGTCTGAACCAATCTGGACAGACACTTTTCTAACATACTCTTCCAAAGCTTCCTAAAATACACAGATTTCATTCTCTCCCTAGGCTTCTTCTAAATAAAGTGTGTATTTCCATTGGGAGTTATGGGTAATCAACATCTCAAACTGCTTTAAATATTTAGGCATGGCTTTTTGCTGCCTAATTACAAATAGCCAATATTAAAGAGATCTGACCTAAGGTTTCAGTAAGCTCTTTCCTTGAATAATGAAAGATTAAGAGAAAAATTAATGAATGTCTGTGCTTTTTGGTGATTATTTAAGGGGGAAAAAAGTGTATCAGAGAGGAAAATAGTTTTCAACATTTACATAGCAGATCAGTGGTAAAGAAGGCAATAAATTGCTATCTCACACTGCACAAGCCTCAGCACCTTATCCTCTCCAGACATTACTCCCTTTGTTCTTTTCTGATAGTCAAAGAATCATTTTGGTTGGAAAAGACCTTTAAGATCATTGAGCCCAACCATTATGCAGCTCTACCAAGTCTGGTGCTAAACCACATCCTTCCTGTTGTGTCTGAAAACACAGACTGCATCATTTTAGTCCACCTGAGACTTCCCTTCGTTGTTAGGCTTTTCCTCTCAAAATAGTTTTCAGTGAAATAAAACAGGTACACTCAGAGTAATTTCTTCACCGTTCATTCATTAAAAATTATCTGTTAAGTTCAAAAGGAGGCAAGGGACAGGGGTGTTACAGTTCAGTTCTGCAGCTGACTTTGCTCAGCTGCCTCACAGTAAAAAACTACAGGGGGTTTGCTGCCTTCTGCAGCAAAATAACTAATGCTACTGTTGTGGTTTTTTTTTTTTCCACTACTCCTCCTTTTTTTTTGGCAGAGAAGACAAAGCCAAGTCCCCCTCCAGTTTCTCTACAATCTTTGATCTCTTAATCCACCTTTCTCCTTCCCCTTGATCTTCTGGTCTCTCTGATCTCTCTTCATCACTACCATGTATGTCTCTCCCCCCTCATCATAACTTCAGGACAACCGCAACCTCCTCCTTCACTTCTGGCGGGCACACTTTTCTTTAGAAACAAAAAAGCCAGGCAATCCTGTGGGCTCAGTTGAGACCACTTCATCAGTGATGTTCTGCAGGACTAGCTGATTAGGGCTTTTTGGTTATGAATCAGGATTTTACAATAATGAAAAAGATGGGAAAGAAAATGCATGGCACTCTCTGTCATGCCATGTCACACTTAAAATCTTGTCTGGGCAGCTGGTTGGGAACATGTGAGCTCTGCTTAATATATTGATAACATAATGCTTGTTGTTATGTTTAATGTTAATGTTGAATTTTTGAGTAACTTTTGGATGTGTTTAGCTTACCATGTATGCAACAGAGAAAAAAAATCTAAAATTCCAGTAACTAAGTACATAAGTAGCTAAAATTGAAAGTACATGAGATATAATCACAGAATCATTGAATTGTTAGGGCTGGAAGGGACCTCAAGGATCATCTACTTCCAACCCCACGGCAGGGACACCTCACACTAGAGCGGGTTGCTCACAGCCACCTCCAGCCTGGCCTTAAAAACCTCCAGGGATGAGGCTTCCACCACCTCCCTGGGCAACCTGTGCCAGTGTCTCACCACCCTCATGGGGAACAACTTCTTCCTAACATCCAATCTGAATCCACCCATTTCTAGTTTTGTTCCATTCCCCCTAGTCCTATCACTCCCTGACACCCTAAAAAGTCCCTCCCCAGCTTTCTTGTAGGCCCCCTGCAGATCCTGGAAGGCCACAAGAAGGTCTCCTCGGAGATATGTGAAGTGTTTGCTAACACCAAATACTAAAGCAAGAATTTCAGGACAACTTACATATAAAAGCTTCAAACCCTGCTGCACCTCCCATTCTGAAAAGCAATTTATTGCATTATATACTGCAATATCAGACAACACACCTCTTGATAGACTGCTTACTTATTGATAGTCCCTACTACCTTTATCCTCCTTTCCATTCCTCCCCCACTCCAAGCAATTACGCTGACTAATCAAATTAATTATTCCTTAGCTGAAGAGCTGCTGTTGAATGGGATTAAATTATCTTCACGTCTCTGACTAACTCCTTTGCAAGTGGTAAGGCTCAATTCCCAATCTCTGAGCAAGGGATGAGCCCAGCTGCAGAATATGCATGCTTTAGGTTCTGCTCACATTTCAAACACCCTGGACTGGCTGGTGTTTTGGCTCCACTGCAGTCATCAGAAATTAACTCTGCAGCCTCAGAGTTCTTAATCATTGTTTTAAAGAGGGCTTCCTTGTGAGAAAATACACTTTGGCTCGTAGGTACTGTCTTGTGCAATGTACTTATTAAAACCAGCACATCCCTGTAGCCCAGAGGGCTGACAGCTTCCTCCAAAGCTGTACTGCTGCTCTAAGCTAACCTCCAGGGGCTACTCCAGAGTGATGCAGCCTTCATCCCCTCCTGCAGAGCCTGAACGCGGCGTGCCTACAACAGCCCCCCCAACCTCAGCTATCCTGAGAAATGAGATTCCTGAGGTGGCTGCTGAACTTCACAGCTGGTACAGAGGCAGTTTGGCTGAGCAGAGAAGGGGTGGGGGGGTGTGGAAATAAATAAATAAAAAAATCACCTATCCTTTTGAAAAAAAAAAAAGGAAATTCAAACAGTTTCATGAAAGAATAAGAGCGTGGATTCAGTGCAGCTGAGGGCTTTTTTCCCCCCCTCCTGCTCAGACACAGGTAACATTTGTTTCCATTATCTCACTCACCCCTGACTTTTTATCTCAGATGATGAAAATATAACAAAGAAATAAACCTGCCAAACTCTGAGCCTTATGGCTGAGCCGGGGAATGCGCTCGCAGACAGCACTGAAGAACAGCAACAAAACCGCACCGAGCAAGTTCAGTTCAAAAAGGCTGATCATATCCTGAGGTACAGCTAAGGCTTTTTATTTTTCTTGTTGTTTTCTGTTAAAAATGGCATAAAATCTTTGGAGATTCCTCCCCCTCCCTCCCCTCCTCCAAAGATGATATTTCTCTACTACAGACTCTGTTTTCCTTCGCACGAACACCCTCTTTGACATGAAGTTCAGCCTTCGGGCTAGCATCGCTTAGCTCTGCTTCCAAAAATCCTCATATTTGATTGTCACATTTATTAAGTCAGACTCTGAACTGACTCCCATCGTTCTACAAGCCCTTTCCTCGCCTCCTTCCTCCAAAATGTAAGCAGTCAAATAGTTTAAACGCTTGTAGGAGACCGGTGAAATTAGAATAGAATAGATTAGAATAGAATGGAATGGAATGGGATGGGATGGAATGGAATGGAATGGAATGGGATGGAATGGAATGGAATGGAATGGAATGGAATGGGATGGAATGGAATGGAATGGAATGGAATGGAATGGAATGGAATGGAATGGAATGGAATGGAATAGAATAGAATAGAATAGAATAGAATAGAATAGAATAGAATAGAATAGAATAGAATAGAATAGACCAGGTTGGAAGAGACCTTCAAGATCATCACGTCCAACCTATCATCCAACACTATCTAATCAATTGAACCATGCAACCAAGCACCCTATCAAGTCTCCTCCTGAACACCTCCAGTGATGGTGACTCCACCACCTCCTCGGGCAGCCCATTCCAATGGGCAATCACTCTCTCTGTGTAAAACTTCCTCCTAACCTCCAGCCTAATCCTCCCCTGGCGCAGCCTGAGACTGTGTCCTCTTATTCTGGGAGAAGAGACCAAGCTCTGCCTGTCTACAGCCTCCCTTCAGGTAGTTGTAGAGAGCAATAAGGTCACCCCTGAGTCTCCTCTTCTCCAGGCTAAGCAACCCCAGCTCCCTCAGTCTCTCCTCGTAGGGCTTGTAGAGAGATGCGGTTTAACCATGCTGCGCTTAATTCATTTTTCAAGTGGTTCTGGATTTCAGCTCTGTAATTTCTAGAGGCCAAAAGACATGGGAAAAGTGCTCAAATGTTTAATATTTTGCAACACCACCACCACCCCTGTTTCCATTTTCTATTTACTTAATTGACCCTTCAAAAGCCTTTATTTCCTGGTTATAGATCCCTTAATATTGACTAGAGGGAGAAAACGCTACGGACCCAATAGAATTTCTGTCAGTCTCATCTTGCTTGTTAGTTACCTGTGCCTAAAGTTCAATGAATGTGGAAACATTTAAGAAATCAAAACTAATTTTTCATGAAAACCATGCTGTATCAGAAGACTTGGCAGGAAGAGAAACAGTTTTGTGAGGGCATATAAAACGTTGAATGAGGAAACAGAACTCTGGGTTGACATCAGCCGGTGGATAAACAGCATTTCAGTTACAGCATGTGGGCATCTTCAGATGCCTAATTACCAGAGGATCTAGGGCTCAGCAGTGCATAGAATGGAACAATCTACACTTCAAAAGTATCTTTAAAACATAATTACATGGTGAATGATTTCCAAGAATCATGGAATCAGTAAGATTGGAAAAGACCTCTAAGATCACCAAATGCAGCCATCAACCCCACACCACCATGCCCTCTAAACCACGTCTCAGTGTACCATTTCTTGAACACCTCCAGGGCTGGTAACTCCACCACCTCCCTGGGCAGCCTGTTCCAATGCCTCACCACTCCTTCAGTAAAGAAATATTTCCTAATGACCAATCTAAAGCTCCCCTAGGTCAACTTGAGGCCATTTTCTCTAGTCCTATTACTAGCTACATGGGAGAAGAGATCAGGTGTTGGAGCAGCAGGGCAATTTCATGATAGAAAGAGCAAGTCTGGAGAAGAGAAGACTGAGAGAGAATGTTTATAAATATGTGAGGGCTGGGGGGCAAGAGGGAGGGGACAGGCTCTCCTCAGTTGCACCCTGGCACAGGACAAGGGGCAGTGGATATAAACTACAGCATAGGAGGTTCCACCTCAACATGAGGAGGAACTTCTTCACTGTGAGGGTCACAGAGCACTGGGACAGGCTGCCCAGAGGGATTGTGGAGTCTCCTTTTGTGGAGGCTTTCAAGACCCATCTGGATGCATTCCTGTGTGACCTGTGCTAGATTCTATGGTCCTGCTCTGGCAGGGGGTTTGGACTTGATGATCTCCTGAGGTCCCTTCCAAACCCTAACATCCTGTGAACTTGTGAAAATAGGAAATAACCTCCAGCCTAAATTCTTACCTGCAAGCTACTCTTGATCCCAACTTGTAAGCTGCTCTCAATGCTTTGAAAAAGGATCTGCGTGCCACTCTGTGGAATGTTTTGCCCTGGAGCCCTCTCTCACATATGTCCTTACTATGCAGGGTGTTATATTCTGGTTTGCACCAATAGCTCCTACACATGCCCCAATGTCAAGACCATTACATGTGCTTCTCAATTTGTCAAGGTGCTTTTCAACAGCAATGCCATGAACCTGTTGCTAGTTTGTGTCACCCTCAAGTGTAATAAGCAGAGTTTCCATTCCAGTCTCCAGAGAAGGGATGAAAAGATAAGACAATCCAGACTCAGACCTCTGTAGGAGTACAGGCTTCCATTTCTAACACCACCCACTGATAGCTTTTAACAATCAGGGGGTTTAAATAATCATTATTTACCCACTTGAGATTGGATGCATGTAGTCCATACCTCCTTACTTGCTAATAAAGGTTGTGTGTAACACTAGGTCAAAAGCTTCAGAGAGTCTACATCATATATATATATATATTCTTCTGCTTTTAACTTCTTTACCTGGCAGTCCTGTTGTCCTGTTAATTATTTTGACTTGACACAAATCCCTTTTGGCTGTCACATGTTTCCCTGCGTCTGTTAAACATTTGATTGTATGCTCTGGTGTTTTTCCAAGACAGGATCTTAGGCTGATCTTGTCTGAAATTCCATGGCAGCTCCTCCTCTTTCCCTTTCTAAAAGCAGGCAGCAGGTTTGTCTTTTTCCACTCCTCTGGAACCTGACTTGACCTCATGAGTTCTCAAAAATGACTGATGACCTCAGGATTGTTCCTCCAGTTTTTAAAGTGTTGTAGGATGAAGTTTCTGAGGACCACCTGATTCAAAGATCTAACTCCTCTAGGTATTCTCTAGCCTACTTTCTCCTCTTCTACCCTTGGATCTTGCTGGTTTTTTTTCTTGTGTGTGTGGCAGATTTAAACTCTGTTTGCCACATGATCCCAGCTGACCTTTTCAGTGAAGATTAAAGCAAAAAAACGCATTAAAGCACATTGGCCTCCCCTAGGTCATCTATTAAGGGTCTCTCCCCTCTGTTGTGTAGCAGACTAACACCCCCCTTGATCTTCCTCTGGCTAATAACCTACTAATAGTTTGCTATCCTCACTGTCTCTTGCTAGCTCTATCTCTGCCACAGTGACTCTTATTTTATACTTTAGCAGGACATGAATAGTTTCTCCTCTGCTACACGTTCCACTCTCTCCATCACATTTCATCCTGTGCAATTAAAATCAAACCCCACTAAAATCAAGCACTGGTATATTGGTACACGAAAGGAGATGGTCTCTGTTTTTTTTTGCCTGCACCAACATGTGCACTTCTGCCTGAAAAAATGTCATGGTGTTATGAATTTTTCAGGATTAGCAGGAATAGAGGTGCTATATAAACAATGCTTTAACCATTTATTGATTGGTGCTTTAACAACATCTGACTCTGCTAAAAAAAAAAACGAATCACAGCTAGGTGACTGGAAACTCATTGTTTTGTTTAAACTCGATATTGCACCATTGCCAATATTGGAGACTTGGGCTTAGGAATGAAAATTGATGCTGACAAACAAATTCACTGGAAAGAGACAGCATCAACATCGAATGTGTCTCAGCACCGGACTTTTGGCATGCTCCTCAGTACAGCTACGGAGAGGTGGGTGTAGCAGAAACAGTTCCCCCAGGGCCTGGCAACGCTGAGGGCACCATCTGGGTTCTGTGGCCTCAGAAAGTGCAAGGAGAAGGGGAGGGAAAACTCAGGGAGGGGGATGAGATGGATGAGATGGAAATGTTATGAAAGGAGATGACTGCCAGGGTGAGAGAGGACAAATATTTTGCTACCTTCAGGGCCTGAAAGAGCCCCTGGTATCTCTGTCCTCCAAATGTGAAATGTAATACTTACATCTCAGAATGTGTGTCTGAGAGAAAAATAGTAAGAGATTGAGAGACCCAAATCAAAGCTTAGCCTTTCAAAGCTTGTTTAAATCCTTCAGCTGAACTATTTCTAGAATAAAGGTTCACACTCCTGACCCTAACTGAAGTGAAACTGTGCATGTGGGCAGGGATGATTCATGTGAGTAAGGATCACAAATGGATTTCCTAATACATTTACACCAAAGGAAAAGGGTAAAAAAAAGGACAAGGGAAAGGGGAAGGGAGAGGGGAAGGGAGAGGGGAAGGGAGAGGGGAAGGGAGAGGGGAAGGGAGAGGGGAAGGGAGAGGGAAAGGGAGAGGGAGAGGGGAAGGGAGAGGGAGAGGGAGAGGGAGAGGGAGAGGGAGAGGGAGAGGGAGAGGGAGAGGGAGAGGGAGAGGGAGAGGGAGAGGGAGAGGGAGAGGGAGAGGGAGAGGGGAAGGGAGAGGGAAAGGGAGAGGGAGAGGGAGAGGGAGAGGGAGAGGGAGAGGGAGAGGGAGAGGGAGAGGGAGAGGGAGAGGGAGAGGGAGAGGGAGAGGGAGAGGGAGAGGGAGAGGGAAAGGGAAAGGGAAAGGGAAAGGATCCATTTTTTCTGGGTGTTTCATGGATTCAGTATGAAATAGAGAAGGAAAAGGCTTCCAAAGTGATCTCATTTCTGTTTATCCCCAGTTGGAAAGAAAATAAGTGAATAATTTGCAAATCAACAAGAATTCAACCTCGAAATGCTTCTGGTCATCAGCTGTTGCAAGAAAGGAAAAACCAAAATGCAAAAGGATTCCAAAACCTGAGGATTGCATCTGAAAAAAAAAAAACAAACCCACAACCCACAAAAGCGAGAACAGAACAGCTTCTACAGTGAGGAAATGTTTGCTTTATGTTCTGCACAGATGCTGTACAAGCAAAATTCTCAGTGTATTAATATAAACTGCCTGGGAATGAAAAAAAAAAAATAGAAGAAAAAGCCCAACAACTCGCCCCTGTTTCATAAGAGCAGCAAAAAAACAAAACAAAGGGAAGCGTGACGTTTATGGGCTCTTTCCTCTAGCACAACCATGCAAGCTGAGCTGTGAAACTGTGATGGAAATATTAGAGCTGTTGTGCCTGGGAAAGGGGGGCGGGGGGGGGGTGGAAAAAAAAATGCAGTGATCATTTCATTCTTCCTGTCTTTTAATGCTCCAGGGTTTTGGAGACGAATAGGAGCAATAAGTTCACTTTGCAGAATTAATGCTGTAATTCTTTATCATAAGAGCAGAGCATTACCTCAATCTGATTTTTCTACAAAATGGTTCAAAGTCTATTTTTAATGATGGCCCTAATTTGTTAACACCTTTTAAATTATTAATCCCCTTTATATTCAAGTAGTTATTGCGTGTCATAACAATGTATCTGTGCGGGGAAATTTAATAGTATTTTCTGCGTGTCAAGGAGAGGCTTGTTCTGCAAAACGCTATTAAAACTGATAATGAGCTAAATATTTGCCATAGCAAACACTGAAATTACTATATCAATCAACTTTGGGTTCTCTGATTCAATAAACAAAATTTAACCTATTAACTTTGCCTAATTTTAGGCAGGAAAATGCTTGTTTTCAGGCATATCATGCCCTTGACTTCGTATCTTTATCATCTGATTACCACATTTTCCTGCCCAATTAAGCTATTGTTTTGAATCAGATGGAGTAATGCAAGCCTTTTATTCTCTCTTGAAGGCAACTGCATTACTGGATCCTGACTGGGATTTTCTCTGAGCAAATTTAGGCTGTGTTTTGAAGCACGCATACATCACAGGGAAATGAGAAGCTGTGTTCCCGAAGACTCCTTTCACATTAAAGAAAAAGGAAAAACAAAGAAAAAAAAAAGAAAAAGAGAAAAGAATAAAGAGAAGAAAAAAGAAAAAGAAAAAAAGAGAAGAAACAAAAAGAAAAAGAAAAAAGAAAAAAGAAAAAGGAAAAGAGAAGGAAGAAAAGAGAAGGAAGAAAAGAGAAAGAAGAAAGGAGAAAAGAAAAAAAAGAAACAAGAAAAAAGAAAAAAGAAAAAGAAAAAAGAAAAAGGAAAAGGAAAAAAGAAAAAAGATAAAAAGAAAAAAAATAAAAAGGAAAAAGAAAAAGGAAAAAAGGAAAAAGAAAAAGGAAAAAAGATAAAGAAAAAAAAGAAAAAAGAAAAAATAGAAGAAAAAAGAAAAAATAGAAGAAAAGAGAAAAAGAAAAAAGAATAAGAAAAAAGGAAGAAAAAATAGAAGAAAAGAGAAAAAGAAAAAGAAAAAGAAAAAGAAAAAGAAAAAGAAAAAAGAAAAAGAAAAAAGAAAGAAAAAATAGAAGAAAAGAGAAAGAAAAAAGAAAAAGAAAAAAGAAAGAAAAAATAGAAGAAAAGAGAAAAAGAAAAGGAAAAAAAAAAAAAAAAATGAAAAATAAAAAAAAGAAAAAAAAAGTAAAAAGAAAAAAAAGAAAAAAGAAAAAAGGAAAAAGGAAAAAGGAAAAAGGAAAAAGAGAAAAAGAAAAAAGGAAAAAGAAAAAGAAAAAAGAAAAAAGAAAAGAAAGAAAAAAGAAAATAAAAAGGAAAATAAAGAAAAAAAAAGATAAAAAGAAGGATTTATAAGGCAGTCAAAAGGCAAAATAAAACCCTATATTGCCAACCTCTTCATTCTTCTGATTTCAGTATTTCCCCAGATTTGTAGGCTGCTTGTGTTAATATTTTACAAAAATTACTCCAAAAAAATATAAAGGAAAGAGCCAGATGCAAGCATCACCAGTGACAAGGCACATGAAGGAGAGCATCCTCTTTCATGAGCATCTGAAGCATAAATCTGAATGCTGATTGAACACCTAACGCCCGATTCAGTGAGCAGAGAGGCAGGTTCCACCTCTGAAGGCTACACGGAAGGGTTTGCAGTAAGATGAGAGCCGGTGCCTGCTGGTTGTCACAGCAAATTGTTGTGGCACCAAGAGGGATCAGAGCGCTCCCTCTAGAGGCTAAACCCAAGGCCTGGCACGACTGCAACTCCCCCACCTCCACCCCTGCCCCCAGGGTCGTCTTTGCCCCTAGATCACCTCTTGCAAACAAAATAGCCAGAGGCGGTGATGAGAGGGGTGTTGAAAATATCGGTTGTGCGTCGGTGCTAGAAAGGAGTTTGCCTGTGCAAAGCATCCTGCGTGGCATTGCTGGTCAGGGCACTGAGGGGGCACCAGCAAAGAGAGCAACATTTCCTTCTCCCTGCCGGCAGTAAGGGCCACATCTTGAAACCTCCTGGATTCCAGTTTGTACCCACTGCCTTTTGTGCTATCACTGTCCACCACTGAAAAGAGACTAGCTGCATCCTCCTGACTTCCACCCTTTAGCTACCTATTGATGAGCACTGATCAGATCCCCTCTCAGGCTGCTCTTCTCCAGGCTAAGCAGCCCCAGGTCTGTCAGCCTCTCCTCATAAGAGAGATGTTCCAGTCCCCTCAGGCCCTGCACTGGACTGTCTCCAGCAGTTCCCTGTCCCTCTTGAACTGGGAAGCCCCAAACTGAATACAGAATAAACCAGGTTAGAAAAGACCTTTGAGATCATCAAGTGCAACCTATCACCTAACACCATCTCATCGACTAAACCATGGCACAAAGTGCCTCATCCAGGCTCTTTTTAAACACTTTCAGTGATGGTGACTCCACCACCTCCCTGGGCACCCTTTCCAATGGCCAATCTCTCTTTCTGTGAAGAATTTCTTCCTAACATCCAGCCTAAACCTCCACTGGTGCAGCTTGAGACTATGTCCTCCTGTTCTGTCACAGATTGCCTGGGAGACCATTCAGGTAGTTGTAGATGGCAATAATGTCTCCCCTCAGCCTCCTCTTCTCCAGGACACAACTGGACACACTACTTTACATGTGGCCTCACCAGGGCAGAATAGAGGGGGAGGAGAACCTCTCTTGACCTGCTGGTCACACAAGCATCTCCTGAGATACCTTCATGCTTCCCAGGAGACCATTAGCCTTGCTGACCATGAGGGTGAAGACCATTCATGTGCTGAACTTCTCCACCAGCACTCCCAGGCTTTTCTCTGCAGAGCTGCTTTCTAGCAGGTCAACCTCTCAGCTGTACTGGTGCTGGGGGAACATTCCTCCCCAGGGGCAGAACTCTACACTTGGCCAGCCTGGACTTCATGAAGTTCCTCTCTTGCCTAACTCTCCAGCCTGTCCAGGTCTCACAGGATGGCAGCACAGCCTGCTGGGGTGTCAGCCACTCCTCCCTGTTTGGTGTCGTCAGCAAATGATGCTCATGCTAGAGTCCATCACAAAGCTCATAGTAAGTTCAAATAAAAGTAGGGGAAACAAAGTGGCCTCTAAAGGCTTGTGCCCATGTTTGTGAGGTAGGGTGGTGTAAGGACTAATTCAATCACCTGGGGTCCTTACTCAATTCCTTAATTTTGCCACAGCAAAAATATTTGCAGCCAAATGATGCAGAGCCGTTTCAAGTATCAACATAGCTATAGCCAGCAGCTCAAAGGAGGTGATTCTCTCCCTCTACTCTGCTCTGGTGAGACCCTACCTGGAGTACTGCATCCAGTTCTGGAGCCCCTAGTACAGGAAGGATCTGGAGGTGCTGGAAGGTGTCCAGAGAAAGGCCACGAGGATGAGCAGAGGGATGGAGCTCTTCTCCTATGAGGACAGACTGAGGGAGTTGGGGCTGTTCAGTCTGGAGAAGAGAAGGCTCCCAGGAGACCTTCTTGGGGCCTTCCAGTATCTTAAGGGGGCCTCCAAGAAAGCTGGGAAGGGACATTTTAGGGTGTCAGGGAGTGATAGGACTGGGGGGAATGGGGAAAAAAAAAGAAGTGGGTAGATTCAGATTGGATGTTAGGAAGAAGTTGTTCCCCATGAGGGTGGTGAGACACTGGAACAGGTTGCCCAGGGAGGTGGTGGAAGCCTCATCCCTGGAGGTTTTTAAGGCCAGACTGGATGGGGCTCAGACATCTCTAGTGTGAGGTGTCCCTGCCCGTGGCAGGGGGTTGGAACTGGCTGATCCTTGAGGTCCATTCCAGCCCTGACAATTCTATGATTCTGTGAACACTCCCCTCAGAACAATACTGTGTGTTAAAACCCTCCCACTTTGCTCTCCAAGAGGCTGTGCTGTTCCTTAAGAAACACTTTCCTAACTAAAGAGCTTATTTTTCACAATGATTAATAAAAATGGTGGTTTTCAAAAGGAAAGGCTTTTGAGCAGCCTGGTCTATTGAACCATAGAATGGTCCAAGCTGGAAGGGACCTCCAAAGGTCATCCAGTCCGACCTCCCCACAGTCAGCAGGGATATCCTCAACTAGATCAGGCTGCCCAGAGCTTGGTAGAGCCTCACCTTGAATATCTCCAGGGAAGGAGCCTCAACCATCTCCCTGGGCAACCTGTTCCAGTGTTCCATGACCCTCATAGTAAAGAACTTCTTCCTAACATCCAATCTAAATCTGCTCTTCTCCAACTTAAAACCATTCCCTTTTGACCTGTCCCTGCAGGCCTTTGTAGTCCTATTCTATGACTCTATACTGTGGACAGGTCATAACCACATGTAATGTCTTAAACTGCTTCAAAGCTTCTGGAGGTGTTTAAGAAGAGCCTGGATGAGGCACTTGGTGCCATGGTTTAGCTGATTAGATGGTGTTGGGTGATAGGTTGGGCTTGATGATCTCAAAGGTCTTTTCCAACCTGGCCAATTCAATTCAACCCTATCCTATCCTATCCTATCCTATCCTATCCTATCCTATCCTATCCTATCCTATCCTATCCTGCCCTATCCTATCCTATCCTATCCTATCCTATCCTATCCTATCCTATCCTATCCTATCCTATCCTATCCTATTCTATTCCTATTCTATTCCTATTCTATTCTATTCTATTCTACCCTATTCTATTCTCTGGTTCTATTCTATTCTATTCTCTGGTAGATCACACTTTCAGGTACAAGCTTGCAACCATTCCTGTATAAAACTGCACTTGAAGCAGACAAGGCTGAGCTTCCAACAGGAATTTTGTGTGTGAAAACAGCTATAAACACGAGCAGCAATTATCCCCCCAGTGAGCATAATAAAGCCAGGCAGGCCTGAATTACTTCAAGGCTACATGCAAAAGGAGTTTATGTTTACAGGAAGATCACTACTGAAGGTTCAGAAACGTTCAAAGTTTCCTTGTAGTGACATGCAACACCTAAACAAAAAATTACCATTAGTGGCTGCAGGTTTGGTTGAGACTGATTTTTTAAAAGCACACTTTGTAGTTGCAAGTCTTTCTGCTTCAAGTACTGCTAATGTGACAGGAAAACGAGGAAGAAAGAGTGACTCTGCAACAGGGGAGTGTTGCTCACTTCTGTCTCACACTGTGCCAACACAGAGAAGCGCACCACTGGAGGTACACCATGCAGAGACATCAGCAGCCAGCTAAACCCAACCCTTCCAGCCAGCTGCTGAGACTCAGCCACTGTGGCTTCATCTGGGGGTGTGCTAAGAGCCAGTTTTCACAGTATCACAGTATCACCAAGACTGGAAGAGACCTCAAAGATCATCAAGTCCAACCTGTCACCACAGACCTCATGACTAGACCATGGCACCAAGTGCCACATCCAATCTCCTCTTGAACACCTCCAGGGACGGTGACTCCACCACGTCCCTGGGCAGCACATTCCAATGATGAATGACTCTCTCTGTGAAGAACTTTCTCCTCACCTCCAGCCTAAACTTCCCCTAGCACAGCTTTTTTATTCATTATTTATTATTATTATTATTATTATTATTATTATTATTATTATTATTATTATTATTAGTAGTAGTAGTAGTAGTAGTAGTATTGCAATTCTATTAATAATGATTTGCTAATCTTACTTCTAGCATGGTAAAAAGTTGGCTAAAACTCAAAATGGAGAAATGAAGTCGTGAAAACCTGAGGAATCTCAAGTAAGTAAGAAAAGCAGGAAGATTACCACATAAGCAACTGCCAATCTCAACATATGAATGATAGCTTCATAGAATCAACCAGGCTGGAAAAGTCCTCAGCAGTGTGCCCAGGTTGCCAAGAAGGCCAATGGCATCCTGGCTCGCATCAAGAATAGTGTGGCCAGCAGGAGCAGGGAAGTCCTTGTGCCCCTGTGCTCAGCACTGGTTAGGTCACACCTTGAGTCCTGTGTCCAGTTCTGGGCCCCTCAGTTTAAGAAGGACATTGAGACACTTGAAGGTGTCCAGAGAAGAGCAACGAGGCTGGGGAGAGGCCTCAAGCACAGCCCTATGAGGAGAGGCTGAGGGAGCTGGGGTTGCTTAGCCTGGAGAAGAGGAGGCTCAGGGGAGACCTTCTTGCTCTCTACAACTACCTGAAGGGAGGTTCTAGCCAGGTGGGGGTTGGTCTCTTCTCCCAGGCAATCAGCACCAGAACAAGAGGACACAGTCTCAAGCTGCACCAGGGGAGGTTTAGTCTCGAGGTGTGGAGAAAATTCTTCCCAGAGAGAGTTGCTAGCCCTTGGAATGTGCTGCCCAGGGAGGTGGTAGAGTCACCATCCCTGGAGGTGTTCAAGAGGGGATTGGATGTGGCCCTTGGTGCCATGGTTTAGTCATGAGGTCTGTGGTGCCAGGTTGGACTTGATGATCTTTGAGGTCTCTTCCAACCTTGGTGATTCTGTGAACCTATTACCTAATACCTAACACCTCCTGACAGCTCCACCTCCAGGGACAGTGACTCTACCACCTCCCTGGGCAGTCCATTCCTCCTGCCAATTACTCTTTCTGTTGTTGCTGTTATCATCATCATCATTATCATCATCATTATTATCATTATCACCATTAACTATTAAGAATTACAAGGAGTGGCTGAGTGGACTGGGGTATTTTAGTCTGGAGAGGAGGAGGCTCAGGGGAGACCTCATTGCTCTCTACAATTCCCTGACAGGAGGTTGGAATGAGGTGGGGGTTGGTCTCTTCTCCCAAGTATCAGGTGATAGAATGAGACCAAATGGCCTGAAATTGTGCCAGGAGAGGTTTAGGTTGGATATTAGGAAAAGATTCTTTACTGTAATAGTGATCAGCCTGGGGAGATGGTGGAGTCAGCATCCCAGGAGGTGTTCAAGAAATGTCTGGACATAGCACTTGGGGACATGGTTTGATGGCCATGGTGGTGCTGATGGGTGGGCTTGGTGATCTTAGAGGTCTTTTCCCACCAAAAGAGTTCTATGATTCTATAACTTTTATATATATAGAAATATCTATATTGCATCTGGAGGCACAGCCCGAAGAACTGCATCAGAAGCCACAGATGGAGACAACTTTGGAATAAGGAAAGAACTATGAAAGCTTAGGATTAATACAAAACCTGAACTGTATTTATTGGGGAAATGGAATGAATAATCCATTTTTTAATCAAATCTGTCACTGAAAATATGAAATTAAAAGGTTTAGTTACTCTGGCAGTAACTAAACACATACCAACCACTAACACCTTAGAATCACAATTAACACAGCATTGATGGAGGGAAACTGCTTTCATCTGTTTCCAGGAAGCTGTAGAACACAATCCTCCTGTCTTCTTTCTAAATAATGATTACTTCAGAAGGACTTAAGCCCTTGTCTTATCCATGGAGTCTGGGATTCTCAGGCACTTAGGAAGCCTGATTCTAGTCTAAATAAAATGCAGCAGCCTCCTTAATATCTAGACCACAAAGTTCCATGTGCACAGAAATTACAAGGTCAGGAAAAACTGTTTCCACCTGAATTAAAAGTGGCTGCTTGTGCTGGGCAGTAGCAGGTCCCAGACATGCATCCTTGAAAATGGTTACAGCTAGAAAGGCACTGAAGATTCAATGGTTATGAGAACCTGAACACAAAGCTCAAGGTTATGGAAATCAATAATGGACAACCTGTCTCATTTTAAGCCTGACAATAATATCATAGAATTATTTTGATTGGAGAGTGTTCTTCTTTGCTTCTATTTGAAACCCTCTTCTCTTAAATGCCCCAAACACGGTGTCAGCTCTACACAAAAGCACAACCCAGTATGTGTCTCTGCAGTGCTTGGCAAGAAACATCCCTCTTCTCCAGAGAGGCTCTGTCTTTCAACCTGGAGCATTCACAGCAGAGTGAGGTGGCTGAAATTGATAAAAGAACATCAAACACAGCTCTGTTTCACCTGGTGTGCAAGAATGTATGGAAGGCCAGCTAGCTGCCTGGCCATAACTGCTTCCACAGGATACCCTTTTCTTTTCAACTATGATGAAGCCATTTTCCTGAAGCCATATTTCCTTGAGGAGAATGCTTGCTGTGTACAGTCTGAGGGGGATGTATTGATCATTTGATCTGTTTGAAGACTGATGCTTTTTGTACTCTCTTCCTTTAGTTATAACTTCTGCAGAAGACAAATAGAGCCTCAGACTTGTTTCCATGAATGAGTTCTATGCAAAACAACAGCCTTGACAGCTTCTCAGTTAGGGAGGAGCTTCCCTGCAGGAAGTTCTTACTAATGGAAGCAGCTGTGGTTAAATCTTTGGGTAGAAAGAGAGAGGACTGAGCTTTAGAAAAGAAATTGACTTGAAAACCTGGAGCTAAGGAACTATCGCAGATAAGACAGAGTAGGTAAAAATAAGATATCATCATAATGACAACAATAACAACAACCCATTGATAATAATAATAACAATAACCCATCAATAATAATGGAATGGAGTGGAATGGAGTGGAATGGAGTGGAATGGAATGGGATGGAATGGAATGGAGTGGAATGGAGTAGACTAGACTAGACTAGACTAGACTAGACTAGACTAGAATTAACCAGGTTGGAAAAGACCTTTGAGATCATCGAGTCTAACCTATCATCCAACTCCTTCTAATCAACTAAACCAGGGCACCAAGCACCCATTCAGTCTCTTCCTAAACACCTCCAGTGATGGTGACTCCACCACCTCCCTGGGCAGCACATTCCAATGGCCAATCACTCTTTCTATGAAGAACTTCTTCCTAACATCCAGCCTAAGAAGAACTTCCTCCTAACATCCAGCCTAACATCAATAATAATACACTACTACTACTGCATTAATAATAATACATTAATAAAAATAAAATGATCATAATCATAATACTGATACTACTACTGCTAATATATTAGAAGGGTTCCAAGAGCAGAAAAAAAAGACCAAAAATAAAAGGGCCTTGGTTAAATTGCCATGGGAAGGGGAAAAAAGAACTGATGAAAAGGGAATAAATGCATTTGATAAGAGCTCAGGAGATGAAGCATTTGACTTGTAAATATTTCGATTTCTCTTTACAAAAGCCTGTTGGAGTGGGGCTCAGTACAGCTTTGTGAGGATGGAGAGTTGTGAAGGCACACAGCAGTAGTGGAATTTTATTTAGTTGAGGATATGGATTTAATTACAGAGCTCTCAACCTGGAGAAAAAAAATGGAGTCTGGTTTTTGGAGTATCAAAACAGTCTAGAATGGATAAAGAGACCCTTCAGATCTCACTATTGGGTCTCTGGAAGAAACATCCTCAATCATAAACAGGGATCTAAAGCATTTCATCTGAGTTCAGTCACATCTCTAGTAGGAGCTGAAGCATGAGTGGATTAACTCAGTAAGATGAATTCAGAAATCTAGCTGCTTTCCTGCTTTAGAAACTTATGTAAGGAGGAGAGTCCTGAATTATGCAACAGACTTTGAATAACAAAGCTTCCCAGCACTTAGAGAGACCACTTCAGAATAAGCAGCAACCTTTCCCTCCACGTTGGTCTGTTTCTTACTGGTGAAGCCCTTGTTCTTCCTGCCCTTTAGGAGTGGATACCAATCTACTGTGCTCATCTGAGTGGTGTGGGGCTAGTCCTACTGGGCAACATACTGGAAAATAAACAAAAAGGAAACAGGATCCTGGCTTCTTCTTACCTCCCTTCATCAAGTGATGAAGGAAAAGAGTGATTTGCCATTGGAATGGGCTGCCCAGGGAGGTGGTGGAGTTACCATCACTGGAGATGTTTAGGAAGAGATTGTATGGGGTGCTTGGTGCCATGGTTTAGTTGATGAGATGGTGTTGGGTGATAGGTTGGACTTGATGATCTCAAAGGTCTCTTCCAACCTGGTTAATTAATTTCTATTCTATTCTATTCTATTCTATTCTATTCTATTCTATTCTATTCTATTCTATTCTATTCTATTCTATTCCATTCCATTCCATTCCATTCCATTCCACTCTGTTCCACTCTGTTCTACTCTGTTCTACTCAGCTGTGTTCGTAAGAAGAAACTACACTGCATTGTATCTGATTAATATTTAGACTAAGTAATCCTTCAGAAATCACACTAAAATTTTCTTCTAAACCCTTGCATCTGTCAGAGAATTCCTTTCTCCAAGGTTACTGCAAAGTTGAAAGGAAGGAATTTGAAGGCCTCACTGGGTAGAATAGATACAGAGTTTGAATTACAGAAAACTTCAGACATAAAGCAAAAACTTTCTATTTTGTTTTTCCCCCTTTCCTGAATCATTTTACCCTTTAGAACAGATTGTCCATAAGTTGGTGGAATGTTCATTGCCAAATATTTCTCAAGCAGAGTCAAGACAACCATTTTTTCTTAGAAATTACAGAAATAGAGTTGCTCCTAACATTTGGCCTGGAGAAGATGACTTCTTGAAGTCCCTCCCATTGCTGTTTTTCGATGGTCCTATGTTTATTGTCCTGGCTCATTAAATTCCACAGTTCTGGAAAAGACCAGAGATGATGGTGCCAAGGTGATTTGGGTATCTTCAAATTAACCCCACAGGCTTTGGCACTGAGAAGCAGAAAGACTGCCAACTGCTCTTCGCATTTCCCTTAGCCTGCCTCTCTGATCCTTCTAACTGGCATCTAGTCAAAGCAAGACTGAACTTGTATATTTCTGTGTTTAAATGAATCAGTTCCGTAGTTTACAGAAACAAATGTTAGAGGCCAGACTTTATTTTAAAGCAGGTTGTCCCTATGTAGAATCTGAATCTAGCTTCAATTGCCCTACCCAAGTCTCTCTAAGTAAATAAAACCTCTGCCTCCATGCCTTATCACATTCAGCTCCTGTGTCCTGGGTTTTTGCATCTTCATAAGCTGTGATGATTCCAGCTTCCTCCATCAGCAAATGATTCTTTCCTCACTACAGACTGTACTGAGGACAAATCCTTTTCTAACACTGTCATTATCATGCATCAAAAGCAACCCAGGGAGCATACACAAAAAGAGTGGCTGAAAGCTGCTTTACAATACTGGGAAACAAATGAATTGAATGAAAATTAATGACAGTTCTTCTAATAAGATTAGAATATTATAATACAAGTGGAAAGAGGCAACATAATAGCAGTTTGTTGTTGTTGTGGCTTGCAGTTTCAAATGATGCAAAACATTTGCCTACTGTGCCACCCCTATGGGCTCTGCTCAGCTTTAACTGCTCTTACTCAGCTGTAGATAAGCTTCTAAACTGGGGGAGCCCCAAGCAGGGGGTTAAGTTATTGCACAGGCATAATGTCTAAGTCAAGGGTTGAAAGCTCAGCTAGGCAAGCTAACAGCACACTGTAGAGCTGTGTAGGGAATGTTCTGTGTTTAGCAAACAGCATCTGAAGAAATGCCAGCCTGCAGATGCCACAAAGGGATGATGACCACGAGCAGCACGTGGGATGGGAGTCTCTTCCTGCAAATATCAGACGTTACAGCACACAATTTATCTGCACCAAAAAGATAGCTTCAGACTTGCACTGTGAGGAACTGAAGTTCCTGAACTGAGACTGAATTCACTTTGGAATTGAAAGGGATGGAGAGAGCTCGTGTGTTGCATTGGAACCTCCTTCCAGCACTTCCAAAAAGGCTCACACCGGTGTCTTCGGTCTAACCAAGGAGCAACAGCATCCTGTGGTTTTGTGTCTGTGGTGACAAAACTGGCATGATGAAGGAATTAAACTGCATCCCGCACAGTGTTACTTCATGCTGCAGACTGTGCATAGCATTACCAACTCCAGATGGCTCAGGGAACAAGGGATTTAATTCAGGGGGAAAAAAAAAAAGAAGGAAAAGAGAGAAAGAGAGAGGAAAAAAAGAATGTTGCAAGAATCTCTAAATGTACAACTTAAATAGAAGATCCTAAGGACTGAAATGTAAGATCCTGGATGTGCGTTATGAAGGTAGTCCCTGAAGTCATGGTAGGATTTAAAGTGGTAAAAAGGAAGCCTGAGTATTACATAGCCCCCAACCCCCAAATTAATAATAACAACAAAAATTATCTAATAATAAAGTAATAATAATTTTTAAAGTAATAATAAATAAAAAGTTATAATAAATAAAAAGTAATAATAATTTTTAAAGTAATAATAAATAAAAAGTTATAATAAATAAAAAGTAATAATAAATTAAAAAGTAATAATAATTTTAAAAGTAATAATAAATAAAAAGTAATAATAAATTAAAAAGTAATAATAAATAAAAAAGTAATAATAAAAAGTAATAATAAAGGAATAATAATAAAGGAATAATTATAAAACAATAGAATACATAATAAAATATATAATAATAAATTATAATATTTAATAACAAAACCAAATAATAACAAAACAATAACAAAGTAAAATAACAACACACTAAAATAGTAATAATAACAAAATAGGAATAGTATAATAGTAATAATAGTAATAGTAATAATAATAACAAAATAAAAAGAATATAATAATAATAGTAATAATAGTAATAATAGTAATAATAATAGTAATAATAGTAGTAGTAATAATAATAATAATAATAATATAATTATATTATTATTATTATTATTATTATTATTATTATTATTATTATTATTATTATTATTATTATTATTATTATTATTATTATTATTATTATTATTATTATTCTTATTATTATTCACCATCTCTAAGTGCTGCTTAAAGTTTAGGGCTATCTCCAAACCTTCCAGAAAATTGGGAAGCCTGTGAGATGTATTGATACAAAAAGGTATTGTTGCATGCACATAATGATGTGTGTATGTGTGTGTGTATATATATATTAATATAAGTGTATATGTATATTAATATATGTGTGTGTATATATGTGTGTGTGTATATATATACACAAATAAATATATGTATTGATTTTTTTCCCCCTTCAAGAATATATAATTCAGATCAGAGTTCAAAATACCCTGGAAAAAAAAGATAATCTAGGTGCCAAAAGCCTACCCCTCTTCCTCGAAGGGAAAAACCCCAAGATCACTCTGAGAATACACACTCACTGTCTCTTCAATCAAAGGTTAAAGTGGATTCATTGCTGAATTTGTCCCTTTGCCGGTTGTTGACAGCTGTCAATACGGGGATTTGATTTCTTTATCCGAGCTTCACAAACATTGCATTAGTATCTACGGAGCAAGATCTCGACTGCGAGCTGCAGTTTCACTGCCCCAACTCAATTACCGCATTCTTGAACTGCAATGTATTCATTTGTGGGCAGTGGGGCAGCCAGTGGGAGGGTATTGATTGGAGTATAATGTCATGTGCAGCAGCCAGAGGAAGATGAAAAGTGTTTTCTGCTTAATGGGTTGGTATTAAGTAGGTGGGAATGGCTTCTAATTAGCCCACAATTGCTGTGTTTCTCAGTTTCCCTCCTTTCCCTCCTCGTGTCGGTCACCAGCTGCCAATCTCTCTCTCCTTTTCGCTTTTTGTGTGGAGTTCATTGCTCACTGCAGTGAAAGCCTTTGTTTAAAAAAGAGGGCTCCCAGGGTCTCATCTGCCAGGGTACAGCTTGCTGCCTGCGATGAGTAGCAACTGTCAGTTTATTTTATCTCAACCTTTTCATCATTCTGCTGAAACTGGTCGAGTGAAACCACCTGAGAGACCTGAGGATTCAGTACCTACAAGTCATTAGCCAGGACTGCTCAGTCTCTCCCCACACAGCAAGTCAACTGAACACTGCTTAAAATATAGTCCACTTTAACCCTGTATTTTCCTATGGACATGTTAGATTTATTCCCATTTTTTCCCTGAATTTTAATTTCATGATCATTCCTTAAGCCTACTGCTATATGACTGACTCACCATAAACGCTGGTGACCAAGTAATACCTTTTCCAGCAATGTATTTTCCACTGCTGCTCACCACAAATCCTCAAGCAACGCTCTTTAGAAACACAAAATACAATATGCTAAAATCTCTTTATTGAAATACCATTAATCAGAACCTCCCTCTTACCTAGGGGATGGGATAGGATAGGGTAGGATAGGATAGGATAGGATAGGGTAGAATAGAATAGAGTAGAGTAGAATAGAATAGAGTAGAAGAGAGTAGAGTAGAATAGAGTAGGATAGGATAGGATAGGATAGGATAGGATAGAATAGAATAGAATAGAATAGAATAGAGTAGGGTAGGATAGGATAGGATAGGATAGGATAGGATAGGATAGGATAGGATAGGATAGGATAGGATAGGATAGGATAGGATAGGATAGGATAGGATAGGATAGGATCAACCAAGTTAGAAGAGACCTTCAAGATCATCGTGTCCAACCTATCATCCAACACCACCTAATCAACTAAACCATGGCACCAAGCACCCCATCCAGTCTACTCCTAAACACCTCCAGTGATGGTGACTCCACCACCTCCCTGGGAAGCCCATTCAAATGGGCAATCACTCTCCCTGTGTAGAACTTCTTCCTAACATCCAGCCTAAACCTCCCCTGGTGCAGCTTGAGACTGTGTCCTCTTGTTCTGGTGCTGGTTGCCTGGCAGAAGAGACCAACCACCACCTGGCTACAACCTCCCTTCAGGTAGTTGTAGACAGCAATAGGTCTCCCCTGAGCCTCCTCTTCTCCAGGCTAAACAACCCCAGCCCCCTCAGCCTCTCCTCATAGGGCTTGTGCCCCAAATCCCACCCCAGCTTTGTTGCCCTTATGTTCCCCAGCACGAATATGATACCTGGCAGTTTTCCCAATTATTTGAACTGCTTCCCTGGAAGTTTTTGATGACACATCTCAGAAAAAAATAAAATGACTAAAAGGGACAAATTCTGCTCAGTTTCACCTATGTAGCCTCCCACATCAGCAAGGTTTTGTGGGCAGTATTTGGTCCACAGGTTTTAGCATATTTGCTCTTTTTTCTTTGCCACACAGTTTCCCCCTGTCTGTAAGTGTGTACACTCACACCAAATGCACCCCCACCTTCCCAACAGCTAATACAGAGCTGCACTGTGATCACCAAAGACTCACCAAACTCTTTTATGTTGAACTCAGCTCAAATTGAATTGATCCAAATGACATTTCAAAGTCATTAGCCTGGACAATCTTTCTCTGCTCATCACAGCTCGCTTGTGGTAGTCTTTACTAACAGTTTTAACACAGCGGCTGAAGTGTTGCATTCAACCTATGTAAGCAGTGAGTCATTTCAAAGGAGATAAGAGATGGCAAGACCACAACCCCAGTTATCCTCTTATATATCAGTCAATTTCCCAGTGTTTAAAATTGTCAGTGTTTCATCTCAATTTCTGCAGTGTAACTGCTCAGACTTGTATGAATACCAGCAGAATACAGCAAAAGTTGCTTTAAAATTGCTCTCAAAACTGAGTTAAAGGCACCAGTGATGAATCAGATATCTCAGGTTATCTGAGACATATCAGATAGCTCAGGGAAACAGCTATCTCAAGATGCTGTCCAGCACACTGAAAGCTTCTGGAATCAAAAAAAGCTCCTGGGCTCCACAGCACCCTGAGGAAATATTTTCCATCAGGAGAACAAGAGCATAAGGTAAACAGAGGCTTGCAAGTTCTGCACTCAGGATAAGAAGTCAATGGATAGCCCAGAACTACCAACCCTCAGTTTAGGAAAGATGTTGAGATGCTGAAACGTGTCCAGAGAAGGGCAACAAAGTTGGTGAGGGGTTTGGAGCACAGCCCTGTGAGGAGAGGCTGAGGGAGCTGGGGTTGCTTAGCCTGGAGAAGAGGAGGCTCAGGGAAGACCTCATTGCTCTCTACAACTACCTGAAGGGAGGTTGTAGACAGGTGGGGGCTGGTCTTTTCTCCCAGGCACCCAGCACCAGAACAAGAGGACACAGTCTCAAGCTGTGCCAGGGGTTTAGGCTGGATGTTAGGAAGAAATTCTTCATAGAAAGAGAGATTGGCCATGAGGATGTGCTGCCCAGGGAGGTGGTGGAGTCACCATCACTGGAGGTGTTTAGGAGGAGACTGGATGGGGTGCTTGGTGCCATGGTTTAGTTGATTAGATGGTGTTGGATGATGGGTTGGATGCAATTATCTCGAAGGTCTCTTCCAACCTGGTCTATTCTATTCTACTCTATTCTATTCTATTCTATTCTATTCTATTCTATTCTATTCTATTCTATTCTATTCTATTCTATTCTATTCTATTCTGTTCTATTCTGTTCTATTCTATTCTATTCTATTCTTTGGCTTTGTGGCACGTCTTGTATGAGCCCTTAAATGGCAACATTCTGCATCACAGATAATATTGAATGCTTAACAGAGGGAGTAGAAACAAGTAGATGAGCCTGGGGGCATGGTCATCTACTTAAGCATGCATTTGGATCTTCCAGCTAATTAATCACCTAATTGTATCCTTGAACTTAGTCAATCCATTCACACAGGTGATAAAGACCTCTTTTAAGGTTATTTTGGTACTTTACAACTTTCTATGAGCCATCTTGCCAAGATATTCAATATGAAGTCTGATTTTTTCCTCCCAGTGCATTCAGTGCATTCTCTGATCACAATGTAATAAAAACAGAGCATGAAGAACAGTGGCAAAACATTAAGTATAAAAGAGACAAAACACCACTCTTCACCCCCCCCACCCCCCACTGATTCTACTACAGACACAAAAGAAATACCTGAGAAGCTATAGATTGAGTTGCTAGCTACTGGGTGCAGAGGTGACTGACTCACACCCATTGAACAGTGACTGGAAACATGTAAAGTTGGGATTGGGAAGGTATAGAGCCAACATGGGGGAGAGAAGAATTTACAATGTAAAAGCAAAGAATGGGAGAGAAAACAAAAGAGAAGTAGGGCACAGAACAGATGGGAAAGGAGAAGAAACAAAAAGACAGCAACTGCCTTAAAAACCATTAAAAAATGACAATCCCCAAAATATTCCTGATGGTTACAGAAAACAAAAAGAGGTGGATTTGGAGGCAAAAGAAAGATGGCACTGTAAATGTATTAACTGTGGAGGTATGGATAAAGAGGTATGGAGGTATGGTGGATAGAGAACTGGCTTGATGGCTGCACCCAAAGAGTGGCTGTCAATGGCTCCATGTCCCATTGGGAGGCCAGTGACAAGTGGAGTCCCTCAGGGATCAGTCCTGAGACCAGTCTGGTTCTACCTCTTTGTGGGTGCCATGGACAGTGGCATTGAGTGCACCCTCAGCAAGTCTGCTGATGACACCAAGCTATGTGGTGCAGCAGACAGGCTGGAGGGAATGGATCCAGCCAGAGGGACCTGGACAGGCTGGAGAGGTGGGCACAAGCCAACCTCAGGAGGTTCAACAAGCCCAAGCGCAGGGTCCTGCATCTGGGTCAAGGAAATCCCAGGCACAAATCCAGGCTGGGCAGGGACTGGCTGGAAAGCAGCCCTGAGGAGAGAGACTTGGGGGTGCTGGGGGAGGAGAAGCTCACCAGGAGCTCTCAGTGTGCACTTGCAGCCCAGAAAGCCAACCAGATCCTGGGCTGCAGCAAGAGAAGTGTGGCCAGCAGGGCAAGGGAGGGGATTCTGCCCCTCTGCTCAGCTCTGGGGAGACCCCACCTGGAGTACTGCCTCCAGTTCTGGAGCCCCTATTGCAAGAGGGATATGGATGTGCTGGAAGGTGTCCAGAGAAGGGCCACAAGGATGAGCAGAGGGCTGGAGCTGCTCTTCTATGAAGACAGACTGAAAGAGTTGGGGCTGTTCAGTCTGGAGAAGAGAAGGCTCCGAGGTGACCTAATTGTGGCCTTCCAGTATCTGAAGGGGACCTACAAGAAGGCTGGGGAGGGACTTTTGAGGATATCAGATAGTGATAGGACTAGGGGGAATGGAATGAAGCTGGAGGTGGGGAGATTCAGACTGGATGTGAAGAGGAAGTTCTTCCCCATGAGAGTGGTGAAGCCCTGGAATGGGTTGTCCAGGGAGGTGTTTGAGGCCCCATCCCTGGAGGTGTTTAAGCCCAGGCTGGATGAGGCTCTGGGCAGCCTGCTCTAGTGTGGGGTGTCCCTGCCCATGGCAGGGGGGTTGGAACAAGATGATCCTTGTGGTCCCTTCCAACCCTGACTGATACTATGATACCATACTGTGATACTGTGCTTTTTGAAACAGATTGGCTGCTTGTTCTAAATGTTAATCATATAAATCTGGACTGTCCTCAGATAACAGAGTCTTAACAAACACAGCAATTTGTTACTTTAACATAAGAGGAACATCAAAGGATATGTCTAGGGAAGGGAAAGCATCTCAGAAAAAAAACACAACACAAAACACAACCTCTCAAAGAGGCAGAAAAGAAAGCTGGCTTGGGAGACCAAGGAGGAAGGTGTTTGATACACTGGCTGCGACTCCAGAGATGACCTCAGGGTTCTGTTACAGAAAGTAAGCACTGAATACAGCTGCTTTGTCTTGGCTTTGATTTTCTGAATCCAGAGATTGTTGGGGAGCTTTTGGTAAGGAAGGGTTTGCAGCAGAAAACAGTTTTCATGTAGGTCTGGGGTCAATCTTTCTCAGTTGGCACGTTTGCAAACAGCACCGATAAAAGGTTCTTTATGAAGTCTAAATGACAGCAACCTTCTCAATATCAAACAAAAACATGAAAGCCTGCTCTTTGGCTCTTTCTGTGGATCAATTTTACCTTTTGAGAACAAGAGTATAAAACCACCAGAGACATCTCTCTGCTCCTGTATGCAGCGAAGGGGCCTGTGATGGGCACATGTGGAGAAGCCCTTGGGCCACTTCAATTTATGCCAACTGGTTATTCCTCCTTTGACCCTGCAACCATCAGGGGACTGCCAGAGCCCAGCAGCTGCCAGCTGTTCTGCTTTGTGACTCTTCTTTGTCAACGCATTTCTTATACTCTGGACTGCAGGCAGAGCTAAAGCTTCTCAGGTGTCCTCAAATCAAGGATTTCTCCAGAAGTGGAACAGGCTGCCCAGGGGGGTTGTGGAGTCTCCCTCTCTGGAGGTATTCAAGACCCGTCTGGATGTGTTCCTGGGTGATCTGCTCTGGATGATCCTGCTCTGGCAGGGTATTTTTGGCTGGATGAGCTTTCCAGGTCCCTCCCAGCCCCTAATATTCTGTGATCCTGTGACCTAATGTGGTTGGGCAAGTGCTTAAATTCCTTTTGCACTAAGTGTCCTACAGAATCAGAGCAGGACTGAGCTTCTGACCTGGAGGGACCTTGACCAACTGGACAGACTGGCAGAGTCCAACAAGACGACATTTAACAAATCCAAGTGCCAGGTGCTGCACTTTGGCCACAGCAACCCCAGGCAGAACTACAGGCTGGGGTCAGAGTGGCTGGAGAGCTGCCAAACAGAAAGGGACCTGGGGGTGCTGATTGACAGCCACCTAAACATGAGCAAGCAGTGTGCCCAGGTGGCCAAAAAGGCCAATGGCATCCTGGCCTGCATCAAGAATAGTGTGGCCAGCAGGAGCAGGGAAGTCATTGTGACCCTGTACTCAGCTCCGGTTAGGCCACACCTTGAGTCCTGTGTCCAGTTCTGGGCTCCTCAGTTTAGGAAAGATGTTGACTTGCTGGAAGGAGTCCAGAGAAGGGCAACAAAGCTGGGGAGGGGTCTGGGGCACAGCCCTGTGAGGAGAGGCTGAGGGAGCTGGGATTGTTTAGCCTGGAGAAGAGGAGGCTCAGGGGAGACCTCATTGCTGTCTACAACTACCTGAAGGGAGGTTGTAGCCAGGCAGGGGTTGGTCTCTTCTCCCAGGCAAGCAGCACCAGAACAAGAGAGGACACTGAATCAAACTGTGCCAGGGGAGGTTTAGGCTGGAGGTGAGGAGAAAGTTCTTCACAGAGAGAGTCGTTCGCCATTGGAATGTGCTGCGCAGGGAGGTGGTGGAGTCCCCATCCCTGGAGGTGTTCAAGAGGGGATTGGATGTGGCACTTGGTGCCATGGTTTAGTAGTCATGAGGTCTGTGGTGACAGGTTGGACTTGATGATCTTTGAGGTCTCTTCCAACCTTGGTGGTTCTTTGATTCTGTGATCCCCCTGCCATGGGCAGGGACACCCCCCACACTAGATCAGGTTGCAACAAAACCCACCAGGACAGTGTTTTGTGCAAATGCACTATCCAGCTGGGGGTTGCTTTCTTTCTTTTTTTCTTCCCTGTTAATTCTTCTACAGTATTCCTTAGATTGTTGGGTATTGCTAGACAAGGTCAAACCTGGGCCACGTCTGTGGATCATCATCAGCAAATTAGAGAGGAAGTCTGGTAGGAATGTTTTAATAGTCAAGCATGTGTTAGGAGAAGTTTCTCTGTGGTGTTTTCCCAAAGCTGGCAGTCCTGGTGTGTCTAAGTGGTGTTATGACTTCCAAAAGTTCACTACCATCCTGTCTAATTTGATTAGGAGTCTTCTTGTCATCTACACTTATAAAAAACCATCTTAACTAGAGGAAAATGTGGATCTCATCTACATCTCTTTTTTCCCTTCCATCTGATACTTTATGTGGAAACATCTAAATCTCACCATGCATTTGCTTCAGACACATCCTGCGCTAAACATTGTTGGCATCCAGCTGTGTTTTCTCAGGCAAGCTTTCTAGATCAGCAGAAAATGCTTCCCTAAATAAGGTGAATTGTTCTTTCTTGTGGAAAAAAAAAATGTTGGAAGTGGTGTTCAAACTGCAGTCTATTGTCAGACCCTTTAGTGTAGCTTTACGCACTGAACTAGCGTGGCTTTGTGCACTGCGCTGTCAGTACTTCTACCAGCAGTGGAATTCACAGAATCACAGGATCACCAAGGTTGGAAGAGACCTCAAAGACCATCAAGTCCAACCTGTCACCACAGACCTCATGACTACTAAACCATGGCACCAAGTGCCATGCCCAATCCCCTCTTGAACATCTCCAGGGATGGGGACTCCACCACCTCCCTGCGCAGCACATTCCAATGGCGAATGACTCTCTCTGGGAAGAACTTTCTCCCCACCTCCAGCCTAAACTTCCCCTGGTGCAGCTCAAGACTGCGTCCTCTTGTTCTGGTACTGGTTGCCTTGGAGAAGAGACCAACCCCCTCCTGATTACAACCACCCTTCAGGTAGTTGTAGAGAGCAATAAGGTCTCCCCTGAGCCTCCTCTTCTCCAGGCTAAACAATCCCAGCTCCCTCAGCCTCTCCTCATAGGGTTTGTGCTTGAGGCCTCTCCCCAGCCTTGTTGCCCTTCTCTGGACATGTTCAAGAGTCTCAATGTCCTTCTTAAATTGAGGGGCCCAGAACTGGACATAGGACTCAAGGTGTGGCCTAACCAGTGCTGAGCACAGGGGCACAATGACTTCCCTGCTCCTGCTGGCCACACTATTCTTGATGCAGGCCAGGATGCTTGGTGCTATGGTCTAGTCGTGAGGTCTGTTGAGACAGGTTGGACTTGATGATCCTTGGGGTCTCTTCCAACCTTAGTTATACTGTGAGACTGTGATACTGTGATGCCACTGGCCTTCTTGGCCACCTGGGCACACTGCTGGCTTAAGTTCATGTGGATTGGAACTAGATGATCCTTGAGGTCCCTTCCAACCCTAGCAATTCGATGAGAACACTGAATACCAGCACTCCCCTGTCAAGTGTTTTGGGATAAACTTTAGCCATCAGCAGAAGACAACTACTGCAGCTACTATACAGATGGCCAAGCTGACACAGCTGTGCAAAGGGTGTTCTGGAGCTCTTTGTTGATAGTCTGCTGCATCCAGTCACCCACCACAACATGTTAGGAAACTTTCCTTTCCCCCTCAATTCTTCTCTTCACTCAGTTCTTCTCTTCACATTAAATTCTTTTCTGTAGTTACTTCCCCTTCCTAAAAATATCAGAGTACACCACTATCAGACTGCATCAAACACTAAAACCCCAAACCTCAGTTAGTAATAAATAAGACATATGAAGTGCACAAGCTGATTTCCTGAAACACACCAACTCCACAGCATCAACTGCTGCAGCCACTGTTTTGAGGGCAGCTGCTGGACATGTGCAGAGTGCAGGATTCCTTAGCTGACCAACTCCTTAGCTGAGTAGAGCAAGACAAGTGTGCCAAGAGCAACATCCTCCCATTGGCACCCTTGGATTGGAACATGCTGCAGAAGCTCTTGACATGCTGGCACCTCTTACTGGGGAAAGATGGTTAAAGGAGTAGAACATCTCCCTCACGAGGAGAGCCTGAGGGAGCTGGGGCTCCATAGCTTGGAGAGGAGAAGCCTGAAGGGTGCCCTCATTCGTGTTGATAAAGATGTGCAGGGTCAGTGCCCAGAGGATGGAGTGAGGCTCTGCTCAGTGATGCCCAATGACAGCACAAGGGGCAACAGTGGAAACTGAGACATAGGAAATCCATGTGAACATGAGGAAGAATTTTTTCCCCTGTGAGGGTGACAGAACACTGGAACAGGCTGCCCAGGGGGGTTGTGGAGTCTCCCTCTCTGGAGGTATTCAAGACCTGTATGGATGTGCTCCGGTGTGATCTGCTCTAGGTGATCCTGCTGTGGCAGGGGGGTTGGACTGGATGAGCTTTCCAGGTCTCTTCCAGCCCCTAACATTCTGTGATTCTAATACACTATCAAGAAGCAGCATCTTAAAAGCAAAATACAAAGACTGCGTGCTAATTCAGCCACCATAAAAGCCCTTGTATTTGTCTTCTGTACATGCTAACTACAGAATAGACCTTATTAAGTAATACAGGAGCCAGACAATATAGCAGACACCCAAACAGTGGTTATGAGGGCATGCAGGTGCACAACTCCGGCAGTGCCAGACCAGCATCCCTCCAGTAGTCCCACATCAGTATCACGATATGCCAGAATCTGTGACTGAGCTTTAGTGAGAGGAACCTGCTAACACAAGCCTCCACCTCCCCACTGACATCACACAAGAGCTATGTTGTGGTTGCATACCTGTGTAAGGTAAGATGACTTGCTGGTTTTGTAGTTTTGATCAGTGCACTCTATCTTTTCCCTCCCTTAAAGGTTTGGAGATCAAAAAACCTGCTGCCACTGACGACCATTTACTGGGCGAATACAAGGTATCATTTATAATGCATGCTCCTGATGCAGATTGGTTTTGATTTGCTGAAGTACTAGTCAAGCACTCTGGGTACAGTGCCATGGCATAACAGTTTTATTTAGCATGCATTTGAGGTCACTAGCATAATTTATGAATGGAGGGGAGACAAGATTTGTAATGGTAGAAGTTTTCCTGGAACGAGCGTAGTTCGGAGAGAAGAGACAGTCAAAAAGCAGTTTATCACCCTCTGAAGCAGACTGCTCTCCTGCTGGACACTGTTGCCAAAATGGCCCATAAATTACAGGGCTGTGGGAAGTTACAGCAGATAAATGCTGACAGAATTTGTTTAGTGTAATCTTTGATCTCATATCTCACTTCTGACTTCACCATTCCTTAGGGATGATCCTTTTACTGGTGAATGATAAAGTCACGCGGGAGGTCGGCCGAAAAAGGACCTGGCAAGATCCCTGCTCCTCAGCACATGACCACTTTTGTGATAGCCACAGCTACAGGAAAATGACTAGAAAACACCTAGAAGTGCTTTAAACAAAATTTAAGTTGATAGGATGACAACCATGGCACCAAGCACCCCACCAAGTCTCCTCCTAAACACCTCCAATGATGGTGACTCCTCCACCTCCCCAGGCAGCACATTCCAATGAGCAATCACTCTCTGTGTGTAGAATTTCTTCCTAACATCCAGTCTAAACCTCCCCTGGCACAGCTTGTTCTGTGTCCTCTTGTTCTGGTGCTGGTTGCCTGGGAGAAGAGACCAGCCTCCCTTAAGGGAGTTGCAATACATTCTAAGTAAACAACACATTGTAAGTCTCCTCTTAAGAAGTGCTTAGATAATTTCAAGCACCCAAGGTCTTTGGCTGAGGCACAGCCCTGCCAGATGCCATCAACTGGACAGAGAGTTATGAGACTCACTGAAAACACAACTCCTACTCAATATCTCATGGAATCAATATCCAAAATCTGATCTAAAAGGTTTTCTGCCCTCAGCACCTTTAATTCTTCCTCTCCCTTCTAGAGGGTGGCAAGTCAGGAGATTATCCACTGAAAGAGCTTTGAAATCTTTGCTCATCAGACAGGGTTAGCCATGCCGTGGGTTCCTTTTGAAGCTTTAGCATGGAGTCGTGAGCCTTTTGCCTACTGATTCTGCTGATAATTCTTTTTTTTCTCATGTGTTTGACTAAACATAAAAAGAAGATCAATACAAAAGCATTTGCTCTTGCAGTGGCATCTCACAACAGCATAAATAACTCCCCAGTAAATGAAGTCAGGTGACAGAAGCCCAGGCTCAGATAGAGACGCTCCCCTTTGCATTTAGAAACGCTGCTTTCTGACAAGCCCTTTTGTCCAGGAGAACTTTGGCCAGAACATCCACTTGATTAATAAATGTTGAGGTAAATTGAGTAATTAATGGCTCTCCCTGCCTGGTTATTGAAATGATTGATTTAGAAAATAAGCCTTGGTTGAAAGACATAAGGTACATGGCAGTACTTTAATTTGAATGCCATGGCTCCTCTGCTAGCCTAAGTATTGCTTTTGCCTAAGAATACAGAAACTACTCTTATTTATTCTTCTTTTTTTTGGGGGGGTCACAGAAAAATTATTCAGTCAGAGCAGTTAGAAATGAAAACTTATCACCTTCCCTCTTCCTTCCATTGAAGTCCCCTGTGGATTAAGACCTATCATTGCACCTTTGTCTTTTTCTGGTTCTCCCTCAAAAAGGCTGAGCAAAATCTAGGAGATTATCAATGCTGAGCTGTTTGAAAGAGCTGGAAGTACTGCTCTATTATCACAGCAGGAACTTCCAAAGTGATGAGTTCATCATAGGAGGCACAGGCACTCTCCTGGAAGGCAGGATAAAGGCTGTACCTGCAACTCAAAGCCAGTGAATCCTAGCACTGACTTGGTGCCAGGTCATGTTTTGCCAGACAAAGATATTAAAAATGTAATGCCAGTACTAATGAGAGATTTGGCACAGGGAACGTGGGGAATGTTACAGATTGTGCTGACAGTGTGACACTATGTTTTCCTGGATGTAATCTGGGTATCATGAGAGTAAGCATGGAGCACTAATGAGAAGATTGATATTGAACTGGAAGAGCTGCTAAATATGCAGTAGCCACAGGGTTCCTGGAGTTAACTGGAACTAAAATGAAAACTGTAATACTGAAAGTAACAGAGGGTAAACTAGGCAGAAATACAGAAGGAACTGAATCTCAGCAGGCAAAACTTGTTTCTGGTACCACGCTTGCCAGCACATCAAGGGCTTTTCTGATCACACTCTTTTTATCCCCGAAGTACTGTTAAAGAGGAGCACGAAGCCTCAGCTTAAAGGGGCACACAGCATTTCAGGATACAAATGAGTTTCACAACTGCTTCCAGAAAGTGATGTGTAAAAGTTGAAAACCTCTTTAAGTTCAAGAAGGGAAACAGATATTCACAGGACCACAGGATGTTAGGGGTTGGAAGGGACCTCCAGAGATCATAGAGTCCAACCCCCTGCCAGAGCAGGACCATAGAATCCAGCACAGGTCACACAGGAATGCTTCCAGATGGGGCTTGAAAGTCTCCACAGAAGGAGACTCCACAACCTCTCTGGGCAGCCTGTTCCAGTGCTCTGTGAGCCTCACAGTGAAGAAGTTCCTCCTCATGTTGAGGTGAAACCTCCTGTGCTGTAGTTTATATCTATTACCCCTTGTCCTATGGCAGGGTGCAACTGAGCAGAGCCTGTCCTCTTCCTCTTGACCCCCAGCCCTCAGAGATTTATAGACATTTATTAAATCCCCTCTCAGTCTTCTCCAGACTAAAAAGCCCCAGCTGAAGATACAAAGATCATCCTATCACTTTGAGGTTCCCCCTTTTTAGTGACTGTTACTGATTTATGTTGGCCTCCTATTTATATGCTACAGCTAAAGATCCTCACAGGAGGTACATATAAAAATCAATTGACATTGGAGTTTTGGACAATTTCTGTTGGAATTCCTGGCACCTGCACTATAGGTCTAGAAACTTACTCTCCCTTGCAGGAGACAATGCACCCAGTTAACTCTGTGAGCCACCAAAATCTGGCTGTGTGCTGGATATTCACTTTGTGGAGGCAAAATTCATAAACATATGTAGTCACTGACAAAGAAAATCGTTGTCACTGAGAAAGAACCACCCTGTTCCCATTGCTGCAACTCTAACCAGAGTGCTCCCTCCTTTGTTATCTCTTCAGTATGCCAACACATGTGCTTCCATAATTCTCAGCTGCTTCCAGTGTTGCCTGTGGTGTCCTGGCTCATGTTAAGCCACTAACAATCTTCAGTTGCCAGGCTATTAACCACGTATTTTTTACATATAAAGCTCACAATTGAAATTCTGCTTAATTGTTCCAATTCTATGAAGGGGAAAAAAAAAACACCACACAAAATCCCCCCAGCAGACAAGAAGCTCTTTGTCCTTGAAAGTTTGAGTGAGGGAGTTTGGACAGAGTAGCTCTGAGTTTGCCCCAGGTATCATTTATTTCCACTGTACTCCAGATTCACACTCTCCAAAGGAATGCAGAGAGGAAAGTTCAAAGATGGAGTAGAGTTATTCCTTTGTCTTCCTCAATATAACACAGTTTAATGCTACCAAGAGTTGGAGGTAATGCATAATTCAGTTTGTTCTGTATTAATATATAGCATGGGGGGAAAAGAAAGGAAAGAAAATTTAATCCATAAAGAAAGAAGGCTACTCCATACAAAGTCCTTCTCTACTCTTTCTGGAGGTGTTTAGGAAGAGACTGGATGGGGTGCTTGGTGCTATGGTTTAGTAGATTAGATGGTGTTGGGTGAAAGGTTGGACTTGATGATCTCAAAGGTCTCTTCCAACCTGGTTAATTCTATTCTATTCTATTCTATTCTATTCTATTCTATTCTATTCTATTCTATTCTATTCTATTCTATTCTATTCTATTCTATTCTATTCTACCCTACCCTACCCTTTTCTTTACCTGAGACAAGGAAACACAGTGGAGAAATCATAGAGCTGTAGCTGTTTTTTTCTCCCCTTTTCTTTCCCTTCCCCTCCAATGTCAGATACAAGGATGCCAAAAATAAACCAGTGTGTTCTTCTGAATTCAGCACTGTGTCCACTATGTCAAGCAGAAATGACTCTTTGCTTTTAGTAACAGGGAACTTATTTTTGGAATGCACTTGAAAAACTGACTGCAATTGAAGATTAATATTATTACCTTTCTCTGAAGACTAAAATAATGATATTTGACTAAATCAAGACCTTGCTGTTTGCCCATATATGGTGGGTTGAAATTTCCCTCCCCCATACCCCCCCCAATAAGTTTGCCAGCCCAGCCCAGCTGGAAGCAAATGAAAGCTGTATTTGCAGGCAAAACTACAATCTACAATGGAATGCAATGCATGTGTACAGAATACACACTATTTACAGATCATAGAATCATAGAATTGATAGGGTTGGAAGGGACCTCAAGGATCATCTAGTTCCAACCCCCCTGCCATAGGCAGAGACACCTCACACTAGAGCAGGTTGCTCACAGCCACATCCAGCCTGGCCTTCAAAACCTCCAGGGATGAGGCTTCCACCACTTCCCTGGGCAACCTGTGCCAGTCTCTCACCACCCTCATGGTGAAAAACCTCTTCCTAATATTTACAATTAGCAAACAGCAGAGGAATGGTAACACCAAAACAGTGCAGCCAAGGTCAAGCAGAAGCAAGTTAGGATCTCTCCAGAGCAAATCAGTGAGAAGAGGAGAAGAAATTGATTTGGTGCAATCAACCTCATGGTAGATATCTCTCCAACGGGGACTGTTTAGAAGTATCTTTGTATTCCTTTTTTACACCCAATAGTGATTTGTTTACATTTTACTTCTTTTCTGTTCAAGAGCTGTGAAAAAGTTTTAAAGGCATAGCCTCAAACTACCACAACCATAACTGAGACCTTCTGGGAAACAGCCCTGAAAAAAAATGATGCAGGTTACTACCCATAGCTTTCACCTGTTTCTTTCTGCTGTGTTGTAGTTAAACCCCTTTAATCCAGCCTCAGAAATAAGCACACAAAGGAGTAAACCCAACCCAAGGATGAAACCCAGGAAATAATGAAATAAAACTCGACAAGGAAAACGACTTAACCACAGAGGACAACGCAGCCCTAATGTGTTTCATAACCACCGTCTTACCGACTGTGAGAGGGTCAGTGCACATGTCACTTCTGTTCTCCTTCCATGCCAGCAGGTACCTGAGGCTGAGGGGATCTTCTGCTTCTATCTGGCTGTTAAATGCCACTCTTAGCTCGTGAGCCTTTGCAATGCCACAGTAAACCTTCACTTCATCCATTAAGGGCAAATCATCTAAAGTTTTGGCTGCCTCACGAGCCTGTTCGAAACACTTGGAAGCTTCCTTGCCTTTCCCCTGGCAAAGAAAAGAAAGAGCAGAAAAGGATTGGAACAGCTGCTTGTAGTCACCTGTAAGCTTACCTTGACATTACAGCCTGCTCCTCTGGTATCTGAGAGGTGTGGCTGAGAGGCCAGCCCACAGAATGACTCGTGGCATAGTGTTAAGCAAATCGCCTTCCCTTGCTGTTTCCTAGCCTCTGAAATCCCTGCTCCACCTTCCTCAGGAACTGAATTGCTTTTTGGGTTGTCTGTGTCGATTCTGAAGATACAAATCTGGGAGTGCTGGTGGACAGCAAGTCCTGCATGGGACAGCAATGTGCCCTGGTGGCCAAGAAGGCAAATGGGATCCTGGGGTGCACTGAGAGGACTGTATCCAGCAGATTAAGGGAAGTTCATCTCCCCCTCTACTCTGCCCTGGTGAGACCCCACCTGGGCTATTGCAACCAGTTTTGGGGTCCCAAGTCCAAGAGGAACAGGGATCTACTTGAGAAAGTCGAATGGAGAGCTACAAGGATGATGAAGGGACTGGAGCACTGCCCTATGCAGAAAGGCTGAGAGCCCTGGGGCTGGTTAGCCTGGAGAAGAGAAGACTGAGAGGGGATTTAATAAATGTCTATAAATAGCTGAAGGCTGGGGGTCAAGAGGGAGGGGACAGGCTCTGTTCAGTTGCACCCTGCCATAGGACAAGGGGTAATGATATAAATTCCAGCACAAGAGGTTCCACCTCAACATGAGGAGGAACTTCTTCACTGTGAGTCTCACAGAGCACTGGAACAGGCTGCCCAGAGAGGTTATGGAGTCTCCTTCTCTGGAGACTTTCAAGATCCCATCTGGATGCATTCCTGTGTGACCTGTGCTGGATTCTATGGTCCTGCTCTGGCAGGGGGTTGGACTCTATGATCTCTGGAGGTCCCTTCTAACCCCTAACATCCTGTGATCCTTTGATGCTGAATATTAACGCCAGTTCCAGCCAATCCAGGTAGAAATTATTGCCATTGTTTCACTAAATTGAGCACCTCTGTGAGAAGAAAGGTCCTAATTTAGTATGATGAGTGTAGAGCATTAAAGACAGACAGTGATGGTGATGTAACAGTGAGGTGACAGATCTGTAAAGAGACAGCAACAACATGGACAGATCAAAGGGAATTTGGTCAAAGTGACTTTGGGAAGAACAGCAAAAGTTATGCCCCTGGTTTACTAAAGGTCCCTAAGGATAGATCTGGATATAAATAGAGATATCTTTAATTTGATGACAAGGACAGGGAAGCACAGGGTTGAATAAAAGCACCTTAATGATGACTTAACTTAGAGAACACCAGTGATGACAGCTGACACTGTGCAGGCAGTGATCCAAGAGAGGAAATGGTAATTTAGACTCAGTTTTGGTAAACTTTGCTGATCTTGCAGAAAAATGTTACAGGAAATAGGGCATTGTAAACCTCTAAGAGATTTTTTTTGGGGGGGGAGAGTAGGATGTTTAAATTACATGTTTGATGTAATAAGATTAAGTCACTACATTTTTCTTCTCTTCTACACCACTACCCCAGTTCAAGGCAGTGGATTTTGAACTTGAGAGCTTAGAGAATTTGACCAAAAAGAGGTTAATTCCTGAAATACCAGTTCTCATAGACTTGGTTATTAGCAATGGTGGCAGGAGCAGTTAATTATTTTTCAAGCTTGGAGTAGAAGAATTAAGCACAGTATCATATCATCACAGAATGTCAGGGGCTGGAAGGGACCTGGAAAGCTCAGCCAGTCCAACCCCCCTGCCAGAGCAGAATCACCTAGAGCAGATCACACAGGAACACATCCAAGTGGGTTTTGAATATCTCCAGAGAAGGAGACTCCATAACCCCCCCTGGGCAGCCTGCCCCATGAAGATAGGCTTAAAGAACTGGAGCTGTTCAGCCTCGAGAAGAGAAGGCTCTGAGCAGTCCATATAGTAACATCTCAATGTCTGAAGAGGACCTACAGAAAGGTTGGGGAAGGACTGTTTAGAAGGGCTTGTAGTGATAAGATGAAGGGCAATGGTGTGAAGCTGGAGCAGAGTAGATTTAGGTCGGACATAAGGAAGAAGTTCTTTAC
Organism: Dryobates pubescens; assembly: GCF_014839835.1. Taxonomy (NCBI): domain Eukaryota; kingdom Metazoa; phylum Chordata; class Aves; order Piciformes; family Picidae; genus Dryobates; species Dryobates pubescens. The sequence continues at coordinate 15,008,928 of NC_071635.1, forward strand.
AGTGAGGGTGGTGAAATATTGGAACAGGTTGCCCAGGGAGGTGGTTGAGGCACTATCCCTGGGGACATTCAAGATCAGAGTTGACATGCTCCTGGGCAGCATGCTCTAGTTGGAGGTGTCCCTGCTGATTGCAGGGGCGTTGGACAAGATGACTTTTGAGGGTCCATTCCAACTCAATGTTATCTGTGATTCTGTGGATGGAGGCATACAGAAGAGAAGCCCTTTCACTACCAACACAGACCTCTGCCAAGCTAGCTGCTGCTAGCTCCTGTTTCATAGATGTGGCTGAGAGAACGTAGAGAAGAAATCAAGATAAGATTAAAACCTGTTTATTAGTGCAAAATATAGCATACACACATCTAAAAAGGGCAAAAAATCAACTCATTGTACAACAAAATGTCCTTTGAGTTAAATGATGACTTAATAGATTAGATTAGATTAGATTAGATTAGAATAGAATAGAATAGAATAGAATAGACCAGACCAGGTTGGAAGAGACCTTTGAGATCATCAAGTCCAACCTATCATCCAACACTATCTAACCCATGGCACCAAGCACCCCATCAAGTCTCCTCCTGAACACCTCCAATGATGGTGACTCCACCACCTCCCCAGGGAGCCCATTCCAATGGGCAATCACTCTCTCTGTAAAGCTGTAACAGCTCCAGTGATGATCTGGCTGCAGATTTTCCCTGGCTGCAAGTTTGCCATAATCTGAATTTGGAGTTCTTATTCACCCACCTGTTCTAGAACCAAACCAGAGGAGTTAAATATGGTGTGAAATTGTCACCTTTCTCAAAACCTGAAGGCACATGTGATTTAGTCACCAGTACCTCCTAGCTGGATAACTCTTGTAAGACACAAGACCTAGATCAAGTTCCTCTAGGTCGTCTCATATGCAGCCCAAACTTTCTGCCATGAACTAATCCCAATTGTTTGAGTCATTACTAGAAGTATTACTTACCATTTCATTGTAAACATTGCCAAGTAATACACATGCATCCACCAGGCTTCGGCTTAGATGAGAGTCCTCAGCATACTTCATAAACTCCTCCAAGTACTTCACAGTTTCAGTCTCTTTTCCCTGGCTGAAGCAAAGGACAGGGACCGAATTAAGCATTCCCTCAGATGGCTTCTCCAAATGCCTAAGATCTATCCCCCTGTTCTGAACTAACTTTACTTTGTGATGACTCATCCATGACTGGACTTTATTTCCAAGACATTTGTCTAGGCACCAGCTGTGTTGAGAGCAATGAGGCTCTCTAGACTACACAGAACCTCTGGGGTCAGAATGGGATCCTTTGAGTGAAAGAAAACAACTCTCTTCAGAATATTGTGTCCCATTTTAAAGCCAAGAATCAAAATGCAGGTGGAGATCTTACAGGGGGGGTTTGGATTTTCCATTGCTGTAATATTTTTTTTTCTACTGAGCAGCTGATAACTCTTTCAATGCAGCTGGATCTCACAGAATCACAGAAGCACCAAGGTTGGAAAAGACCTCAAAGATCATCAAGTCCAACTTGTCACCCAACACCTCATGACCACTAAACCATGGCACCAAGTGCCACATCCAATTCCCTCTTGAACACCTCCAGGGATGGTGACTCCACCACCTCCCTGGGCAGCACATTCCAATGGCTAACAACTCTCTCTGGGAAGAACTTTCTCCTCACCTCCAGCCTAAACCTCCCCTGGTGCAGCTCGGGACTGTGTCCTCTTGTTCTGGTGCTGGGTGCCTGGGAGAAGAGACCAACCCCCTCCTGGCTACAACCTTCCTTCAGGTAGTTGTGGACAGCAATGAGGTCTCCCCTGAGCCTCCTCTTCTCCAGGCTAAACAACCCCAGCTCGCTCAGCCTCTCCTTGTAGGGCTGTGTTCCAGGACTCTCCCCAGCCTCGTTGCCCTTCTCTGGACCCATTCAAGTGTCTCAACGTCCTTCTTAAACTGAGGGGCTCAGAACTGGACACAGGACTCAAGGTGTGGCCTAACTGCTGAACACAGGGCACAATGACTTCCCTGCTCCTGCTGGCCACACTATTCTTGATGCAGGCCAGGATGCCATTGGCCTTCTTGGCCACCTGGGCACACTGCTGGCTCATGTTCAGCCAGTTGTCAATCAGCACCCCCAGGTCCCTTTCTGTTTGGCAGCTCCCCAACCACTCTGACCCCAGCCTGTAGCTCTGCCTGGGGTTGTTGTGGCCAAAGTGCAGCACCTGGCACTTGGATTTGTTAAATGTCATCTTGTTGGACTCTGCCAATCTGTCCAGGTGGTCGAGGTCCCTCTGCAGAGCCCTTCTACCCTCTGACCAACATCTGCTCCCAACTTGGTGTCATCTGCAAATGTACTGATGACTGACTCAATCCCCTCATCCAGATCATCAATAAAGATATTAAAGAGGATGGGGCCCAGCACTGATCCCTGGGGGACACCACTAGTGACTGGCCACCAGCTGGATGTGGCACCGTTCATCACCACTCTCTGGGCTCGGGCTCCTGAAAGAATACAGTCTGAAAGAATACAGACCTCCTGAAAGAATACAGGCAGGAGAGAAGAAGGCTAATTTTTTTAGTGACACTTTCTTTTTTGTGCTCCTGTCTTTCAGAGCTGCCATTTCTTGCTCTAGAGCCCTGATGGTGCAGCAGCAGCAGCAGCTCTGTAAAATGGTGCTGGGGATGACAGCCTTGCTGTGAGCACAGCCCTGCACTTTGGCTGGGTGCATCAAAGGTTGCTCGAGTCACCCAGGCAAACCTATAAACTGTGGATTGCAGGTGTCATCCCCAAATCCCAGCAGATCAGAGCAACCTGAGGTCACAGCTGAGTCTAAGCTGAAAATTGGTTAATGTTCCTTGACAATAACATTTGCAGATTTCTCTCTCTCTTTTTTTTCCCCCCCTTTAATAAAGCCAGTCAGATTAACAATATAAGATCCCTGCACTATGATTACAAGATAGAAGACAGACATCTGGGTTTGCTTGTGAGTGAGGCATTGAGCTCTTTTTCCCTTTAAGGCTGAAGTGTTACTGCAGCTGACCTCAATATCAGCCATGAACTTGAGTCACTACCGTAGGAATGTAGCACGCTAAATGTCAAGCCACCAAGCAAGACAGAAAATTCACTCTTAATTAAGAAGCTCACAGAAATAGAAGTTCCTAGGAGTGCTCAAAAAAAATTGTGATTCATTTTCTCACCATTTAGAAACACTTCCAAGTTATATTCAAGTTAGATTCTATGACACTGTTCTGGCAGGGGGGGGTGGACTTGATCTGTGCCCAGTTCTGGAGCCCCTCTTACAGGAAGGATCTGGAGGTGCTGGAAGGTGTCCAGAGAAGGGCCACGAGGAGGAGCAGAGGACTGGAGTTGCTCTGCTCTGAGGACAGACTGAAAGAGTTGGGGCTCTTCAGTCTAGAGAAGAGAAGGCTCCCAGAAGACCTAGTTGTGGTCTTGCAGTATCTGATGGGGGCTACAAGAAAGCTGGGGAGGGACTTTTGAAGGTGTCAGGGAGTGATAGGACTGGGGGGAACGGAAAAAAACTAACTTGGATGTTAAGAAGAAATTATTCCCCATGAGGGTAGTGAGGGACTGGAACAGGTTGCCCAGGGAGGTGGTGGAAGCCTCATCCCTGGAGGTGTGTGCAGCCAGGCTGGATGTGGCTGTGAGCAACCTGCTGTAGTATGAGGTGTCCCTGCCCATGACTAGAACTAGATGATCCTTGAGGTCCCTTCCAACCCTACCAATTCTATGATCTCCTGAGGTCCCTTCCAACCCCTAACATTCTGTGATCCTGTGATTCCTGCAGCAAGTGACTGAGTGGAATTTATTTACATTATGGCTTTGATGATAAACTGTATTAGGGATGTGTGCTTCCAAAACGTGGCAGAAGTCTGCAATTGCCTGTTTTATGCTACCAGAGTGATTCTAACAGGGTAGAGCTTGCCACTGGAAGAGGAAACACAGCAAAGCACAGCTGCAGATCTGCACTATTGCAGTGATTATCTGGCCGTGGCTGAGACGAGTTAGGCTGCTACCAAAGGAGGCTAAACCACTGCAAACTGACATGCCTGAAACGTTCAGCTGCATGCTGCTGTGAGGCTTAGCTGTCACTAAGCAGAGCTGGCTTTACTAAAGTTTCCTAATCTAAGCATTTTTATGCCAGCAGAATATTGAATCTACTGCACTGGAAACGTTTGCCAAACGTCTGAAGGCTTCTAAAGTGTAGAATTAGAAGCATTTTATTTATATATATGTATTTATTTATGCAGTTATTTATTGATTGATTAATTAACCCTATGTTTTGGGTTGGTTTGGCTCTTTTTTTCCCCCCCCACCCTAAGAAGAGTAAACCCAACGTTTCCCCACAGAAAGGCAGCATATGATCCCTAGAAGTTAAAGGACAAGGTTAAAGTGTTAGACAAATATTAATCCCAGGTTTTTCTAGTTTTCTATATGCAGTGCACAGGTGCAACTGGAAGAGCATATTATATGGTATAATCATTAAATCCATTCAACCAGGCCTTTGAGAGTTAAAAACATATATTCTGGAGGAAAAGGACTCCTCGGTCCAAGGAATGAGAATGAAACAGTGCAGAATATTTGTGTATCAAGGTGATTCCAGTTTCCAACTGGGAAAACAGGACTGTTAACACCCACCTCCCCTGACAACTGTCCAATTATGTATATCACACTTGGCCTACTGTTTGCAGTAGAAGTAATCAATAAAGGATGTGGTTGAGTGAACATAGATTTTGGTTGAACCAATGCATGAAAACTTAATCATTTACTCAGAGTGGAGAAATCAAATAGAGCAGAGATGAAACAGCCACTGAGGGGTTTGTTGATTGTGCCACCAAGTTTGTGGGCTAGAGGCTGAAAGTAATAAAGCAAATGGAATCAGTGACAGGAGAAAAATGTAAAAAGGTTTTCTTAATTCCATGAATTAATAGAAATGTTTTGATGTGGGGTTTTGGCCTCTTTCCCCACCCCCACCCCCCCCCCCCCATATATATATTTCACATTAAAAAAAGCCTCTGCTCCCCATATAGAGCACAGGAAAATTGCTAGGGCATATAACCTCTTTCAAGCAAACAGAAATCAATTTGGTACACATCAGAAAGGTTTTTTCTTTCCTTTCTCTCCTCACTGTTAGAACTTCACTTCTGCCAACTGGCAATGGGTTGGCACACTCGAGCCATTTTTCAAAGGAGGCACTTGTAACTGCACTACAGCTGGAGGTATTTAAAGCAGGCTGGAAGGATTACTGAAACACTTTATCCTGCACACGACCTGATGACATGATAAATAGGTCTTTCCTCCTCAAAGGCCTAATATTTTATAGTTCCTTCAAAAATCTACATGTTATTTTACACAGCCATATACTTCCTATCTCCTTAGACATCACCTTCTTAAAAGCATAAAAAGTAATTTCCTGCAGATATAGTCATTCATGATCCCCCAGAACAGTTATGATGACTTCAGCAGAAGAGATTACATAGCTACAGCAACTCATTTTCCAGTTTCATGCTAAAATGCCCTATGAGGTTTTTTACCCCTATTAGACTTTTATGAAAATATGCACCTTTTATAGGATTGCTCATGTGATTGAATTGGATGTATAAATCATGTGTCCACCAGAAAGTCATTACCATGGTGGACACTGGCAGAATAAGTCAAGAACACGATGCTATTATGTCAGGATTTTTTTCCCTGGCAAATGACATGCCTAAATGCACGTGATGGAGGTTTGCAGTTTCCCATGGTCTGTGGAAATATCTGCAGCAATGATTTAGAAACAAACAAACAAAAAAAAGAAGATCAATTCCAAAGCCATTGAACAGTTTGGAGTAATCTAGGAGGAGTCAGCCACTTTCCCCTAACCTGTGATCAGGCGATCAGTGCACATTAGAATCATAGAATTGTCAGGGTTGGAAGGGACCTCAAGGATCAGCCAGTTCCAACTGCTCTGCCATGGGCAGGGACACTTCACACTACAGCAGGTTGCTCACAGCCACATCCAGCCTGGCCGTGAAAACCTCCAGGGATGAGGCTTCCACCACCTCCCTGGGCAACCTGTGCCAGGCTCTCACCACCCTCCTGGGGAACAACTTCTTCCTAACACCTAATTTGAATCTAGCCATAGTTTTCTTACATTCTCCCCAGTCCTATCACTCCCTGACACCCTAAAAAGTCCCTCCCCAGCTTTCTTGGAGCCTCCTTCAGATACTGGAAGGCCACAAGAAGGTCTCCTTGGAGCCTTCTCTTCTCCAGACTGAACAGCCCCAGCTCCCCCAGTCTGTCCTCATAGGAGAGCAGCTCCAGCCTTCTGCTCCTCCTCATGGCCCTTCTCTGGACACCTTCCAGCACCTCCAGATCCTTCCTGTACTAGGGGCTCCAGAACTTGACACAGTACTCCAGGAGGGGTCTCACCAGATACTTTGTAGTCTACTCTGCTGGTTTTGCTGTTTGTGATGTAGTAAAAATAATAATGGAGTGTATCCATTTCTACTTATCCAATGAATAAATGGGTTTATGGAATGGTGTCTTCCCCATCTGTGAGACCACCTTACAAAATTACCCCATGAAGACAATGGAGCAAAAACAATGGACCAAAACTTCCCAAGAGTGCAATAAATGGAGACTCAGGTGAGGAAAAAAAATGATTACAGAGACAGCTACTGAAGCCTGCAACATTCTTCAAGGTTTTCTGGTGTTTTGTTTGTTTGTTTGTTTTTTGTGGTTGTTTGTTTGTTTGTTTAGTTTGGGGTTTGGTTTTGTTTTGTTTTTTAACCTCCAAAATAAGCCTCACAAACTTGTGAAAAGGAAAAAAAAAAGTACAAGTCCTCAAAATGGGTGGGGGGGAAGGAGGAGGGAAAGACAAACCCTACTTTACAGGTAAAGAAAAGCTTGGATTATACCCTCTAAAAAAATGTGTACCAGTCTAAAATAACTTCCAATGAAGAGGTCACTTACTGCAGGAAGGGCACTACTTAAAATTTAAGCAGTCAGTAATGGGAAGTGACAGACCTCTAGCAATTTAAGTCTTTCACAGCTGAATGAATCTGCCCTGACAGCCAGACAAGGGTGTGCTCACTCACTTACCTTACCAGGATCTTGGTTATAGCTGCATAAGCTCTGCCTAGGCCAGCAGAATCACAAAGTGCTTGGAAGATTTTTACAGAGGTGTCCAAAAGCTGTAGTGGGAAATTAGGAACAGGAGATGAGGAACAGGAAAATAAAACCCAGGAAAAGCAATGCTGAGAATTTCCACTTTTTTTTTTCCCAATAGAATCATGGAGAGACATTAAGGATCATGCAGTTCCAATCCCCCTGCCATGGGCAGGGACACCTCACACTACAGCAGGTTGCTCACAGCCACATCCAGCCTGGCTGCAAAACCCTCCAGGGATGAGGCTTCCACCACCTCCCTGGGCAACCTGTGCCAGGCTCTCACCACCCTCATGGGGATGAATTTCTTCCTAACATCCAATCTAAATCTACCCATTTCTAGTTTTGCTCCATTCCCCCCAGTCCTATCCCTCCCTGACACCCTCAAAAGTCCCTCCCCAGCTTTCTTGGAGCCCCCCTTCCAATACTGGAAGGTCACAATGAGGTCTCCTCAGAGCCTTCTCTTCTCCAGCCCCAACTCTCTCAACACCCTCTTTCCCCCCCCCTTCTTTGTGTCTGTATGAAACACAAAACTCAAGTTTTCCCCACTTGAACTTTTCTTCTTTCATTAGCTGTAATGGGACCAGGCTTTGGGTCATTACTTACAGCTATTTGAAACTACTCAATAATGATGAATGAAAAGGGTGGAACTGGCACTTCAACCCCCGTATTTTGGCACCTTGTTACCTGATCTGCAATCTAAATGTCCTTCTCTGGAATTCACAACCTTTAAAGAGGCTGTGCTTTGAAGAATTTCTGCTAATCAATACCTTAAGACAGGATCCTTTGCATCCCTAGTGGTTTAGAATGAGATCCTAAAACACCACCCTAACTTAGTATTACTTTATAGCTTCACAACTTAATACAAGCTCATAACTCAGTATTGTTCTGCATCTTAATATGATTTTTTCCTTTCTTTACACTCTTGCTGTGGCAACTTTTCTTAGTGCAACTCAGATACCCCCCAAAGTGATTAAGTTATGGGTTATACATTTAAACCACTCTGGCTTAAATGCTGAAGATACTATTGCTGGTTTTAGGAGTAACTATTCAGGCACACAAGCAATTTGCTACCACTCATTTGGAATTTGCTCTATTACCATGACCCCTCCTGCAAGCAAAGGCTTACAGCTGCTGCATCAGAGCATAGGATCTTAATCTAATTGAAAACTGACCTCACCTGTATTGCATAATTCCTCTTTTCATCCATTTCCACCCCCCCCCCCCCCTGTTTTTCCAATGGTGATGACAGGAGAGTGCATACAAAATTAAATCCTGCTCTTTCCTCCCTCCTCTTTGTGGCTTGACCCAACCTATTACACACATGAGAACACAGGAAATCTCCAAAGACTATCTATGGAAATCCTTTTTGCACATTTCCAAGGAAGGAGTAGTGAATGTCATTTACCAGCTCTGCAGGGGGATGGGAGATACCCAGGGATGTAGGACAGTATCCTGCATGCCCCAAGATGCCTATTTATACCAAGAGAAAAGACAAGGCATGTTCTGATAAGATTGCATCCCTTGTCGTGGGCAAAGTGCATGGGTCAAAAGAAGACAAACCTGTGTGTGCTAATGCTGTGGACATCACCATTTACACAACCACGGAATTACTGAGGCTGGAAAAGACCTCTGAGATCATCAAGTCCAACCTGTGACTATACCACAATCAGAAATTTTGGAATAAATAAATACTCCTCAATCATTTCCAGCTGTAATAAATGGATTTCAGAAGGATACAATCATCTATTTTGAGTTCCTGAGCTCTGAGGAATACATCTAATTTGTCACACATCACACTAGACTGCAAGGCAGTCTAGGCTGCTCTATGGAATTCTACAAAAGGAGGAGTTTGTGTGTATTAGGTAGTGGTGGGTGATAGGTTGGATTCAATGATCTCAAAGCTCTTTTCCAACCTGGTTAATTCTGTTGTGTTCTAACACCAGCACATCAGCCAAACTGTGCCACCAAGTGCCACATCCAAGCTTTTCTTAAAGACCTCCAGCAATGGCCACTCCACCACCTCCCTGGGCAGTCCATCCCAGTGCCTTCTCAGCCTTTCTGTGAGGAAGTGCTTCCTAATATCCAAACTAAACCTCCCCTGGCACAGCTTCACACCACACCTCATGTCCTGTCACCAATTGCCTGGGAGAAGAGCCTGACCCCCACCTGACTATGGCTTCCTTTTAGGTAGTTGTAGAGAGTGATAAGGTCCCCCCTGAGTCTCCCCATCTCCAGGCCAAACACCCCCAGATCCCTCAGCTTCTCCTCATCAGACTTTCCCTCCAGACCCCTACCACTGTTTACACTACTCAGCTTTCCTGGCTCTTCAAGGAGCCCTGTGAGGAGAGGCTGAGGGAGCTGGCGTTGCTTAGCCTGGAGAAGAGGAGGCTCAGGGCAGACCTTATCGCTGTCTACAACTACCTGAAGGGAGGTTGTAGCCAGGAGGGGGTTGGTCTCTTCTCCCAGGCACTCAGCACCTGAACAAGAGGACACAGTCTCAAGCTGCACCAGGGGAGGTTTAGGCTGGATGTTAGGAAGAAGTTCTTCATAGAAAGAGTAACTGGCCATTGGAATGTGCTGCCCAGGGAGGCGGTGGAGTCACCATCACTGGAGGTGTTTAGAAAGAGACTGGATGGGGTGCTTGGTGCCATGGTTGAGATAGTGTTGGATGATAGGTTGGACTTGATGATCTCAAAGGTCTATTCTATTCTATTCTATTCTATTCTATTCTATTCTATTCTATTCTATTCTATTCTATTCTATTCTATTCTGCCAAAAAGGCAGAGATAAAACCAAGGATAAAGCATAGACAAAGTAACTAAGGCAGTAAGTTGGATCACTGCATCTCAATGACAGCTGCTAGAAAGAAGTCAATAAATAAAGTCACCCATTCATATTGATGGCCAGGGCTGACTTTTGTCCCAGCTTACTACTGCCCTGCAGGATGTTTCATTCTAAATAATGATGAAATAACAGTGATTAAATCTACATGAAAGGGAATATGTACTCTTTATTATATATACATAGCTATTGAATAGCTACTTTTCATCTTTCTAGAACATATGCTCTTTAGATCTGGATTTCAAATAACTCCTCCAGCTTCAGACACTACATAGAGACACAGAAAAGGACACATCCCAGGTGGAAAGGAGCTGTGTAAGTGCCCCTGCATGCTACAGTTGCCTGGTATCCATTTATGTGGAGGAAGCAGAGAGGATTCACCTTACCTATGGTACATGCCTCACCTTCAACCTTTGGGATAAAAAGAAGAGGAAGCAAGGCAGGACAAAATGTTGGATTGAGACATACACATGAGGGAATTTCACCCAAAGTCTCTTGCAATTGCAGAACACTCTTGATTTTCATATAAACTGAAGAAGGATAAACTTGCATGCTAGCAAATCAAAAGGAATTACCACAGTGGTGTCTGCCAGGATCTGCAAGCAGGCTGAAAACAAAGAGGCAGGGAAACTGCTCTGTTGATTTTCATGGCATGTGAACAACCAGCCAAACTACCTGGGTTCCTGTGAACACCACCTGAGAGAAGACACACATTCAGGGGGCAGGGCTGGGGCAGTGATCTCAGCTCTCCAAATGGATAAATACCAGGGACTTATAGCATATAATTCTGATCTGATGGAATTTATAGGCTCCCATGAAAGTTGTTCTGCCTTTAGACACAAATACAGGCAGAAATAGGTAGTTTTATATGTATGTTCTTCATTATGAGAATGGTAGGACACTGGAACAAGTTGCCCAGAGAGGTGGTGGAGGCCCCATCCCTGGAGACATTCCTTGATGGGGTTCTGAGCAATCTGATCTAGTTTGGGATGTCTCTGCTTACTGCAGGGAGATTGGACTCGGTGACCTTTCAAGGTGCCTTCCAACCCAATGCATTCTATGATTCTTTGTGAGTCTGTTGTGGCTACACTAAAGAAGCTCTGCTTAAATCTGCAAACTGGAGCCTGTTTGTGCTATAGCTCTTGCACTAACTCCCTAGATAGTGGTGAACTTCATGTCTATCTCCTTTGCAAGAAAACTATCAATCAGAGCTTAGGCCCAGATTGGCTTCTGAGTTCTCTCAGGCAATGTGAGCCTCCTGAAGTTATGCCATTAATATAAGACTGATATGCCAGCTCCTGCCCCACGCCTCTCCCTCCCCCCAAACCCCACCCTTTGTTTTTCATTACTGTCAGGTATGTACTTCTTTTACATGTACACAGAATATGCACACACCTGACTGACATACACTGAAGACTCAGACAAAAAGACACAAGGTGTGAAAAGCATTGCCACATCTGGAGCTAATAGAGGAAAGAGTTAAAATTCAAAGGTATGAATTTCTGTTGAATAAAGAATGTGTATCCAACTCCACACCAGCCTAATGCCACTACCAGGATTTTGTTATTTTGGTAAAATTCATGACTCTGACAAAGCCAGGATGGGATAACACTGGCTTATAAAGCTGGACCTTTAAAACACCCACAGCCCTGGAGTCCTGCTCTCAGCTTTGCACTTGATACTGTTCTGTAGTGGAAATACGTTTGTTTTGGTTTCTGGAAATCTAGCTGTGTTTAGCCATTTCACAGCTGGTGAGCAGTAAAGATGCTTCTGCCTCATTTAAGGCTCTTGAGCATGTATCAGACAATCAGCTGGAACATTAGTCAAAGAGATCACTGGCTAATGATTTCTGACAGGCACTGCGGTAACAGGCTAAGGTCCAGCCTGGCTTGCAGCATCTGACAGTATTTTTTCTGGAGCCAACAATAGGTGTTGGTAGACAGAGGATGCAATCTAGTGGGCACACTGGCCTCATACCACTTAGCATCTCTTCAATACCTTCAGAAAAAAACAAACAGGTAGCTCTGACACTCACTAAGTAATCACTTCCACACAGCCCAGTGAAAAGAAAAGGCAACGGAGCTGTAGGTGTAGGCATTTTGCAGCTCAGTGAACTCTCTCCCATAGCTCTCTGAGAAATGTGTATTTACAAGTGAAAGGTAATCACCAAAGGAACCATGGCCAGCAGATCAAAAGAGGTGATTCTGCCACCCTGCTCTGAGGAGAACTTGCCTGGAGTACTGTGTCCAGCTCTGTGGCCCTCAACACAAGGAGGACATGGACCTGATGTGCAGAGGAGGGCCATGTAAATTCTCAGAGGGCTGGAATGCCTCTCCTACAAGAACAGGCTAAGGGAGTTGGGGCTATTCAGCCTGGAGAAGGCTCTGGGGAGACCTTAAAGTAGCCTTGTGGTGCTTGAAGAGGGCTACAGAAGAGTTGGAGAGGGACTGTTTACCAGGGCATGCAGCAATAGGATAAGGGCCAATGGTTTTATACTAGAAACATCAGCAAGAAGTTCCTTACTGTGAAGGTGGTAGAACACTGAAACAGGTTGCCCAGGGAGGCGGTGGAAGCCCCATCCTTGGTGACATTCAAGGTCAGGCTTGATGGGACTTTGAGCAACCTGCTTACTAGAGGAGGCTTGGACTATATGACCTTTAAAAGTCCCTTCCAACCCAGTGCACTCCATGATTCTATGAATCATGCCCTTAGCCACATCCCACTACACTGGGCTGCACTGCTTTGATAAATAAATGGAAAAGAATTAAACCAGAAATGGACTGTTTACAGAGACAAAAAAATATGCCTGGAGTTGACCAGTCTGGTCTGTTCCAGAACTACTCTTCCAGAGACTTTAATGTGGGTATTTGGGTAAAATGCATCATAACCACAAATCTTGGAGCAAGGGAATGAAGGACAGGGGGAGAAGGAGGGATGTAGAGGAACCTACCCAGAGACCTAGCCAAGACAAACATCAAAGTGGAGTACTCTTGTTCAAGACCTTGCACAGGCTCTTGCTAGGACATGGCTATCACTAAGGTGTTGCCTGGTTGCCAGTGTCCCTGAGGGCTAACTGCTCCATCCAGCCTATGCTCTTCCCTCTCCTCATAGACTTGGCTATCAACTGCACTGTTTACCTTGATGCTCTGTAAGCTTGCATTGCAGTATGTGCTTCAGTTTGCTTTTCTCTGCATCTGCTTGGAGGATTAGAGAAGTCAAGACAAACATTTCGCTCACTCCCTAATAGTCTGTCAAGACAAGACCTGGGGTTCTTGGCCTATACCAAGTCTTATTTGTGTGCTTTGCATAATACTCAGAGCATGTACGTCTTGCTTTGATTCGGAATGGAATACAGCTAACTAATTGAGAAAGTTCCTTTCCCTAGAGGGATTTTAAACTTCTCTTGGCTTCCACAAGGTCAGGAGTTCACCCTGTATGCTTCACTTTGCTGCACAGGAAAGCTAAAAGTGTTAAAACCAGTACAGATGATTGAATAAACATTAACTTGTGTTCCCATCCTTCTTATTTCTTCTGCGTTACTGTTCTTAATTCTGTGCCACTCACAATCACATCGGTCCTGATTCTCTACACCTATGACTCTGTAGGAATGCAGCCATCATTTTATTATTTGCTCTACTTAACAAGGGGTTTTATCAAAAGAAGCAGTTAAAAAACCACCCAAACCAACCAACCAACACAAACAAAAGCCAGGCAGGTCCTTCAGAGCAAAAACCTCTGCAGATGTAAAAATGAGGGATTTCAGTTTGTGCAATATCAACAATTTGAAACCTTTACTTCAAGGGGCACTGCTCTAGTGAAGGCTGTTGCAGTCTTTATTTACTGCAAGCAGGGAATGTTTGCCAAACCAGCCATTGTTGACACATCTCTTCAAAATAAAGCATAGCTTAAAGAGACTGGCGTGAAGAAGCTTCATCTGTTACCCTTCAGCAGCAATATGAGAGGTGGGGGGAGGAAAAAAAACCACCAACCAACCAAACAACAAAAACCAAACCAGTTTATGTATCCTTTCCATCCTGACAGATGTGACAATAGCTGGAAACGCTGTGCCTGCCAAGAGCTTTTATCAAGTATGTTATAACAACTAGTAATAAGTGTAAATAATAAATGGCCACGATCTTAGGGGAAACGGTGGCAATACTGAACAATTTTTGGTGCTTGCTGATGGGCGGCTGCTAGCCCTGGAATTCCCTGGCTTCCCAGTAGAGTTTTGGCCTGACAATAAACAACAGTTTAATACTTTATCTAATCCCAGCCAGGAGGTAAGTTCAACAGCAAGCTTTTGCAGATGTTCACATCCAATAATCTATCCATAATTGATGAAACAGGGAGGTCAGATGTAATGGTTGCTACTATTCCAGCAACAAATAAATGGTTATTGACAAAACAAGGCAGTGCGGCGCTGAGTGCTGAGCGGTGACAAGCATGAAACAGTGCTGAGACAGGAGTAGTGATGGGAATGCAGCCCTTCATCTTGAGAATTCCACGGTGTGATGTGTGGCACGAGGGCCACTCCGACACATAAGCAGATGGAGATGACTCGTGAAGGAAAAATGAGATTCCTGCAAGTGCAGAAAAGACAAAGGCAGAGGCGGAGAAAGAAACAAGGAGCGAGGGGTGGATGAGGCTGCAAATTTGGGTGAGTGCAATAATGTGAACTGTTCAGAAATGTTTTTGTCTAGCAGCACTGTGATCCAGATGTCTGAACTGCTTTTATCACACTGTTGTGTCTACATGAATGTACCTGGCTGTCAGATTGTTGTAGCCTCTTAAGACATTAATATCTCACTATATGCATGTGCATGCTTAAATGCTCATTACTCCTTAGACAAAACACCTATAAATATTCTGCTTCATGCTTATTAATAACTTTACCCAGGAACAGATATTTTAATGATACAAAGTTTTCCTGGCTAAAAGCAAACCCAAACCTTTAAGCTTGCAATGGGGGGGGGGGGGGGGGGGAAACCCTGCAGAGATAAACTAGCAAGGTACATAACAAACCAACCAGCCCCAACAACGTAAATGCTTCCCTCAAATCATTGTTTTCTCTGCATAGCTGTATGGAAGTTGAGGAAAAGTTCTCATCCAGCTGAAAAACCTCCCATTGTTTAAGTTTTAACCCATGTAAGAAATGCACTAATGCAGAAATGCAGTTTACACTCGAAGTGAGGAAAAAGTTCTTCACTGAGCGAGTCGTTCGGCATTGGAATGGGCTGCCCAGGGACGTGGTGGAGTCGCCATCCCTGGAGGTGTTCAAGGGGAGATTGGATGTGGCACTTGGTGCCATGGTCTAGTCGTGAGGTCTGTTGGGACAGGTTGGACTTGATGATCCTTGGGGTCTCTTCCAACCTTAGTTATACTGTGATACTGTGATGCAGTAGAAGAATTAATAGACTGGGGTTTATTGACTGAATGAAATTTGAGTCGTTTACATGCAAATAGACATCTGAAACCTCCTGCATCCATTTCGGTGCTAAAAGACAGTGTTTTTACAATGTTTACTGGGGAACATTCCAATGCACAACCCAGCAGAATGGAATTGGTGGCCATTACTGCCACATGCAGTCATAAAGATTTCCAGATGGAAATATTTTAAATATTAACATTACTAAAATCACTTAAAGCACCCAGGAATGTTAAATCGATTTATTTAGAGGCCCAATTTATCCCACAGTTTCCCACCGATCCTTTTGATCAGCTCTGAAATGATACAGCAGCTGAAAGGAAACCAGCAAAACAAATTGCTTCCAGCAACGAAGCAGCAAGCCCTAGGTTTTACGCTGGCACGCTTCAGTGTTTTAGCTTCTCAGGTTATTTATCTGTCAAAGGATAGCTCTGAAGTTCCTGGAGACCTGATGCCTGGAATCAAGTCCTCTTGTTCTCCCACCTAGCCATCCATGGGGCTGATGATCAAGCAGAGCTGTGAAACATTTGCTCACCCCCAAATATGAGTTGCCCCCCTGAAGTCGATGGGAACAGCTGAACTGAAATGTAAACATGGAGTTCATAAGTAAATCGCTGCAGCTTGCCCTGTGCCAGTTGAGAAGCCAATCTAATTTGAAAAGCTTTATTCTACAGCAGTTTCTTTAAAGCCTGTTTGTTTGAGCTAAACTATAGCAAGGAAAACAAAAGCTCCAGGATTATGAATATGTTTGCCTTTAAGTACTGAAGTGCTTGGGGTTTTACAGCACGAGTACACAAGTTTTGTTTATCTAAACACGTAAAAGAGTCTGACTTCTGTAAGTATATTATCTAAGGGAGTTAGAAAAGTTCTTACCCAGGTTTTCAGCCCCTGATTACAGCCCTGGACATGAATGTGCAGTTTCACTAAGGGTCTTATTACTGACAGTTCTTAAGATATCTCATGCTGCATTTTCCCCCCCTCAGATTGTATGAGCTATTAACTAAGCCATGCTGTGACTCTCTGTTTTCCTCAGTGACATACAGCATGAGGGTTCCAAGTTTCAGCACACCTAAGCTAGAAATCCAATATAGTCTAAATCCACAAAGTAAATAGCTTCTGTAACATACAATTGAATTGCTTTGTCCTTTTTGTTCCTAGCCTGTGGGAACGAAAGGAGAAACTTGTATCTCAGCAGTTAAAAAAACCACCACCAAAAACCCCAACCAACCCACTCCCTCCCCCCCCAATAAAACAAAAAGTGGCCAAATAAACAATCTCTCCCTCAACAAAACAAACCCAGACACAAACCAACCATGAAAGTCCCCACTACTTTATTAGCAACATTAAAAGGTTTCAATAAAATAAGTAGAAAAAGTCTGCCCAAATGATATCTTTTAATTGACAGAAGGCAGTCATTACAGTTTCAGTAACCTCAGCTGGGGCAAGTGGTCTAATTGTAACCTTCTGTCTCATAAAACTAACACTCATAGAATCATTGAATCAATAAGGTTGGAAAGGACCTCAAAGATCATCAAGTCCAACCTGTCACCACAGAACTCATGACTACTACACAATGGCACCAAGTGCCATGTCCAATCCCTTCTTGAACACCTCCAGGGATGGTGACTCCACCACCTCCCTGGGCAGCACATTCCAATGCCTAACAACTCTCTCTGGGAAGAACTTTCTTCTCACCTCCAGCCTAATCTTCCCCTGGTGCAGCTCAAGACTGTGTCCTCTTGTTCTGGTGCTGGTTGCCTGGGAGAAGACACTAACCCCTTCCTGGTTACAACCACACTTCAGGTAGTTGTAGAGAGCAAGAAGGTCTCCCTTGAGCCTCCTCTTCTCCAGGCTAAACAATCCCAGCTCCCTCAGCCTCTCCTCATAGGGCTTGTGCTTGAGACCTCTCCCCAGCCTCATTGCCCTTCTCTGGACACATTCAAGTCTCTCAATGTCCTTCTTAAATTGAGGAGCCCAGAACTGGACACAGGACTCAAGGGGTGGCCTAACTAGTGCTGAGTACAGGGACAGAATGACTTCCCTGCTCCTGCTGGCCACACTATTCCTGATGCAGGCCAGGATGACATTGGCCTTCTTGGCCACCTGGGCACACTGCTGGCTCATGTTCAGCCTACTGCCAACCACTACTCCCAGGTCCCTTTCTGTTTGACTGCTCTCAGCCAGGGTGCATGGGGATGTTGTGACCAAAGTGCAGCATCCAGCATGTGGACTTGTTGAATGCCATCATGTTGGACTCTGCCCATCTGTCCAGCTGGTCAAGATCCCTCTGGAGAGCCCTTCTACCCTCTAACAGATCAACACCTACTCCCAGCTTGGTGTCATCTGCAAATTTACTGATGACTGACTCAACCTCCTCATCCAGATCATCAATGAAGATATTAACAGCAAAACATTAATTGACTGATCAGATACCCATCTATTCCCTGAAGTTCCAGGAGTTAAGTTTCACAATACAAATAATTTCTTATACTTAATTCCATCAGTGTATTTTGTCAGGGCAGGGTTCACTACCAGTACTAAACCTTCCTCCCATAGTTTTGTTTATACTGCCTTCACCAATGCCTAGCAGCAGTGGGACTTTTTAGATAGAAGAAATGCAACCAGCTTCAGAATTGGCTTACTAATTCCAGAGCTTCAAGAAGAAAATCTTCCCCTGTACGTAATCCCTAGGTAGTATCACAACCAATCAATCATTCAGAAGTGCCTGCCTTCAAAGATGACTTGGCTTGGCCTGCCTCTTTTTATTCCTTAACTATGAACTAGACAAAATTTTTCGTATGAATACAGTTTTAAGAACCATTTCAAAGTAACTTTAGTAACAGCGAAGCATCTCAGAATGATGAGCCCTTTTCTGAAGCTGCTATGCCAAAATGGTTTTCCAAGCCTGGGATGCCATTTGCTTAAGCTGAACATGTTAGCCTTCGTTACTAAGTGCCTCTTAGAGAGGAATAAAGGACAATTGGAATGATTTAAAAGAAGGAAGTTTGAAAAACAACTTCAACTGAATAATCTCTCTTGATGTGTTTTGCACACTATTGCACTATTTAGAATAAGGTAGGATAGACCAGACCAGGTTGGAAGAGACCTTTAAGATCATCAAGGCAAACCTATCACCCAACACTATCTAATCTTGTTGTTGTAACAGTCATAGAGGGGTCCAAAGGAGGGCCACAGAAATGATCAGGGGGTTGGGGAAAGGAATAGAGTAGAGTAGAGTAGAGTAGAGTAGAGTAGAGTAGAGTAGAGTAGAGTAGAATAGAATAGAATAGAATAGAATAGAATAGAATAAACTAAGTTGAGAAGAGACCTTTGAGATCATCAAGTCCAACCTTTCACCCAACACCATCATAGAGGGGTCCAAAGGAGGGCCACGAAAATGATCAGGGGGTTGGAGCAGCTCTGCTACAAAGACAGACTGAGGGAGCTGGGGGTGTTCAGCTTGGAGGAGAGAAGGCTCCAGGGAGACCTAATAGCAGCCTGCCAGTACCTGAAGGAAGCCTACAGGAAGGATGGAGACTGTTTACAAAGGCCTGCAGGGACAGGACCAGGGGCAACGGCTTCAAACTAGAGAAGAGCAAATTTAGATTGGATGTTTAGGAACAAGTTGTTTACTATGAGAGTGGTGGAACACTGGAACAACTTGCCCAGGGAGGCAGTTGAGGCCCCATCCCTGGAGATATTCAAGGTGAGGGTGGACAGAGCTCTGGGCAGCCTGCTCTAGTTGAGGATGTCCCTGCTGACTGCAGGAAGGTCAGACCAGATGAGCTTTGGCCATCCCTTCCAGCCTGGACCATTCTATGATTCTGTAGAAGTTTAAACCTAAACTCAGTGGTGTGTTCAGACACCACTGTCAGAAACAGGTCAGTTCAGCTCTCCAGCAAAGCATTAGAACAGTAAGGCAATCTCAAAGAGATGGTGCTCATTCTTCTCAAAAACCTTTGGGAGAAAAGAGGATAACACCTAGTCTACCTTTTAGACTTGCTAAGATCCTTCTTGATTTACTAAATTCATACATACACATAGGCACTAATTAGATCTAATTAGATAAAAGTCTCCCCTATGAAGAGAGACTAAGAGCCCTGGGGCTGATTAATATTGAGAAGACTGAGAGGGAATCTGATTAATGTCCATCAACATCTGAAGGGTGGAGGACAAGTGGAAGAGGCCAATCTCTTTTGGGTGGTGCACAATAATAAGACAAGGAACAAGGGGTACAAGCGTGAACATAGAAGATTTCACCTCAACATGAGGAGAAATTTCTTTACAGTGAGGGTGACAGAGCCCTAGAGCAGGCTGCCCAGAGGGGTTGTAGAGTCTCCTTCTCTGGTCACATTCAAAACCCACCTGGATGCATTCCTGTGTGGATCAAGAGGAGACTGGACGTGGCACTTGGTGCCATGGTCTGTAGAGACAGGTTGGCCTTGATGATCCTTGGGGTCTCTTCCAACCTTAGTTATACTGTGATACTGTGATACTGTGACTACCCTGGGTGATTCTCCTGTGGCAGGGGGATTGGACTGGATGATCTCTGGAGGTCCCTTCCAACCTGTGAGACTGTAAAAGGGATCCTGCACACTAACTCCAGGATATCTGCATCCCAGACACATTGATGTACATTCTCCAACTGCATGGGTTGAGACAAAGTTTTCAGTTGCTTTGACATGGGGTTTTTCCAAAGTTAATTTTATGGCCATAAATCACCCCTGATTAGTTCCACAGAGCCATTTCAAGTGTGAAGATGTCTTTGAGAGTTCATACATTTTCTTGCTGATTTTATGCCTGTGGCTTGTATCTCGTCACTCTGACCCCTCAGGCACACAGCACGAGGTCATAACCTACCACGTTTGTTTTGGCACAAGCCTCAGTGCTGGTGAGCACTGCCTCTGTTATTTCAATGTGTAGGTGTGGTGGGTTGAAATTACCTCCCTAACTAATCTGGAGAATTACCTCCAAAACAAAACTGCCAGGACTAGTTCAGTTTGGGATGGAAGCTGCATTTACAATCCAGAAATATGGAATGTAATGAATCTGTGCAAAATAGACAATATTTACAGGTATTTACAATCCATAAACAACACAAGAACCCCCCCTGGACAAAACCAGGGGGCTGCCAATAGCTTCCCTCTCTCTACCCCCTTCCTCCTGTACAAGGGAAAAGAGAAAAGAGCTACTTAGCCACAACAAGAAGACAACCAAGGTCAGCAAGAGCCAAGCAAAAGCTACCAGCTGGTATCTGGTAGAGGGAAGAAGCTGAGAAAGAGAGCCAAATAGTTTGTACAAGTAACTTCATGTCAGTTATCAGACCAATGGGATCATTTAGAACTTAGCATTATTTTCCCTTGGCATCCAATGGTAATTTATTTACATTCTACCACTTTCTGCTCAAGATCAGTGGAAAATTTCCCAGGCATCAGCCTAGAACTGCCACAGTAACACAGCCAAAGTACAGGATTCAATAGCCAAAATAAAGTAACAGAATCACAGAATCACCAAGGTTGGAAGAGACCTCAAAGGTCATCAAGTCCAACCTGTCACCACAGACCTCATGACTAAACCATGGCACCAAGTGCCACATCCAATCTCCTCTTGAACACCTCCAGGGACGGTGACTCCACCACCTCCCTGGGCAGCACATTCCAATAGCTAATGACTCTGTCAATGAATAACTTTCTCGACACCTCAAGCCTAAACTTCCTCTGATAGAACTTGAGACTGTGTCCTCTTGTTCTGGTGCTGGTTGCCTGGGTAACACTTAGAGAGAGGAAAAAAAACCTCACCCACAATGCTCAGACAAGGCATGAGGATGAATTTTTTTGATACCTTGGGATGAAATTCTAGTTGAAACAGAGAAAAACCCTTGGTGCCCAATTGCTGGAAGCATTCATGAAAGCTGAGTTTAAAACAAACCAACAAACAAAATCCCATATCAAGTATGTTTTATGCCAGATTTCTAATGACACAGAAGGGTTTCATTTAATCCTTGGCTTACTGGACAAGGCTGAAGAAAACCAAGTAAACAATAACTTCAAAATTAGCCTAGGTAGAGAGCTCTCCCTGCCAAAAAAATCTATGTTTAAGGTAAAACCCTGTATCATGTAAGCTATCAATAATTTGTGTTGCTTTGGGTCACATTTAAGGTAATGGCAATGTTTAAGGTAAATGTTGATAATGTTGTGAGAGACCAAAATCTTGTCCTTGCTGGTGTGACTCAACAAAGATAAAATCACCTTTGCTGCTTGCCCAGACAATAGCTGATGTGTATTGGGCAGAGGGGAAGGTGCAAGGATAAAATATTGCTCACTGGACTACACCTGGCCTGACAACAATGGACCGAGGCCAGTGATATCTATACCTTCAGGAATATGCATAAGACAAGATCATCTCCACCCATCAGGTAGCCCAGAAAGGGAGGATGGTGAGGCAGTGGATTCACCACCTGGCCCCTGATGTGTATTGGGTGTGTGGGCAGCTAAATGGAGAAGGAGGAGGCAAGAGGTGCACACCCCCCTCCCCCCCCCCCCTTCCTCCAGACCCTTGTCCAAACACAAAGGAATACAGAGAAAGATTTCCTGGGGAACAATACCTGGACACTTACCTAAGGACCATTTCCTGGGGGGCAATACTTGGACACATACCTAAGGACTAAAAACCTGTATAAAAAGACTTGAGCAACTACTGGCTCAGAAGGAAAACACGGGAGAAGGAAAACACAGGAGAAGGAAAACACAGGTGAAGGAAAACACAGGTGAAGGAAAACACAGGAAGAAAAGACCTGGACAATGCCACCAAGAGGGATACAAGGACAGAGACAAGAAGGATACCAGGACAGAGACGTCACCATGTAGCTTGGAAGAAGCAGACCAAGAGGAACCCTCTCTCCATGCCCTAAGTTCCGCCTGCTGCAACTCACGGAGCTGAAGAGGCTGCTCAGAGGACCACACTGCCAAAGCTGCAGCACCCTTCTTCTACAGCTGAAGCTACAACACTCTTCCTCTACAGACCCAACATCTCCTCTACATCCAGAGCTGCAGCACCTTTGCTCCACAGACTCAAACTGTCTTGGAGGGTGAGGGGTGTGGTAATATAATTCCTTTCCTCTTCTCTCTCCCTCGTCTCTCTCTCCCTCTCTATTCTCTCTCGCTCCTTCTGATCCATCCACTTTATTTGTGTAATAAATAGTCTAGCTGTTGATATTTTGGCCTCATTTGTGCCCATAACATGGGAATATTCAAAAGATCTGAGTCTCTTTCCCTCTCTGGACTGAGACAAATGTTTAAGGTAAAACCTATATCATGTAAGCTATTAATGTTTTGTGTTGCTTTGTGTCACATTTAGGGGGGTGGGGAGACGACACACCATTAGGCTTGATTAAAAACCAGATGATATAAAAAATCCTATGAAGATACCACCCTGCTCCTGAGCCTAATTGGTTTGCAGGCTTTTCAACTTGCACACAGTTAGGTTTTTTTTACATCTGAAATCCACTGAAATGAATCACAAATACACATCAAATAAAATGAAACCAATTTATACAGGTTACACACCAAATCAAATTATGTCAGATTAAACACCAAGTGCCTAACCAAAATAAAAGTGAATAAATCCCCTTCTCCAACAAAAGTAGCCCTTGAAATGCAGAGTGACTGAGTAGTTTTGGTATAAACAGGCTGCAGCTTAATCATTCCAACCTTTAATTACTGCATCAGATAATGAATATTTTGAACATATGCTTCTCCACTCTGCTAGAAGACATGAATGAGAGAAACAAGTTTTTATGCATGCTGCTGTGTGTGCCTGTTGGGGGAGGGAGTAGCAGGCAAAAGGAACCAAGTGGCAACAATTGGAGGAAACTGTGTCTGGAACAGCTGCTCCTTTCAGATTCCCCTAGAAGGAGACTGCCTGAGGTGGACCACAGCACAAAAGGATAAAGGAGATGAAAACTGATGCAAAGCAGGAAAATAACTGCTGAGACCCCAGAGTCTACACCCGAATAGTCCCAAGCTGTGTGGCAAGACCTCTTTAGCATGCTACAGAAGCTGGTGATGAACTACATATTACCATGAGGCAAACAGGCTCCTAGCAGTATTGTCTGCATGTTATGTGTAATGATAACCAGTAGTCCTTGGGGAACAGGATGCAATGATTTCATCTCTGTAAGCATCTGAGCTCCCCTTGGATACAGAGACCATTATACTGAGAACAGAAGGGTAAATTTTAGGCAATGATTTCTAATTGGAGAGTGAAGACAACTTGTGTTTAACGGCGCTGTCAACCACCAATATTTTACTGCTGTCCATATTGATCGCTGTTAAGGACAAAAGGAACTCAAATGGTAGCTCTTTTTCCCAGCCCCATCACACACAGACACTTTTTTTTTCTGAATGAGAGGCCTTCATAGGTTTCTTATGTAATATTGTATAATATTATCAGAAGATACCACTGGTTTATAACATAGCATTATTTACACTTGGAAGTGATTGCATTTTCAGTACTGTTAAAAAGATTTTATACCCTTAACACCATGCAGCACTTATGGTTTGTGCTGTAAAGACTTTATTGCCCTTTTAACAAAAATGCACATTGCCTCCTTTACCCTGTTAGGTGTTTTGCCTAAGACTGAAGCCAAGAGGCACAACCTATTACACAGAACCCCTCCCAAAGTGCAGAAGCCAAGTAAGCAATACTGAGGGAGCTGAGGGCTCTTTAGCTTGGAGAAAAGGAGACTGAGAGGTGACCTCATTAATGTTTATAAATATGTAAAGGGTGGATGCTGAGAGGATGGAGCCAGGCTCTGCTCAGTAATGCTCAATGACAGCACAAGGGGCGATGGTGGAAGTTAAGGCATAGCAAGTTTCATGTGAACATGAGGACAATTTTTTTCCCCTGTGAGTGTGACAGAACACTGGAACAGGCTGTCCAGGGGATTGTGGAGTCTCCCTCTCCAGAAATATTCTAGATCCACCTGGATGTGTTCCTGTGTGACCTGTTCTAGGTGATCCTGCTCTGGCAGGATGAGCTTTCGAGGTCCCTTCCAGCCCCTAGCATTCTGTGATTCTGTGAATACTGAAACCCCTCCTGAGCTCACTCTGTGACTACTAGTGGTCTACTCCAGAAAGAAAAATAAGCCACCACAACAAATAGCCACAAAGAATGACCTCAATAACACACATTCACTCATAAAATGGAGTCATCCTACAGGAAAAGGTGCAAACAGAAAAAGAAATAGTAATTATCCCCTTGATTAATTGCAATGATCATGGATGAAATACCACAGGCAAATTTATTTTCCACACAGTATTTTTAAGAGGGCTGTAGAGGACTATGACTTTGGATGACTGCCACAGACACAGTTGCTGCATATTTTCCCTCTCACACTCAGCTATGATGAAACCCTCCTCCCGGACTGAATTCCACACATAACACTCTTAGAAATGTTATGAATGGGAGGCTGAAGGGAACCATGAGAAGCTTTAACCGAAGTATCAAAAGAAAGGACTGCATCAGCATGACAGATTTTCATACCAAGAAGTAATTAATATTTCTTCTATATTCCTGAAGTTGTGAAAAGCTCAACATGTGAATTGCTAAGTCTTTAACTGCTGCTTACGAAGCGCAGCCTGCAGGTCGAGGGAGGTGATTATCTCTCTCTGCTCTACTCCAGTGAGACACCACCTGGAGTACTGTGTCCAGTTCTGGAGCCCCTAATACAAGAAGGATAAGGACATGCTGGAAGGTGTCCAGAGAAGGGCCACGAGGATGATCAGAGGGCTGGAGCTCCTCTGCTATAGAGACAGACTGAGAGAGTTGGGGTTGTTCATTCTGGAGAAGAGAAGGCTCCAAGGAGACCTTCTTGTGGCCTTCCAGTATCTGAAGGGGGCTACAAGAAAGCTGGGGAGGCACTATTTAGGGTGTCAGGTAGTAATAGAACTGGGGAGAATGCAGCAAAACTAGAAGTGGGTAGATTCAGATTGGATGTTAGGAAGAAGTTCTTCCCCATGAGGGTGGTGAGACACTAGAACAGGTTGCTCAGGGAAGTGGTGGAAGCCTCATCCCTGGAGGTGCTGAAGGCCAGGCTGGACGTGGCTGTGAGCAACCTGACGTAGTGTGAGGTGTCCCTGCCCATGGCAGGGGCATTGGAACTGGCTGATCCTTGAGGTCCCTTCCAACCCTGACAATTTAATAATTCTATGATTCTATGATTCTAATCTGCTGTTTTGAACTACTTGTCACTATTGGTGTTTTATGTGAAAACCTAACTAAACAAAAAATGGTTTATGTACCTATGAATACAGTAAAGTCAGTCACATATAACCTGAACTGTCAATTCATGTTATTTCTACAGATCCAAGCATGGAAACCTGGACTCCAACATTTCTGCAGGTCATTTGAGCCACAACTGCTTAATCCACATGTAACTCTGTCTTCAGAAGTCAATACAGTCACAAGAGGTCTGTGAGCCAAATCTCCCCAAGCCTTTTCCACTCCTCAAAACTCCCAAAGGTGCCAAGGGGACAGAGAAAAGCATTGGGAAATCTAAAGCAGCTTTAAAGGAAACTTACTGATAATGCTGTCTGTTGTTCTCCAGCAAAATGATATGCCATACTTAAGCAATAAGCAGCTTCTCCTTCCAGCTTTCTATCACCTCCTAAAAAAAGGATTACAGTTACAGTCACCAGTATAATCTGTACAAAAGTACTGCAGCACAGACTCTCAAATAACTCACAAATGTTTAACTACTGCAGTAATTTCCCCCTCTTCTTCTTACCCTTCCCATTTCTCTCTTTACAAAAATAATATATAGTGGTAATTAAAAATAGAGGCTATGGATTTAAACAGAGTTCAACCAGAAAGTTCATCAAAGTCAGAGAAAATCTCTCTTCCAGTAACTAATGCAGCACAAGCAATTTAACATATCCTAATGTCCTCTGTCATGAGGTTTTTGGTAACAATCAATATCTTCAGTAGCATCTCTCTCTCTTCATATAGCTAGCAGAAGTAGCCACAAGTCTGCAGGCAATACAATACTGAAGAGGAAGGGTTGATCCAGCAGGTAAGTGGCTGTGCTGCCATCCTGAGGGACCTCAGCAGGCTGGAGAATTGGGCCAATGGCAGGCTCCTGGAGTTTGGAAAGGGGAAATGCAAATCCTGCACCTGGGGAAGGATGACCCCAGGCACCAGCCCAAGCTATGGGCTGACTATAGGCTTGGGAGAGAAGGATCTGGGTTTGCTGGTGGACAACAAGTTGCCCATGAGACAGCGATGCACACCCACAGCAAAGGCAAGCAGCAGGATCAGAGTGTTGTGAGCAGAGCGAGAGATGTTTCTTTGGCTCTCCTCAGCACCAGTGAGGTCACTCCAGGAGTGCTGTGTCCCTTCCTCAGCTCCCCAGGACAAAAGAGATAGGGGAGTGATTTCAGTGAATGGGTGCAGAGATGACAAAGGGAAGAAGAGGCTCATGGGGAATCTTATCAGTACCTCTTGGGCAGAAGAGCAGAGCAGCAAGCTAGGTTTTTTCAGCTGTGTTCAGCAACAAAGAGATGAGAGGCATACACTTGAATTCCATCTGAACTCAAAAGATTTCAATGCGAGAATGTTTTCCAGAATGGTTATGGAGACTGCACCTGTGGAGATACTAAAAACTTAACAGGCTGTGGATGTGTGCAGCCTGCACTAGCTGACCCTGGTGAATTCCAGAGGATGGTCTTCCTATCTCAGCTATTCTATGATTCTGCAATTTGTTCTTTATGTTCAAATGATTTAGGTGTATTAAGAAACTGTTTGCTCATGAAAGAAAACTGTTTGTTGGGGTTTTGGGGTTTTCTTTGAAGTACTGAATAACTATGTAGAGTGAAAAGGTTCTATTCCAGCTGATCATATCACTCAAAGTCAGTCATCAGTAAATTTGCAGATGACACCAAGCTGCGAGCAGGTGTTGGTCAGTTAGAGGGCAGAAGGGCTCTCCAGAGGGACCTTGACCAGCTGGACAGATGGGCAGAGTCCAACATGATGGCATTCAACAAGTCCAAGTGCTGGGTGCTGCACTTCGGCCACAACAACCCCAGGCAGAGCTACAGGCTGGGGTCAGAGTGGCTGGAGAGCTGCCAAACAGAAAGGGACCTGGGGGTACTGATTGACAGCTGGCTGAACATGAGCCAGCAGTGTGCCCAGGTGGCCAGGAAGGGCAATGGCATCCTGGCCTGCATCAAGAATAGTGTGGCCAGCAGGAGCAGGGAAGTCATTCTGCCCCTGTACTCTGCACTGGTTACGCCACACCTTAAGTCCTGTGTCCAGTTCTGGGGCCCTCAATTTAAGAAGGACATTGAGACACTTGAAGGTGTCCAGAGAAGGGCAATGAGGCTGGGGAGAGGCCTCAAGCACAAGCCCTATGAGGAGAAGTTGAGGGAGCTGGGGTTGTTTAGCCTGGAGAAGAGGAGGCTCAGGGGAGACCTTATTGCTGTCTACAACTACCTGAAGATTCGTTGTAGCCAGGAGGGAATCAGTCTCTTCTCCCATGCCCCCAGCACCAGAACAAGAGGACACAGTCTCAAGCTGTGCCAGGAGAGGTTTAGGCTGGAGGTGAGGAGAAAGTTCTTCCCAGAGAGAGCTGTTAGCTATTGGAATGTGCTGCCCAGGGAGGTGGTGGAGTCCCCATCCCTGGAGGTGCTCAAGAGGGGACTGGACGTGGCGCTTGGTGCCATGGTCTAGTAGGCATGAGGTGTTGGGTGACAGGTTGGACCTGATGATCTTTGAGAGATTTTCCAACCTTATTGATTCTATGTATTCTATGAAAAAATCAACAGTGACTAACTAATCAAAAGATCAGTGAGCTGATCAGTGAGCAGTGACCTCACGTTCCATGATGGGCTCACTGGTTTATATCATTATTCCCACACGGTTGTGGGGTTGTGTTTGGGTTTTATTGTTTGGCTTGGGTGTGGTTTTGTGATAAAGCTTTCAGGAATCCCAAAGATTCTTTGTTGTCAGCAAGAAGGCACTGCTGCTTTAGTGAGAACTGGAAGTGTATTGATAGCATTTGTCTTTGAATTTCACAGGAAATAATCACCCAAACACTTGACAATTTCCACTTCGCTCTCGGGGAAAAGCACGGCATGCACATCAAATAAAGGAATGGGGAAGTGTTATTTTTTTTTTTTTCCCCACCTACCTTCTTTTGCCAGTTTTGAAGCTTTTATTAGGGTTTTGATGGCCTGTTTGTGTTCTTTATTTCCTAGCATTTTGTCTGCTAGTAATGTATGAATCCTCCAGAGATGCTCACACGCCAGTGAATTGTAAGCGCGGCCTGCCTCATCCTTCCACGTCGAACCCTGTGTGAGCTGATAAAATGCTTCATAATGCTCAGCAGCTCTCATGATGTGACCTGGAAAAATGTCAGTCAGAATTACAAGCAGTGTAATCAACAAACATTTTATGAAGTTACTAAACCATAATGATTTTCCGTATTAGAAATGAAATTGCAACCAATCAAGCCACAGATTTCTCCCCCACCCCCTCCCCACCACCAAGAATCTTCACAATATAGACAAAAAGCTTGCTGGAAAATGCTGCCAAGCTTCACAAGTTTACCAGTAATGCTGTCATTCATGTTTATCACACTTTGAATTAGCTTTCCTATGTTGGAAGTGTTGTGTTCCCAAGGAAGCAAAGACAGGATTCCCTGGGAAAGGCATTTATTATAGATGCAGGAATACAGCCTTTGTGGATCCTCTCTTCCCTATGCATAAATAATCACAGTTCAAGTTGTTCCTCCAGTTTCTCTCTCCACAGTGAAAAAATCAGTGCTGAAAAAAAATGAAATGTGGAAAACAGAGGTATGAAAAGTGTGGGGAAAATTTATCTCTATTCAAATGGAGATAAACTTGCAGCAGGAGCAGAGAGGTGATTGTCCCGTGATGCTCAGCTCTGGTGTGGCCACACCTGGAGTATTGTGTCCAGTTTTGGGTACCTCCATACAAGAGGGATGTGGAGGTGCTGAAGCCAGTGCAGAGGAGGGCAAGGAAGCTGTGAAGGGCCTGGAAAATAAATCATATGCAGAGCAACTGATGGAGCTGGGGCTGCTCAGGTTGAAAAAGAGGCTAAGGGGAGACCTCATTGCTGTCTGCAACTACCTGGAAGGACATTGTGGAGAGGTTGGAGCTCACCTCTTCTCACAGGTAATTAGTGATAGAACGAGAAGGAACACCCTCAAGATGCACCAGGGTAGGTTTAGACTGGACATCAGGAAATGTTTTCCCCAGCAAGAGTGGTCAGATATTGGCACAGGCTGCCCAGGGAGGTGGTGGAGTCACCACCCCTGGATGTGTGTTTAAAGGTCATTTGGATGTGGTGCTTGGGGATATGGTTTAGAGGTGAACCTTGCAGAGTAGGGTTAATAGTTGGAGTTGGTGATCCTGAGGGGCTTTTCCAACCTGAATGTTTCTGTGATTCTATGAAATAATTGATGGGAAAAAAAACATTATGCAAAGTTATTTATTCAACAGTTATTACTAGGCCAACTCTGGTGAGTTAAGGCAGGGAATTTGCTGGAACAGTATTAACCACTAATAAGCTAATTATTGAGCCTGAAGTAATACACTTTAAGGTCTTCAGATCTAAATTACTCAAACACCTTAAATGCAAAGCAAAGTTTAAAGATCAATTCATTTGAATGTGCAAGAAGCTCCTCCATCCCCTCTACCTTCAGCTGGATTTATCTTCATACACAGATGCAAATCTAGGAGATTTCTGTGCTTTCTGGAAGATGGAAACTCAAAGCCTTTTGAAAGGACAGAAAAGCTTTCCCTAGGCAAAATGGGGACAGAAAAGCTGCTGGGGAACAGGTAAGATGAGAAAATTTACAATAAAGCAGTATTTCTAAAGCAGCAGCCCTGTGGTAACATCAGATTGCTTTGTAAAGTGTCATCTGTAGCAGGGACAACTGTGAATGTGACCCCTCCTCCTGGATTTGTGTGTGTGATAGAGAAATCTTGTCCATAGATCAATTGAAGCCAAAACAAAGCATAAACTATGTTTGTTTAACCATGTTTGCAGTTTACACCTCTTCTGAAACATGATTTATCCTGAATGGTCACCATTCTGCAGGCTGCCTTTATCATCCTGCAAACCACAGAAAGAACCAGGGAAGAGAAAAGTTTCCCAACTGCAGGAAAAGGAGAGAAGCTTGGAGAAGGACTTGCTTTAGGCATTCCAAGAGAAAAAGGAGGCTAGCTCCCCAGGCCTCCAGCCAACCTAGAGGCAGCAGAACAGCTATGACAGATTCCTCTTCTTTAGCTTCGTCTTTCACATATGTTACCCTTTTTCTCACCATGCTTTCAACTTAGCAGTATAAGACATACCTCTTGTCTGTCTTAAAATTAAATTCATTTTCATGATTAAAATGAGTTCAGCTAAAAATGACAAGCACAAGAAAGTTCTCTTTCTAAGCAACAACTAATTAAGTGAGTTTCATAGAGATATAATCTTAAGACTCTGCAAGCTGTGATTCAGGTAAGAATCCTAGAGAACACAACAAGAAGTGCTTAAGCGTGAGGTGAAAGAGAAGACAGACGCTTTCCTCAGATCTGCTCCAGGCTAGGACAGGTATCAGTGCTGGGCCCCATGCTCTTTAATATCTTTATTGATGATCTGGATGAGGGAATTGAGTCCATCATCAATAAGTTTGCAGATGACAGCAAGCTGGGGGCAGGAGTTGATCTGTTAGAGGGTGGGAGAGCCCTGCAGAGGGACCTTGCCAGGCTGGGCAGATGGGCAGAGTCCAAGGGCAGGAGATTGAACACATCCAAGTGCCAGGTTCTACACATTGGCCACAACAACCCCAGGTGGTGCTACAGGCTGGGGTCAGAGTGGCTGGAGAGCAGCCAGGCAGAGAGGGACCTGAGGGTACTGGTCAGTGGTAGGCTGAACATGAGCCAGAAGTGTACCCAGGTGGCCAAGAGGGCCAATGGCATCCTGGCCTGAATCAGGAACAGTGTGGCCAGCAGGAACAGGGAGGTCATTCTGCCCTGTACTCAGCACTGGTTAGGCTACACCTTGAGTCCTGTGTCCAGTTCTGAGCCCCTCAGTTTAGGAAAGATGTTGACTTGCTTGTCCAGAGGAGGGCAACAAAGCTGGGGAGGGGTTTGCAGCACAGCCCTGTGAGGAGAGGCTGAGGGAGCTGGGGTTGCTTAGCCTGGAGAAGAGGAGGCTCAGGGGAGACCTTATTGCTGTCTACAACTCCCTGAAGGGAGGTTGTAGCCAGGAGGGGGCTGGTCTCTTCTCCCAGGCAACCAGCACCAGAACAAGAAGACATAGGCTCAAGCTGCACCAGGGGAGGTTTAGGCTGGATGTTAGGAAGAAATTCTTCATAGAAAGAGTGATTGGCCATGGGAATGTGCTGCCCAGGGAGGTGGTGGAGTCACCATCACTGGAGGTGTTTAGGAAGAGACTGGATGGGTTGCTTGGTGCCATGGTTTAGTTGATTAGATGGTGTTGGGCGATAGGTTGGACTCAATGATCTCTATTCTATTCTACTCTACTCTATTTGAGACATTGGCCAAAATGTTAGGGGGAAGAAAAAGAAATGAAAACAATCTTGTTAGCAGATTAGCTGCCAGAGCCTGTATGCAGAGAAAGCTCTGTATAGTCCTTCAAAAATATCACATACTTGACATCAGACTGAGCAAACAGAAATGCAAAGTGAAATTCTCATGGCTAGTACAAGCTGTTTAAGGATTCACTGGCAGCACAGGCATCAGGAAACCTAAACCTAGATGAAAACTCTTGCCCATTCTAAAGAGGCTCCCAGTTTGAATTTGGGTTTCTGCCTGACTTCCAGCTAACTTCCTTATATAAGACCAACTCAGAAGCCAACAGAATCCTAGCTATCCAAGTTGCTAAATGCAGATTTAAGGCATTAGATGAAGAGGCAAATGATTGAAAGCTGAGTTGAACTTCTAAATTAATGGCTAGATGTAGCATTTCACCCACTGGGTCACTCAAAGGCAAATACAGACTTATCCTTGGAGTGCTCCTCAAAGTTTATTGATCAAATGATTGTCCTTTTGAAAGAATATTGCCATACATTTAAGTGATTTAATTTCACTACATGTATAGAGGTCCTCCATCCCTCTACTCTGCACTGGTGAGGCTGCATCTGGAATATTGTGTCCAGTTCCAGGCCCCTCAGTTCCAGAAGGACCTCAGGGAACTTCTTGAAAGAGTCCAGTGCAGAACCACAGAGAAGATTGATTAAGGGAGTGGGACATTTTCCTTATGAGGACAGACTGAAGGAGCTGGGGCTCTTTAGCTTGGAGGAGACTGAAGGTGACCTTAATTATGTTTATAAATACATAATGGTTGAGTGCTGAGAGGATGGATCCAGTCTCTGCTCAGTAGTGCCCAATGACAGCACAAGGGGCAATGGTGGAAGTTGAGGCATGGGAAACATGAGGAGAATTTTTTTCCCCTGTGAGGGTGACAGAACACTGCAACAGGCTACCCAGGGAGAGCTGTGGAGTCTCCCTCTCTGGAGATACTCAAAACCTGCCTGGATGTGTTCCTTTGTGATCTGCTCTGGGTGATCCTGCTGTGGCAGTGGGGTTGGAGTGGCTGAGTTTTCAAGGTCTCTTCCAGCCCCCAGCATTCTGTGGTTCTGTGTAATAGATGCCTTAGAATAACAGAGTCTGATTCTTATGTAACTCAAAAATGAGAAAGGAAGGGAAGAAGCAACCAAGTGAAGAGTATCACCTGGATACATAACGAAACTGAACACTGCACCTGAGTTCTTTCCAAGACTCTATAACACAATCTCTTCATGAGACATCATTTAAGTGAATAACCTGTGCAACCTTCAGAACTGTTGTTTAGATTGTTAGAACTATCAGCTATGATAATTCTTACCCATGCCTCCTCACTTGCAAGTATTCCCTTGAGAGAGCTTCTGTCAGAGCAGAAATTGAGCTCATATATTCCACATACCCCATAGTTCTTAAGAGTTGACCTAACCATGAGAGCTGTGACCTGACATCTTTTTGTTTGGCCAGAGCTCAGTGAAACCTCTTTAGTGACAATCCATCTACATTGAGCTTCAAAATACAAAAGCTTTTTCTGGCAGTATTCAAATGGAACTAAAGCACATTTGACTTCATTGAGCTACCAAGAAAGATTGTGATGTGAAAAAAAAAGGAGTAAATTAATCTATTCACAAAAATACCAAAAATATGCTGAGCAAAAAGCCACAAAGAAAGAAAAACAAACCAAGCAACCCACCTCAAAACAACAAACCCAGACACCCTCAACCAACCAAGCAACAAAACTTGCAAGTTTCACAAAATGAGGGAGAGATGGAATTCCTGACCTGAAATCTCTTGCCTGGCTAGGAATTGCTTACTGAAGGCTCCATCAACTCAACCAGATACTTGGAACAGAACAGATTAGATTAGGATAGAACAGGATAGAATAGAATAAACCAGGTTGGAAGAGACCTTCAAGATCATCGCATCCAACCCATCATCCAACACCACCTAATCAACTAAACCATGGCACCAAGTACCCTATCAAGTCTCCTCCTAAACACCTCCAATGATGGTGACTCCACCACCTCCCAGGGCAGCCTATTCCAATGGGCAATCACTCTCTCTGGGTAGAATTTCTTCCTTACATCCAGTCTGAACCTCCCCTGGTGCAGCTTGAGACTGTGTCCTCTTGTTCTGGTGCTGATTGCCTGGGAGAAGAGACCAGCCCCCACCTGGCTGCAACCTCCCTTCAGGGAGTTGTAGACAGCAAGAAGGTCTCCCCTGAGCCTCCTCTTCTCCAGGCTAAGCAACCCCAGCTCCCTCAGCCTCTCCTCACAGGGCTGTGCTCCAAACCCCTCCCCAGCTTTGTTGCCCTTCTCTGGACACCTTCCAGCAAGTCAACCTCTTTCCTAAACTGAGGAGCCCAGAACTGGACACAGGACTCAAGGTGTGGCCCAACCAGTGCAGTGTACAGGGGCACAATGACTTCCCTGTTCCTGCTGGCCACACTGTTCCTGATGCAGGTCAGGATGCCACTGGCCCTCTTTGCCGCCTGGGCACACTGCTGGCTCGTATTCAGCCTACCATTGACCAGTATCCTCGGGTCCCTCTCTGCCTGGCTGCTCTCAGCCACTCTGACCCCAGCCTGTAGCACTGCATGGGGTTGCTGTGGCCAGTGTGCAGGACCTGGCACTTGGATGTGTTCAATCTCATACCGTTGGATTCCGCCCATCTGCCCAGCCTGTCGAGGTCCCTCTGCAGAGCCTCTCTACCCTCCAGCAGATCAACTCCTGCCCTCGGCTTGGAGACCTCTCATGTGCATGGAAGATAAAATATTTTAGAATTTGGAATTCACTGCTCCATCCAAACAATCTGCAATCCCTTGTTCTCATTGGCAAGCAACATCTCAGCCTATTTCTTTAATCCATAACGTTGGTGTGAACCTCAGACGTCGTGGAAGAATAATGTTTCCAGGGGAGTGGCAAGTTTATTCACTGTCACCAGCTGGTTCAGTGGGAATTGATCTGGCCAGGGCATTCCAATTTTTAAACACTGAACTGCTTCAGCTGTTAGGCACAGACATCTGTAGAGGCCAACTGAATAATCTTTAAAAGCCTCAGAAGAAAGTAATAAGCCAATGAGAGAACATTCCTGGGAGTAATTTTAACCTCACCTGAGCAGTGACAAGGTAGAGTTTTAAATGACTGGAAGACAAAACAGGGAAGAAAACAAACCAAACCACCTACCCCAAACAAACAAAATGGAAGAAAAAAAATACAAGGAGAAGTAGGAAAATCACTTAGAACAGTTTGCAGGAATGTATTTTTAATACCTCTCAGAACTCAGAGAGAAAAAGCCAAAAGATGTTTCTAGAAAGATCTGTATTTGGAAAGCCTGTTTGCAAATTGTTACACAAAGCAACCCAGCTACTTTTAGCTGGCAACACTAAGAACAAGTGTGCTTTTCTTTGCCCAGTGCCACGCAGAAATTAGCTCAGTGTGTATGACTGGCATTTGAGAACCTCCAAACTCTCCTCCCTGTTTACAGAAGGCATGAAAACCCAGCAACATAACTCTTACTACAGATCTACTACCACTACTAAAACATGATTTAGCATAGCTCAGGGCATGACAAAAGAAATCACAGAATCACCAAGGTTGGAAGAGACCTCAAAGATCATCAAGTCCAACCTGTCACTACTGAACTCATGACTAAACCACAGCACCAAGTGCCACATCAAATCCCCTCTTGAACACCTCCGGGGATGGTGACTCCACCACCTCCCTGGGCAGCACATTCCAATGCCTAACAACTCTCTCAGTGAAGAACTTCCTCCTCACCTCCAGCCTTAACTTCCCCTGGCACACCTTGAGACTGTGCCCTCCTGTTCTGGTGCTGGTTGCTTGGGAGAAGAGACCAACCCCCTCCTGGCTACAACCTCAGTATCACAGTATAACTAAGGTTGGAAGAGACCCCAAGAATCATCGAGTCCAATCTGTCTCGGTAGACCTCATGACTAGACCATGGCACCAAGTGCCACATCCAATCTCCTCTTGAACACCTCCAGGGACAGTGACTCCACCACCTCCCTGGGCAGCCCATTCAAATGACGAATGCCTCGCTCAGTGAAGAACTTTCTCCTCACTTTGAGTCTAAACTTCCCCTGACACTGTGTCCTCTTGTTCTGGTGCTGCTTGCCTAGGAGAAGAGACCAACCCCCTCCTGGCTACAACCACCCTTCAGGTAGTTGTAGAGAGCAACAAGGTCTCCTCTGAGCCTCCTCTTCTCCAGGCTAGCCTAGTTCCCTCTTAAATATGGGAGGTAAACATGGCCACGACAGAATACTGGGGAGCAAAGAATGGGTTTTAAACAATTGGCTGAACACAAGACATCACCCTTGCCCCTAACAGCATCAAATTCTAGGAATGGCTCTGATGTTTTATTTTTTTTCCCAGAGCAGCTCCACGTGCATGCTACACTTTTTTTTTTTTTCCCTGAGTCTCTTAGAAGCCAAAAGAAATAAAAGAAATACAAATCTCTTCATTCAAGCCAAAGAACTCGGCGTGCTTTTGCTAAACGCTGAAGAGAAACGTTTTCCCATCACCTCAAACTCCCTTTACAATTCCCCTCCTTAAAACCCGCTCCAAAAATACCCATTTGTTAGATCAAAACAGAGATCAAACTAAAAGGGGAGATATAGATAGATATATATATAGGGAGACCACTATTTTACTCCCCCCTCCCTCCCAGCCCCTACCTCCCTCCCTCCACCCCCCTCCTTTTTTTTTTTTTAAGTAGAAAGATTGACTAGATATTAACACAAATGGGTTTAAATGTGAAGCTGCCATAAAAGCAGGCACATAAATGTAATTCTCCCAGCCGCTATTTTGATGCACATTTTTGATGCCATGAATATTTCATGAAATGGCCCAAACTCCAGCCATATAACATCCCTGCATTACTGATGCTTGCGCCCGTAAGCTACAAACATTAGAGGCATGATTGAGTGCATTAAAATGAACTCGTTCAGCAGTGCATTGATTACTTGGGAGGAGGAAAACAAAACCCAGCCAGCACGCCCAACCCAAACACCAAACGAGAAAGTTGCTCCCACTTAAGAGAACAGCACACCAATCTGGGGCTTTCAATACTGGAATTTACAGGGTGGCAAAACGTGGGTAACGCGGCGTTTAATGCATGAAGGCAGTGCAAAAACTCACCGGAATCCTCCACGTGCAGGCCTGACATTAATTAGGTGAGGTGTTAATTAGGCCCACAGATTGCTTCCAGTAGTGTTACAGGTAATTGAAAATGTCACAAGCTGCAAAATGCAGGGAAGTGACCTGTTTGAGCTCCGTGCCTCAGCAGTACTGAGAGCACCTTTTCTATCGGCTCATACGGCTAGCAATGAAAATCGTGGCATGGAAACAACTGCACCAGAAGTGATAGGGCTATTAGGGACCTTTACAGAATCACTGAGGCTGGAAAAGTCCCCAGAGATCATCAAGTCCAGCCTATGACCTAACACCACCACATCAGCTAAAATGTGCCACCAAGTGCCACATCCAAACTTTTCTTAAAGACCTCCAGCGATGGTGACTCCACCACCTCCCTAGGCAGTCCATCCCACTGCCTACTCAGCCTTTCTGTGAGGAAGTGCTTCCTAATATCCAACCTAAACCCTTTCTATGAGGAAGTGTGGGGGGTTTGGAGCACAAGCCCTATGAGGAGAGGCTGAGGGAGCTGGGGTTGCTTAGCCTGGAGAAGAGGAAGCTCAGGGTAGACCTTATTGCTGTCTACAACTACCTGAAGGGAGGTTGTAGCCAGGTGGGGGTTGGGCTCTTCTCCCAGGCAACCAGCACCAGAACAAGAGGACACAGTCTCAAGCTGCACCAGGGGAGGTTTAGGCTGGATGTTCGAAAGAAGTTCTTCACAGAAAGAGAGATTGGCCATTGGAATGTGCTGCCCAGGGAGGTGGTGGAGTCACCATCACTGGGAGTGTTTAGGAAGAGACTGGATGGGGTGCTTAGTGCCATGGTTTAGTTGATTAGATGGTGTTGGTTGGATCTCAAAGTTCTTTTCCAACCTGGTTAATTCTATTCTATTCCATTCCTAATATCCAACCTAAACCCTTTCTATGAGGAATCACTTCCTAATATCCAGCCTAAACCTCCCCTGGTGCAGCTTCATGCCATGCCCTCCGCTCATGTCAAGTTGCCTGGGAGAAGTGCCTGACCCCCACCTGACTACAACTTCCTTTTAGGTAGCTGCAGAGAGTGATAAGGTCCCCTTTAAGCCTCCTCTTCTCCAGGCTGAACACCCCCAGCTCCCTCAGCCTTTCCTCATATGACTTTCCCTCCAGCCCCCTCCCCAGTTTCATTGCTCTCCTCTGGACCTGCTCCACCATCTCAAGATCCATCCTGAAGTGAGAGCTCCAGAACTGCACACAGTACTCGAGGCGAGCACTCACCACTGCTGTGCACAGGGGCAGAATTCCATCCCTAGTCCTGCCAGCCACACTATTCCTGATACAAGCCAGGATGCCATTGGCCTTCTGTGCCCCCTGGGCACACTGCTGGCTCATGCTCAGCTGCTGTCATCCAGCACTCCCAGGTCCCTCTTAGCCAGGCTACTCTCTAACCACTCATCCCCCACTGTCTGCAGCACTGGAGGAGGAATTGGGTCTAATTCTAAAGTGTAAGCAGTTGTGGAGGACTTCAAAAAAATATCCCACTTAATCTCAGAACAGCAGTCTAAAGGAACAATAAAGCTTTATGCATATTCTATTTTAATCTGGAACTAGGACCTCGTTTGCAATCAGTTATTTCACTGTACAGCACCAACATCCAATCTGCTTGGAGCAATAGTTAATGGTAGCAAAAGGGAGGAAAAAAAAAAGGGAAAGGTTATTACTATTTTGAAATTATATAGGCTTTCATATCAGCTTAACTGCTTGAACTACTTCTATTACTTTCAGCTTCCTAC
Organism: Dryobates pubescens; assembly: GCF_014839835.1. Taxonomy (NCBI): domain Eukaryota; kingdom Metazoa; phylum Chordata; class Aves; order Piciformes; family Picidae; genus Dryobates; species Dryobates pubescens. The sequence goes on from NC_071635.1 coordinate 15,047,870, forward strand.
TTTCAGGTACAATAATTATTAACAGTTTCATGATGAAACAGTTAAGAATCTGTCCCAGTTTCCAGTACGGGACAATACCTACAGGTAAGTGTATATGGTCTCTAACACCTGTAGGTCTTTAACAAAGATGTGTTGGGAGACAGAAGGAAAAAAGCTCATAAGAATCACAAAACAAGGGGTTTCATTCAGTAAGTGGCTGAATCATCTTGGACTCCTGAGATCAAATCAGTTGTGCAGAAGTCCCTCGGACTCGAGCACAAGCCCTACAAGGAGAGGCTGAGGAAGCTGGGATTGTTTAGCCTGGAGAACAGGAGGCTCAGGGGAGACCTTATTGCTCTCTGCATCTACCTGAAGGGTGGTTGTAGCCAAGAGGGGGTTGGTCTCTCCTCCCAGGTAACCAGCACCAGAACAAGAGGACACAGTCTCAAGCTGCACCAGGGGAAGTTTAGACTCGCAGTGAGTTCTTCACTGGGAGAGTTGTTAGCCATTGGAATGTGCTGCCCAGGGAGGTGGTGGAGTCCCCATCCCTGGAGGTGTTCAAGAGGGGACTGGACGTGGCACTTGGTGCCATGGTCTAGTAGGCATGAGGTCTGTGGTGACAGGTTGGACTTGATGATCTTTGAGGTCTTTTCAACCTTGTTGATTCTATGATTCTACTCTATGATTCTAAGGACAACAATAAATCGAAGAGTGATTTGGTACTAAGTGCAACCCTTAACTCTAGAAATTAGAAAGATTCCTGTAATCACTGTTTTGATATCTGGACTACATTATATCACCAATCTTTCCCTTGCTTTAGGCTTAAATGTGGAAAGAAAGGTTCATATTTCAGGCATTTCTAAAGAAGTTTAGGTCTGAGGTGCAATCTAGAATCTCTGAAGGCTTTGCAACACTAATTGGAAATGCTTAGCAGCATTTTGCCCAAATGCAAAGTAGAATAAGAATAAAATGAAGAAAAATGTAACCTTCCAAGATCAGTGTCCAGCAAGCAAATTCCTGACAGCTGAAGAGGTCCTGCATGAAAATCCCACTAACTTGTTTGTCCTCACATTCAAATGAGCCAACACTGAAAGTCTTGATTTACAATTAAAAGCCTTCTGCCTTGTTAGATTAAGGTATCTTGTGAGAGTGACATTGTCAGATGCCTTCTGATTTGTTTGGTTGTATACAGACAAACACTTTTTGATACATGCCAGTTTTAATCTAGAGAACATGGCAAACACTGAACACCAGCTGAATGACAACATACCTCTTTTAAAGAGAAGGGGATTCTTGCTTCGTGGTAACCTTCATAGAATCCTAGAATCAACCAGGTTGGAAAAGACCTCAGAGATCATCAAGTCCAACCTATTATCTAACACCTCCCTGACAACTAAACCATGGTTCCAAGTGCCACCTCCAATCCTTTTTTGAACACCTCCAGGGATGGGGACTCCACCACCTCCCTGGGCAGCTCATTCCAGTGGCTAAATACTCTTTCAGTGAAGAACTTTCTCCTCACCTCCAGCCTAAACTTCCCCTGGTGCAGCTTGAGACTGTGTCCTCTTGCTCTGGTGCTGGGTGCCTGGGAGAAGTGACCAATTCCCCCTCCCAGCTACAACCTCCCTTTAGGTAGTTGTAAAGAGCAATAAGGTCTCCTCTGAGCCTCCTTTTCTCCAGGCTAAGCAACCCCAGCTCCCTCAGCCTCTCCTCACAGGGCTTTGCTCGAGACCTCTCCCCAACCTCATTTCCCTTCTCTGGACAATGTCCTTAAATAGAGGAGCTCAAAACTGGACACAGTACTCTTTCAGTGAAGAACTTTCTCCTCACCTCAAACTTCCCCTGGTGCAGCTTTAGGCTGCGTCCTCTTGTTCTCCCACTGGTTGCCTAGGAGAAGAGACCAACCCTCACCTCCCTACAACCTCCTTTCAGGCCTTCCTCTTTCATGCTTGTAAAGCATCACAGTGCTTTCTATATGCAAAGCCTACCTAAGCAGCAAAATGCATTCAGGAAGCTCACAATGTAAGGCTCCAGGCTCTGGAGGAGAGCAGTAGCAAGCTCACAGAGTGGGATGCTCACACTTCAGGTTTCACCAACATTTGGGTGTCCTTAGGCTAATACCCCCATGAGGTATTAGTGAATAGTGAAGCATGGCACACACTCTGCAGTTCTGTTTTGCAGGACTGGAGGGCTTTTTTAGCTCAATAGAGCCAACTGAATATAAGTTATATTACTATTTAATCTGAAAGAATAATATGATCATTATCTTTCAAATAGAGAAAGTGACACTGAAGCAGATTAGTTTTGCTAAATCACATTTTTTTTGCCAACTCATGTCAAAAGCTTGCCTTGGTTTAAATAATTTTAACAGTGATTACATTTGATTCAGATTCTACCCTGTTCCCCTTACTTTTGCCAGCTCCCAACATTAAGTTCAGTATCAGATGCAATGCTCCAGCGCTAGAGCTGTGCTGCTGTGTGGATAATCTACTTCAGAGCCACGCTTTGAGTAGCAGGTTGGACTAATGACCTGCTGAGGTCCCATCCAACTTGAATTGTTCTGAAGAGAGTAAGGTACATTCTTATTCATAGCTTCACAACGTTGGATTTACCTAGGACTTCTACAGGCTGTTGATGTCTGAGCACACTCAACCCCCTCAGCTCTCAGCCTCTCTGACAAGGCACCTCTGGAAAAACTACTTCCTTTATCAATTACTACAAGGAAATGCTGCCTCCAGGAAAGTTTGTTTATAAGTATCTGAGGGCTGGGGTTCAAGAGGGAGGGGACAGGCTCTGCTCAGTTGCACCCTGGAGACCTTATTGCTGTCCACAACTGCCTGAAGGGTGGTTGTGGCCAGGAGGGGGTTGGTCTCTTCTCCCAGGCAACCAGCACCACAACAAGAGGACACAGTCTCAAGCTGCACCAGGGGATGTTTAGGCTGGATGTTAGGAAGAAGTTCTCCATAGAAAGAGTGATTGGCTATTGGAATGTGCTGCCCAGGGAGGTGGTGGAGTCACCATCCCTGGAGGTGTTCAAGAAGGGACTGGACGTGGCACTTGGTGCCATGGTTTCGCCATGAGGTCTGTGGTGATGGGTTGGACTTGATGATCTTTGAGGTGTCTTCCAACCTTGGTGATTCTGTGATAGGACAAGGCACAATGGATATAAACCACAGCACAGGAGGTACCACCTCAACATGAGGAGGAACTTCTTCACTGAGAGGCTCACAGAACATTGGAACAGGCTGCCCAGAGAGGTTGTGGAGTACTCCTTCTCTGGAGACTTTCAAGCCCCATCTGGATGTGTTCTTCTATGCCCCATGCTAGATTCTATGGTCCTGTTCTGGCAGGGGGATTGGACTCAAGCTCTGAAGGTCCCTTCCAACCCCTAACATCCTGTGTTCCTGTGACAACTGCTGGTTTGGCTGCAGCAGTCCAAGACCTTCCTTGCAAGTTTTTGAAGCAAGAGGGGATAAACAACATTAAAAATAATAAAATTAAAACCAGTTAGTGAGCAGGCAGCTTTGAATGGAGCTTTAGCTCAGTACTACTCATTAAGCAGTAAATAATTAAAATACTCTGGAAAAGACAGGTAAAAATACAAGCAGCAATGTCAGTAATAGACATGAAAGAGAAGGGAGAGGGGGGGAAAAAGAAGAGAGGGAGGAAGAAGAATTTAAAAAAGCAAAGAAATAATTCATTTGAAGCTTTAATAAAGTTTCATTTGCAGTCTTGTTTAAAGATATATCAGACTTTAGGGATGTAACCTAATTACATTTTTATTCTAAGTTCTATTCAAAGACCTTGGACTTTGAATCTTTAACACAGATCAAACATAGTATAATTTACTCATGGCTATCAATACTTTAAAGAGATCTCTTCATTAAATGTCACAGTCCTATGAAGGTCCCCATAAAGGAAACACAGTAACATTCCAGACCAAAAAAACCACATGAACAGGATTCTTACAGGAGTGTGTACACAAACATTTCCCTCAAGTGCTGCACATTGAATGGACAAAGAACACCTCTAAAATACTTCTGCTACAATGGCTTCCAGAGGACAGGTGAAGCAACAGCAACACTTGCTCAGTGATTTTGTGATCTGTTTGAAAGTTAACTTTGCAGTCAAGAAATACCCAAGAATGGGAACTAATGTACAGGACCTTGAGTATTGTGTTCAGTTCTGAGCTATTCAATTTAGGGAGGACATTGTCCAGAGAAGGGCAGTGAGGCTGGGGAGAGGTCTCGAGCACAGCCCTGTGAGGAGAGGCTGAAGGAGCTGGGGTTGCTTAGCCTGGAGAAGAGGAGGCTCAGAGAAGACCTTATTGTTCTCTGCAACTACCTGAAAGGAGGTTGTAGGGAGGTGGGGGCTGGTCTCTTCTCCCAAGGAAGCAGCAACAGAACATGAGGACATAGTGTCAAGCTGTACCAGGGGAAGTTTAGGCTCGAGGTGAGGAGAAAGTTCTTCCCAGAAAGAGTAACTGGGCATTGGAATGAGCTGCCCAGGGAGGTGGTGGAGCCCCCATCCCTGGAGGTGTTCAAAACAAGGCTTGGATGTGGCACTTGGAGCCATGGCTTAGTTGCCAGGAGATATTAGGTAATAGGTTGGACTTGATGATCTCTGAGGTCTTTTCCAACCTGGTTGATTCTATGATTATTTTCCTTCTGCATTAAGTCAAAGCTTTTAAGGAAAACACCAATTACAACGTTTAGAAATAGCTCTTATGCACTGCTGTGAGTATTTCTGAAGAGCTTCTCATTAGAAAGCAAGACTGTAGCCCTGTCCCTAGGTGTTATATCAGACCCAAAACATTTTCCACATGAACAATTAAGCTTGGAAAGCGGCAGTGATGGTAAAGGGATGAAGGAGGCTTTTATCAAGCCTGCTTACTTCTTCCTAGTGTAAAGAATGTTATTATCTCTCTGTGCTTAATAATAAGTCTTGGTTTAAATCAACTGAAGAAAAACCAAAGGTTTTTCCTTGTCACAGTATCTTTTCCGGAAGTGAAAATAAGAACCCCACAGTATTCTGCCTGAGTTCTTACTCAAAACATCTTCATTGCCTACTAGCACCTCCTAAATAGAAGAATAACAACTCTACAGAGATACTTATGAGCTCAACAGGCCCTTTTTGCTTTTGTGTTGCATGTTCAGAAGTTTTTTTAGGCTTCAAGGCTACACTTACTTAGACTGTAAACACCTAAGTCCTGTAACATCAATTCACTACAGTACCTGCTAATTCATAGTATCATAGTATCAGTCAGGGTTGGAAGGGACCACAGGGATCATCTTGTTCCAAGCCCCCTGCCATGGGCAGGGACACCCCACACTAGATCAGGCTGGCCAGAGCCTCATCCAGCCTGGGCTTAAACACCTCCAGGGCTGGGGCCCCAACCACCTCCCTGGACAACCCATTCCAGGGCTTCACCACTCTCATGGGGAAGAACTTCTTCTCCAGCTTCATTCCATTCCCCCTAGATCTATCACTACCTGAGATCCTGAGCAGTCCCTCCCCAGCCTTCTTGTAGCCCCCTTCAGATACTGGAAGGCCACAATTAGGTCACCTCAGAGCCTTCTTTACTCCAGACTAAACAGCCCCAACTCCTTCAGTCTGTCCTCAGAGAAGAGGTGCTCCAGCCCTCTGCTCATCCTCGTGGCCCTTCTCTGGACACATTCCAGCCCCTCCATATCCCCCTGCAACAACCAGCACCAACCCTGTGAGAAGGTGTCATCACTTATCTGGGAGCTACAGTCTGAACCTGCATGAGGAGGAGGTCAATTATTTAATAAACCTTTTCAAATCTGTCCTTCCCAAGAACCCATCTGGATTTGTGGCTGCTTCTGCCTGCCAGTGACTGACAGAGAGAAGCCTTGTCTCCGAAGACTTCATCTCCTAGCAATTAGATGCTTAAATGTTTCAAATGATACTCTGCAGTCAACTTTTTCCCAGCCAGGTTTTCAGTTCTTCAGCAACCAGGGGGAAAAAAAAAAGTGACTATAACTGCTTTGTGAAATGGTGTAAGTGCAGAAGAACAAGGAAGAGTTAGCTTCAGCTGCTATGATGAAAATCAATAATCCATTTTAGGTTGGACCAGTGTGAACACAACAGTAAGAAGACCTCTAGATAATGGTTTATACACTTCGTGGTGGGAGCATAGCAGTGAGTAATGAGGCTAGATAGCTCAAATGCATCAATGCTGCCATCAGTAACACTTCTGCTCTCCACAGGTAGGAAGGAAGGAAGGAACTTACAGCCCTGCACAAGTGCTGTCCCCGTGCTTTATTTGCCTGTTGCTTCTGATTTTGCCATCAGGTTGTAAAGCAGCCCTTCTGAGGTCTATAGTGCAAAATCCCATCGTGCTGGAAGGGTGCTTGGCAGACCTGCACCACAGACAAAGTTATCTCAATGCAACAGATGCATGTGGTCCATGCCTCTCACAGGTGAATATTATTCTGGCTATGCTTAGGAATTGCTGTCTACAACTACCTGAAGGGAGGTTGTAACCAGGTGGGGGTTGGTCTCTTCTCCCAGGCAACCAGCACCAGAACAAGAGGACACAGTCTCAAGCTGCATCAGGGGAGGTTTAGGCTGGAGGTTAGGAAGAAGTTCTTCGCAGAAAGAGTGATTGGCCATTGGAATGTGCTGCCCAGGGAGGTGGTGGAGTCACCATCACTGGAGGTGTTTAGGAAGAGCCTGGATGGGGTGCTTGGTGCCATGGTTTAGTTGATTAGATGGTGTTGGATGAGAGTTTGGACTCAATGATCTCAAAGGTCTTTTCCAACCTGGTTAATTCTATTCTAAGAATGTGCTAGCAAAAGGCACCCTGGGTTTAGGCAATTAAAGGCATAAAATTCACAGAGAAAAACATATGAAATTTGATAGGCAACTTAAACTTTGGGCTTTTTAAACCTTTTTAGTACTTTATTTTGCCATATTAACATTCCCTCTCTCTTTTTTTTTTTTTAAATCTGAATATAAATGAGTTGTGCCTGAAGGCAAACCAGTTGGGCAAGTTCTGATTAAAAGTGCAGATTTCCTCTACATAGATCCTCATGGATGTATGCTGAGTTTCAATTATTTATACAGCAGTTTTTAATTGAAAAAACACTTGCCATAAACAATTCAAAACACAAAAATCAACAATTTCCAGCCATGGCTTAAACAGGGCCTACTAAGATGACACCAAGCTGGGGGCAGGAGTTAGAATAGACTAAACCAGGTTGGAAGAGACCTTCAAGATCATGTCCAACCCATCACCCAACACCATCTAATCAACTCAACCATGGCACCAAGCACCCCATCCAGTCTCCTCCTAAACACCTCCGGTGATGGTGACTCCAACACCTCCCTGGGCAGCACATTCCAATGGGCAATCACTCTCTCTATGAAGAATTTCTTCCTAACATCCAGCCTAAACCTCCTCTGGCACAGCCTGAGACTGTGTCCTCTTGTTCTGGTGCTGGTTGCCTGGGAGAAGAGACCAACCCCCTCCTGGCTACAACCTCCCTTCAGGGAGTTGTAGACAGCAAGAAGGTCCTCCCTGAGCCTCCTCTTCTCCAGGCTAAGCAACCCCAGCTCCCTCAGCCTCTCCTCACAGGACTGTGCTCCAAACCCCTCCCCAGCTTTGTTGCCCTTCTCTGGACACCTTCCAGCAAGTCAACATCTTTCCTAAACTGAGGAGCCCAGAACTGGACACAGGACTCAAGGTGTGACTTAACCAGTGCTGAGCAGAGGTGGATAATGACCTCTCTGCTCCTGCTGGCCACACTGTTCCTGATGCAGTCCAGGATGCTATTTGCCTTCTTGTTCACCTGGGCTGGCTCATGTTCAGCATACTATCAACCAGTACCCTCAGCTCTCTCTCTGCCTGGCTGCTCTCCAGCCACTCTGACCCCAGCCTGTATCACTACCTGGGATTGCTGTGGCCAATGTGCAGAACCTGGCACTTGGATGTGTTCAATCTCCTGCCCTTGGACTCTGCCCCTCTGTCCAGCCTATTGAGGTCCCTCCACAGAGCTCTCCCACCCTCTAACAGATCAACACCTGCCCCCAGCTTGGTGTCATCTGCTCTGATTGAAAAGCAAGAGAGGCTGAACATTGATTATAACCAAGGCAGAACTGGATTAGGAGAGAACACTTCAAAATCCTTCATTAATTTTCAGACTATGGCAGATTCTTTGAAATGTCCCAGGTTGTTTTAGGAATCATAGAATCAGTCAGGGTTGGAAGGGACCACAAGGATCATCTAGTTCCAACCCCCCTGCCATGGGCAGGGACATCCCACACTACATCAGGCTGGCCAGAGCCTCATCCAGCCTGGGCTTAAACACCTCCAGGGATGGGGCCCCAACCACCTCCCTGGACAACCCATTCCAGGGCTTCACCACTCTCACAGTGAAGAACTTCTTCCTCATGTCCAGTCTGAATCTCCCCACCTCCAGCTTCATTCCATTCCCCCTAGTCCTATCACTACCTGATATCCTAAAGAAGGACTAAAGAGACTTGCAATCCAAACCAAAACCACATAAAGGCAGGCAAACTTTGGTTTAGGATGAGCTGTGTGCTTTAGGAATCACCGCTGAGGTATCCAACATCGTTGTTTGCTTTTCATTCTGCCCTTTTCTCTTGCTGGTTTTGCCAGCCTTGAGTCTTTCCAGTCTGTAAGCATTTCAGAAAAAGTATTAGCTCCCCTTCTGTTGATCCTTATGTGCTAGCAGAATATAAATCTGATGACTAATTCAAAGGCCCCACTGCACAGAGATTAATGGCACAATTCTCACATCTCACAGCTCTCACACCAAGGCATGTGCAGTTGCTGGCATGGCTCTGATTTACATTTGGAATTCATTGTGAAGGTTTTATTCATTGGACTCCAGTGTGGTATTTGACATGCTTTCTCAAAACTAATTATTTAAGTGTGTGCAGAAATGTTTCCAAGCACTGCAACAGGTATGGGAACGTGCATCTATCCTAGGAAACCCACTTGTCCTTTGCTTGCAAAGTGCCTGTTGGGACAAATCCCTGCAACACTCCTAATTACCAAGCTGTGCCCATGAACAACTGCAGGGCAGGGAAGTTTGTTAGCACAAGACAAAAATTAGACTACATCTGGAATACAGTGGACAGTTCTGGGCTCCACAGCTCAAGAACCAGCACCAGAGGATACAGTCTCAAACTGCACCAAGAGAAGTTTAGGCTCAAGATGAGGAGAAAGTTCTTCACAGAGAGAGTTGTTAGCCATTGGAATGTGCTGCCCAGGGAGGTGGTGGAGTCACCATCCCTGGAGGTGTTCAAGAGGGGATTGGATGTGGCACTTGGTGCCCTGGTGTAGTAGTCTTGAGGTCTTGAGCGACAGGTTGGATTTTATGATCTTTGAGGTGATTTCCAACATTATTGATTCTATGATGATTCTAAGAGGCACAGGGAACTACTGGAGAGAGTTTCATGGAGGGCTCAAGGATGATTAAAGGGCTTGAGCATCTCTCTTACAAGGAAAGACTGAGAGACCCTTTAGCCTGGAGAAGAGAAGGCTGAGATATCTGAAGGAGGGCTGTCAGGAAGATGGAGCTAGTCTCTTTTCAGTGATAGGATGAGGAGCAATGGATGTAAACTCAGTCACAAGAAATTCCATCTCAACATGAGAAACCTTTTTTTACTGTGAGGGTGATGGAGCCCAGGAATGGGCTGCCCAGAGAGTAGTATCCTTCTCTGGAGATCTTCAAAACCCACCTGGATGTGCTCCTGTGTGATCTGCCCTAAATGGTCCTGCTTTGCAGGGGGTTTGGAGGTCCCTTCCAACCCCTAGCATTCTATGACTCTGTGATTTTAGCACTAAACTTGTGCTTCAAAGCTCACAGACATTCCCACACACAGCTTTATTTACTGGTTTAGGAAAGCAGTGATGGCCTGTGAAATGTCTGCCTGTGCTGCTGATGTCTGAAAGGTTAGTGTTGAGATCCTTGCATCACCTGAGGGTAAAATTATTTTTATATATATATATAAAAGAATAATAAGAATGTGGTGATAGTTTTGTTGCTTCCCTCACAGCTCTTGAGTTCATAGAGCATTCAGAGTCACTCTTCCTGCTCCACTGTCCCACAGACGATATGCCCCTAACCTTTCTTTTTGGCCTTGAGGCAAGAACAGTAATGCCTCTGTATTAAAACATCACCATCAACTGTGTTAATTAATCATCCTTAAGCTTCTATCACTGCAAGCCAGACAGGTGATGCTGGATTTGATGTGAGGAAAAAGAGAGCAATTAAAAGATGACATAGCTTTTTCAACGTGCATCAAGTGACATCAGCAGGCCAACAGCTGTGAGAAAGCTACTAATAAAGTAATAAAACCATTTATCACCAGTCCCAAAGAAAGAAAAACTAAAGAGTGAGCACAGCCAGTTGAACAGGATCATAACCTTGGGTGACAGGTGGGACTTGATGATCTTTGAGGTCTTTTCCAACCTTGTTGATTCTATGATACAAGAATAAATGGGTAGCATCTCATTCGGGCGACTTGGAAATGTAGAGCTGATTTTACAAGCAGAGTTTCAAGAGGTTAAAAAAACCATCTCATTCTGCAGAGAACTACCACTAAACCAACATTTGCTCCAAGCAGAAAGTTCCATTTGTATCTGTAGCAGGCTACTCTATTATTGTTTTCATACCCTTACATACCCACAGTCCACAATCGCCTGCATCCAAACATCACGACTGAAGCCTGCACTGCCAACACCTCAAATATTTAGCTTTGAAGATTAATGAACATCAGCTTATATCCAGCCTTTAGGACAGAGACCAGGCTGAAAGTCAAAGAACTTTAAATTTGATTACACAAAAATTACCCAGCAAATGTATTGATTTGCTTCTGAGGCAGACAATCCTTACAAGCACTTGTTTAACTTTACCTTCCCAGGCAATCAGTCCTAAGCACACAGAGACAGCTTCCACCCACAAGTAATGAAATGTACACTGCTGGGTGAGAGAACTGGTACAAGATGTTTACATCCAGAAAAATCACAGAATGCCAGGGGCCAGAGGGGACCTTGAAAGCTCAGCCAGTCCAAACCCCCCTGCCAGAGCAGGGTCACCTAGAGCAGATCACACAGGAACACACCCAGGCAGGTTTTGAGTATCTCCAGAGGGAGACTCCACAAGCCCCCTGGGCAGCCTGTTCCAGTGTTCTCTCACCTTCACAGGGAAAAAAAAAATTGTCCTCCTATTTCCATGGAACTTCCTATGCCTCAAGCTCCACCCCTGCCCCTTGTGCTGGCATTGGGCATCACCCAGCAGAGCCTGGCTCCAGCCTCTGGGCACTCGCCCTTTATGTATTTATAAACATGAATGAGGTCACCCCTCAGTCTCCTCCTCTCCAAGCTGAGCAGCCCTCAGCTCCCTTAGGCTGTCCTTATAAGGAAGATGTTCCACTCCCTTAATCAATCATCTTTGTGGCTCTGCACTGGACTATTTCAAGCAGTTCCCTGAGGTCCTTGAACTGAGGGGCCCAGAACTGGATGCAATACTCCAGACGCAGCCTCCCCAGGGCAGAGTAGAGGGGAAGGAAAACCTCTCTCAACCTACTAACCACAGCCCTTCTAATCCACCCCAGGAGGCATTGGCCTTATTGGCCACAAGAGCACATTGCTAGCTCATGTTCAACCTCCCACCCATTAGGATGTGTGTCTGCAAGGCAGCCATCTCATTCTTCTCATTTCTCCTGTCTTCCTGGCTGCACTGTTAATCAATAGAGTTAATAGAAGTATGATGATTAACATCAGATGAAAGTATCACAAACATCAGGCATCATCCACAGACCTACACACCCACTGTATTTATAGAGGTACAGGTACATACTCCTGTTAAAACACACATGTACAGGAACAGGCATAGGTGTGTTGACATCCATATCCCCACAGGAAAAGGGCATCTGCCTCATTCAGTCCACAAGTTAATTACAATGCTATAAACAGAGTTGGAATTTTTCAGCCTGGAGAAGAGAAGGCTCCAGGGAGACTTCAGGGCAGCTTTACGGTGTTTGGAGTGGGCTATAGAAAAGCTGGGAGGAACTTTAGACGAAGCCATGGAATGACAGGACAAGGGGTGATGGCTTCAAACAGAAAGAAACTGGATTTAGATTAGACATGAGGAGGAAATTCTTCTCCATGAGGGTGGTGAGGGAGTAGAAGAGGTGGCCCCAAGGCTCCACAACCAGAAGGCAGTTTTTGAAGGACACAAAAGCACAGGCTGTTTTACCCAAGTGTAAACTGGAGGCAGGACAGAATGGAATTCTGTGTCTGTAACTACAGTTTGTGCCATATGTAAGGGGCGGTCTGAAGAGCCTCATCTGTCTCATCAGGCTGGACAGAGTCTAAGGGCAGGAGATTGAACACATCCAAGTGCCAGGTTCTACACATTGGCCACAACAAACCCAGGCAGTGCTACAGGCTGGGGGCAGAGAGGCTGAGAGCAGCCAGGCAGAGAGGGACCTGGGGGTACTGGTTGATAGTAGGCTGAACATGAGCCTGCAGTGTGTCCAGGCAGCCAAGAGGGCCAATGGCATTCTGACCTGCATCAGGAACAGTGTGGCCAGCAGGAGCAGGGAGGTCATTCTCCCCCTGTACACTGCACTGGTTAGCCACACCTTGAGTCCTGTGTCCAGTTCTGGGCTCCTCAGTTTAGGAAGGAGGTGCTGGAAGGTGTCCAGAGAAGGGCAACAAAGCTGGGGAGGGGTTTGGAGCACAGCCCTGTGAGGAGAGGCTGAGGGAGCTGGGGTTGCTTAGCCTGGAGAAGGGGAGGCTCAGGGCAGACCTTATTGCTGTCTACAATTACCTGAAGGGAGGTTGTAGCCAGGTGGGGGTTGGTCTCTTCTCCCAGGCACCCAGCACCAGAACAAGAGGACACAGTTTCAAGCGGTGCCAGGGAAGGTTTGGGCTGGATGTTAGGAAGAAGTTCTTCATAGAGAGAGATTTGCCATTGGAATGGGCTGCCCAGGGAGGTGGTGGAGTCACCATCATTGGGGGTGTTTAGGAATAGACTGGATGGGAAGCCTGGTGTCATGGTTTAGTTGATTAGATAGTGTTGGATGATAGGTTGGACTCAATCTCGAAGGTCTCTTCCAACCTGGTCTATTCTATTCTATCATTGTCATCAGGACCCCATTTCCCCAAGGAGAAGGGCTGAAAGTCAGACTAACATGAGACACCTGTGGCCCAAAGCAGCATTGCCAGTGTCAAAAACAAGCAGAAGGAAATAAGGTCAAACCCAAAGAACCTTTGTGCTGAACAACTGCTTTCTTCAAACTTTTGTTGTGGATTTTCACCTGACAGTGCTTTCAGCTCTAGGTGGAATGGCAGAAGAAACAGGTGCCTGAAGGGTTTTAGATTGCACAGTATCACAGAACATTAGAAGTTGGAAGGGACCTCCAGAGATCATTGGGTCCAACCCCACCCCCCCGCCAAAACAGGGCCAGCATCACCTAGAGTCTTCCTAATCCCTGCTGCAAAAGTTGAAGTTGCAACACTTATAAAACAACTCCTTTCAAATGACAGCTGCAAATCCATTGTGTGTTGAAATACTGTGCCAGAAATGACTGTCCCAATGCTGATACAACACAGCTTTGTGATCTCACTGACTTACCTTGTTCCTCACAGATGAGGCCCATGTTTACATGGGCTTGTGCCTCTCTCTTCCCACCATCTATCTTGACTCGCTGAGCGGTGTTAAAGCATTGCTCATAGAAATAATGACTTAACCATTTGTCCTCAGGCTCCGTGAAACAGCAGGCCAGCTGCAGCTGGTTGTCATACACCTCCTCGTAGAGCCCTTCAAAAAAAAACCCCAGAAGTTACAATAAAAATGCAAAATTAGCAGCACCTGTCAGGAATCTTACCTACTGTTAACAGCCACACAATGAAAATGAAGAGCTACTTCTATTTCCACCACTCAAACACCATCATGTTTTGCTACGTGCCCACTCATGAAATAGAAGGGTAGAATAGAATAAACCAGGCTGGAAGAGACCTTTGAGATCATTGAGTCCAACCTAGCACCCAACACCATCTAATCAACTCAAATATGGCACTCAGCACCCCATCCAGGCTCTTCCTAAACACCTCCAGTGGTGGCGACTCCACCACCTCCCTGGGCAGCAGATTCCAATGGGCAACTACTCTCTCTATGAAGAATTTCTTCCTGCCATTCAGCCTAAACCTCTGGACACATTCAAAACCCACCTGGATGCATTCCTGTGCAGAGTACCCTGGATGATCCTGCTTTGGCAGGGGAGTTGGAATGGATGATGTTGGCTTGCTGGAACTTGTCCAGAGAAGGGCAGCAAAGCTGGGGAGGGGCTTTGGAGCACAGCCCTGTGAGGAGAGGCTGAGGGAGCTGGGGTTGTTTAGCCTGGAGAAGAGGAGGCTCAGGGTAGACCTTATTGCTGTCTACAACTACCTGAAGGCAGGTTGTAGCCAGGTGGGGGTTGATCTCTTCTCCCAGGCAAGCAGCACCAGAACAAGAAGACATAGGCTCAGGCTGCACCAGGGGAGGTTTAGGCTGGATGTCAGGAAGAAGTTCTTCATAGAAAGAGTGATTGGCTATTGGAATGTGCTGCCCAGGGAGGTGGTGGAGTCACCATCACTGGAGGTGTCTAGGAGGAGACTTGATGGGGTGCTTGGTGCCATGGTTTAGTTGATTAGATGGTGTTGGGTGACAGGTTGGACTCAATGATTTCAAAGGTCTCTTCCAACCTGGTTAATTCTATTCTATCTCTGGAGGTCCCCTCCAACCTCTAGTGTACTGTGAGACTGTGATCTTGGGTACCTCTATTCAGAATACCCAGGAGTGTATATCATGTGAAGTTCACTTATACATTGGGAATTAAGACTATATTGGCACAACAGCCTCATAAAAACCTCTGCAAACGATACTGGAATGGAATCAACAGACCTGGTTTGGGCTTAATATACATCCATCTGAGTCTGCACACACAAGCATATATGTGAGCACATCTGCACATAAAGGCAAGACAGATTGGGATGCCTCCAAGCTCACTCATATCGATATAGGTTACCTAGGATCCTTTATTCTCAATGAACAAAGCTTGATTGTGATCTCTCTCATCCCAGCTTACAAGACCTACCGCAGCACAAAGGAGCACTTTTAAAGATGACCTCAGAAGTCAAAGACAGAGGTTCCTATGACAATTCCAAGTACATTAATAGCCCCACAAACAGAGAAATACAAAATGTAATTATAACCACTAAGGTAAAGACAACAACACACATTGTGTATAGGTTACAGCTGAGCAAAAAGGAGCTTGGGAGACAGCAGAGGAGGCACACAAATGGTTACGACACAGTAAGGGGGAAGATAATTGGATTGTCATCGGGGGAGAACACCAGGTACAGATTTGTTGCCTTTGAAATCTTTGCTATAAAGTATCAAGGCACTAATGCTACATAAAATTAGGCAAATAACTTCAGGTAGTGCCCTACAAATCTCAAGGGATGGAGCTGACCTGAGGCGAACTATTGCTACTGCCACAGCTTTGATTGAATGAACTTTAATGTGACCCTCTGATGACTATCCTTATGGTGAATAACAATGAGAAGTGCACAAAGACAACCACTGCTCTCCAATTGTCTTGGGCAGTGCCTGGCCAGTTATGCTGGTCAGGGAGAGTGTGAGAGCATACAGAGCACATCCCTGCCGACACCTCCAGATACACGAGGAGAACATTCAGTGAAGTGACAGTCTACACAAAGATGCTAAGGAAGTGGCCAGGATAGAATATTGCCCAGTAAGGATAAAGCTTTCTAATAATAATGATCCAAGGCAATAACTGGTGCCCTGGGATGCTAAAGGGGGGGCTCCAAGCCATTGCAATGAAAACACACTACTGACATTTGCCAAGAAGTGCTGCTTCTCTTGAAGTCAACAGCAATCCTACTGCTAGTTCTATTTTCACTATTCTATTCTATTTTCAAGGTGGTTTTCACTTCTTTCCTGGGCAGATTCACTTCACATGTTTCAAAAAGATGATAACAAAACCTCCTCCATCAGTCTCTAGTAACTGCTGCATTTTTCCTGTGGTACAACATCCAGCAGAGAACAAACCTGGTTAGAAAACAGCATCCCTTTCCCCATCCCCGCCCAAACCAAACAGAACTACACCTCCTGACAACTAAACCATGGCTCCGAGTGCCACATCCAATCCTTTTCTGAACACCTCCAGCAGTCAGTCAAGAAGTGATTCTAAAGAGTCAGCTACACTGAAGTGGCAAAAAAATCTATGCAAATACCACCTTAAAGATTTTAATTGCATTTCAAAATGTTTTTATCTGAGGAACAGCAATGTTGTTGTCCTGCACTGTTACCCCAGGTAACACACCACAATCAAAAGTCTTCCCAGCTGCATAGCCTCTGTCCCTACTGCTTCTCCGTGACCCATCCAAACACACAGAGATAAACAAATTTTGTATGGGTCTCAGGCAAAAAGAATTTGGTTTAGTAGTAGGGCATGGCCATCACCCACCTGTTCACAAGGACATTTAGTTTGTAACCCTCAGTGCCAGACAAGGCTGAACTGTGGCTTTAAACTCTCTCTCCTGCTAACTCTAGGCAGTACTGAGTAGGAACTAGGCAGTCATAGATCTACAAAGGGATAGAATCACAGAATCACCAAGGTTGGAAGAGACCTCAAAGATCATCAAGTCCAACCTGTCACCACAGACCTCACGACTAAACCATGGCACCAAGTGCCATGTCTAGTCCCCTCTTGAACACTTCCAGGGATGGTGACTCTACCACCTCCTTGGGCAGCACATTCCAGTGGCTAACTCAGTGAAGAACTTTCTCCTCACCTCCAGCCTAAACTTCCCCTGGTGCAGCTTGAGACTGTGCCCTCTTGTTCTGGTGCTGGTTGCCTGGGAGAAGAGACCAACCCCCTCCTGGCTACAACCATCCTTCAGGGAGTTGTAGACAGCAATAAGGTCTCCCCTGAGCCTTCTGTTCTCTAGGCTAAACAACCCCAGCTCCCTCAGCCTCTCCTCATAGGGCTTGTGCTCAAGGCCTCTCCCTAGCCTTATTGCCCTTCTCTGGACACCTTCAAGTGTTTCAATGTCCTTCTTAAACTGAGGGGCTCAGAACTGGATACAGTACAACAAGAAGCCAGCACTTAAGTGAAATTACTCTGAGCAGTACCATCAGGCAGGCAGGATATCCCACAGCCTCAAAGGATAGCTTTCCTTTTGGGGAAAAAAAAACCAACCCAAACTAACATTTCCATAGGCATGCCAAGAAACAGCTGTGAACCTCAAATGCTAAGCTGTGCTTTGGCAGCTCTCCTGCATGCTACCGTGAAAAACCCTACAATTACACACATCTAAATAGTCTCTCTCTTTTTTCTTTTTTTTTTTTTTTAAAGCTACTGAGGCCACAACTGGTAAAGAGAGAGGTGAGTCCATGATAATGAAGGAAGGTCAAGAGAAAATTAGAAGCTACTCAGTTTTGTAGTCATAGAATTAGAGAATCACAGAGTTGTCAGGGTTGGAAGGGACCTCAAGGATCAGCCAGTTCCAACCCCCCTGCCGTGGGCAGGGACACCTCACACTAGAGCAGGTTGCTCAGAGCCACCTCCAGCCTGGCCTTAAAAACCTCCAGGGATGAGGCTTCCACCACCTCCCTGGGCAACTTGTGCCGGTGCCTCACCACCCTCATGGGGAACAACTTCTTCCTAACATCCAATCTGAACCTACCCATTTCTAGTCTGTTTTTCCCCATTCCCGCCAGTCCTAGCACTCCCTGACACCCTCAAAAGTCCCTCCCCAGCTTTCTTGGAGCCTCCTTCAGATACTGGAATGCCACAAGAAGGTCTCCTTGGAGCCTTCTCTTTTCCAGACTGAACAACCCCAACTCTTTCAGTCTGTCCTCATAGGAGAGGAGCTCCAGCCCTCTGCTCATCCTCATGAGCCTTCTCTGGACACCTTTCAGCACCTCCAGATCCTTCCTGTATTAGGGGGTCCAGAACTGGACACAGTACTCCAGGTGGGGTCTCAGCAGAGAGGGTGAATCACCTCCCTCGACCTGCTGTCTATGCTTCTCTTGTTGCAGCCCAGGATGTGATTGGCTTTCTGGGCTGCAAGTGCCCACTGCTGGCTCCTATTGAGCTTCTCCTCCACCAAGTCAGAAACATTTACATTATTTGCATCAGAAAAAGACCAAATAGGAATGAAGTATTGCCCATATTTTTACCTGTGTGTTTTAGAATAAGGCTGCACCTAGGGCAAAAAGAACTCTCTCAGCTATTTTTCTGAGAAGCTGCAAGGTTTAATGCCAGCTCTCTATCTTTAAATGCTTGGGAGGGATTCAAGTAGAAAAGCAATGAGATTAAGCTGAACAGAAAGAGAGACATTTTCTTTGCACGCTCTGCTATCAGTAACAGACAATTTAAGAAGTAAAGATCACCCCTGTATGATTTGGAGTTCAATCAAAAATGCTCCACTGAAAATGAGAACAGAACATTCAGTGGTGTCTGTAGAGGTAAACAGCCTCTACCAGGTAATGCTGATAACCAAACTATCACCATTTTCAAACCCAGAAAAGGATTGCTCTTTGATGCCAGCTGCATATTATGATGGATGGTGCTGATTCTGTCCAAGCAATCAATTTATGGCCAGTATTATAGTGTCCTATAACTACAAACTACTAACAAGATAAAAGAGATTAACATATCCCACCAATAAACATGGAAAGGGAGTTTCCTCTGTGCACTACGGTACCAGCCATAAAACTCTAAACTTGGGAGCAGCAGTTCTAATTTATATTAGCAATTAAGACAGCAACACTATATGATACAAAAAAAAATCTTAGGAGAGGGGGAAAAAAAACAACAATGAGGAAATTACTGGCTGACATAGTAAATGAAGTTTTGCTTTGCACTTACCACTTCAGGTTCAAACCCAACCCCTTGGTGAAGCTTAAATCGGTCAGAAAACTTACAGGCTAAGGAGATTTTGATTCTTACATTAATTTACTCCTGCTCTCCCTTCTTCAACACAACTGCAACCTCAGGACAGCATAACTGAGACAGGAAAACTTGCAGCTAGCCTAACACCACACTGGGAAACTCTCTCAGTCTGCAGCCCTAAACAGGGCTTTCAGCCTTTTAAGCTTTAACTGGTGGCAGCTGAAGAGCAAACGCAGGTCAGCTGCTGTTGTGACTGCTGCATCATGGTGAGTTCCAGCTGAGGTGAACTGCTGAACACTTCTTAAATGGTGTCAACTGGAGTTGTCAGGAGATCATAAGCCAGAGCCCCAAGCAATTTGATTAGAATCAGAGAGTAACTGGATTAGTGGAACTACCGAATTAGTATTTGATGAGCTGTATAATTCATGTGTTATCTTCACAGCACTGCCAGCTCTAACACCTGCAACACCAATCAGCATCCTCCCCTTCACATGCCAGGTGACTCAAGGCTCAGTTAACACAAATGAAAGATTTGTGCAAAGGTTTGTTCTGAAACTAGGGGTGGGAGGAAGTAGAAAGCTAACTATATATTCACATAGCCTATCAGCAAAGATGCTTGCTGGGTCTACTGGCACCTACTTGTTATTCTCTTTCAACAGGCAAAGTGGGAAGAAATTCTCTCCTTGAGGCAAGGTACAATCAATCAGATAACTGGTGGCACCTTGTCTCTGTGAGAGGTGAAAGGCTTGGAGAGCCCAGCTTGTAAGAAAAGCTTGGGTTCAGTGGGAAGAATTGTAGAATAGAATCATAGAATTGTTAGGGTTGGAAGGGACCTCAAGGATCATCTAGTTCCAACCCCCCTGCCATGGGCCCCTGCCTTTCATAGGGATAGAAACTGCAGAGTCAGCAGCACCTTGGCTCTCTGGGAGCACGTTTGCCAAGTCTGCTGTCACGTAGCAGTCAGTAACGCTGCAAAATATCACGCACTGAAGGAAAGCCAAATGCCCTCCTCAAGCAGCTGCAGGAAGCAGGTCCATCAAGACAAGCCACATCTACTACTTTTTGAATGTCAAATGTATGAATTTGAAATGTTCCTGCATCTTAGCACATTTCAGCCTTAGATAACTAAGCTGCATTTATAGCACAAATGGTGAGGGGCTGCAGACAGAGGGAGAGGTTTTTGTGAAGGGGGGAAAAAAGGGGGGGGGGGGGAAGGGGGAGAAAAGATGTGTTTTTTAGGAGATCTTCATAGAAAGAGTGATTGGCCATTGGAATGTGCTGCCCAGGGAGGTGGTGGAGTCACCATCATTGGAGGTGTTTAGAGATAGACTGGATGGGGTGCTCGGTGGCATGGTTGAGTTGATTAGATGGTGTTGGGTGATAGGTTGGACTCGATCTCAGAGGTCTCTTCCAACCTGGTCTGGTCTATTCTATTCTATTCTATTCTATTCTATTTAGGTTGGATGTTAGGAAAAAGTTCTATACAGAGAGAGTGATTGCCCATTGGAATGGGCTGCCTGGGGAGGTGGTGGAGTCGCCATCATTAGAGGTTTTCAGGAGGAGACTTGATGGGGTGCTTGGTGCCATGGGTTAGTTGTTTAGGTGGTGTTGGATTGGTTGATGGGTTGGACTCGATGATCTTGAAGGTCTCTTCCAACCTGGTTTATTCTATGTATTCTATTCTATCCTATTCTATCTTATCCTATTCTACTTCTATTCTATTCTGTTCTGTTCTGTTCTGTTCTATTCTAAATTGCTGGCAGCACACTTCTGTCATGGCAGTCTGAGTGCAAAACTTCTCTCTTGTACTCCTGTGAGCTATGGGGGTGCCCAGGCAGGTTTTAGTCCCACCCCAGACAAATCTGAAGATTCCCTCCAATCATGGGCTGGCCAGACTGCCTACCTAGAATTAGAGTGAATGGAAATAAACAAGCACAGCTTTTGGCTTTCATAGTAAATACAAAATAAATACTTTTTGGGGGGGGGTAAGTGCTGAAAGGGTTGGTTGGTTGTTTGCTCGTTTGTTTGCTGCTCCTTTTCTAAAGGAAGTTGTCTGTTTCCAGAACTCAATTAAAAAGCTTCAGTTCCAAACCCACAAGCTTCACTGTGCATTTTTGTATTTGTGACCATCCAAATGCAATCTGAATCAAGTCAACTGTAGCGAAATCAGCTCAGCCAGAAAGCAGCACTGCAGCCAGAGCTTTATCTGCCTCCGTCCCCACCATCATTCCAAAGGAGGAAGACAGAGTAAGTTATGTTACTATTTATAGTAAATGGAAATGATAAATATGAGTGCTTAGTAAATAGTAGGGCAATAGAGAAAATACAGTAATTTGGAATTATGTCCCCACTAATATCTAGTAATTCACAGGTGGCATGTTACATCTGTGTGCTGTATTTTATTTGACGTGTTCACAGTCCTTTTTAAGTCAGTCACAAATCCAAACACAGTTAGCAGACAGGGTATTTAATAAAATCAGATTTATAAAACTATTACTGTGGGAAACAGCCTTCCACCTATTAAATTTTTCTAATACAAGCCCAGCTACTCAAATCAATAGGGAGAGGGAAACAATAAATAATGAAACCGTGAGGAAAAAATAATTGAGACGTTATCAAAGCCATAAATACATCAAACATTTCTGCTGGTATCCACAACGTGCTCGACATCTTCCCCCCCCTCCCCTTTTTCTTTCCCCCCCCCCCTTCACAAAAAAACCTCTCCCACTGTCTGCAGCCCCTCACCATTTGTTCTATAAATACAGCTTAGTTGACTAAGGCTGAAATGTGCTAAGATGCAGGAACGTTTCAAATTCATACATGAAACAATTTGGAAGCTCCCCCCAGGCACCGGCGGCTGCGGCTCCCGCTGCTCCGCTACCCACAATCCCCCCCATTTACCTGCTCGCTGGGCCCCCTCAGCCCTGGTCAGGAAGTGGTAAAGCTGATCCAGCTTATCAGGCTGCTCCTCCAGGGACTTCTGCTGCCATATGTCTGACCCAGGCCCTGCAGCCTCCCTCAAGGCATTCCACTTCTGTATCAGAGTGAGGAGCTCGGAGAAGGACTCGTGATAACCCTGTCGCAGCATGTCTATGCAGATGTTCTTCTTGTATGAATTCCTGTTACTGGGAATAAGAAAGAGAGATTTTAAGCCTTTAAGCCTGTATTCTGCCTTCCACCTTACCAAATAAGTACAGATCAGTAAAAGAGCTTTTCAAGAAGAGACCTCTGCAATTCAGCAGCAGGGAAAGGGTAATTTCCTGCCCCCTCCCACATAAAGCATTCTGCTAAAATGCCGTATCCTAGGGAAGTAAATATGGCAATAATGAACAAATACCTCTCTCTCTCTATATATATATATATTAAAAAGGTGTTAAAAATACACTGATATTCTTTAGCTGGTACTGGTAAGAAAGGCTGACTGATGGCACACCCACCCCCCTCCACATTTACATTAGTTCATGAAAACACAATGAACTCTGAGTTTGCCTTAAAACAGCGTACGGCACGGGGGGGGGGGTAGGGGGGCAGAAATGAGGCTCATTCCACGCATCAGAACAATGTATATGTTAAATAGCTTTGCTGTAGGAATGTGATGGCTTGGTTTAAAATGTCAAACAAATGCTATGCCAGAATCATTAGATATTAATTTTGCTTCTGTTTAGCGTAGAGCTTCAGCTGCTACTGGTTCCCTGCTGCAAAAGTTGGGTCATTTCTGATCTTCAAATTAAATGCTGCAGTGAGGGATTTCTACCAAAGCCATCACCTTCACAAGCTCTGATAAGATGTGCATCTCAAAGAGTCATGTAACCAAATATTCTCAAGAGGTAATACATCTTTTGGGGAGCTATGGAAATCACCAAAATATTCCCCTTTTTTTTTCTGGTGTGGGTGTGTGGGGAGGGCATGAAACAATCACTGCGTCCTATCCTGGAGTAAACTGTGAGTCCAATGGGACTGCCTGTGACACTAAAGTATAGAGAACAGGCTGGATGAGGCTCTGGCCAGCCTGATCTAGTGCGAGGTGTCCCTGCCCATGGCAGGGGGGTTGGAACTTGATGATCCTTGCCGTCCCTTCCAACCCTGACTGATTCTATGATTCTGTGTAAAAGTTTGCAAGCAAAGGTATCTGGTCTGAGAAAACAAACCTAACCTTTGCCCTAGCAAAAGGGCAAAGATCTCCACGTGTTTATTTTATTGTGTATATTTCATCAAGTTCCCAAACTTTTCTCTTTTTCCCCCCATTTAAAATCCATTTAGCTTCAAACTCTCAGCAGCTTGAAAAAACCTAAACACAGAATGCTGAAAAGTGAGGTTTGTAATATAAGTGAATAAATTCAGGTGAGCTCCCGCTAAATGACAGCCTAATGAGACTAAGACTTCCAGCCCCAAAAGAGCTGCTGCAGTTCCTTAAGGATGCTAATTAAGGTGGGAAGTGATGTGCAAAAAAAATTTCTTAGCTAAATTCCAGTGAATATTTAATGTGGTTAAAAGAAAAGCTGATGACTTGGATGCACAGCAATCCTTAATCAATCAATCTATCTATCTATAATCTATCTATCTCTCTATCTCTCTCTCTCTCTATCTCTCTCTCTCTCTCTCTCTATTTTATATATATATATATGAAATAAATTCTATTTTATATATATATTTTCTCTATAGATATTGTATTATATATATTTTCTCTATATATTCTATTTTATATATATACATCTATATTATATAAATTCTATTTATATATTCTATCTCTATATATTCTATTATGAATATTCTCTAGATATTCTATTTTATAGCTATAAAAATACACACATATATTTTAAAATATATATATATTTTTTATCCATCTATTTAGTTATCTATTTTCCATTTCAGCTGCAGGACTGAGCAAGAAAATATTACCAAATCTTGATGTGATTTAGACCAGGCAGTACTGAATTTATGTTTAATCTGTAAATAGGGGGGGTGTGGTGTGTGTGTGTTAAGATTGAACAGCAAAGGGAAAATACATTGGGAGGGAAAAAAAAGGGGGGAGAAATAGATTGAAAAAAACCTGCCTGCAACGTTTATCTTTAGAAAAGTAAATAAGAAAGATCTTTAACCATTTAATCTGTCAGAATTTGCTTCATTTGTCATATATCAGATGCAGAATACACAGCTTAAAAATAATGCCAAGCTACTTTGTTTGCAGGCTTCAGTGGGTTCTCTGCTCAGTATATGGATTCTTTGGGGTTTGGTTTGGCTTTTCACTGGTTTAATATTCCAACTCAAAAATGAGTTGAATCTAGATTAAAAAAATTCCTACCCATTCCTTTGGAGGCCTCAAATAGGATCCTACAGTAATATACTCAGAGCAGTGGACTAAAAACCTGCATAGCAAACACGCAGCCACCTGCATGTTTGTTTATTTGATGTGTATGGGAAGCAAACAAGAAAGTACTGCTAAAAGATCTCAAACAAAGCATCATTCAGTTAACTGTTAACACTCTCTGAGCACAGCACCAATATATTCATGGAAAGAGAAAACACTGTGTCCATGTAAGGTGTTATTTCCTGCAGACTGATGCATTTTACCTGCAGTCAAAGCACATTTTCCCCACGAGCCAGAGTTATTAGCAAACTAACACAGGAAAATAAAACCTCCAGTAAAACAGGGCAATCCTAACAATTAGTGTCAACACTGCTTTACTAAATCCCATCCCAGTTAATAAGGAAACTGAAATAATGCTGATGTAGTCATATGGTACAGGACACGGTTTTGTCTTCGGCAACGAGAACAGACTGCAACTCACCAACAGTGCAGCTATCGACTGCAGAACCCTTCCAGTTATAGAGGCATAAAGATAAAAGCTGTCCCTCAGTTATACTTAAAACCAGAAAATACACAAAACGTGGAAAAAAAAACCCCCAACCCAACACTATTGTTTCCTAAAGTTTCTGCAATATACAAGCCACAAGGGACTGATTGCACCCAAACAATCAAACAGGGCTAGAAATGAAGGATGTTATGGGGATGAATGGGATTTGTGACACCTTGGAGAGCTTGACACTGCAACAAATTCTGGAGTTGTTTCAGATGTCAGAGTGGTGCTGGTTGAGAATGCCAGCGTCCTTTTTATCCAGCAAGCAGCGCTTTCGAGCAGAGCAGTGCTGTAGGTGACAGAAGTAAACTTTTCATGACATCTTGAGGTAAACCCCAGGTGAATCCTCAGCCCTCAAAATCCTTTTCATCCTGCTTTCCCTGATGCCAGGCATGTGAAATGAGAGGTTAAAAAGAGCATCTCTTATTGTCCATAACTGAAGAGGACTTTATTTCCACTATCAATATCAAGACCTGATCCCTAAATAATCATGCATGACCTATTTGATGAAATCCAGCAGTGTTTCCACCACAGAAATAAACTAGTTTATACTAAACCTTCCAAACCTTACCACCTAATAAACCATCATCTATTATGAAAGAAGCGACTTTATTCCCCGCCCCCGAATCGTATCCAGGCCAGTTTTAGGTTGCCTTTGAACAATTCTGTCACTTCACAAAGTGGAATTGAAAGGAGCTTGGCCTTGGGTTATCTGGGAGCAGAGATGTTCCAGAGGTGAACTCATCAGTGTTTATAAATATGTAAAGGGTGAGTGCCAAGAGGATGAAGCCAAGCTTCTATCGGTGGTGCCCAAGGACAGGACAAGGGGCAATGGGTGGAAGTTGAGGCATAAGAAGTTTCACATACAAATAGAAGGAAAAAATTTTTCACTGTGAGGGTGACAGAGCACTGGAACAGGCTACCCAGGGATGTTGTGGAGTCTCCCTCTCTGGAGATATTCAAAACCTGCCTGGATGCGTTCCTGTGTAATCTGGTGTAGGTGATCCTGCTCTGGCAGGGGGGTTGGACTGAATGATCTTTCGAGGTCCCTTCCAGTCCCTGAGATGCTGTGAGTCTGTGATTCTGTTCAATGGTCTCTGGGGGCATCTACTGGCAAGGTGGGAAACTGCAGGCGGGATGTGTTAGGCAGGCAGCTGGCAGAGCGGCACAAAGTGAGCGCAGAACAAAGGAAGCAGCCGGCACCGATTAAATGCGGGCTTCGCGCCGTTTACACGCTCCTTACGAGGCTGCGCTCCTTAAGCGGCACCTGACTCCGGCTTTGCAGTTCCGCCGTGACCGAGCCATGCAAACGCTGCCTTGCGAGCGCTGAAACTGGTGGAACTGGAAAGGAGCAGAGAGCTCAGGCAGTGTTTAATTTTCAAACTGTAAGCGTGAGGTGAATATAAACCCAAAGTCTCCCTTCCTCACAGATGTGTGCGGGGGGGAAGAAAAAGCTTGCAGGTGGATTTTATTAAAACAATTCCTTTGTAAGCAAAACGTGGAGGACATTCTCTGGTTGTGGTTAAAAAGGAGAGCAATTAACCTGGTTGTAATTTAAATCAGCCTTGTTGGGTTATTTTAACCCATGAAATTCCTACTGTTCCTCTGACTGCACCCCCGGCCCTGCCCGTACTGGAATCCTGTTGCTACATGGGGAAAACAGTGAACTGAGGTCCACTGAGTGGACCTGCATTAATGGGCATCATGCATTTGTCCTACACCATGTGGTATTTTATCCATGAAGCGCTGAAACATCCACAGTCTGTGTCATGGTGGGGTAGGAAGAATTTTTTTAACTGCTTTGTTTTTCTTTTCCCACCAAATAAATAATAACCACCAGTTAAAGTTGTCATTATAGTGGTCTCATGTTATAGATGATGCTTTCATGTAGTCTTAACATCACATGGGTGGAAGCAGCTGTTTATTGAATGTGGTTCTGCAAGCCTGGAAACAAAACCCTGCTGCTACTGCTAACACTCTGCTTTACTTGTACCTGGGTATTGCTGCAGGCATTTGATGGTTTCTAAACTCTACATCCACTTACTTAATTTTCTTTGTGTTATTAACATTCCATCCAGAGTCATACTGAGAAATCACAGAAAGCTGATTCTGGGCTGACTTTACCAGTGCAAAAATCATAAGCACTAACCCCCAGTGAGGCTAGTGAAATCCCACTTCTTGCTGCCGTCTCAGGTGCTGTGGTGTTGGACCTTTACAAGACACTTCTTGTTTATGTTGGTTTGATTTGCACATAGGTTAAACACAAAGCAGGAAAAGTGTTCACATATTTGATGTAACTGCAATTTTCCTGCAGATTTATAGGCACAAAATGGGAGGGGAAACACTTCTTGTTGCCACCTCGGGTGCTGTGGTATTGGACTTTTACAAGACTCTTAAGCAACGCTAGGAGATCGCAACAGCACCTTATTACGTTCCCTTTACCTGAAAACCCTTCACAAGAAGCCTGGATTTATTCCATACTTTACACTTAACGAGAGAAAAGAAGGAAGAAAAAGGTCAAGAGGTAATAACTGGTGTTAGATAGTCAGTAGAGGCACGAACTGGTCTTAGCATACAGAGCTTGACTCCACGCCTCATGTCTGATGTGGTCAATTACAGGCAAGGAATGTAAGTGCAGAGGTCTGCTGGTTTCAGGCGGCGTGTCTTGTTGTTAGTTTTAAGCCCAGAGTTAGTTTTAATCTCAGGGTTCATAGGATTTGTTTAGCAGTGTAGGCTGGTGCCAGCTGCTGATCACAGTGCAAGCGTACCGGAGCAATCCCGTTTTGTAAAGCACAAGACGGCACGGATTAAACAACGATAGTATATGAAATATTAAAGTGTACTTCCAGTGTAAAATAATTACTCTACCAATTATTAGAATGTTTAAAAACTGCATTCAAATAGGTTTCATCCACTTGGGATTTCCTTCTGCAGCTGGCAAGTCGGCGACTGATATAAATGCCTTAGATAACGACCACAACATTGTGGGAGAATAATGAAGATATTTGGGTTTTTTTTTTGCTGTATTTAAACAAATCTATTTCGCTTTCCCCTCCTATTTTGTGTCTATAAACCTGCAGGTAAGTTAAAATCAAATATGTGAGCACTTCTCCTGCTTTGTGTTTAACCTACATGCAAACAAAAACATAAACAAGGAGGCACCATCATATCCTGACCAAAAGGGGAAAAAAAGAAATGCACCAAGTAAAAAAAAAATATACTGTACAAAACACTAAAAATCCAAGAGTTTATAATTCCAGGCTGTCCACCCTCAGAATTGAAGGAGGAATTATTGTTTGGTTATAGCTGGACTGCCCAACTTTGCAACACCCTTAGTGACCCCCTTCTAAAATACAGCTAACACTTCTGCAGGGTCTTTTGGAGGAATAGAATAGAATAGAATAGAATAGAATAGAATAGAATAGAATAGAATAGAATAGAATAGAGTAGTATAGAATAGAATAGACTAGGATAGGATAGGATAGGATAGGACAGCATAGGATAGAATAGAATAGAGTAGAGTAGAATAGAATAGAATAGAATAGGATAGGATAGGATAGGACAGCATAGCATAGCACAGCACAGCACAGCACAGCACAGGATAGAATAGAATAGAATAGAATAGAATAGAATAGAATAGAATAGAATAGAATAGAATAGAATAGAATAGAATAGAATAGAATAGACTTAACCAGGTTGGAAAAGACCTTTGAGATCATCGACTCCAACCTATCACCCAACACCACCTAATCAACTAAACCATGGCACCAAGCACCCCATCCAGTCTCTTCCTAAGCACCTCCAGGGACAGTGACTCCACCACCTCCCTGGGCAGCTCATTCCAATGGCCAATCTGTCTTTCTAAGAAGCACTGATGCAAAGGTTTGGCAAGTCTGGAAGCTGCAGATCTGATTGTTGCATGCAGCAGTGCTGTGATCCAGGGGACAGGGCTACAAACCCAGGTACTCACATTGTTGAAATCCTCATTTTCATGTGTCTGGGCTGCAAGCCACTGAAGCTAGGGACATAGCTGACTTGAAAATACATCCCAGTGGTCTGAGTATCTGAGTTCAGTGTGAATATTTCTACACACAAGCCCTTTGGTGGGTCATGCCCTCAGCTGGTCAAGGCACTGAGCACCTTTTCACCATGCACTGCTACCCTTACAAAGCTCTTTAACTGACTCAAGGCAGAGCCCTCTTTAATCCTAGCTTAAAGACTGCCCATTTAAATACTTTTCTTTTAATGAAATATTTACTTGATGGTAATGTGTTAAATTGTAGACTATAGTAATCTCATTAAAGAAAGATATGAAAGTACAGTAAATGCCATTAAATAGTAATAGATGGTTAGCGTGCACATCAGAGTTCTGGATTGCTAAGGCTGAGAATTAAATTAGATTGGGGTGGAGTGCTGGGGTTTAATCCTAAATCCTAAACACAAAGAGCATAAAATCCACCCCCCCACCCCCCCAAATATGATCAAAAGAATTCCCTACCCTAAACAGTGAACAACAAATGTTGTGTGACAATTTGCACCTAGGAGGGAATGATGGCCACTTGAAACTGACTTGTTGTAAGAGCTCTGATTTTTGGGGTGGTTTGTTTTAAGTATGAAAAGCTTTACAGAGCTCTGCCTTCAGAAATATCGATAAAACAATGAAAATAAACCAGAGAATAAATGTATAGGTACTTGATACCAAACATACAGCTACAATCACTTTCAATTAAGTTATTTAACAGCAAAATAAATATTTAGGGACTTGATACCATACATATAGCTATAATCACTTTCAATTAAGTTATATATCAGTAAAATAAATATATAGGTACTTGATACCATACATATAGCTATAATCACTTTCAATTAAGTTATATATCAGTAAAATAAATGTATAAGTACTTGATACCAGACATATAGCTACAATAACTTTCAATTAAGTTACATATCAGCAAAATAAATGTATAGGTACTGGATACCAAACATACAGCTACAATAACTTTCAATTAAGTTACATATCAGCAAAATAAATGTATAGGTACTGGATACCAAACATACAGCTACAATAACTTTCAATTAAGTTACATATCAGCAAAATAAATGTATGGGACTTGATACCAGATATATAGCTACAATCACCTTCAATTAAGTTACATATCAGCAAAATAAATGTATAGGTACTTGATACCAGACATATAGCTACAATCACCTTCAATTAAGTTACATATCAGCAAAATAAATGTATAGGTACTTGATACCAAACATACAGCTACAATAACTTTCAATTAAGTTACATATCAGCAAAATTAATGTATAGGTACTTGATGCCATACATACAGCTACAATCACCTTTAATTAAGTTACATATCAGCAAAATAAATGTATAGGTACTTGATGCCATACATACAGCTACAATCACCTTCAATTAAGTTACATATCAGCAAAATAAATGTATAGGGACTTGATACCAAACATATAGCTACAATCACCTTCAATTAAGTTACATATGAGCAAAATAAATGTATAGGGACTTGATATATATATCTTTTTATATATATTGATATATATAGCTACAATCACCTTCAATTAAGTTACATATGAGCAATGCAATGCTTCTCATCTACTGCCTCACAGTCTCTGTCTGTTGTCAAACCCCACTTTAACCCAAATCCTGCAATCAAAGGTGGATGCGAAACCTGTCAGTAGCATCCTGCAACCAAGACGTACACGGAACTGGCTTCCTTTTGTTCCAAGCCTGCTCTGCCACTTTAATACTCCACAAAATGAAAAATTAATCAATTATAAACATCAAAGGGCGGCACGGGAAAAATGTGTTTGAAAAGGTACGTAAGCGCCGCGATAATTAAGAAGCATCGCTAACCCAGAAAGCAGAAATACAAACTGAGCGGTGAACTTTCGGGGACATTCTGCCCCTGAGCCTCAAAGGCAAAGAAAGCACTAAAATTAGAGATTAAAAATGCTGTCCTGATAAAAAAAACCTTCTTCACACAAGAGCACACACACCTGTGATTATTTCGAGCATGATGAGGAAATAAAAAAAGAACAAATCAAACCAACCAACCCAAACATCTTTCTCACTTTATTTCTAAACAAACTCTATTTGTTAATAATAATAATAATAATAATAATAATAATAATAATAATAATAATAATAATAATAATAATAATAATAATAATAATAATAATAATAATAATAATAAAAAATTTCAAAGATATTTTGCAGACTTATTATTTACCAAAATGAAGTATTTCTCAACTCATCCTCTTTTTATTTCAGGCCTGAGAGAGAGAAACGTCTGGGTTTAGGAACCTTTTCCACCTGTAACTTTCACGACAGTGGAGAATTTCTCTGCAAGCTGCTTTCACAGCGTAGGAAGAGATAATGATAATGATTTACTTGCTGGGTCTTCTCAAGCTGGTGCTTGAGAATGTGGTAGTTTTAGGCTATGCCTTTCAAATTTTGTTACACATTTTTTTTTTGAGCAGAAAAGTAAAAGGATATAATAAATCTAATGAATCACCATTGGGTGGAAAAAGGAAAACCAAAGGTAATTCTAAACAATTTCGTTGGAGAAATATCTGCTGTAAGACTGGCTGTACCAAAACAGTCTGGGGGCTCCTCTCCCTCTCCCTCTCCCTCTCCCTCTCCCTCTCCCTCTCCCTCTCCCTCTCCCTCTCCCTCTCCCTCTCCCTCTCCCTCTCCCTCTCCCTCTCCCTCTCCCTCTCCCTCTCCCTCTCCCTCTCCCTCTCCCTCTCCCTCTCCCTCTCCCTCTCCCCTCCTCTCCTCTCCTCTCCTCTCCGAACCTCTCCTCTCCGAACCTCTCCTCTCCGAACCTCTCCTCTCCGAACCTCTCCTCTCCTCTCCGAACCTCTCCTCTCCGAACCTCTCCTCTCCTCTCCGAACCTCTCCTCTCCGAACCTTTCCTCTCCGAACCTCTCCTCTCCTCTCCTCTCCGAACCTCTCCTCCCCTCTCCGAACCTCTCCGAACCTCTCCTCTCCTCTCCTCTCCTCCCCTCTCCTCCCCTCTCCGAACCTCTCCTCTCCGAACCTCTCCTCTCCGAACCTCTCCCTCTCCTCTCCTTCTCCCCTCCCTGCTTTGTGCTCTGAAGGGAGACTAATCTCATTCTGCCTGACCTTGACTGCATTGTTTTGTGAAGTCTAACCACTACTTTTCTCTCTGCTCCTTTCTCCCTTTTGGACAGGGGTTAGGGGTGGCAGAGGGACAGCTTCCCTGGTCTTCTTGACCGGGGGGGTTCTTGTGTTGTTTGTTAATTGTAAATATCTGTAAATATTGTAACTACTGTGTATTTTGCACATATTCATTGCATTCCATTGTAGATTGGAGTTCTGCTTGTAAATACAGCTTCCATTTGCTTCCCACTGAGCTGGTCTGGCAAAGTTAATGCTGGGAGGGGAAATTTCAACCCACCACATATGAATTAGTACAAACCCCCATGCCAGGCTTTGCATTTATTATAGTATTGCTATGATCAATTCCCACAGTATTTGTGCTTTTGTTTATGACAGTTTGCTCCAGTCCCCAGCAGAATTTACTCAGTAAGCTAAGGACAAATAGACCACTTGGGGATTAAGAGAGAGCATTTTGCATGATTCAGAAGGATTCACTGTGAGGAGAATCAGGAGGAAGTGATGATTATAGCAAAACTAACGAGACTTTCTCTCTTTATTTCAGAGTCTTTTTGCATGCTGGAGATGCTTCACCTTTATGGGATGCCTTCCAAACAGAAGTCAGTTGTGTATTGCTCCTACATTGTCTTACTGGCTAGGCCACACCTTGAGTCCTGTATCCAGTTCTGGGCTCCTCAGTTTAAGAAGGACACTGAGACACTTGAATGTGTCCAGAGAAGATCAACGAGGCTGGGGAGAGGCCTCGAGCACAGCCCTGTGAGGACAGGCTGAGGGAGCTGGGGTTGCTTAGCCTGGAGAAGAGGAGGCTCAGGGCAGACCTTATTGCTGTCTACAACTACCTGAAGGGAAGTTGTAGCCAGGAGGGGGTTGGTCTCTTCTCCCAGGCAAGCAGCACCAGAACAAGAGGACACAGTCTCAAGCTGAGCCAGGGGAAGTTTAGGCTGGAGGTGAGGAGAAAGTTCTTCCCAGAGAGAGTTGTTAGCCATTGGAATGAGCTGCCCAGGGAGGTGGTGGAGTCCCCATCCCTGGAGGTGTTCAAGAGAGGATTGGATGTGGCACTTGGTGCCATGGTTTAGTAGTCATGAGGTGTTGGGTGACAGATTGGACTTGATGATCTTTAAGGGCTTTTCCAACCTTGCTGATTCTATGCTTCTATGTATTTATCTGAAACATGCAATGGTAGCTGCAGCTCCCTGTGATTGTCTTGCTCTTTGGGGAGCCAAGAGTGATTTCAATTTGAAATTGTAATAGATGAGATGAAAGTCCACCCACTCATGGTGTTTTGGTAGCCAGGCATATGGAACATGAGACTCCTGAAGAGTAAAGGCTGACACTGACTGGGCTTCCCAGAATTTTAATCCTGGATTGTTTACATTTTTTTTTTCCCCTTTCCCTCAGTTTTTCTAGAAACTAAGACAGGAAAATGATTATCCACATTAAAGCAACAAATAATCTTGGGGCTGTTCAACCTGGAGAGAAACCTGGAAAGACCTTATAGCTTTTCCAACCTTGTTGATTCTGTGATTCTATGCTAAATATTGTTCAGCCATTGAGAAATAGAATAGAATAGAATAGGATAGGATAGGATAGGATAGGATAGGATAGGATAGGATAGGATAGGATAGGATAGGATAGGATAGGATAGGATAGGATAGGATAGGATAGGATAGACCAGGTTGGAAGAGACCTTCAAGATCATCTCGTCCAACCTATCATCCAACACCACCTAATCAACTAAACCACGGCACCAAGCACCCTATCAAGTCTACTCCTAAACACCTCCAGTGATGGTGACTCCACCACCTCCCTGGGCAGCACATTCCAATGGGCAATCACTCTCCCTGTGTAGAACTTCTTTCTAACATCCATCCTAAACCTCCCCTGGTGCAGCCTGAGACGGTGTCCTCATGTTCTGGTGCTGGTTGCCTGGGAGAAGAGACCAACCTCCGCCTGTCTACAACCTCCCGTCAGGTAGTTGTAGAGAGCAATAAGGTCACCCCTGAGTCTCCTCTTCTCCAGGCTAAGCAACCCCAGCTCCCTCAGCCTCTCCTCACAGGGCTTGTGTTCCAAACCCCAAATGAAAGCACCAGAAAACCGTGAGGGCCAAACTTAGCAAAAACAACAACTTACATTGAAAGAAAGAAAGAAAAGGTGGTGGTGGTTGTGGTGGGGGAAAAACTTCAGCTGGCTGTGTTCTTCTTTATTAAAGTATGTCATGTATTTTATCTTTGCAAGAGTTTGATGAGTTTTTGCAAGTAAAATTCTGTTTCCTCTCTACTTGCTAATAGTCATGAGAATCTGTAGTTTGCACCTTCCCATTAAAAATGGATTGTATTTTCTTGAAATTATTCACCCCGCCTTTTATCCAGATCATGTCTTTGAAAGGAGGAAGTAGATAATAAATGGAATAATTCATGACTCCCCATTAAATATGAAACTTTCTTTTGCAGAGTTTAGAAAATGAAGTTCTACATAATGTACAGAAGTTGATTAGAACTTTTTTTCCCACCCCACCCCCCCCCGCCTTTCCCTAACCTTTTCAAGAGAAAAACCTTTCGCGCTACAGCGACGCGGAGAGAGAAGTTTCTTCAGGAGAGGCAAACCAGTCGCTTCCCACACGCTTCTGTTCTTCAGATCACTCCCTAATTACACCAAATCACATGTTGATCAGGCCTGGAATTCTCAGAGATCATTCATTTGACCAAAAAAAAAAAATAGAGAGAGGATGTCTGCCTCTAAGTGCTAAAATCTCTCTCTTTTTGTGTGGAAAGTTGTTTGATAAACATTGAATCTTGGTGGTGGCAAGCAAGATTGCTCAGAATTATTCAGACTTGGGGGGGGGGGGGGGGAGGAGGGCAAAAAAATATATTTAAATAATATTGGGAAAGAAATGGAAAATTTATCATCTAGCTCAATAAGTGGCTTGTGCCATCTCCCTTCCCACAAGCAGCAAGGGAGTTTGGGATGGAGTGCTTTCATTTAAAATTTCTTTTGCTGTGAAAGGATCCGTGTCTTTGCTTCGAGGATCCATGTCTTCGCTTCTGATTTACCCTTTGCCACAGTTTGCAGTATTTAAGAGCGCAGAAATATCCTCATGAAATGTAAGTGAGTTGACACAGCACCCCACCAGCTCTCAACCGGGGCAAAGGCGCCCAAAGAGGGTCGGAAGGAGCTCACAGGTCATAGCCAGGGATTGACGTCAGGGAAAAGAGCAAAAACTTGCTAGGACCTGAACATGAAAGGGAAAGAAGAGTTTGCTCATTCCTGCTTTTGCTGTTATGTCCTTCTTTAGCTCTTTCTCTCTGCCCTCGTAGTGTCACACACAGAAGAAATGGAAGCAGCTCAAATCAGTCCATCACTGGAGCAAAGCACTGTGCAAGCAAGGACTGAAATTCAAGGGAAAAGCAGAATCTGCACATTACCTGTCTGTGCCTGAAATTGCCTTTTGCAAGCTTTGCAGCAACACCAACTGCCTCTCCTCCTTCCTTTCCTTAACCCCACACCAACAGGATATTTTTCCTGACCCTTATTCTTGGTGGTGCCCCTTCACTGTCCCTTGAGAGCCTCACTCCATAACACAGAAATGGGCAAATCCACCTTACAACACAAAACTCTCAAGCCGAGACGGTGCACATTAGAATTGAGCTGCCCCAGGAAACATTTCAGGTTGTGAAAAGGGAAATGTGGCCACATGAAACAAATGGGAAAAGATCCCCATCTGTTTGTTGAGTAAAAGATTTCATAGGTCACCCCTGAAGTCACCTTACAAATTGCTATGGTAAAAGCGACAGCTACTAGAAAGTCTGGATTCATCAGACTTGCAATCAACTGTTTGTGTTCAGCTTCCTGAAAGAACTGGTGCATCAATGGAAAAGGTTAGAATAAGGACAGGTACAAAAGCAAATGTAAAATTGAGGGCCAAATCTGCCATGATTTAAATAACCTATAAGCAGAGGATAAAATCAGAAGTCCAGTCTAAAAGCAGGATTTACTAGTCTGGCATGGCTAGGACGGAAATAAAGTACTCTTTAAGTTAGGCTTTCTTCTCTGCACCAGCCCACAATCCCCATTCTTCTCCCTGAGCGGACAAAGGAGACCCTAGATTCTCCTGGCCTCTAATCAGGTAAGGAAATGTTTTCCTCGTTAGTGCTGGAGGACAAATGGGGTTGAGCATTCAGAGCCCAAGTGGTAGAAGAATTAAGGATGGAAGGAAGAAACTTTCTATTTCCACAAACTTGAGCGTGACATCTTTCTTCCTTAACTCCATTTAGCTGGTGCTGACACCAAAACCAGCAGAACATTGGGGTAGGAAATAATTTGTCCCTTTTAAATCAATTTAAGAAGGACATTGAGACTCTTGAACGTGTCCAGAGAAGGGCAACGAGGCTGGGGAGAGGCCTTGAGCACAGCCCTGTGAGGAGAGGCTGAGGGAGCTGGGATTGTTTAGCCTGGAGAAGAGGAGGCTCAGGGGAGACCTTCTTGCTCTCTACAACTACCTGAAGGGAGGTTGTAGCCAGGTGGGGATTGGTCTCTTCTCCCAGGCAAGCAGCACCAGAACAAGAGGACACAGTCTCAAGATGTGCCAGGGGAGGTTCAGACTGGATGTTAGGAAGAAGTTCTACACAGAGAGTGATTGCCCATTGGAATGGGCTGCCTGGGGAGGTGGTGGAGTCATCATCATTGGAGGTGTTTAGAAGGAGACTTAATGGGGTGCTTGGTGCCATGGGTTAGTTGATTAGGTGGTGTTGGATGATGGGTTGGATGCAATGATCTTGAAGGTCTCTTCCAACCTGGTCTGGTCTATTCTATTCTATTCTATTCTATTCTATTCTATTCTATTCTATTCTATTCTATTCTATTCTATTCTATTCTATTCTATTCTAACCCCTTTGCAGAGAAAGAAAAAGGTTTATGGAAGCAAAGGATCGCTTCTATATTCACTCCTCATCACTCCTAGAGCAGAGATATTGCATCCCAGTTTTCAGTACACAGTCAGTAAAGCAGTTTAGTGATTGATCTTCCCAGTATTAGCTGAGATGGCTGGCAATTGCTCTGGGGATCACAGCCCACCTAAGAATGAAAGCCTTTGCCTTTTTGTGTTCCAGATAATCTTGAAGTGGACCAGCCTTCTGGTGAATTCTAAGCGGAACAGCCCACTGTATCTCAAAGCCATCTGACTGAATGTGTCGAAGCCAATCTTGCCTCCTGCCTGAAAAAGTCATATCAGAGCATGTCTTTGCTGGCACAAGTTTATCAGTGCAAGCTTTCTGTAACGCACTGATCCATCAGGCAGAAGACACAAATACAACAGAAAACACAAGTACAAAGGTTATGCATATCCAGGTCAGCCTGTACTCACTCTGTATAGTCACTTAGATGTTGTGTGGCTGCCAATAAGTCCTGTGTGAAGACACCAGAACTCAATCATCTGAGTCATGGAAATACACTCAGTAAAATCAGTAATGTAGTATTTCTTTGAACAGTGTGGCCAGGAGGAGCACGGAGGTCACTCTGCTCCTGTACACTGCACTGGTTAGGCCACACCTTGAGTCCTGTGTCCAGTTCTGGGCTCCTCGGATTAGGAAAGATGTTGACTTGCTGGAAGGTGTCCAGAGAAGGGCAACAAAGCTGGGGAGGGGTTTGGAGCACAGCCCTATGAAGAGAGGCTGAGGGAGCTGGGGTTGTTTAGCCTGGAGAAGAGGAGGCTCAGGGGAGACCTCACTGCTGTCTACAACTACCTGAAGGGAGGTTGCAGACAGATGGGGGCTGGTCTCTTCTCCCAGGCAACCAGCACCAGAACAAGAGGACACAGTCTCAAGCTGCACCAGGGGAGATTTAGGCTGGATGTTAGGAAGAAATTCTTCATAGAGAGAGTGATTGCCCATTGGAATGGGCTGGCTGGGGAGGTGGTGGAATCACCATCATTGGAGGTGCTTAGGAGGAGACTTGATGGGGTGCTTGGGGTGCCATGGTTTAGTTGATTAGGTGGTGTTGGATGATAGGTTGGACATGATGATCTTGAAGGTCTCTTCCAACCTGGTCTATTCTATTCTATTCTATTCTATTCTATTCTATTCTATTCTATTCTATTCTATTCTATTCTATTCCATTCCATTCCATTCCATTCCATTCCATTCCATTCCATTCCATTCCATTCTATACAAAGCTCTTCCTCTCATGAAAAAGATATCAAAGTCTCTCTTTCTAGTCTTATAGCTCTTTTTGGACGATATGGCTGTCTCTGGGCAATATTAATTTGTATGAAGAAGACAGAACTGTTACTTGATCTTTCTGGCCCTGCCAGAAAAAGAAGATCAGGAAGCACGAATGACAATATCCAATTCTGGTCCATTCTAGGCCTTAAACTCATTTGAAGATTCAGCCCTATGAATCCATCCCTTGATGGAAAATGCCTTACTTCACAGTTCATGATGAACTTTTGGACTCTCAGATCAGTCATAGGGACAATTTTTAATTTTTACTGCAACCTCATTTTGAGGCATTAATGATTTGGTGAGTCATGACTAAGAGCAGAAGATAGCAGGGAAAGCTCACTGAAGGCCAGCGGAGTCAGCCATTCCCCTCACGAGCTTACAGAGACCTAACTCTGGGGCAAGCAAGCAGTCTGCATTCTGCATTAATGGGAACCTTTACTTTCTTCCATTTCCAGCTTCTTACCCCACATTCACTTCTTGATTTCAAGTTGAAGTCCTAGAGAAGGAAACAAACCCTAACCACTACACAACCAAAGCAATATCCTGGTTTAATACAATTAAGTACTATCTTCCTTAAGCACAGGTTTGGCGTCTCTTTTTCTCCCCCTTATATTTTATCACCCTGGGAAAAAACAATATTGCAAAGGGGAGGTGAGGAAAAGAAAGAGAAAACCATTGCCACATTTTTCCTCAGAAAAATGAGATTATAACATAAGCACATTTAACAGATTCCTATTTGCTGAAGTTTGAAGGGAGCACAATGCTGTGTAACAGAAGGATAACTGCAGCCTTTCCAACCCCCCCCTTCAAGTATAAAGAAATCAGCTTACCTTAATTTTAAAGAGTACTGTGAAGGATACAGCTTTAGGAAACAGCTTTAAAGAATGCTGCTTCTTTCCATCAATGTGATTCTACCCACACATTCCTTTATTTAGGAGGGAATAAATTTGCTGTCTGCCCAACTGGACACTAGGGGGGAAAAAATTTCCCAGCAAGAGTGGTCAGGCGTTAGAATGTGCTGCCCAGGATGGTGCTGGAGTCACCAAGCCTGGATGTGTTTAAAGGTGGTTTGGATGTGGTGCTTGGGGATATGGTTTAGGGGTGACCCTTGTAGAGTAGGGTTAATGATTGGACTTGGTGATCCTGAGGGGCTTTTCCAACCTGAATGTTTCTGTGATTCTGTGAACATGCACACAAAAAACCCAAAACAAAGCAAAACCTGAACTAAACTAAACTAAACTATGCTAAACTAAACTAAACTAAACTAAACTAAACTAAACTAAACTAAACTAAACTAAACTAAACTAAACTAAACTAACTAAACTTTACAGACTGTGTATTGAAAACAGGAATACAATATCTCTGCTCTAGGAGTGATAAGAAGTGAATATATAGGTGACCCCTTGTTTCCATAAACCTTTGTCTTTCTCTGCAAAGGGGTTTTCACCTAAGTTTGGCTGGTCTCTTCTCCCAGGCAACCAGCACCAGAACAAGAGGACACAGTCTCAAGCTGCACCAGGGGAGGTTTAGGCTGGATGTTAGGAAGAAGTTCTTCATAGAAAGAGAGACTGGCCATTGGAAGGTGCTGCCCAGGGAGGTGGTGGAGTCACCATCACTGGAGGTGTTTAGGAAGAGACTGGGTGGGGTGCTTGGGGTGCCATGGTTTAGTTGATCAGATGGTGTTAGGTGATAGGTTGGACTCAATGATCTCAAAGGTCTCTTCCAACCTGGTTAATTCTATTCTATTCTATTCTATTCTATTCTATTCTATTCTATTCTATTCTATTCTATTCTATTCTATTCTATTCTATTCTGTCCTGTCCTGTCCTGTCCTGTCCTGTCCTGTCCTGTCCTGTCCTGTCCTGTTGTAAACTAAACCAAATAGAACAAAACCAAACAGAACAAACAAAACAGAACAGAACAAAACAAAACCATACTGAACAGAACAAAACAAAACAAAACACCCCCCCCCATCCAAAACCCTAAACCAACCAACCAACAAACCCAAACCAAGACAAACCAAACCAACCCACCAACTGAAAAATGTCTATGGTTTAATAGTAAACAGGAGCGTGGCTACAGGAATTTCCCCCTGACAAAATAACAACTCACTTCTTAAGTTAACCTCCAGGTGAAACGAAAGTACAGATATTGAGGTGGTAAAAGGAAGCAAATCTTGTTCTTCTGTAAAGAAATAATTACTTCTGGAGTGGTAACAGCATTTTTAAACACCACACAGCAGATTATAGGCCATTTCTCACACTCTTTTAAACAACAAATACAACTGTTGTCTGCTGAGACATACAAAGCCTAACACTGATTGCAGTAAAATCATTTACAGATGTGGCATTGCCTTGCTTTATTAATTGGTTTAAAATGGCAGTTGATGCACTGAGGGTTTTTGGTTGTGGTGTTTTTTTTTTTACAGCTAGATCAGCACTAATTTATCTGCGTAGCTGCCAGCTTGCTGCCATTTGTTTGCTCTCCAACGATCACACCAGGTTTAGGGAACAGCAGAAGTGAAGGACACACTGCAGAAATTTTGTAACTGCTCACTGTAATTTTCTATAGTTTTGTACAGTTGTTGATAGAATTCTGTAACTGCTTAGTGTAAATTTGTAGCTGATGTAGTATGATTCTGAGACTAATCATAGAATCATAGAATCAATAAGGTTGGAAGAGACCTCAAAGATCATCAAGTCCAACCTGTCACCCAAGACCTCATAGTATCATAGTGTCAGTCAGGATTGGAAGGGACCACAAGGATCATCTAGTTCCAACCCCCCTGCCATGGGCAGGGACACCCCACACTAGAGCAGGCTGGCCAGAGCCTCGTCCATCCTGGGCTTAAACACCTCCAGGGCTGGGGCCTCAACCACCTCCCTGGACAACCCATTCCAGGGCTTCACCACTCTCATGGGGAAGAACATCCTCCTCACCTCCAGCCTGAATCTCCCCACCTCCAGCTTCATTCCATTCCCCCTACTCCTATCACTACCTGAGATCCTGAGAAGTCCCTCCCCAGCCTTCTTGTAGGCCCCCTTCAGATACCGGATACCTCATGGCTAGCTAAACCATGGCACCGAGTGCCACATCCAATCCCCTCTTGGAATGAAAGCTTTTAAGAGATGCATTTAAACAATCTCCCTAGAAATAAAGCAGAATACATAGGATAACAGAATACAGAATGGAATACAGAATACAGAATGGAATACAGAATACAGAATTAACCAGGTTGGAAGAGACCTTTGAGATCATCAAGTCCAAGCTATCACCCAACACCATCTGATCAACTAAACCATGGCACTAAATGCCTCATCCAGTCTCCTCTTAAACACCTCCAGTGATGATATTCCAGTTTAATCTTCTGAGGGGCTTGGGTAACTTTGGAACCAGCATATTACAAAAGACCAAGGAAACACCTTGCTTTGAGTTGCTGTTGCAGAACAGAGGATAAAATTCTCACTTCACTGTCCTGTTCCATGCCACTTTCTTTTTTCACACCCTCCAGACTCAGGGTTTAGATATAAAAAGGAAGATCAGATAGGAGAGGGGTTTTGGGGTTTGTTTTCTATTGTGGGTTGTTGTTTGGTTTGGTTTTTGAGGGGTTGGTATTGCTTTTTTGTGGGCTTTTAAAAATAGCAGTAAAAGGCTGACCTGATCAAATAGAGCTGTAGAATGCACTTTGAAGCCCCAAGGTCTTCCTAAAATAGAAGTAACTTCCAGTGTAATCACAGAGAGAACACTTCTGTCCCTGGCATGGTGTGTGTGCTGTGGAAATCCACTTTGGCTAAAGGCTGAGGCAGCTCACTGGGAAAGTCAAGTCAGCCTGCAGGAATTGCTGCAGTGTAGGGACTACAGCAGCACTGCAAGGAAGGTACAGAACTGGGGGGACAGTAAGTGACTGTACTTATTTCTGTGCTTGCTCCCTGGGGTCTGACACTTCCACCCTCTTCCCCCCTCACTACACTGCCCTTAATTCATGGCACAGGACCTCTGTCAACACCGCATTTGCTCAGGAAGGATCTGTTCCCAAGGCTGGTCCAGCTCACGCAGAGTGTGACTGAGTCACAGCCCAATCTGGTTTCCTTCCCTTTAAGCAGGGGATATTTCAAGTGGCTCTGACACCTAGCATGATTACTGTGACAGCATGATCAAAGGTAACTGTCCCACATCAACCGTGTGCACCCACAGAGCAGTAACATGGCACTCGCCACTGCCTCACCTAACTCACTTTCCCATCACTGTCAGGCTGCTCTCTCCCACACACTGTGACCACAACAACAGAGCCTCTCCTACAGAAACAAAGGAACAAACTGAACTTTGCAGAGCCTGTGCTGGCATGTTGAGAGGGTCCTGCCCAGTCCCATCATGGAACTGATTTTTAGCCTGTCATCTTTGAACCTAGTCTTAATTCAAATAAAAGAAGTGGAGTATTTGCTTTAAACAGATTGCTCCCCTGGATTACCAGATGTGCTACAATCTTTGTGCTGACAGCCAGAGCACTTATTAGCTCTATTGTGGTACTGTGGTAAAATACAGGGAAATTGGACATGTATCGCAGGAAAGGAAAGTGTCTGCTGGCTGAGTATGTGTGGGTTTAGGACACTGCAAAAGTGATTTCCTCTCAACTTGAATTTGGTTATTTTCTAGATTTTCATGTGAAAGTTTTTAGGGAATGTTTCAAGGTTCATCCTTAGGCTTAGGAAGGAGAAAAGAAGCCATGCAGGAAACCGTCTGGTAGAATCGCTGTCTGATCGATGGAAGCTTCTTTTTCATGCTGCGAGAGTGATCTTACAATATTAATTGTCAAGGTGCCTAGAGCCCTTGTATATGCATCATTTTATTATTTAAATATTGAAATAAATAAATCAGCTCACTTAAACAACCAGCAAGGCAGATTTGTTAGAGCTCTTTCCTTAATTTTGACGGTGCTGAACCCGAGATCTATCAAAAGACTCCAGAAAACTAAGTCGCTCGCAGTCTCTTGTAACTCCTAAATGCAAATACCTCAGCTGTAAGGAATCAAAAGTTCTCTAAGATTTCTTTCATTCACTGGGTTTTTAAATAACTAATGGTGTGTTAAATGCTCCACCACAGAAGTCAGCTCTTGAGCCTGCCTAAATAATCATTCAAAATTACAAGAGCGTGTGTGTCGGTGTACAAAGCTTCCACCCCAGAGGAGATAGTTCAGAAAGGCTCAGGGAAAAATATAAAGAAAAGAAAACAAAGAAAGAGGGGAAAAAAAAAAGAAGAAAAAAAGAAGCACAATTTCCTAGATAATTACTGACACAACCTTAGCAATAATGTTAGGATGCTTTGGTAAATACACAAACTGCTAAACCCTGGGAGTTAAACGCTTTGATACGTTTAAGATCGGGAGAAACGAGCCGTCATTAATTTAAGATCAACTTCAATTTTTTAAGTGGCAAGCTCCACCAGCAAGGGCAGGGCCCAGGGAACTTTAAAATTAAATGACTGTGATAACTAGAAACAAAGGAAACAATAAACTTAGGGATGGTAAAAAATGCCTAAAAAAGAAAAAAAATAAGAAGGGAGAGAGGAGGTAAAAAAAAAAAACCCCGAGCCAACTTACGCGGCAGCTTCTTGTTTTGACAACCCTTTGATATTCTTCGCCAAATAATCATCTATGCCATCTTTGTCTTTGATCAAGTGAATCCTAAATTTAAATGGGGGGGGGGGAGGGGGAAAGAAGAAAAGAAGAGAGAGAAAGAGAAAAAAATTAAAAGCAGCACTGCGAGGTGCTAACGTAGCCTCCTGCAGCATGTATAATGCATTAGCGTTGCCAAGTAAGAGCTAAATACTGAAATATTGACAAAGTAATAGATCAGACAGGCTATAAGCACATGCAATTATTATTTTTATTATTATTATTATTTTTCCCTTTTAATTTTTTCCTTTTTTTGGTCTGTAGCTATTACCAAGCTTCCTTTCTAAAAGAAAAAGAGAGTCGGTGTTGGCGTTCAGCAAGCTGAAGTTTCTGCCGAGAAACTAGAGGAGATTGGAGGGTAGAGAAATCAATAATCATTAAGCTGTTCAATTTAAATTGTTTTCTAAACAAGAGCCGTTACATTTTTGCATTGCCAGTGTGGACCACACAGGATCACAGGCTCACAGGATGCTAGGGGTTGGAAGGGACCTCCGGAGATCATCAAGTCCAACCCCTCCTGCAAGAGCAGGACCATAGAACCTAGCACAGGTCACACATGAATGGATCAGATGGGTCTTGAAATCCTCCAGAGAAGGAGACTCCACAACCTCTCTGGGCAGCCTGTTCCAGTGCCCTGTGAGCTTCACAGTAAAGAAGTTCCTCCTCATGTTGAGGTAGAACCTCCTGTGCTGGAATTTATATCCACTGCTCCTTGTCCTATGCCAGGGTGCAATCGAGCAGAGCCTCTCCCCTCCTGTCTTGGCACCCAGCCCTCAGAGATTTATAGATACTTATTAAATCCTCTCTCAGTTTGCTCTTCTCCAGACTAAAAAGCCCCAGGTCCCTCAACCTCTCCTCATAAGGCAGTGCTCCAGAGACCAGAATGGTTCAGTCTATTTTGTATTTTTTTTTTTAAATTAAAAAAGAAAAAAAGGGGGGAAATCCACAACAATGACAGTAAAAAAAACCCAAAACCCAAACCCAACTCAAAGTATTTCCC
Source organism: Dryobates pubescens (assembly GCF_014839835.1). Lineage (NCBI taxonomy): Eukaryota > Metazoa > Chordata > Aves > Piciformes > Picidae > Dryobates > Dryobates pubescens. The sequence goes on from NC_071635.1 coordinate 15,092,730, forward strand.
TTATTTGATTGCAGACTTCTAATACTGCTTTCAACCACCCACAGGTTGAACGGCACTCTGGAAAAGGGGCTCCCCTAAGTGGGGACTTCAAAGGGCATGGGGGAAAAAATAAGAACCAGCAAATTTCAGGATGCATGGATCTAACTTAAAATTGTCACCTCCACCTTTCCCTTGAGCCATCCTCTCTTTGCATCTCGCCTCTGATACACAAGAGATGTCTTGAATTTTAAAGGGTAATATGCTCTCGCTGACCACGTAGCGTATTTAAATAGATTCTGATATCCTGAGTGCCAGAGGATATTGTCTGTATACAGGCAATGTGAAGGTGTTTCTGTTCTTCTTTTAGAGAGTGTAAAGATTGGCTGGCTAATCACTCACAGATAAAAGAATTAGTGTTCCACACAAATCCATTCCTTTCCTCTTCCTCTGCCTGTATCTCGCTGCTGTCTTTCATTGCAAAGGATGAGAGTGAATTCTCCTCCAGCATGTTAGCTAATAGAAGCGTCACGCTCCTTATCGCTCTGAGAACGCCAAAGACGCTTCACCAAGTTCATTTAAATGAGAACAAAATAGCTAAGCAGCGCAGAGATGTTTTTGACACATCTGTATTTAACAGGGGAAAACTTCCAGCACAAATAGGGTGGTTCAATTTGTTCCAGAATTTACAACTCCTGAGCTGCACTAACAGAGGCTTAGGCTTCAAGCTGTGCCTGACACAAATGCTGTGGGCTGCTGCTGGCCGTGAGAAAATGCACAGGTTTTGATATTTCCATCAAAATTCAGCTGTAATCAATGCCAAAAAAAATGTAACCACTGTCCACAATTCCCCAGCAAAACAGTCACAATTTACCAAGGCACATAATGTCATCAGGACAATGAAGATAAGGTAATAATTGTCTGCTTTAAAGTGTTGTAAAACATAAGGGGAGGTCATAGGGAAAATAAAAGGAAAAATAGTATCTTTGGGTAATTAAATGTGAAATACTCATCAGAAAATGCAAATAAACCCACCCAAACCCCAACCCTGGCTGGTCTTTGTGCTTTAAGACTGCAAAGTGGGCTTTCTGTACATCAGTAGCACACAGAGAACGCACCAAATACGGGGAGGAATCCAAGTGCCCGGGCTGAAGCAGTCAGCTAAGACGAGTAAATTCCTAGGTGTCACTATCAGCTTGCTGCAATTTAATCTACACTGCAGTTAAAACTGACCTCAAACTGGAATAAGAGAAAGCCTGGTGCCTTCTCATTACCTTCTCAAAGGTATTTTAGCAAAAAAACAATGAGGAGAAAAGCCTTTACATTCACACACAATTTCAAAGGTCACTTGTATTACAGCAAAGGTATAAATTGCTGAGTTCTAACCCTCCAATTAGACAAATGCAGCCAAGAGGGGAAAAAAAACCACACCAAAACCAAACAGCAAATCAACAGACCAAAACCACAAGCAACAAACTGCAAACCAATTACTATGTACTTATGTTCTGCAATACCCTTCCAAGGACTGATGATGCAGCTACAGCTACAAACGTGGTCATTGTTACAGTCTGAACTGTGCTTATTTTATTCTTTCTCCTTTTGTTACTTGTTTTGATCTTTTTCTGCCTCTCTCCCCCATCCCCCCCCCCCAATCCTAGCATTCCCCTAAGCCTTTGCCTGAAAGGTCTGGGGCATCTCAGAGTTCAGCAGTTGCATGTCCACAGCTAAAAGCAGTAAGGCTCTAGAAACGTGGTATCCTTGGGCACAGACTCTCTGAGGAGCTCGTAGTGTTAGTTGTTGCAGTTTGTAGGGAGAACTTCACCCTAGTCCCTGACTACAAAGACTGAAAGTAAAATAAATGACCACAGGATGCAAAAGGAAAACAATGCTAAGGTCTATAGAATTCATTGGCTTGCTAATGGGGATGTAGAGAAGAGGCATAAACAGCTCTTGCTCTCTTCTGTTGCTTCTGCTTGCAACTTTCTCATCTCTCTCTCATCTCCTTGCCAGGGGATCTCTGTTTGGACTACTGTGTGAGGTAACGGGAAGGAGGTAGGGAGTGGGCAGAGGAGGTAAATGGTCCCCTGGATCTGTCCAGAGGAATCCAAGGAGTTTCTGTGTTGTTTATGAATTGTAAATATCTCTATATTGCACATATATTGTATATGTTGTACATATTCATTGCATTCCATATTAGCAGATTTTAGTTTGCTTGTAAGTAGAGCTTCATTTGTTTCCACTCCAAACTGAGCTAAGTCTGGCAATTTTATTTTGGGGTTAGTTTTCTCCAAATTAGTTGGGGGCTGTGTGTCATTTCAACCCACAGAGTTATCCATGATAAAGAACTGAAGTTACTAAAAATAATCAGTACTTTTCTTATCCTGGCTGGTTTTATCAGCGGTGCTAATGTAGCAGAGCAAGAGAAAAGACAGGCTGATGATACGTAGCAAATGGTACACAGCACAAAATTCCATCAGCTCTAACAATCATTACTTTAAATGGCTTGTTAGATATGATGAGAATGAAAAACAATTAAAGCAATTAATGTAAAGAGCACAGACTCTGGCTTGGAATGGATGCTCTTTCTTAATAGCAAAAATGAGGTAAGGATAGCTCTGACTATCAAACTTTCCTTCCAGAAGTTGTCCCTTGCTTTTTCCAAGCTGTTTTAGCCTTATTTCTCCAGTGCTTCCATGATGACTCACTGTATTCCATAAATAGTTTATGAAACAAAAAAAAAAAGTCTACCTCACCTGCAAATTGGCTCTTATTTAATTTTAAATCACTGGCTTATTAAAGACAGGTAGATTTGAATCCAATGGACACCTATCTCACAGCTAATATTTTACAGCAGGCATTCCTATACCTGCTTCTGTTACTATCCACCCAGCAAAAACTCAGCTACTGGGTTTTATTATTTTTCCTTAGAAATAATCTTCCTGGAGATATTCACAACGAGGCTTGATGAGGCCCTGAGCAGCCTGGTCTGGTGGAGGATATCCCTGCTGACCGCAGGGAGTCAGACTGGATGAGCTTTGGAGGCCCCTCCTGGCCCAGACCATTCTATGTTTCTATGATTCCATGATTGCCTGCATCAAGAATAGTGTGGCCAGCAGGAGCAGGTTGGAAAAGACCTTTGAGATCATTGAGTCCAACCTGTCACCCAACACTATCTAATCAACTAACCCATGGCACCAAGCACCCCATCAAGTCTCCTCCTAAACACCATCAATGATGGCAACTCCACTACCTCCCTGGGCAGCCCATTCCAATGGCAAATCACTCTCTCTGTGAAGAATTTCTTCCTAAAAAGACACCTTCCCCCCCTTTTTTCCTCCCCCCCTCTTCACAAAAGCCTCTCCCACTGTCTAAACACCCAGTTTAAACCTCCCCTGGTGCTGCTTGAGACTGTGTCCTCTTATTCTGGTGCTGCTTGCCTGGGAGAAAAGACCATCCCCCTTCTGGCTACAACCTCCCTTCAGGTAGTTGTAGACAGCAATAAGGTCTCCCCTGAGCCTCCTCACTGCTGGGCCCCATCCTCTTTAATATCTTAATATCTAAGAGAGAATCTCCTTGCCTCTGATCTTTGCACTTTTAAATATTGCAAAAAAAGCAAACACAATTTGTCACCTTGGCATACTTGACTGATACCCTGAAAGGAAAACTAAATAACTAAATAAAGGTACATACCTTGCAAAGTCTAATGAGGGGCAAACAATCTGCTCTATGAACCTGGGATGCTCCCTTGGGCTTTGCAGGATGGCTTGAGGCAACACATTCGTTTTAACTAAAACAAACAAACAAACCCAGCGTTACTCGATGTCTTCCCAGGGATACAGTTTCTTTTCCTTCTCCTGCTGCTTCCCACTCAACCCTCTCTTATTTCCAGCGCATTCTGTGCAAAACCAGACTCGAGTTCCACACAAATCTTTGCAGTGTTTCTCCAGCAGGACATAATGGTCATGATCTCACCTTAATGGGTTTCTTTCTTTCGTTGGAGTGCTTTGGATTTGCCCAGGGCCAACCTGTTCAGTAACCTGACCTGCATGTTTTTCCTATGCTTCTTCAATCTATCAAGGTCTAGAGTATTAATAATATTTTAAGTGAATACATAAGGTGGAGGAATAAGGTTGAACACGCAGTGTGCAGTGCAACAACAGGCACTGTATTAACATTTAAAATAACAGTAACAACCCTTTGGATAAAAAAAAAAATAATGTAAGCATTGCCACACTTGGAACACAGGGTTTTACTTAAAACAAAAGCCAAAAAGCCCCACAGTTGTGTAGAATCGTCTGGCTTGTCATTTTGAAGTACATAAATGCTAATAGGACTCTTTTCTCATAGAGAGCTACTGTGTTTTTTCCCCAAGTATTCCGTCTGCACTTCCTACCATTAAAGTTTCAGCTGCCAGTTCCTTCATTTTGCATGTCTGTGATCTGAGGACGTTAGCAGCAGGAGCACCCTTACTTTTAAATTTGGTTTAATGTAGGTATTGCATGCCCTGCTGGTAGGCCTCAAGGCACAAACTTTTAATAGGAATGGGAAAATAGAATATAACACAAAGTCGGGGTGGGGGGAGGGAAGGAAGAAGAATTTAACTGTTTGCTGCATTTAGTGGAAGGAAATTTGTTTCACAGGAATAGATGCCTGAGCCCAGAGAGTGGTGGTGAATGGTGCTACATCCAGCTGGAGGCCAGTCACTAGTGGTGTCCCCCAGGGATTAGTGCTGGGTCCCATCCTCTTTAATATCTTTATTGATGATCTGGATGTGAGGATTGAGTCAGTCATCAGCAAATGTGCAGATGACACCAAGTTGGGAGCAGATGTTGATCTGTTAGAGAGTAGAAGGGCTCTGCAGAGGGATCTTGACCGGCTGGACAGATGGGCAGAGTCCAACAGGATGGCATTCAACACGTCCAAGTGCCAGGTGCTGCACGTTGGCCACAACAACCCCATGCAGTGCTACAGGCTGGAGTCAGAGTGGCTGAGAGCTGCCAAACAGAAAGGGACCTGGGGGTGCTGATTGACAGCAGCCTAAACATGAGCCAGCAGTGTGCCCAGGTGGCCAAGAAGGTCAATGGCATCCTGACCTCAATCAAGAATAGTGTGGCCAGCAGGAGCAGGGAAGTCATTCTGCCCTTGTACTCAGCTCTGGTTAAGCCACACTTTGAGTCCTGTGACCAGTTCTGGGCCTCTCAGTTTAGGAAAGATGTTGACTTGCTGGAAGGTGTCCAGAGAAGGGCAACAAAGCTGGGGAGGGGTCTGGAGCACAGCCCTGTGAGGAGAGGCTGAGGGAGCTGGGGTTGTTTAGCCTGGAGTAGAGGAGGCTCAGGGGAGACCTTATTGCTGTCTACAACTACCTGAAGGGAGGGGTTGGTCTCTTCTCCCAGGCACCCAGCCCCAATACAAGAGGACACAGTCTTAAGCTGCACCAAGGAAAGTTTAGGCTGGAGGTGAGGACAAAGTTCTTCACTGAGAGAGTTGTTAGCCATTGGAATGTGCTGCCCAGGGAGGTGGTGGAGTCACTGTCCCTGGAGGTGTTCAAGAGGGGATTGGACGTGGCACTTGAAGCCATGGTTTAGTAGTCATGAGGTCTTGGGTGACAGGTTGGACTTGATGATCTTTGAGGTCTCATCCAACCTTGGTGATTCTGTGTGTCTGATTACACAGCAAATATAATATTTAGTACTGTATAATTTTAATATTACAAGAAAGAATACCTATAGCATTTATACTACATAGGAGATATTCTGATTAATGCCCCTTAGCCTAGACACACTATGAGCAATTCTAATCAAGCTTTTATTATATATATTTATATTTTATTTTATGATATATATTTTATATAATTTATAAAAGATATCTATATATCAATATCTATCTATTTATCTGTATTCTTTAACCTTGCAGGCAGGACACCACACCCATATGCTACACACCCTCAACTCACGGCTGTGGTACTGCCTCAACCTCTTCAAACGAACAAATCAGGATAAAAAGGTATAAAATCTATCTGTACAAACACCCGAGTTGAACTTTCCGGGGGCACAGACCTCTGCTCATGGCGGGGTTGCAGGACGAGCTCTTCTCTGCCGTGCCCATCGCACCGAGCTCTTAACGGCTCCGTCGCTGCCCGGCCGCCGCGGGGGCCGCACCCCCGGGGCAGGGTGAGGGGCAGAACGGCACCGGCAGCGGCCACAGCCTGGCTCCCTGCAGCCGCTCGGCCCCGGTGCCTCCGCCCGGCTGCAGCCAGGTGGCTGCCCGGGACGCCTCGCCATGACAACGGGGGCGGTGCTGAGGGCCAGCCTCCGCCCCGCCGGCTTCACAGAGCCACAGAATCGACCAGGCTGGAAAAGACTTTAGAGATCATCGAGTCCATGAGATCATCAAGCCCAAGCTATCATCCAACGCCCTCTAATCAACTAAACCTCACCCAGTTAAACACTTCAAGGGACGGTGACTCCACCACCTCCCTGGGCAGCACATTCCAATGGGCAATCTCTCTTGGTGGGAAGTATTTCTTCCTAACATCTAGCCTAAACCTCCCCCGGTGCAGCCTGAGACTGTGTCCTCTTGTTCTGGTGCTGCTTGCCTGGCAGAAGAGACCTACCCGCACCTGGCTACAACCTCCCTTCAGGTAGTTGTAGACAGCAATAAGGTCTCCCCTGAGCCTCCTCTTCTCCAGCCTAAGCAACCCCAGCTCCCTCAGTCTGGGAGAGCTGGGGTTGTTCAGCCTGGAGAAGACTCCAGGATATTAGAGCAGCCTTCCAGTACTTAAAGGGGCTACTAAGACAGATGGGAGGTGGGGGTGTAGGCATTTTAGCAGGGCCTGTTTTGACAGGACAAGGGGTGATGTTTTTAAACTAAAAGAGAGACATTTATACTGGATAGAAGGAAGAAATTCTTTACAACGAGTGTCGTGAAACACTGGCCCAGGTTGCAGAGACATGGTGGATACCCCTGGAAACATTCCAGGTCAGGTTGTTTGGGGCTCTGATCTACCTGATCTCATTAAAGACATCCCTGCTGACTGCAGGGGATGTTGGACCAGATGACATTTAAAGATCCCTTCCAACCCAAAGCAGGCTGTGATTCTATGATTCATCATAAGAGTCCTCCAGATAATGGAAAAATCTTTGTGTGCTTTCTTGGAGCTCATATGAGCTCTGAATGAGCTTATCTCAGATGGGAACATCTCTCAAAGCTAAGTAAGCTTCTGAATCATAGAATAGAATCATAGAATCAGTCAGGGTTGGAAGGGACCACAAGGATCATCTAGTTCCAAACCCCCTGCCATGGGCAGAGATACCTCACATTAGATCAGGCTGGCCAGAGCCTCATCCAGCCTCCAGGGATGGGGCCTCAACCACCTCCCTAGACAATTCATTCCAGGGCTTCACCACTCTCATGGGGAAGAACTTCCTCCTCACATCCAGTCTGAATCTCCCCACCTCCAGCTTCATTCCATTCCCCCTAGTCCTATCACTATTTGATATCCTGAGAAGTCCCTCCCCAGCCTTCTTGTAGCCCCCTTCAGATACTGAGAGGCCACAATAAGGTCACCTCAGAGTCTTCTTTTCTCCAGACTGAACAGCCCCAGCTCTTTAAGTCTGTCCTCACAGGAGAGGTGCTCCAGCCCTCTGATCATCCTCGTGGCCCTTTGGCAAACAGAATCAGTGACAGTATCACATTGATACTTAAAGGAAGGTTCGTGGGCAGTCTCTTGGATAATAGATGAGCGCTTGCAGTGAGCAGGCTTTTTTTCTTCCAGGACCTCTGATCTTCTCCAGAATCCTTCAGGACTTTTGAGCAATGAAAAAGAACAAGTAGGAAAGACTAGACTTAGTCTCTAAGTAAGTGTGATGTTATATGAAGGCTTTTAGTTTGTGGAAAATGCTGGCACTCTCTGCTGATGTGAGCCTGCTGATTAATTTACTGTAACAAAGGAATTTGTCTTCTAAGAAACTGGTGAGTTAGGGAGTCTGGGAGCTTCTGAGGAATTTAAATGTTGACTTGCTGGAAGGTGTCCAGAGAAGGGCAACAAAACTGGGGAGGGGTTTGCAGCACAAGCCCTGTGAGGAGAGGTTGAGGGAGCTGGGGTTGCTTGGAAGAGAGGAGGCTCAGGGGAGACCTTACTGCTGTCTAGAACTACCTGAAAGGAGGTTGTAGACAGCTGTGGGTTGGTCTTTTCTCCCAGGCACCCAGCACCAGAACAAGAGGACACAGTCTCAAGCTGTGCCAGGGGAAGTTTAGGCTGGAGGTGAGGAAGAAGTTCTTAGAAAGAGAGATTGGCCATTGGGATGTGCTGCCCAGGGAGGTGGTGGAGTCACCATCCCTGGAGGTGTTTAGGAAGAGACTGGATGGGGTGCTTGGTGCCACGGGTTAGTTGATTAGATGGTGATGGGTGATAGGTTTGACTCAATGATCTCAAGGGTCTCTTCCAACCTGGTCTGGTCTATTCTATTCTATTCCATTCCATTCCATTCCATTCCATTCCATTCCATTCCATTCCATTCCATTCCATTCCATTCCATTCCATTCCAAATAGGAACCAATGAGCTTTTGGTGAGTGCATGTGGAAATGATAAGATAAAGCATAATGCTGAAGGATGCTGAAGAATACCAAGACCAGAGATTTTTCAGTAGCCTCTATTTTACTGTTGGAAGCTTGACACCAGCATAAGAGGTCATTTTTTTAGCATGGATTTGACCTAGTTTGTTGTTGTTGTTGGGTTTGGTTTTGATTCTTTTATTGCTAAAGCTGGTTGGAAAACTGGGATGTCAGAATCAATTGCTATAATGTCTTTTGGAAGGATCAAGTGGACAGAAAGCACTTCAAAAATGGCATTACCTGTTCCTGAGCTGATGGCAATCGGAAGCAAATGAATGTTTATGGGTCAGTGTTCTAATGGATAGGTCAGAAGCTGACAGGCTACTTAGCTGATATCAAATCACACTAGAGAACAGCATGACCTATGCCTTACCCACCTACAACACACAGGGACAAACCCTGTTGTACTGCAGTGAGTTTCAACACGTGTGGCATATGTTGGAGGTCTGGTGCTGCCAGTGGTAAAATGTACTTGGAAGCTGGAAGTATTTTAGATGTCAGTTTCCTAACTCAAATAAAAAAGTTGCATCCAATGCAGGGGAATTCTGTATTAGAGCTCATCTTGTCAGATGAAAAGGAATTGATCACAGAACAAAAGCTTAGCCATAGCTTAAGTCTAACTAATAATGGTTTGACCACGTTTGTTCTGTGCAAACAGAATGGAGTCCAAACCAATAACATATCTCTACCCTAATGCTTTGAAAGGGATCATTTTATCAAGGTGAATACTTTTATAAGGCAAATCTGTTCAAAGGTCACAGGCTGTTAGAGTTGGAAGGGGGGGTTGGAATTAGATGAACCTTGAGGTCCCTTCCAATCCTAACTATTCCATGATTAGAGTTAAAATGAGGCAAATGAAGTGGTTTGTTTGTTTTATTACAGTATAGAATATAGAAAATTATCTGACTAGCAAGAAAACCCTACTAAGGGATGAAGATGTCAGCTTTAACCATGAGTGACAAACTTGGAATAGAATAGAATAGAATAGAATAGAACAGAACAGAACAGAATAGAATAGAATAGAATAGAATAGAATAGAATAGAATAGAATTAACCAGGTTGGAAGAGACCTTTGAGATATTGAGTCCAACCTCTCATCCAATACTACCTAATCAACTAAACCATGGCACCAAGCACCCCATCCAGTCTCCTCCTAAACACCTCCAGTGATGAAGACTCCACCACCTCCCTGGGCATCACATTCCAATGGCCAGTCACTCTTTCTATGAAGAACTTCTTCCTAACATCCAGCCTAAACTACAGACACATTCCTCCTGTGTATTTGGGAAGATGGCAGCTGATGTAGTTATGTTGTATGGTGCTGAAGAGTTGTTTTCTATTCCAATGACAGTTCAGCTTTGGTTACTGAAGGAAAAGTGGTGTTAGAGAGCTTGGAATGGACATGCCAAGAAGTTGTATGCACTATCAACATTCACATTCAGGTCTTGCAATGCTAAGGCAGCTACATAAAGAGGGTGAAGCTAATACTGCTCTAGTACTTGGAAATATAAATGGGCTAACAGTAGTCTAGCAATGTGACCCTGGTCACAAGCAAAACACAGAACAGAGAAGTGTCCTGGTTTGAGCCAGAGCAGATCTAATTCTGTTCAGTGATTTGGCTTTTCAGCTTAGTCTCTTCTATTGTAACTGCACTTTCTGAAGTTGACAGCATTGGCCATTGGAATGTGCTGCCCAGGGAGATGGTGGAGTCACCACCACTGGAAGTGTTTAAAATAAGACTGGATGAGGCACTCAGTGCCATGGTTTGGTTGATTAGATGGTGTTGGGTAGTAGGTTGGACTTGATGATCTCAAAGGTCTTTTCCAAGTTGGTTAATTCTGTATTCTGTAGCATGTTTTTGCAGACAGAATTTGCTTCTAGAAGTGAGATCACTGATGTTTTCACTGAGTACCAAGGATTGGTGTGCAGAAAAGCTCTTGCTTATACTTGCTTCTATGGAGACCAAGCCACTGCTAAATCCTGTGTGCCATGTTGAAGGTGCAGAGTAAAAGGCCGTACCTGTGGGGAGCAGCAGACAGTTCAGGTGACCCTAAAGTGACCACCTCAGTATTCCACTACATGTATATTATATTCCATGTAGACATGAGGGATCATGAGGCTCAAGCTCCCTTCTTCAAAGGTGGGCATCCAATGAAGACTCTGTCCCTTCTACTTTTGGTCTAATTAATGAGGAGCTCCTGAATCTGATTCCCATCTGCTGCTGAGCCCAGTCTGAGACTTCTGCCACAGCATCAGTGGCGACAGACTAATTGGGGGCTGGCCAGATGCTCCTTGAGATCCTTCCCAACTTGGTAATCTATGATTCTGTGTTCTTCTGTGATTCCTTTAATTTCACAGAGAGTTGGCATACACAATGAAATTGGAGGCTCAATGAAATTGGAGGCTTTGTATGTCTTTTTTTTTCTTTAGGGCAATACATATTTAGGTCTGAATAAACAGTATCATACTGACTACAGCTTTCTGCTGGTTTTCTTGCATCCCATTTAACCAACCTCAGCAGCGTCTCTACACCACAGATCTCCTTTTCTTAGCTCTCTATTTGAGTGATGAGGGGGAGACAGCGCTGCTGATGAAGATCAAACAAACTTAGAGTGTAAAACTTACTACCAGGATCTCTAGTCTTGCTATTCATTATACACATATTATGCATTGATATACTAGATCAGTGTCAAATTCCATTGCCAGAGTAATAGGCTCAGGAAAGAGCCAAGTATTTGACAGAGAACACAAGTCTCCAAAGTCATTGCTTCGTGGGTCTTGTCATGTTTCATCCTGCAGTAGCTTGCACCTGCTATTTAGATGGAAGTGTTCCACAGCAACATTAGAGCAGAATGATTGTAGACACATTGTAAGCTTTTGTTTTACCAGGAGTTCCATTTCTCTTTGCTTCAGTCAGTTCCAACACTAATGGGAAACGAAGCAAAGCTGGACTGAGCTAGCTCTGTGAGGCTGGTGAGAAGCCTTGAGCACAAGCCACATGAGGAGAGGCTTTGGGAGCTGGGGTTGCTTAGCCTGGAGAAGAGGAGGCTCAGGGGAGACCTCATTGCTCTCTACAACTACCTGAAGGAAGGTTGTAGCCAGGTGGGGGTTGGTCTCTTCTCCCAGGCACCCAGCACCAGAACAAGAGGACAAGAGGACACAGTCTCAAGCTGCACCAGGGGAGGTTTAGGCTTGAGGTGAGGAGAAAATTCTTCACAGAAAGAGAGATTGGCCACTGCAATGAGCTGCCCAGGGAGGTGGTGGAGTCACCGTCCCCAGAGGTGTTCAAAAAGGGATTGGATGTGGTACTTGAAGCCATGGTTTAGTAGTCATGAGGTGTTGGGTGACAGGTTGGACTTGATGATCTTTGAAGTCTTTTCCAACCTTATTGATTCTATGATTCTCTGTGCTGGTGAGCTTTTATTTACACAGATTGTTCCCTTCACTTCAAATGGAGTTGCTCACATGACTCATAACTTGCTAACATATGAAGCAACTCTTCCCAGCTCAGCTCTAAAATCACTGCTGGTGCCCCCAGCTTAAGAGGGATATGAAACTGCTGGATTTGGTCCAGAGGAGGGCCATGAAGAAGATCAGAGGTCTGGAGAACCTCTCCTGTGTAGACAGGCTGAGAGAGCCAGGGCTGTTCAGCCTGGAGAAGAGAAGGACCCTGGGGAGACATTGAGAGGCCTTCCAGTACCTGAAGGGGTCTACAAGAAAGCCAGGAAGGGACTTCTTGCAAGGGCTTGTAGTGACAGGACAAGAGGCTTTAAGCTTGTGGAGCATAGATTTAAACTGGATGTTAGGAAGAAATTCTTTCCAGTAAGGATTGTGAGACACTGGAAAAGGCTGCCCAGGGAGGTTGTGGATGCTCCCTCCCTGGAGGTGTTCAAGATCATGTTGGATAAAGCCTTGAGCAATGTAGGCTTCTGGGAGGTGTCCCTGCCCATGGCAGTGTGGTTGGAGCTAGATGATCTTCAAGGTTCCTTCCAACTCACACCATCCTACGAATCTATGAATGTGCTTTGGTAGAAATAGGTACTAGAAAAAACATGAGTAGCATTTCCTCGGTTGTTGAAATAAGGGCTACAACAGGCAAAAAAATTCTCCTTTTCAGGCCTTATTCTTCTGCATGCCTAGAAATTTGAGTTTTGTGTTGTTTGAAAGAGGGTAGATATATTAATTTCATAGAATCATAGAATTGTCAGGGTTGGAAGGGACCTCAAGGATCAGCCAGTTCTAACCCTCCTGCCATGGGCAGGCATACCTCATACTAGAGAAGGTTGCTCACACCCACATCCAACCTGGCCTTAAAGACCTCCAGAGATGAGGCTTCCACCACCTCCCTGGGCAACCCGTTCCAGTGTCTCACCACCCTCATTTTCAGTCCTGGAAGTTCCAGAGATACTGCACCTCATTTTTATGACTCCAACTGATGCTAACTGCGTTCATGGTAACTTCCTACATCTCAGAAATGAGATGTATTTCTTACTCAGAAATGAGTATTTCTTTCACCTGAGAGACGTGTGTAGGATAAACAAAGGTGGCACTGTACAGAGGTTTTATCAGCATTTGCCTGAGATCACCTAATAAATTCACCCAGGAGTGATGGGGGCACAAGAAACACTGCTGCAACTACTTTCCAAACCTCATACTGAGTCTTTTACATCATACCAGTGTAGGTCCTGTATTCTACATGCACTGCAGAGAAAGTAAACCCCAGCTCTTTCGACTCCTACTCCCTTTCCCAACTCCCTCTCTCAAATAACCGGAATTCATTCCATCAATTTCTCCTCTTGGTTGTGTGGCAAGATTTACTTATTTCAGCCATTAGTACTCACAGATTTAAAGGCATGCAGCACACAGATTTTCACCTACTGAAACACTTCTAACACTACCAGCTTGTTTTGTCTTCTCCTGAAAGCTGTCCAGAAAGATTTATGTAAAAAGTTAATCAAACTCCATCACTGCCTCAGCTCATCAGCACAACTTTTTCATCACCATAATAACATCCATGTGACAATCCAGCTCATCATCATGAATTATGGGGGAAAGGATAAACAACCCATTAAGAAATTAAAGGCCCACAAAGGTGCAGTTTGATAAAGGCTAAAAAAAAACCCACAGGGTACATATAATAAGATCTTTCTCCCCTGAAGAGTGATCGTTATCTTTCTTTCATGAGCGTCAAAGACCTGGAGCTTCTCAGTGCCTCAGGCAAGTGAGTTTGAAGGTCTCCTTCATGACTGAATGGAAAATAGTAATCAGAATTAGATTAAGACTGTTTATCCTAGAGAGCATTAAAAAAAAGTAAAAAGGGTTCCTGTGTAGAGCTTCCGTCAGGAGCTGACAGAAATAGCCACACGTAGAAAACGTTCCTGGGTTTTGTGTGTTCATTGGGCCGTTGTTTGTTTATTCTGGGATGTTTTGGGATAAGCTTTGTGTGGTGGTTTAAGCCTTAACTGGCAGTTAAGAGCTCAGATGGGGGCAAGGCTGAGAAGCTCTCCCCTGCTCCCCCCTCTTCCCTCCCAACAGAGAGAGGGAGGGGGAAGGAAAGGAGCAAATCCACCAAACAATAATTTGGACTCTGCTTGGAAGTAGAGAGGTAAAGAGTTTTCTTTATAATACATATATATATATATATGGGTTAGTTGTTTAGGTGGGTTGGATTGGTTGGTGGGTTGGATGTGATGATCTTGAAGGTCTCTTCCAACCAGTCTATTCTATTCTATTCTATTCTATCCTATCCTATCCTATCCTATCCTATCCTATCCTATCCTATCCTACATATAAACAATAACAGGTAAGGTTCATAAGGGCAAGGAACAAGGATGGATGGGAGGGGGACAAAGAAGAAGAATACAAAACCAGTCTCTCTCTGAAGAGGCACAGAGGCAGCAGGGAGAAGGATCAGGCCTGACCACATGGCAGAGGAGCAGGAAGGCAGCCGCAGTAGCTCTCATCCAGGACAGGCAGGAGCCAAAAGGAGAGCTAATGACTCCAATGCCTTCCCTTTCATACCCTAGCTGGGCATGGAGAGGGGGAGTGGAACAGACTCAGTTTCCCAGGGGGAAAACACCCTGCAGGGGGTGCTAAACACTCGAAAGCCCTCCACCCTGTTTTCAGAAAGGGCGTTAACCCACCACACTTTGTTTCATGGAGAACTGAGCTGAGCAGCTCTGACTGATTAATTTGTATAGCTTTTGTTTTCTAACAAATAGAGGCCTGTGTAAAAGGATAGTGACTTAAAGATGTCCTTACAATCTCAAGAAAAAAAAAAAGTCAGTTATTCTTAAAGAAGTTTTCATTTCCTAAGACCAATGATGCAGCCAATACCCTTACTGTACTGGAATGAATTATGCCTGCCTTTATACTGAGAGGAGACAGCAGCATTCACAGTCTGTCAGATTCTTCTGAGTGAGTTTCATGATTCTGTATGTAGTATGACTGAACAAGGATCTAACTAAATCAAAGCAGCTGCCATCAGAATCTATGACTTAAGTGAGGACAGTAGAATTATCCTAAATAGTTCTCTTCCTTGTCTGATAGATTAGGCTTAAATTGGTGAAAAAAACCCAAATCATTTGAGATGACCAGAAAGACAGCCAGCAAAAGGTGCTGCTAGTTAAGTTGCTCTGAAGGATCATTTTTACCCCCTGTAAGTTGAAACTCTTAAGGTTTTGCACCTGGTCCCTGAAGGTTGTTCAGTTTTAATTGCTATTAAACCCTTTTCCCTTTACTGTTTTCCTTTTCTTGCCATGCTCCTTGATTGCTTCTTGTCTTAAACACTGTCACAGACAAACATCTCCCTGTTATTTACAGATAACACTGCATGATGGAGCCTGGCCCTGAGACCTTTGTGATAAATAACAATATGTTAATAGGTAGCTTTTGAGGTCAGGAGATCTGAAATTCTGTTTCCAGCTGACTTCTGAAACAGTCAGTGACAGCTAGCATTGCCTTTGGCCTGCCCTGTGACTCCTGTCATGTATTCAAGTAGGAGAGTACCCAGCAGGGGCTCACCTACATTTTCAGTGCTCACCTATTGAGATACTTAAAGCAGCAGGAGTAAAAATGGCATGGAAAGGTAATTTCCATGGAAAGAAAGTGTTGTTCTTACACAGCCCTAAGACAACATTTCATGTGTCATGACACAGAGAGCTCAAATCCTTTGGGTTCACTACATAAGCAATTAATGGATGGTTTTACTCCACAGTGGAAACTCTTTTGTATTCACAAAGCTAAGGAGTGTTGCATTTTTTAAGGTATAGTAGATGTTTAAGTTGACTTTTGGGAACTTTGGACATGGAAAAATCACTTTGCAGGCTTACACTTCCCCATGAAGTATTTCTAGGTGGGAGGGACCTTGCCAGGCTGGAGAGATGGGCAGAATCCAAGGGCATGAGATTTAACACATCCAAGTGCCGGGTTCTACACATTGGAGACAGCAACCCCAGGCAGTGCTACAGGCTGGGGTCAGAGTGGCTGAGAGCAGCCAGGCAGAAAGGGACCTGCGAGTAATGGTTGACAGTAGGATGAACATGAGTCTGCAGTGTGCCCAGGTGGCCAAGAAGGCCAATGGCATCCTGGCCTACATCAGGAACAGTGTGGCCAGCAGCAGCAGGGAGGTCATTCTGCCCCTGTACACAGCATTGGTTAGGCCACACCTTGAGTCCTGTGTCCAGTTCTGGGACCCTCAGTTTAGGAAAGATGTTGAGTTGCCGGAAGGTGTCCAGAGAAGGGAAGGGGTTTGGAGCACAGCCCCGTGAGGAGAGCCTGAGGGAGCTGGGGTTGCTTAGCCTGGAGAAGAGGAGGCTCAGGGCAGACCTTATTGCTGTCTACAGCTACCTGACGGGAGGTTGTAGCCAGGTGGGGGTTGGTCTTTTCTCCCAGGCACCCAGCACCAGAACAAGAGGACACAGTCTCAAGCTGCACCAGGGGAGGTTAGGATGTTAGGAAGAAATTCCTCATAGAGAGAGTGATTGCCCATGGGAATGTGCTGCCCAGGGAGGTGGTGGAGTCACTATCACTGGAGGTGTTTAGGAGGAGACTTGATGGGGTGCTTGGTGCCATGGTTTAGTTGATTAGATGGTGTTGGGTGATAGGTTGGACTTGATGATCTTGAAGGTCTCTTCCAACCTGGTCTATTCTATTCTATTCTATTCTATTCTATTCTATTCTATTCTATTCTATTCCATTCCATTCCATTCCATTCTATTGTAGGTGCTTACCTCAAACTTAAAATGATTCAGTGTGATAAAAACATTGCATTATATTTGTGTAATTTTATCTTAGTGTCCTTACCAAACTGTTTTGTGGAAGTTTTTGTTACATTAGACTGCTGTTATCAGTCAGCCACAAAAATGATACTGAAATCCTAATGGAGGCCATTTTAACATTCCCTATCAGTGACATGAATGTAGGCTTCATTTATTAATTGTAGCTGATTAGCCACAAGGCAAACATTTAATTAAACCTTGAGAGACAATAACATTGCACATAAATTATCCAGTTAAGAGCACATAGGTCTTTCTATTTCATTAAAAATTGTTTAACCAATAACCACACATCTTAAGCTCAATCTGTATTTGCACAGATTTGAAGTCAGAAAATCCCCATGTGCATTGCTGGGGTTTTCAGACATTTATTTCTTGATGCATTTTGATTTGTATTTACTTACCACTTGTTCATGCTGCTTTCCTGATTAGTGGGACTGCCACTCAAGTAATGGATTAACAATTGATTAAAAAAACTCCTGCCAAATGATCTACCTTTAAAATTACTTCAGAACAAGTCTAAAAGCTACCTCAGGTGCTCATGGGAATCAGAAAAGCAAAAAACCCAAAACAAACAGAATGCTATGCTGCTACATGTTGGATTCTTCTGCTTTGAATTGTTTCTGCCTCTGTGCTGCTGTTTTCTGTTCTAGTACTGAGATACTTCTTTTCCTACAAGAATGCACACTTGGTGGTTTTTATATATTAGTTTTTTTCTGGCTTAAAATTGTGGTGGTTTGAGCCTTTACTGGGACTTAAGAGCTCAGATGGGGGCAAGGCAGAGAATCCCTCCCCTGTTCCCCCCCTCCTCCTTCCCAACAGAGAGGAAAAAGAAAGGGAAGGAGCAAATCCACCAAGAAGTAATTTGGAGTCAACTTGGAAGTAGAGAGGTAAAGAATTTTCTGTAAAATATATATATATATATATGTAACAATAACAGAATCACACACGGAATCACAGAATCACCAAGGTTGGAAGAGACCTCAAAGATCACCGAGTCCAGCCTGTCACCACAGACCTCGTGACTAAACCATGGCACCAAGTGCCACGTCCAATCCCCTCTTGAACACCTCCAGGGATGATGATTCCACCACTTCCCTGGGCAGCCCAGGGCAAGGAACAAGGATGGATGGGAGAAAAAACAAGAATACAAAACCAGTCTCTCTGAAGAGGCGCAGAGGCAGCAGGGAGAAGGATCAAGCCTGACCACGTGGCAGAGAAGCAGGGAGCCACCAGCAGTCCTCGTCCAAGGAAAGGCAGGAGCCAAGAGAGCTAATGGCTGCAGTGTCCTCCCTTTTGTACCCTTGCTGGACAGGGAGGGGGGAGTGGAACAGATTAACTGTTTCCCAGGGGGAAAACTCCCTACAGGGAGGGCAATGCTTTTACAAGCCCTCCCTCCCTGCTTCCAGGATGGGCGTTAACCCATCACACATACTAAATGCATGTTTGAGTATGAAGCTTAGATGTAAGTAACAAGATACTTAACAAAATACTGTATTATGTCTTAATACCCAACGTTCCCTAACCACCCCTCACACTTTCCAGGAGTTTGAACAATTTGTTGTCTGTTTTGTGAAGTAACTTTAAGAAGTGTCCAGTTCTGGGCCCCTCAGTTTAAGAAGGA
Organism: Dryobates pubescens; assembly: GCF_014839835.1. Classification (NCBI taxonomy): domain Eukaryota; kingdom Metazoa; phylum Chordata; class Aves; order Piciformes; family Picidae; genus Dryobates; species Dryobates pubescens. The sequence goes on from NC_071635.1 coordinate 15,111,220, forward strand.
TTTTGAGACTCTTGAATGTGTGCAGAGAAGGGCAACGAGGCTGGGGAGAGTCCTTGAGCACAAGCTGGGACTGTTTAGCCTGGAGAAGAAGACCCTCAGGGGTGACATTATTGCTGTCTACAACTACCTGAAGGGAGGTTGTAGCCAGGTGGGGGTTGGTCTCTTCTCCCAGGCAACCAGCACCAGAAGAAGAGGACACAGTCTCAAGCTGTGCCAGGGGAGGTTTAGGCTCAAGGTGAGGAGAAAGTTCTTCACTGAGAGAGTAATTAGCCATTGGAATGTGCTGCCCAGGGAGGTGGTGGAGTCACCATCCCTGGAGGTGTTTGAAAAAAGATTGGATGTGGCACTTGAAGCCATGGTTTAATTGTCAGGAGGTGTTGGGTGACTAGTTGGACTTGATGATCTCTGAGGTCTTTTCCAACCTTATTGATTCTATGATTCCATGATTCCATGATATCCCTCACACTTTCCAGGAGTTTGAACAAATCATTGTCTGCTTTGTGAAGTAACCTAAGGAAGAGAGAACAGCCTTGAAACACTTCTGGGCAGCCATCAGCTTTGTGGGCAGGTAATTTCATCTTTTTTTCAGTGCATATTTTCTACCCACTGCATTTTCTGAATAGTGGAGACTGAGGCAAAGACATCTGACAAGTAGGTGAGGGGGGAAAAAAAAGTAAGTTCCTGATAACTGTGTCCAGTTCTGGAGCCCCTATTACAAGAAAGATATGGACATGGTAAAACGTGTCCAGAGAAGGATGAGGAGGATGAGCAGAGGGCTGCAGCTCCTCTCTTATGAGAACAGTCTGAGAGAGCTGGGATTGTGCAGTCTGGAGATGAGAAGGCTCCAAACAGACCTAATTGTGGCCTTTCAGTAACTGAAGAGAGCTGTAAGAAAACTGGGGAGGAACTTTTTAGGGTGTCAGGGAGTGATAGGACTAGGGGGGATGGAACAGAACTAGAAATGGGTAGATTCAGATTGGATGTTAGGAAGAAGTTCTTCCCCATGAGGGTGATAAGACACTGGCACAGGTTGCCCAGGGAGGTGGTGGAAGCCTCATCCCTGGAGGTTTTGAAGGCCAGGCTGGAGGTGGCTGTGAGCAACCTGCTGTTGTGTGAGGTGTCCCTGCCTATGGCAGGGGGTTGGAACTGGCTGAGCCTTGAGGTCCCTTCCAACCCTAACAATTGTGTGATTCTATAAATGGGAAGATGGTTTTGATAATGTAGTGCACTGATTATTAGTATGATCATGGCATATTAGGGTTTGGAAAGGACCTCAGAGATCATCGAGTCCAACCCCCTTGCAAAGCAGGACCACTTAGGGCAGGTCACACAGGCCGCTAAGATCACACAAGTCACTAAGGTCAAACAGGTCATTAAGACTCGCAGCCCAACCTCAGAGTTATAAAAATTTGATCCTAAATTCCATTTCATTATCCTGTGATGCAGTATGAGGAGCACAGAGTAGCATGATGTGAGCTACAGCTGGCTTCCCTCCGGCGCAGTTCTGTTTATGTACAAATTTACACAAGTATCAAACACGTTCAGATGGATCAGGTATGGCAAGTATTTCCTGAAAAGAAGTTAAAGGAGATTCACAGAAATGTCAGTGCCAGCCCAAGTGCCTGGCTTTTTCTTTACCTGGCTTTTTTTTTTTTAGAGCCAGGATCTCGCCTCTGTTTTCAGCATCTTATTTTCAGGCGCGCTGGGAAAACAGCTTCTACTTAATCACGGCATGAAAGCGCGTCTGAAAATCAGTCTTGTGGGGTACTACCAAAGCTTTGAAAATAATTACTGCTGCTGCTAGGACATTTAAGCCAGACAAGCTACTCTTTCTTGTAAGAGACATCTTAAAAAGAAATTGCTGAGCTTAAGTACATAAATCCACCAAGGGAGCCAATACGACTAAACCTCTTAGGTCAGATGAGCTCACTAATATCCCAAGCTAGCCACTTTCCCTTCAGGTTTAGGGGCAGGCTCTGTGACTTCTTTCTTTACCTTCATTTACCCTTTATTTTTAACCCCCTTTTTTCCATTTTGATTCCAATTTGGAAAACAAAGAAGAAATTGGCTACAAATCAATTATCATAGAATCAGTCAGGGTTGGAAGGGACCACAAGGATCATCTAGTTCCAACCACCCTGCCATGGGCAGGGACGCCTCACACTGGATCAGGCTGGCCAGAGCCTCATCCAGCCTGGTCTTAAACACCTCCAGGGCTGGGGCCTCAACCACCTCCCTGGACAACCCATTCCAGGGCTTCACCACTCTCACTCAAATAAAAACAAGCAGACTAAAAGAACCCCAAAACAAACAAGCCACAAACCAAAACAAAACCCCAACCACAAAAGCTGAAATACACTATGTTTGCACAGCTGCCTGTGAAGTTCAATGTAGGTTACTCCATTCATGTGCAAAGATATTTAGATGGCAAATGGAAAAGAGCTGCTGTGAAGCACATAACATTCATGTGTAACTGAAGCACCCGAGAGTAAAATACTGAGGCACAATAGGTGACAACTGATGGAAACAGGAGGAGAAGGATGGAACAGGATACAAAACTCTGGGGAGTATAGGGAATATCTAACACAGGCTGAATAACTACAATAATAACCTACAATAACTCTACCTAAATGATCAGACAATACAAAAATCATAACTGAACCGATGAAGCCAAAGAATTCAGAGCAGTACTGTGGGAGCACAGAGCTGCTGCTGGAATCCTACACTACTGGAATCAGGAACGTTTCATATAAACATAGAATCATAGAATCAATAAGGTTGGAAAAGACCTCAAAGATCAACAAGTCTAACCTGTCACCCAGCACCTCATGACTACTAAACCATGGCACCAAGTGCCACGTCCAATCCCCTCTTGAACACCTCCAGGGATGGGGACTCCACCACCTCCCTGGGCAGCACATTCCAATGGCTAACAACTCTCTCTGGGAAGAACTTTCTCTTCACCTCCAGCCTAAACCTCCCCTGGCACAGCTTGAGACTGTGTCCTCTTGTTCTGGTGCTGGGTGCCTGGGAGAAAAGACCAACCCCCCCACCTGGCTACAACCTCCCTTCAGGTAGTTGTAGACAGCAAGAAGGTCTTCCCCTGAGCCCCCTCTTCTCCAGGCTAAACAATCCCAGCTCCCTCAGCCTCTCCTTGTAGGGCTTGTGCTCAAGGCCTCTCTTTGATAGACATCTGAGTCATAACCCAAAATTACCAATCTCCAATCATCTAATTACTTTCCCCTGGCTCACAAACATGCTACCATGAATGGCTTTCTGTGCTTCCCACTTCTCCCAGGCAAGCAGCACCAGAACAAGAGGACTCAAGCTGCGCCAGGGGAGGTTTAGGCTGGATGTTAGGAAGTTCTTCATAGAAAGTGATTGGCCATTGGAATGTGCTGCCCAGGGAGGTGGCAGAGTCACCATCACTGGAGGTGTTTAGGAAGGGACTTGATAGGGTGCTTGGTGCCATGGTTTAGTTGATTAGATAGTGTTGGATGATGGGTTGGACTTGACGATATCAAAGGTCTTTTCCAACCTGGTCAATTCAATTCAGTTCAGTTCAGTTCAGTTCAATTCAGTCCTGTCCTGTCCTATGGATGCAATGATCTTGAAGGTCTCTTCCAACCTGGTCTGGTCTATTCTATTCTATTCTATTCTATTCTATTCTATTCTTTTTCTGTGCTGTAAGTCATTCTGCATCTTTCCTGCACAATTATCTGTGGTATTTTGGTCCTTGTTTCCTCTTCAAGAATGAGCACCACAAGCAGAAAAAAGAGCCATTGCCAGCTGTCAGTTTGCATATCCTGTTCTGATTCCAGCCTCGTGCTCTGATTCAGGCATTCCCACTGCTTGTTCCAGTTACATCTTTTGAACTTCCTGTTGCCATACAGATAATTAGGTCTCTTGCACAGCCTTTTCCCACGCAGAGTAGATGTGCTGCTTCTGGATGGTAAATTCACTCTGCGGTCAGCTCTTATGCACTATTTATGCCTGTCTTTCCAGAAAGATTATTTTGATGCTAATTTAGGCCACCAAAGAGCAGTGAGCCAACTCTAGTGAAGTAAAACCTGTAGACAGACCAGACCTATTATTTCATCTTTTCCAACCTTCTGACGACAACTAAATGAAGTGTGACTAATACATCTATCTCCTCTCTCCACCCCTGCAAGCTCCTCTTGGATGCTGTCAGTGACACAGACTTTGCAATCTTTGTAGTCTCATTTCTGTGCCTTTGCCACAGGTACTTCTGGAAATTAGCAACACTGAGAACAGCCAGGCAGAAAGGGACCTAGGGGTACTGGTTGATAGTAGGCTGAACATGAGCCTGCAGTGTGCCCAGGTGGCCAAGAAGGCCAATGGCATCCTGGCCTACATCAGGAACAGTGTGGCCAGAAGGAGCAGGGAGGTCATTCTGCCCCTGTACACTGCATTGGTTAGGCCACACCTTGAGTCCTGTGTCCAGTTCTGGGCCCCTCAGTTTAGGAAAGATGTTGAGATGCTGGAAGGTGTCCAGAGAAGGGCAACAAAGCTGGGGAGGGGTTTGGAGCACAGCCTTGTGAGGAGAGGCTGAGGGAGCTGGGGTTGCTTAGCCTGGAGAAGAGGAGACTCAAGGCAGACCTTATTGCTCTCTCCAACTCCCTGAAGGGAGGTTGTAGCCACGTGGTGGTTGGTCTCTTCTCCCAGGCACCCAGCACCAGAACAAGAAGACAGTCTCAAGCTGCACCAAGGGAGGTTTAGGATGGATAGGAAGAAGTTCTTCATAGAAAGAGAGATTGGCCATTGGAATGTGCTGCCCAGGGAGGTGGTGGAGTCACCATCACTGGGAGTGTATAGGAAGAGACTGGATAGGGTGCTTGGTGCCATGGTTTAGTTGATTAGATAGTATTGCATGATAGGTTGGACTTGATGATCTCAAAGGTCTCTTCCCACCTTATTAATTCTATTCGAACATGGAAGTGGAAGAGAAAAGATCTTTGGAAACACAGTTTGCTTTTCTTTTCTTCCCCCCACCACTTTGTTACCCAGAAATTTGCAGGCAGCTGGGAGAAAATCTGAAATGTTATTGATTAGATCTACTGTTTGGTGAAGAGTGCAGTGAAGTATTTCCAAACTCCTTCAACATAATTTAAAATCATCCCAGTGGAATAATTATACAATCATAGAATGGTCTGGGCCAGAAGGGACCTCCAAAGCTCATCCAGTCTGACCTCCCTGCAGTCAGCAGGGACATCCCCAACTAGATCAGGTTGCCCAGGGCTGTGTTGAGCCTCACCTTGAATATCTCCAGAGATGAGGCTTCCACCACCTCTCTAGGCAACCTGTGCCAGTGTTTCAGCACCCTTATAGTAAAGACTTTCTTCCTGATGTCCAATCTAAATCTGCTCTGCTCTAGTCTGAATCCATTGCCCCTTGTCCTGTCACTGCAGGCCTTTTCAAACACTCTCTCTCCATCCTTCCTGTAGACCTCCTTCAGCTACTGGAAAGCTGCCATTAGGTCTCCCTGGAGCCTTCTCTTCTCCAGGCTGAACACACCCAGATCCCTCAGCCTGTCCTCATAGCAGAGCTGCTCCAACCCCCTGATCATTTTCATGACTCCAACCCCCTGGACCCTCTCCATCAGGTCCATGTCCTTCCTATATTGAGGGCTCTAGATGTGTACACAGTACTCCAGGTGAGGAGCAAAGTGGCTGAATCACTTCTCTGAATCTACTGGCAACACTGCTTCTGATGCAGCCCAGGATGAAGCCTTCTGGGCTGCAAGCTCACGCTGCCTGCTCCTGTCCCGCTTCTCACCCATCATCACCCCCAAGTCCTTTCCCACAGGGCTGCTTTCTAACACCTCCTCCTCCCCCCCAGTCTGTATGTTATACTCTTCCCAGTAAAAGGAAGAAAACTGTGGCCACACAAGAGAACTGGAAAGTTCTGGGCTGGTTTGTTTCCTAAGGACATCGCTGACGCAACGATGCAAATCGCTCTGCTAATCTGGCCACGCAAACCTCTCCATTTGTTTTACTTTAACTTTCCAGTTATGTATTATTCATCTCATTATTCATAGCATCATGTAGTGCATCTGTATATGCACTGTTTATTTCCCTAATTGCAACAAGCACTTCACTAATTACACTCTAACCTCTTGAATCTTCTAGGCCAACTGTTGCGCCTTTAGTTAATATTTTAAAGTCTCATCTTCTCCCATTTTTCCTTGTGGCTTTGATGTTTTGTTTCTCACCCTTCCTGTTGGGGTTCTCTGTGGAATAGCTTCAGAATAATCCTGCAGCTCCCTTTTATGACTGAAACTTTGCATTTTAACAGTTGTCTGGAGATAGCTCCTTCCTTGTGAAATATCAGTTTTAATAACAAGAAAAGAAAAATGCCATAAATCCGCGCTAACCACATAAAGCTGAAGTCTCTGAGAGACTGATTAACATGGAGACTCTACACAGGTTTTTCCATAATTAGAGGATGTGCTTGCATGGAGCCATGGCTGCTCTGGCCTTGATGCCATTTCCCAGGGCAGACAGCAATTATTGCAGCCCACAGTTAAATTTCCTACATTCTCTGCCTCCAGCCACTAAAGATCTTTTTTTGGAGGAAAGGTCTCTTAATTTTCTACCCTCCTGTCATCGGCTTGGATTAGCAGCACCTTCTACTTGTTTTCTTCAGCTGCTTGAGAAACAACTGACAGCTGCTTTTCTGCTGTAGTGTTTTCCTTTGCTCCTGAGGTTGAGGAGATCATGATCATAGCTTTGATTACATTAACACTGCAGATAACAGTCTTGGCATTTTCAGCAGGGCAGCTAGAACCAAACTGTTTCCACTGCCTTTGAGCTCAAGGGAGTAACCCTCACTCATCACTCCCAAGCTTTGTGGTGTGGATTTTATATATATATATTATTCTCAGATTTCTTTTTCACCTCCATGGTTCACAAATGAATTATTCATTGAGGCAGAGGGCTTTTTCTTCTATGGTACAGTGTCTTCACCTTGTGTTCACAGATACTGGTGTCCCCAAGTACAGTGCCTGGCAGTATTAGAATAGAATAGGATAGAACAGAATAGAATAGAATAGACCAGGTTGGAAGAGACCTTCAAGATCATCACGTCCAAGCTATCATTCAACACCATCTAATAACTAAACCATGGCACCAAGCACCCCATCAAGCTCCTCCTAAACACCTTCAGGAATGGTGACTCCACCATCTCCCTGGGCAGCACATTCCACTGGCCAATCACTCTCTCTATGAGGAATTTCTTCCTAACATCCAGCCTAAACCTCCCCTGGCACAGCTTGAGACTGTCTTCTTGTTCTGGTGCTGGTTGCCTGGGAGATGAGATCAATCCCCACCTGGCTACAACCTCCCTTCAGGTAGTTGTAGAAAGCAATAAGGTCTCCCTTGAGCCTCCTCTTCTCCAGGCTAAACAACCCCAGCTCCCTCAGCCTCTCCTCACAGGGCTGTGCTCCAAAACCCCTCCCCAGCTTTGTTGCCCTTCTCTGGACATCTTCCAGCATCTCAACATCTTTTCTAAACTGAGGGGCCCAGAAATGGATACAGGACTCAAGGTGTGGCCTAACCAGTGCTGAGTACAGGGCAGAATGACTTCCCTGCTCCTGCTGGCCACACTCTTCCTGATCCAGGCCAGGATGCCATTGGCCTTCTTGGCCACCTGGGCACACTTCTGGCTCATGTTCAGACTACTGTCAACCAGTACCCCCCTGGTCCCTCTCTGCCTGGCTGCTCTCAGCCACTCTGACCCCAGCCTGTAGCACTGCATGGGGTTGTTGTGGCCAATGTGTAGAACCTGGCACTTGGATGTGTGTTTGAGGAACAGGTGAGATGTCCAGGGTGAATTTCACAAGTAAATAAACTTTTCATTCTCAGCTGGTTTCAGTAGGATAGGTTTCAGTTATTTGGGAACATCCTGATGCAGGGAGTACCTTCCTATTGCTCTGTTTGCTGTGTTAATAAGATTATCAGTCAGGCATCATTTAAACAGAGTAAGAGCTTTACCTGGTGTTTCTCTTAAGGGAGGAGAACATAAGCTATCCTTTTAGCATATCACTTCGGCTGCCTAAAGCCCCCACACTAATAGCAGCTTTGATTTATATAGTTGTGCTGTGCTAGAAGAAGCTGCTAATATGCTTCATCCTTTTCTAAATAAAAATGAAGGGAAGAAGCAGAGTCTGAAGTGAAGAGTGCCCTTCCTAAGCCTCTTTGGATAGAAAAGAACTAGCACTGTTGCAGCCATCAGAGATGAGAAGAGATACCCAGAACTAGGTGAAGAGAAGACAACAAAGCAGAATTGCTTGGAGATGACTTCTTCTAAACCAGTATTGCAAGAGAGGAGATACAGGAATGAGTTCAAAAGGGACAGGGATCTACTGGAGAGTCCAGCAGAGGGCTATAAGGGTGATGAAGGGACTGGAGCACTGCCTGATGAGGAGAGGCTGAGAGCCCTGGGACTGTTTAGTCTGGAGAAGAGAAGACTGAGAGGGGATTTAATAAATGTTTAGAAATATCTGAGGGCTGGGGGTCAAGAGGGAGGGGACAGGCTCTGCTCACCAACCCCCATCTGGCTACAACCTCCCTTCAGGTAGTTGTAGACAGCAATAAGGTCTCCCCTGAGCCTCCTCTTCTCCAGGCTAAGCAACCCCAGCTCCCTCAGGCTCTCCTCACAGGGCTGTGCTCCAGATCCCTCCCCAGCCTCATTGCCCTTCTCTGGACATGTTCAAATGTCTCAATGTCCTTCTTAAATTGAGGGGCCCAGAACTGGACACAGGACTCAAGGTGTGACCTAACCATTGCTGAGCACAGGGGCACAATGACTTCCCTGATCCTGCTGGCCACACTATTCTTAATGCAGGACAGGATGCCACTGGCCTTCTTGGCCCCCTGGGCACACTGCTGGCTCATGTTCAACTTCATGCTGTTGAAGTCAGTCCAGCCTTCAGAGGGATTTTTCTTCTCTGAAGATTTGGATCCTTCTTTGTGTTTAAAACTTTGCCTCATTTATTCCTTAGGACCAAGGCCATTTTGAACGTGTTAGATGTGGTCTATCCCCTCCCCAGTACTTTACAATCCTATATATTGCCTCTTTTGAGCTTGGCTACTTCTCTTTCAACACAGTATGTTACCATGTCTCCTCATCAGTGAATCCTCAGCATATTTCCTTGTGTGAAGTCCACTTTAAGAAGTTACTCCCATGCAGCACTGTGTGAGGCATCATTCCCCAGTGCAGCTAGGAAATCTTTTGCATTTCTTTTGTCTAGCAAGAACATAAATTATCAGAGCCTAATATTGATTAATTCTGACATTCATTTCTGTAATTACAGGCAAAATGCTTAATGGCTTTCTGTGTACATATTCCAAATTCCAGTGGCTCATAGTCTTTACATTAAAAATCTGGTTTACAATAGCTCAGCTCAGCTAGCAGAAAGCATTGCATTGATATGCCTTTTTTTTTTCACCTGCTGAGAACATGGCCCGTGACCTCCCTTCACTTAATTTTATTGTGTGACCTTGACAGGCTGCAGAGCTGGGCCCATGACAACTTCATGAGGTTCAACAAGACCAAATGCAAGGTCCTGCAGCTGGGTTGGGGTAATCCCAAGCACTGATATAGGATGGGCAGGGACTGGCTTGAGAGCAGATCTGAAGAAAAGAACTTAGGGGTGCTGGTGGAGGAGAAGCTCAATAGGAGCCAGCAGTGAGCACTTGCAGCCCAGAGAGCCAAGCAGAGCCTGGGCTGCAGCAAGAGATGCATATCCAGCAGGTCCAGGGAGGTGACTTTCCCCCTCTACTCCACTCTGCTGAGACCCCACCTGGAGTACTGTGTCCACTTCTGAAGCCTCTAGTACAGGAAGGACCTGGAGGTGCTGAAAGGTGTCCAGAGAAGGGCGATGAGGATGAGCAGAGGGTTGGAGCTGCTCTCCTATGAGGACAGACTGAGACAGTTGAGGCTGTTCAGTCTGGAGAAGGCTCCCAGGAGACCTAATTGTGGCCTTCCAGGATCTGAGAAAGCTGGGGAGGGACTTTTTAGGGTGCTAGGGAGTGACAGGACTGGGGGGAATGGAACAAAATTAGAAATGGGTAGATTCAGATTGGGTGTTAGGAAGAAGTTGTTCCCCGGGAGGGTGGTGAGAGCCTGGCACAGGTTGCCCAGGGAGGTGGTGGAAGCCTCATCCCTGGAAGGTTTTGAAGGCCAGGCTGGATGTGGCTGTGAGCAACCTGCTGTGGCGTGAGGTGTCCCTGCCCATAGCAAGGGGGTTGGAACTGGCTGAGCCTTGAGATCCCTTCCAACCCTAACAATTCTATGGTTCCATGTGATGGAAATAGCAACAAAATAAAACCAATGAAGTTTAAGGATTTAGTCCCTCAATCATTAAAGTCAGGAAAACAGCCTGTTAAAGAATATTTTTTAGGAAATGCAGTATTTCTTTTTACTGTCACAGTTGTTCAGAGTGCCTTGCTTTGCAGTTGTTTTGTAGTTGTGGAGATCATCATTAATAATGCGTTTCCTAAATAAGGGGTGTTCTAAGTGGATTAGCATATATAAATATATATGTGGGTTTCGATGCACATAATCAGTCTAGCAGCTCCTCGCTGTCCTGTGTTCCAGGTTTTAAAGGAATAAACATTCAAAGGGAATGAACATTTTTAGTTAGGTAGCAACAAATGGCAAAGAAAAGAAAATAATGAAAAATCTTGAGTATTCAACCCTAGAACTCTCTCTGTCTTTGGAAAGGGGTAGAGGCTTCATAAAACTGCTTCAGAACAGAAACCTGAAGTAACTGTAAGAATGGTCTATTCTATTCTACTCCATTCTATTCTACTCTATTCTATTCTACTCTATTCTACTCCATTCTATTCTATTCTACTCTATTCTATTCTACTCTATTCTACTCCATTCTATTCTATTCTACTCTATTCTATTCTACTCTATTCTATTCCATTCTATTCCATTCCACTCTATTCTATTCTATTCTACTCTATTCTATTCTACTCTATTCTATTCCATTCTATTCCATTCCACTCTATTCCATTCTACTCTATTCTATTCTATTCTACTCTATTCTATTCCATTCTATTCCATTCCACTCTATTCCATTCTACTCCATTCTATTCTATTCTACTCTATTCTATTCTACTCTATTCTATTCCATTCCACTCTATTCTATTCTATTCTACTCTATTCTATTCTACTCTATTCTATTCCATTCCACTCTATTCCATTCTACTCTATTCTATTCTATTCTATTCTACTCTATTCTATTCCATTCTATTCCATTCCACTCTATTCCATTCTACTCCATTCTATTCTATTCTACTCTATTCTATTCTACTCTATTCTATTCCATTCCACTCTATTCTATTCTATTCTACTCCATTCTATTCTACTCCATTCTACTCCATTCTATTCTATTCTACTCTATTCTATTCCATTCTATTCCATTCTACTCTATTCCATTCTACTCTATTCTATTCTATTCTACTCCATTCTACTCCATTCTATTCTACTCTATTCCATTCCATTCCATTCCATTCCATTCCATTCCATTCCATTCCATTCCATTCCATTCCATTCCAATGAGGAGGAAACATTCAAATGGGATCTGTCATAATTCTGCTCTGAGATGTCATATGCTTGCTTTCCCCCTTCCCCCTCCCCAGGTCAGAGATGTTATCAGAGACAGAAGGCAACCTTTTCTGCCTGATTTGGCAGGTGTAACACTCAAGCTTCTGTGAGGATAAATATTACCAAAACAGTGCAGAAAACACTTCAGCCAAAAAAAAACTACCTCCAAAGAATTACAATGCTGAAATGTGGCATCTGGGGACAAGAAGAATTACTAACAAAGTATTTGACCACCCTCCTCCAAAAGTCCTGCTTTTGTTTCAGGATAAGATGTGTGATCTGCAGTAGCACAGTGCATGTGTTAAATGCAATTAGGGAGAAAGGATCCTGGGGGCTCCTGCCTCACTAAGATCATGCTGCAGCCTTCTCTGTGGGCTATTGTTTGCAGTGCTGCCTGGGTTTAGCTAACCAGGGATGCTGGCACATGATAATGAAATTATGTCTTTATTTTACTAGGCAGACAGATGCTCTGAAGTTAGGATGTTGTGGTGTTCCAGGATGCTGTGGTTTGGTTTGGTTTTTTGTTTTTGGTGTGTGGCTTTTTGTTGTTGTTTTCAAGGCAAAACAGGTAATGATAGAGTTTGATGTTCAAATTGATGAAACAGACTATCTAAACAGACTTGTTCAGAAATATGGGCTGGAAAGAAAACAATACACCAGGGTAAAGCAGCACTCAAGACAGATTGATCAGAGGGAGCAGAAAAAGCTGTAGTTAGAACTGAAGACTGAATAAATTCTCAACCTGTTTGGTATGACTCTGGAAATATACAGCTGGCTGTGACAAAAGTGCTCTGAAGATTTAACAGAGGAAGGGGGTGATCAAGGTCACATTTGAGACACTAGGCAAATATTACATTGAAAACAGCTGAGTTTTGTCAACAGGAGAGGCAGATAAAAAGGGGAAAAAAAGAGAGGGAGAGGGAGAGGGAGAGGGAGAGGGAGAGGGAGAGGGAGAGGGAGAGGGAGAGGGAGAGGGAGAGGGAGAGGGAGAGGGAGAGGGAGAGGGAGAGGGAGAGGGAGAGGGAGAGGGAGAGGGAGAGGGAGAGGGAGAGGGAGAGGGAGAGGGAGAGGGAGAGGGAGAGGGAGAGGGAGAGGGAGAGGGAGAGGGAGAGGGAGAGATGAGATGAGATAGAGAGAGATGAGATGAGACAGAGATAGAGACAGACAGAGACAGAATAGAATAGAATAGAATAGAACAGAACAGAACAGAACAGAATCAACCAGGCTGGAAGAGACCTTTGAGATCATCGAGTCCAACCTATATCACAGAAGAGGGTAGTTCTAGGATTCAAATTCCAGTGGAAGTTTTAATTTCCCTCCAGATATGCACAAACAATTTAAGAAACAGAGATAAAATGTAATGCAAAGCTCTGCTAAATTCCTTCTGCACTGCAACTCCTGCACACTCCTCCAAAGGTGACATCTCTGAGCATAGGTTCTGTAGATGTTTTCTCTCTAACTCCCATATTCTGTTTGCTCAGTTATCAGCCCAAACCACAGTTTTTGATCTTTTCAGAGCTGTAGATTCTGTCTAATAGATACAAAGCTACATTCTTTGGGTTTCAGAAATAATTTTCAACAAGAGAAAATAAAACTCACATCCTTTCCCCCTCCCCTCAAGTGAGGCTGCCAAAAGCACATCGAATGCAGCCAGCTTCTTGAAAGCAAAGTAACTCCCAGGGCACTGCTCCTCGACACTCTTCACAGCGTTCTCTTCTGTGGATTTTCAGACACGTAGGACTGGCTCTGCATTATTGACACTGCTGCCATTGCTCTGGAGCAGAGGAACTGCTTGGGGTGTGCATCACACACACTTGGACCTTTGCTAACCCCATGTAAGTAACTTGCAGAGTCTTCTGCTTTACTTGTTTTGATGAGCGAAGCTACCCTCACAATTGCAACCAGCAGTTTTGGTGCTCTCCTCGGGGGAGATCTCTCTCTGTCAGACACACACAGCACTTTTAAGTACTTTTCTGAGCTGGCTAAAAAGGTCTGCTGCTCATAATTGGGTGCATGAGGATTTGTTTTGGAAAAGAAAATAAAATCCTGTATAAAAATCTCTAAGTGATGCCCAGCATTCTCTCAGCATGGCAACAAAATCACAAGGAGGAAGGAATTGCCTTGTAATACACCTTCTAAACTGCTCTTTTTAGAGCCCTTAATGTCAGGCTAGAATAAAAATACTCCTAGGATGGGGCAGATGGGGAAGGTTGTAAAGAAATGGCTTGAAAATATAGCCTCACCTCCTTCAAGCAAATATATCCTTCCTTAGAATTGACAAGGAAATCTGAGCAGGGTATAAAAGATAAAGGAGGAGCCTTTGGAAGGCAGAGAATTTAATTGATTGTTACATATATGTGTGTGTATGTATATATGGTTTTATATATATATTAGAGGATATACATATATATATATATTAGAGGATATAAAAGACAAAGAGGGACCCTTTGGAAAGCAGAGAATTTTACTTGATTATAACATATATATGTATTATTACATATTACATATTGATTGTTCCTTGCTTGCATCAAATCATTTAAGACTATTGCTCATCACCTGTGATATGGTATGGCAAGAACTTGTTTTTGTCTTCCTTAGATATGCTCTGTGTTCCTAGTTTGGTAGTGTGTCAGGCTGTGCTTTAGTTTCTGGACCAGCACATTCAGGAAGCTTCAGAGTTTAGTATTCCTGAGCACAGGACAGACTGGACAGACAAACTGGACGTTCAGCATATTTTAGGGGACTAGTATATGTATATAGTCCTCCTGCTCTCTCTGACATTCCCCCTGGAAGTCTGTCCTTGGATCTGTGTAATCATCTAGACAAGTGAGGGCAGAGAATAGTTTCTGGCAGGGAGAGGCTTCCCTCAACTCGAAGGAGCTGACTGAAAGAATAGCTGAGGGTCTGTGCCGGGGGTCTGTGCCATCACTACTAGTGTGAAGGAAGGGGTGGGGGAATGACTGCTCATTGTCTGGCTCTGAACACAAACGTGGGAAAGGATTTCTTGCAAACACTAGATGCAATCAAATCTGCTCCGATGAAAATACCAGTCTCATCCACTGAAAACCAATTAAAAAAGTCTTCTAAATGTGGAGAGAGGTTTTTTTTGAGCTATCCCTTTCGGCCTTACTGCAGGTCCCCAAACAGAAACTCATTTGGATAGGATCCATAAAGATGCCCCCTGACAGATTCCATTGCACTCATCACTGGATGCTGTTCCACAGCACAGTATCACCTTTCTTTTTTTTCCCCCCCACCCTCCACATGATTTGAGTGATATGAATATAAAGTGTGCATCAAATCAGCACCCCATCTTTCATAAGGGAATCATATATATATATATACACACATATATATACACACACATATATATACACTCACACATATATACACTCACACATATATATGCACACACACTTATGCACACACACATATATATATACACACATATATATATTTATGTGCAGTTTTTCTCTGCTATTTCTGGAGCACCCCAACTATGTATCAGCTTAATTGTGCTCCTTGATTATTTGCATTCTGTTTTGTTATTTAGCAAGCCCCTCGCTGGCATGAGAAATAATGAGAAGGCTTTTCAGAATGCACATTAATGCAGGAGGTGGCTGGCTGATTTTTTTTTTTCCCCCTCCTCTGGCTGACATTTCCTATAGACCTCCTGTACAAGTGTCATCTGGGGAAATAATATTTGTCACAAATGTATTAGCATGAGAAGTAAAGCGGGGGGGGGGGAAAGGGGAGATTTTAAACAAAACCAAGTGGTTGTGTCTTTCTCTGTTGTTTTTTATTCTTTTTTTTTTTTAATGGAAGTGCTGTATTTCTCACACCACTCTTAATGCTGGAGAGATGAGATGAGATCACTTCATGACTGACCACTTGGGCAGCATGCAGCCAAAGCTTTGTCAGAACACTCAGGGCAAAGGGTCGCATAATACTCTGCGATTCTGTTTGAGCCCGGGCATTTGAAAGGAGGATCAGCCATGGAATAGGAGGCCTTTTCCCATGCTCCATCATCTCACTGAGATTTAAATAAAACATTGGGAAGTGAAACAGGTTCAGAGTTCTTGGGAGAATGCAAGGAACAAACCCAAGAAGCAAAGAATTAATGCTTTGGCACCAGCAGGGCACATGGCTGCCAGTGTCTCTGAGCAATCAACTGCCTGCAAAAGCAGCTGGTAGGCAGCACAACCATCCTGGGGGCAAAGCACTCCTAAGAAGTAACTTTAAAATGCTTGTGTTTGTACCTGGCAGTTTATATATCTTTGTGAAACACTCTCAAGAAGTATCTTTAAAATGCTTATGTTTGTAGCTGGCAGTCTGTATATCTCTGTAAACACTGTTAAGCACAAACCACAGCCCACCAGCTACAATCACTGCAAATTCCCACCTCAGCCATCAGCTGCTGCTCTATCTTCAGTGGAGCTGATGCCCACTCCAGTTCTTTCTACAGAGGCTATCAGAGGTAAGGCATTTTCCTACACCAGATAGCTTTTGTAGTGTCTCTGACAGAGCTTGCCAGCTTAGCATGCAACAAATACTGCTGCATTCAAAGTCACAGCAGAACCAAGATTTAACAATGATTAAGATTTCTACAGCCAAAAGAGAAAAGCCACAGCATCTGAGAATCCTTCTATTCAAAAGGAACACAGGTCAGTTTTTGTCAGACACAGATGATCTAAACTGCACACAATGCTTTCAAAATACCCAAATCAGACACTACCAAGCCAGCTCTGTCGTCAAGACCCTTCCTTCTCTCCCCTCTCCCTCTTGCTTTTAGTACACTTCCTTTGCTCAGCCTCTGACCCAACAAGTCCCTCAGCTGCAATAACACCCAGTGGAGACCAGATTTCCTCCAAGCTCCTTCTATCCAAACAGAGCACTTAACCTCTGCAGCCTCCTGCATGGTGAGGCCCTTTATGTTTAGCACCTTCTCCGGACAGTTTAATGTGAAGTCACAGAATCACCAAGGTTGGAAGAGACCTCAAAGATCAAGTCCAACCCATCACCACAGACCTCATGACTAAATCATGGCACCAAGTGCCATGTCCAATCCCCTCTTGAACACCTCCAGGGATGGTGACTCCACCACCTCCCTGGGCAGCACATTCCAATGGCTAACAACTCTCTGTGTGAAGAACTCTCTCCTCACCTCGAACCTAAACTTCCCCTGGTGCAGCTTGAGACTGTGTCCTCTTGTTCTGGTGCGGGTTGCCTGGGAGAAGAGACCAATCCCCTCCTGGCTACAACCTCCCTTCAGGTAGTTGTAGACAGCAATAAGGTCTCCCCTGAGCCTCCTCTTCTCCAGGCTAAACAACCCCAGCTCCCTCAGCCTCTCCTCGTAGGGATGTATTATTAAGTGCTCAGGCCCTTCCCTCTTATCAGTTCAATTAAGGTACAGGAGGTACATCCACAAAGATATCCTCCAGCCAAATTAACATCTGCTCTTCTGAGGATTAAGTAGGCTGGGAGAACCACAAAAGACAACAGGTTTGCAAGCTCCTCTTATACATAGCACCTGTGTGTGTGTGGGGGGGGAAACCAAGAAAGAAAATAAAATGCACTTACTCTTCTCTTACTACAGTAAAGCATTTTAGCTTGCCATTCTAAATTGTAAATGTGATGTAAAATCTCCACTCTAAAATAAGTATTTTTCTTAAAGCCTTTCTCAAGGGTATTCAGCCTTTGCTTCCCATGAGAACCTTTGCTCTCAAAGCACGAGCCCTTCTCTGCACTTCTTGCTAGTTTTCTTTGTCCCCTTCACATTTCCACTTAACTATAGTAAAATGTCTATGTTGCTACCTAATTGTTCCATTTCAGCCCTTTTTAATGCTGCTTAGTACCTCTAGTTATTTCCTTAAGACATCTTATGACTGACTTAAGTGTAGGGGAGACCTTAGAGCAGACTTCCAGACTTAAAGGAAGCCTGTGAGAGGAACTTTTTACAAGGGCATTCAGTGACAGGACAAGGGGTAATGGGATAGAATAGAATAGAATAGAATAGAATAGAATAGAATAGAATAGAATAGAATAGAATAGAATAGAATAGAATAGACCAGACCAGACCAGACCAGACCAGACCAGACCAGACCAGACCAGGTTGGAAGAGACCTTCAAGATCATCACGTCCAACCCATCAACCAATCCAACCCACCTAAACAACTAAACCACAGCACCAAGCACCCCATCAAGTCTCCAACTTCAAATGGAAGAAGCTGGTTCAAATGGAAGAAGCTGGATTTGGGTTAGACACTAGAAAGAAAGTCTTCCCCATGAGGGTGGTGAGCTTGCCCAGAGAAGTTGTGGAGACTCTGAGCCTGGAAGTCTTCAAGTCCAGGTTGGATGGGTCATTGAGCCACCTGGTCTAGTAGGTCATGGCAGGGGGCTTGGATCTAGGTGATCTTTAAGGTCCCAAACCATTCTATGTGACACAGAAAGAACAGCCAAGCTCAGCAGGAGAATGTGGCTTTAAAACATTGATAGTTCCCTAAAATTACAGTCTGCTGCATGTGGTACTCATAGTAGATCCAAACAGGCCAGGAACAGGACTGCATAGAATCAGAGGATGGGTGGGCAGCTGGGTGGGGGCCCCAACTGCTCAAGTCTCTCATCCAGGCTGTGCTCAAGAGGGATAATTCTGTCCCAACAAAACCTCAAGTCAGTTTCCTGCACAAAAGTATCTTTGCTGAGGACTGTGCCATCTACAACCTTCTGCCACAGCCATAAGGCAGGGTGTCAAAGCTCCCCAGAACTGATTTCTTCTGCTTGTGCCAGTACTCCAGTAACCTCAAACTCTCTCCAGTCACCCCCATTTTCCTGTCCACTGTGGGTGACTCCTGGTTATCCCTTCATCCTGTGTAGCACAAGCAAAGATGCAGAGTGGTTGGTTTGGTTGGGGTTTGGGGTTTTGAATATGCTGTGCCTAATGAGAGCTGATTCCTGCCTGCATGTTACAGTACTCTGTGTAATGCCAATCATTCCTTTGACTTTATTGCCACACTTGGGGAAAAGTTTCTGATTAATGAGCCTTTTTTTTTACCCAGGAGAGGAGAAAAGGAAGAGCTAACCATTGAAACCCAGTGAGCTGGTGGAGGCAGGCAGAGTGATCAGCACAGGGTTGTTTATGTGTTTGGCTGACTTACAGCTTGTTACACAGCTGAAATAGGGAAGGAACATCCTTGCTTTATCTGCTAAGAGAGCACTGTGCTGTACAATATTTATCTGCTGGAAAGGGTTTCTTATGAAGTATGGATAAAGCATATATATTAAATACATATATATAAAAAATATATAAATATATATATAAAATATATTTACACATATAGTTTAGGAAAGATGCTGACTTGCTGGAAGGTGACCAGAGAAGGGCAACAAAGCTGATGAGGGGTTTGGAGCACAGCCCTGTGAGGAGAGGCTGAGGGAGCTGGGGTTGCTTAGCCTGGAGAAGAGGAGGCTCAGGGGAGACTTTATTGCTCTCTACAGCTACCTGAAGGGAGGCTGTAGCCAGGAGGGAGTTGGTTTTAGGGGGAGGTTTAGGCTGGATGTTAGGAAGAAGTTTTATACAGAGAGAGTGATTGCCCATTGGAATGTGCTGCCTGGGGAGGTGGTGGAGTCACCATCACTGGAGGTGTTCAGGATGAGACTTAATGGGGTGCTTGGTGCCATGGTTTAGTTGATTAGGTGGTGTTGGATTGGTTAATGGGTTGGACGCGATGATCTTGAAGGTCTCTTCCAACCTGGTCTGGTCTATTCTATTCTATTCTTCTATTCTATTCTATCTCTTCAACCAGGCAACCAGCACCAGAACAAGAGGACACAGTCTCAAGCTGTGCCAGAGGAGGTTTAGCTGGATGTTAGGAAGAAGTTCTTCATAGAAAGAGAGATTGGCCATTGGGATGTGCTGCCCAGGGAGGTGGTGGAGTCACCATCACTGGAGGTGTTCAGGAAGAGACTGGCTGGGGTGCTTGGTGCCATGGTTTAGTTGATTAGATGGTGTTGGATGAGAGGTTCGACTCCATGATCTCAAAGGTCTCTTCCAACCTGGCTGATTCTATTCTATTCTATTCTATTCTATTCTATTCTATTCTATTCTATTCCATTCCATTCCATTCCATTCCATTCCATTCCATTCCATATTAAGAAAATATAAATGCATTTATCTATACATATATGTATGTATGTATGTATACATATATATATATATATATAAATCCCACCTGCCTAAACCTGTAGATCAATGACATGGTTGGAAGCCTTTATGAAGCAAGGCATTAACTCAGCAAATACAGATGGAAACTCTCTATTAATTGTTTCATATGCCCTCCTCCACTCATGTTTTATTAACTTTTTAATATTCCTGTGAACCAGGCTGGCATGTGAGACCCTTCCAAATCAGGTAGTCTTTTTACTTGGTTTATGAAAATAAATGAGCATTTCAGATTAGCATTTTGATTCTGCATGAAAGCACATAACGTTGGGGGCTTTTTTTCCACCCCCCCCCCCTTCCCTTCCTTGTATTCCCTGATTGTTTCAAGGGCACTGTATCATATCATAAAGCTGAAGACTCTTTCATCTTTCCTCAGATAAAGTTGTTAATGACTTTTAATTTTACATGATATTTAAAGGCCTTAAAATGTATTATTACTCTTGGTACTAAACCCTATCATCGTGCAGAGCAGGAAGAGGCTCACTAACTGGGGTTTTTTTTTCTTTCCCCTCTTAATGTTTCTGTTGCAAAGTACAGTGATGACACACTCCACTGCTGCCTCATTCTCTTTCCCTGACTAGAATTCTATCAGAGTACAAATGTCAGGAAGCTCAATGAAAATACAGTTTAATGCAGCTAGTTAAATTGCCTGAGAGGAAACAGTGACTACAGCTTTATAAAAATCCTTTTCCCTCAGGCCATTAACTAAGAAACTGGTCACTAACTGCTGGTAACAAACCATTTTGGAGGGATTGTTGCTATTACCAGGATTCAGTGGCTTATGGTTGCATTTTGTTAAAGACATTAGGAAGTGTAACATGGATGGGCCTACAGTCTTGGCAAGAAATACTACTTTTTATTCCCTAGTGATTAACAAGAGTTTTCCTTCCAGTCAAGATGTCTTGAAGAGCAGGTTTGTTACTTGTCCTGTCTCTCAGTGCTGTAAAAATGGATTTTCATCATGGCCAGGATTCAAATGAAAAGAGTGAAGCAGTAAGACTGACTTCTGGGAAAGTATGACTCACAGAAATCACAGAACCAGTCAGGTTGGAAAAGACCCTCAGGATCACCAAGTCCAACCATTAAGCCTGCTCTACAAGGTTCACCCCTAAACCTTATCCCCAAGCACCACATCCAAATGACCTTTAAACACATCCAGGGGCAGTGACTCTACCACCACCTCCCTGGGCAGCTCATTCCAATGCCTGACCACTCTTTCTGGGAAATTTTTTTTCCTAATGCCCACTCTAAACCTACCCAGTGGCAGCTTGAGGCTGTTCCCTTGTCACAGAATCATAGAATCAACAAGGTTGGAAAAGACCTCAAAAATCACCAAGTCAAACCTGTCACACAAGACCTCGTGACTACTAGACCATGGCACCAAGTGCCACATCCAATCCCCTCTTGAACACCTCCAGGGATGGGGACTCCATCACCTTCTGGGGCAGCCCATTCCAATGCCTAACAACTCTCTCAGTGAAGAACTTTCTCCTTATCTCAAGCCTAAACTTCCCCTGGCACAGCTTGAGACTGTGTCCTCTTGTTCTGGGGCTGATTGTATGGGAGAAGAGACCAACCCCCTCCTGGCTACAGCCTCCTTTCAGGTAGTTGTAGAGAGCAAGAAGGTCTCCCCTGAGCCTCCTCTTCTCCAGGCTAAGCAACCCCAGCTCCCTCAGCCTCTCCTCATAGGGCTTGCACTCGAGGCCTCTCCCCAGCCTCGTTGCCCTTCTCTGGACACCTTCAAGTCTCTCAATGTCCTTCTTAAACTGAGGGGCCCAGAACTAGACACAGGACTCAAGGTGTGGCCTAAGCATTGCTGAGCACAGGGGCACAATGACTTCCCTGCTCCTGCTGGCCACACTATTCTTGATGCATGCCAGGATGCCATTGGCCTTCTTGGCCAGCTGGGCACACTGCCAGCTCATGTTCCTAGCACTCCACATTGGTTCCATTTCCCAGCCATTACAATTGCATAACCTGTAGCGTTAGCAACGATGGCTCAGCCTCACTGGGGATGGAAAGTGTAGAATCAGAGGGAAGCTCAGTGCTTAATTAGGAAAAGTTCTCTGCAGATCCAAGAACCTTTTCTTCTTGATTTACTTTTTTATTTTTTCCAAGGAACTCCATCTGCTAAGATGTTTTGACAGCTTAGCTGGATAAATGATATTGCTGAATCGGGATATGGATTACAAACACATCATTTGCATGGCAAAGGTGGGTTTCACTCTGTCCCACTCCATCTTTTAATTTCTCTTTTTCTTCATTTCACCCCCCCCCCCCCTTTTCTTTTAAAAACATAGATCAGAACATATCATTAGCTATGCTTCTTAGTGAACCTGACTTTTTCTCCAGGAATTTACATCTTTCTCTCATTTTCTGTTAAGGTTTCTTACCCTGTTTTCTCACCTAAAGAATTATAATGAGGCAGAGTGAATGAGATCTATGGGGAAAGCAGTGGACCTAGAGACTAAAGGTAAAAGGATGATTGATGGTATGAAATTACCATAAAAGTACAATCAGGATCAGATTTTAAAATGAATTTTTAAGCAGCCTAAGAGATACTCTTTGATTTGTAGTCTGGTGGAATGGATAATGTCTCATTCAGTGGATAAAGTTTCTCACTGTGTGACTTGAGCTTTTTCTGATCTTTCTGACTGGGAGTAAAATGGAACCAAAGCAGAAAGTGGTTTTTAATGCTGAAAATATCAAACACAATATTCTTAGTGTCAAAACCTAGGCGTAGCAGGTGAGAAAAGAAAAATAAATAGAAGAAAATGATAGTGTTTGCATTATGGCATTTAGGTAAAGACATTACCTTCTTAAGCACCCTCTTGATCTACAGACATATTTTAAACATAAGTAAGGAACAGGTTGGATGTTGATGTGGAAAAACCCCCCACAACCCACCTTGAATCTTTAAGCAGATTAACTGTTTGTGAATGTGTTTAAAAAGAAGTAAATAGCAAAGCCTGGGAAAACACTCAAATACCAGACAACCACCAGAATTAGTGGCTGTGAGCAGCCCACGATAGCAGCCTCGGGATGGCCACAGAACTAAAAGCTGAGAGTGCCTTCAGTGGGTCACAGAATCACAGAATCACCAAGAGACCTCAAAGATCATAGAATCATAGAATCAATAAGGTTGGAAAAGACCTCAAAATCATAAAGTCCAACCTGTCACCACAGAACTCAGGACTAAACCATGGCACCAAGTGCCACATCCAATCCCCTCTTGAACACCTCCAGGGATGGTGACTCCACCACCTCCCTGGGCAGCATATTCCAATGGCTAACAACTCTCTTAGTAAAGAACTTTCTCCTCACCTCAAGCCTAAACCTCTCCTGGTGCAGCTTGAGACTGTGCCCTCTTGTTCTGGTGCTGCTTGCCTGAGAGAAGAGACCAACCCCACCTGGCCACAACCACCCTTCAGGTAGCTGTAGAGAGCAATAAGGTCTGCCCTGAGCCTCCTCTTCTCCAGGCTAAGCAACCCCAGTCACTTAAAACAGAGCTCAGTGGGGATGGAGGAGTGCCAACTGTTCTGTGAAATTATTCCTGTAGAAGTGCATCCAACAGCAAAATAAAATGAGGAAAGTTTTAGGTTGAAATCAGACCATTTTTATCTGGTTTTTGTTTAATTCACTACACCCACGTGAAGCAACTAATTGGCTCCGTAGGACCGATGCTAGGAATTATTACACTGGCAAAAGGCTTTTTCTTTATACATGATTCTTATGGGTGTGAATTTTTCTCTTAACAAATTATTGGTTTGACTTTTTTTTTGGTTAGAATTTTTTCTTTTACATTTGGGGGGGGTTTCTCCCCTCACTCTAATTTTATTTATGTCTATAAATATATCTATATCTATAAATATGTCTATGCCTATATGCCTATGCCTATAAATATGTCTATAAATATGTCTGTGCCTATAAATATATCTACAAATATGTCTATGTCTATAAATATGTCTATGCCTATAAATATGTCTGTGCCTATAGGGAGGTGGTTGAGGCCCCATCCCTGGAGGTGTTTAAGCCCAGGCTGGATGAGGCTCTGGCCAGCCTGATCTAGCGTGGGGTGTCCCTGCCCATGGCAGGGGGGTTGGAACTAGATGATCCTTGTGGTCCCTTCCAGCCCTGACTGATTCTATGATTCTATAAATTTCTCTAATTATTCCTATTTAGGCTACTGATAGTTCTGGGCTCCTCAGTTTAAGAAGGACATTTAGACACTTGAATGTGTCCAGAGAAGGGCAATGAGGCTGGGGAGAGGTCTGGAGCACAGCCCTGTGAGGAGAGGCTGAGGGAGCTGGGATTGTTTAGCCTGCAGAAGAGGAGGCTCAGGGGAGACCTTATTGCTTTCTACAATTTCCTGAAGGGACGTTGTAGCCAGGAGGGGGTTGGTCTCTTCACCCAGGCAACCAGCACCAGAACAAGAGGACACAGTCTCAAGCTGCACCAGGGGAAGTTTAGGCTGGAGGTGAGGAGAAAGTTCTTCCCAGAGAGAGTTGTTAGCCATTGGAATGTGCTGCCCAGGGAGATGGTGGAGTCACCATCCCTGGAGGTGTTCAAGAGGGGATTGGACATGGCACTTGCTGCCATGGTTTAATCATGAGGTCTGTGGTGACAGGTTGGACTTGATGATCTTTGAGCTCTCTTCCAACCTTGGTGATTCTGTGATTCTGTAACATTGTGAAATGAGGGCTTTATTGCATTTTTTTTTGCCAAGCTAATTCATTCTTCTTTCACCTAAAAGGAAACTCTATGATTAATTTCCTTTCTAGCACACAACACAATAAAGAAAAGTGTAGGAACCATTTAGAGTCTAAGCTTAAAGGGATCTCTCTTTTAGCCTGTGGATCTGTACTGTATGGCTGGAGAGTGTGATGTGGGGAAGCAAAAAAAAAACAAACTAAATTACAGACTATTTTAAAATAGTTTAGCATTATATATATATATATATAAAATAATCCTAAGAATTCCAACAGTTGCTTCCTGTGACAGTTTTCATTTTTCTCCCTCCTCCTGACAGTTCCCATAATGACTTTAATCATATAGTCTGGAAAGGGAGCAGGTTACCGAACAGCAACAAACTCACTGGTCAATGTCGGTGTCAGTTTTCTGGGAGCAGGACTTTCTGAGCATCAAGGAACTCATTTTAACAGCCTGCTGGAAAGAAGTGTTAAGTGCATTAACTCCCTGTCAATCACATATTATTTTTTTTTTTGCAGGCATGCTGGCCAAATTTATTATTATTATTATTTGGCTCGAGACATTCTATTGAAACTTATTTGTGTGGTATTCTTATCTGTGTACCTTGTGTGACTAATGATGATTGTTTATGGAGAGGTGCCTGTCCAATTATTTTTGAAGGAACACAAGAATGCAGAATGACTGGAAGCATCAGGTTTTTGCCAGAGAATGCCTCAGGTAAGAGGAGAATGGCTAGAGGCTATAAGGAATCACAAGAGACAAGTCAGAGTCGTAAATTGGGAAGCTGACATATCTCATCTAATATACTTGCTAACTAGGCCTTTAAAAACCTTGACATTTAACTAAGTTTGGGGGAAAAGTTAGAGATTTTTGTCCTTTTCTCTTGGCTGTAACTCATTAATATGACGAAGGGAGGTGTTTAGAATCGTTACCAGCATTAGCAGAGATAGCATATGGGATCACTCAGAGATCCAGCGAAGCGCCTAACAACTGCTCAGTTGTTTATGTAGGCTGTGCCTTTTTCAAAGTCAAGTCAGTCAAAAATGCTATTGCAAGTTACTTACCCTTTTGGTGTGAAATGGGATAAAAGAGTGCTGGGATTCAACTGAGACATTTAAATAATGCTTTGGAAGTCCTGGCCTGCGTAGGCTGGCCTGCAAGCTTTGCTGTAAACCCAGCCATTTCTGAAGGTTTCAAGAAGCACCACCACCAACAAAGCTAGGATAAAACCAAACTTTCCAGTGAGGGCTGCCTAGTCACTCCAATCAGTTTAAATGCATTAGGGACTTCACTGGATTTTGGTCAAAATGAACTTTGCCTTTACCCCTTCACATTTCCAGTGCAAGCCAGACTGTGTAATTAAATGCATTCCCTGCCCTGATTCTCATTCTGTCCTTACACAGTTTTAAATATCTGATTCCTAAATAAAAAATGAAACCAACCACAACAAAACCAAGTGGCAGAATTCTGTGAAATGAGCAACACCAGGAACTCATTGCAGGAGGAAAAAAAGTGGAGAAGATAACAAAAAGAAGGGCAGGGGGAGGCACTACAGCACAATAGCTCTAAAGAGCTTTTGTCTCTGAAGAATTAATTTAAAACAACATCCTATGCAAGCAAACACATTTTATGTGTGTGTGTGTGTGTGCTTAGGAATTGCTATAATTACTCCAGAAAGCAGGGGAAAATGTGAAGGGAGCTAGTCAATGGGGGTGGGGGAAAGCTATTAGGGATTGTTTCCCAGGGATGGAACCTGAAATTCAGTAGGAAATGGCATTTTGACAAGCACTTTGTATTGCCAAACGAAAGGGATCTCCCTCATTTAGTGCAAATGGAAAACAGTTAATTGGGGCAAAACCTCTGCCTTTATCTTACAGGTGAGAAACTCTTATTGACTTCTATAGGATTTGAGTTAACTCTTCCAGCACTGAGAATTCATTACTTTTTACCTAATGTACTTTGGAACATGAATAAATTATGCTGCAACACATTCCAGTAGGAGAGAAAATGACTACTGCTCTTCAGCTTGTGTGACGTTTGCTGTGCTAGCCCCGGTTCAGCTCTTAACTTTCTGAAAACTTCTGGCTGCCAGGTGAAATTTTCAGAGCTTGGGTCTCTGTTGGATGAAAATCATCTTTGTTTGGAGAGTTTGAGGGACTCATTCTGTTATTTAGAATAGAATAGAATAGAATAGAATAGAATAGAATAGAATAGAATAGAATAGAATAGAATAGAATAGAATAGAAAAGAAAATGATAGAAAGAATATAATAAGAATAGAATAGAAATAGAATAGATTAGAACTAGAGTAGAATAGAATAGAATAGAATAGAATAGAATAGATTAGAACTAGAATAGAATAGAACTAGAATAGAATAGAAATAGAATAGAATAGAACTAGAATAGAGTAGAATTAGAATAGAATGGAATAGAATTAACCAGGTTGGAAAAGACCTTTGAGATCATCATGTCCAACCTATCATCTAACACCATCTAATCAACTAAATCATGGCACCAAGTACTCCATCCAGTCTCTTTCTGGTGACTCCACCACCTCCCTGAGCAGTCCATTCCAATGGCAAATCACTCTTTCTATGAAGAACTTCTTCCTGACATCCAGCCTAAACACCCCATGGCACAACTTGAAACTGTGTCCTCTTGTTCTGGTGCTGGTTGCCTGGGAGAAGAGACCAACCGCCACCTGGCTACAACCTCCCTTCAGGTAGTTGTAGACAGCAAGGAGGTCTCCCCTGAGCCTCCTCTTCCCCAGGCTAAGCAACCCCAGCTCCCTCTGCCTCTCCTCACAGGGCTGTGCTCCAAACCACCCCCCCAGCTTTGTTGCCCTTCTCTGGACACCTTCCAGCATCTCAACATCTTTCCTACACTGAGGGGCCCAGAACTGGACACAGGACTCAAGGTGTGACCTAACCACAAATGCAAATGGACAACTGCATCTCTGCATTGCAGTACCCTAGTTTTCAAATGAAGGACAACCTTAGAGTGATTTCCATTTCTGTCCAGTGTGCTGAATTCCTTCAGCCCCCTGTCCTCAGCATGTTCTTCATGTGATAATCACACAAATGTGTTCTTTAACTGGCCACAATTACTTGGGAGTATTTTGAGTGGTCTGAGACTGCTGAGGGCTGTGTGGCTGATAATATTCAAGTAAGACTTCAGATGCAGTGAAATGAGATTGCAATGTTCCAGTAGCTGTAGGCTCCTTGAGATGCTACGTTGCATCATGAAGCTCATCTTTCAGAATAAGATCATCAGATGTCTTGTTAACTTTCTTCCAACTAGACTGGAGGGCATTATCCAGTTAGCGAAACAAGTGTAAGCACCTCTGAAAGATATTTATGCTTGCATCCAGTTCTGGAGCCCCTGTTACAAGAATGATATGGATGTGCTGGAGCGTGTCCAGAGAGGGCTGGAGCTCCTATGCTATGCAGCCAGACTAAGAGACTTAGTGTTGGATGATAGGTTGGACTCCATGATCTCAAAGGTCTCTTCCAACCTGGTTCTGTCCTATCCTATCCTATCCTATCCTATCCTATCCTATCCTATCCTATCCTATTCCACTCCACTCCACTCCACTCCATTCCATTCCACGAGATTTGGGGTTGTTCAGTCTGGAGAGGAGAAGGCTCTGAGAAGACCTTATTGTGGCCTTCCAGTATCTGCAGGGGGCTACGAGAAAGCTGCTGGGAAGGGACTTTTTAAGGTGTCAGGCAGTGATAGGACTGGGGGGAATGGAGCAGAATGAGAAGTGGGAAGATTCATATTGGATGTTAAGAAGTTCTTCCCCATGAGGCTGGTGAGACACCAGAACAGGTTGCCCAGGGAGGTGGTGGAAGCCTCATCCCAGGAGGTTTTTAAGGCCAGGCTGGATGTGGTTGTGAGCAACCTGCTGTAGTGTGAGGTCTCCCTGCCCATGGCAGGGGGGTTGGAACTAGAGGAGGTCCCTTCCAACCCTGACAATTCTATGATTCTATAGAAGTGAAATCTGCCTGTTCAAACTGTTTGTCCCACCCTCTTCATCTGAGGAATCAATTTCCACAGGTGTTCTGCCAGGAACTTTCCCAGAGGCAGCAGACTCCTAAGTAGAATCACAAGGGCTGTAAAAGACCTCTAAGGTCATCAAGTCCAAAATATTTGCATTCACAGCAAAAACTTGGATACAAATTATTCCCAACATGTGAAGAAACAGTAACTACATGATCCCACTCAACGTCCACAAAACCCCCAGGGAATCTGCAGGACAAGGGGGGCTGTGAAAGTGATTTGGTCCATAAATGCTTTAGGTATGACAGGAAATAATTCCTACCTCAAGAGGCTGCAAATTAGACAAGGGCTCAAGGCAAAAGACAGGCATAAGACACAGGAACATATATGTGAGTGTGAGCTGCTGCTCCATTTAAAGTTCCCTTACTGTTTTGGTGAACAGAGCTTGAGGTGTGTGTGAAGACAGCTGTGAAGCCTTCAGGCAGTGCGTTCCCCAATCTACAGATCCTGTTGCTCAAGAACAAGAGTTTGACTATCAGGAGCAATGTTCAGCAGTAAATACACAAGATTTACAAGATACACAGCAGCCTCTCCTTTCTGCTGCTCTGCTCTGTGAATACTCTGCAGAGACCTTGGCAGATCTCACAACTTGTTGTCACTCTCTTCTGTCAGAGAGTATTTTTGTTTTCTATTACTGGTAACTCAACCAGCAGCTTAACACAAGGAACTCTTAGCTCTGGTTCTGTATCTTCTCCTGGCTCATGTGGGAAGGAGGAGACAGGAAAGGACAAGGCCTTTTTATCACAACTGAAAGGTTATGATAGAACTAGGTCTGAATTCCTTGATCTTGGTAGAAGGCTTCAAGCACATATCACAGAAAATTTGCCAAAGACATCTATTTGGCAAATGAATTAATAACACTTTAATATTACACTTCTTGGTTTCTGTGACTCTCTTAAATTACCTGTGTTTTGTGGTGTCTGATTATGTTGGGTTTGATTTGGGGGGATTTAGCTGGGATTGTTTAGCCTGGAGAAGAGGAGGCTCAGGGGAGACCTTATTGCTCTCTACAACTACCTGAAGGGAGGCTGTAGCCAGGAGGGGGTTGGTTTCTTCTCCCAGGCAACCAGCACCAGAACAAGAGGACACAGTCTCAAGCTGTGCCAGGGGAAGTTTAGGCTGGAGGTGAGGAGAAAGTTCTTCACTAAGAGAGTTGTTAGCCATTGGAATGTGCTGCCCAGGGAGTTGTTGGAGTCCCCATCCCTGGAGGTGTTCAAGAGGGGATTGGATGTGGACTTGGTGCCATGGTTTAGTCACGAGGTCTGTGGTGACAGGTTGGACTTGATGATCTTGGAGGTCTCTTCCAACCTTGGTGATTCTGTGATTCTGGGAGGGGGGAGAGCCAATTTCTGGAATACTTAGGGACTGATGGAATGGGAATTTTTCAACTCAGCACCTTTAAGAGTGGCAGATGCCAGTGTGCCTCTGCTTTACATAGCCTGTCTGTGACTGTCACTGAGGGTTTGTAGAAATATAGGAAGGACACATACTGGAATAGCAGCATTTGATGGCTGTGAAACAATTGGTGTTGGATAATTTGAGGGTAAAAGGCGGCTTCCTTTCATTTCACTATGGGCTATGGAATATTGTGTCCAGTTCTGGGCTCCTCACTTCAGGAAGGGCCTCAGGGAGCTGCTTGAAAGAGTCCAGTGCAGAGCCAAAAAGATGATTAGGGGAGTGGAACATCTTCCTCTAGGAGGAGAGCCTGATGAACTGAGGGCTGTTTAGCTTGGAGAGGAAGAACCTGAGGGGTGCCTTCATTCCTGTTTTTAAAGATGTGCAGGGTGAGTGTCAAGAAGATGGAGCCAGGCTCTGGTGGGTGATGCCCAATGACAGCACAAAGGACAGTGGTGGAAGCTGAGGCATAGGAAGTTCCATGGAAACAAGAGGAAGAGTTTCTTCCCTGTGAGGGTGACAGAACCCTGGAACAGGCTGCCCAGCATGGTTGTGGAGTCTCTCTTTCTGGAGATATTCAGGACCCACCTGGATGCATTCCTGTGTGACCTGCTGCAGGTGACCCTGCTCTGGCAGGGGGGTTGGACTGAAGGATCTTTCGAGGTCCCTTCCAGCCCCTAACATTCTGTGGCTCTGTGATTACTGGGGATGGTGGTGTTGAGTTGACAGTTGGCCTTGATCACCTTAGAAGTCTTTTCCAACCTTAAAGATTCTTCCATTTTTCCTCTCTAGTGCTACCAGCACCCTTCATTGGGTTCTGGAGATTGTGACTAATTAAAATAAGAAAGAGGTAGCCATTTGTCAAAGCAAATGGTAAGTTTATAAATAAAATATTACCTGACTGCAAAGTCATTATTGTGGGGAATTACTGTGCTGCCCTATTCATTACAGCACATGATAACATCCAGGTGTTTGTAAATTGATCTTATTAGCTCATTGCCATGCTTGTCCTCCCAGGACAGTTTTAAGACACGGGAAGTACTGTGGGTTTGTCCTACTGTTTCCAGTTACAATCTGGCCTTTAACATTGAGGATTAAACTGCTGATTCATTGCCTACAGTAGATATAAAGAAACTCAGTGGAAAAGTAACTTGGGCAGATATTATATTTGGCAGTATCTGGCAGATAAACAGGACATTGAAATTGTTGTCCTACTTGAGGGCAGAATACTGAAGTCACTATTTTGTCACAGGATCACAGAGTGACAGATAGGAAGGGACCCCAAGGATCATCTTGTCCAACCTTTCAAGACTTTTGGGATGGATTCTCATGTGTCACTATTGACAGTTAAGGTGAGCACTGTAACACACCTATGATGAGTCTCAATCTGTCACCTTTGGTGGTCTAAATTCTATGCTGGGTAATTTTTGTATCACATGAGATGTCTTGCATTTCTGGGTCAGGGCAATCCCAAGCACTGATCCAGGCTGGGCAGGGACTGGCTGGAGGGCAGCCCTGAAGAAAAGGCCTTGGGGGTGCTGGGGGAGGAGAAGCTCCCCAGGAGCCAGCAGGGAGCACTTGCAGCCCAGAGAGCCAAGCAGAGCCTGGGCTGCAGCAAGAGAAGTGTGGCCAGCAGGGCCAGGGAGGGGATTCTGCCCCTCTGCTCCACTCTGCTGAGACCACAGCTGCAGCTCTGGGGCCAGCTCTGCAGCCTCTGTGCCAGGAAGGCTCTGGAGGGGCTGGAAGGTGTCCAGAGAAGGGCCATGAGGACAGTCGGAGGTCTGGAGCTCCTCTACTATGAAGACAGACTGAGAGAGTTGGGGTTGTTCAGTCTGAAGGAGAGAAGGCTCTGAGGAGTCCTTATTGTGGCTTTCCAGTATCTGAAGGGGACCTAAAAGAAAGCTGGGGAGGGACTTTTGAGGGTGTCAGGGAGTGATAGGACTGGGGGGAATGGAGCAAAACTAGAAGTGGGTAGACTCAGACTGGATGTTAGGAAGAAGTTGTTCTCCATGAGGGTGGTGAGAGCCTGGCATAGGTTGCCCAGGGAGGTGGTGGAAGCCTCATTCCAGGAGGTTTTTAAGGCCAGGCTGGATGTGGCTGTGAGCAACCTGCTGTAGTGTGAGGTGTCCCTGCCCATGGCAAGGGGGGTGGTCCCTTCCAACCCCACCACTTCTATGATTCTATGTTCTGATTGTTAGACAGGCTTGCTTGGTGTAGACCTTTAGGGTTTTAGAAAGATGCAGACTGCTCTCACTGAAAGCTGCCTTGGTGTGTGGGCTTAGGTCTTCTGTGGTTTTCTGACTGTTATTGCAAGGTCTGCTTTTGAAGCTAGCTGAGAAAAGCCACTGACAACAGCAGATTCTTTCATCACAGAATCATCTTAGTTGGAAAAGACCTTTCAGATCAAGTCCAACCATTGCCTAACTCTGTCATGTTGGTCTATTTCCTGACAAGATTGGCAGTCAGCAGCTGAATATGCAATGGCTCTAAACTTTGTGAAATGATTAGCCAAAAGCTATCATAATTCATGCACTGCTACAGCCTGAGCAGTATCCCTACCTAGCTGGAGTGCCTTCCAGATTTCATTCCAATTCCTCTTTGAGTTAGCCTAGCTGAAACAGAGCAGCCACTATGCAAATGCATAAAAACCCTCCTCCCTAATATGTGTCATTTTTCATGCTTGTAGGCCTGTATCTACTGAAAGCTTAACTTTGAAGATCACAAAGGATCAGAATATATCAACATCACCTTTATAACAAACATTAATAACACAGAAAAAAAGTGAACTGCGACTCCTGTATTCCCTATCGCTCTCTGCTCAATCTAAACACATTTTTCCCCCCTCCTTTTCTTTGTAGAGCCAGGTGATGTTTAAAAAGCTGCAGCTAGTTTCTTTTCTTTCCCACTGAAATGGAGCACTTAGCAACAGGTGAGTACAGGCAAATGACTGCAGGTTTCCTTGGCATGCACTTTACAGGTGAAAAGGAAGGCAGTAAGTCACTCATAAAAGCCATGTCATACCCTACAGCTTTGGTAATTTAACTCTTTGCTTTTTCTGCCTGAACTATGAGGCATTTCATACAATCACAGAATTGTTAGGGTTGGGAGGGATCATCCAGTTCCTCAAGGATCCTCAAGGATCAGCCAGTTCCAGCCCCCCTGCCATGGGCAGAGACACCTCACACTAGATCAAGTTTCTCAGAGCCACATCCAGCCTGGCCTTAAAAACCTCCAGGGATGGAGCTTTCATAGAATCATAGCATCAACAAGGCTGGAAAAGACCTCAAAGATAATCAAGTCCAACCTGTCACCCAAGACCTCATGACTACGAGACCATGGCACCAAGTGCCACCTCCAGGGATGGGGACTCCACCACCTCCCTGGGCAGCACATTCCAATGGCTAACAACTCTCTCTGGGAAGAACTTTCTCCTCACCTCCAGCCTAAACTTCCCCTGGCACAGCTTGAGACTGTGTCCTCTTGTTCTGGTGCTGCTTGCCTGGGAGAAGAGCCCAACCCCCACCTGGCTACAACCTCCCTGCAGGTAGTTGTAGAGAGCAATAAGGTCTCCCCTGAGCCTCCTCTTCTCCAGGCTAAACAATCCCAGCTCCCTCAGCCTCTCCTTGGAGGGGAGAGGCTTTCACCACCTCCCTGGGCAACTTGTTCCTGTGGTGTTCATAGCCATGAGATGAAGCACATTGAACATTTATATACAGGACACTTAACACTTCAGTGTTAGACAGCAACAGAATCCAGTTCATAGTTCTGGCTTCTGCATCCAAACACATGCAGAACTGGGCTCTCCAGAGCATATTTTTGTCTCTCATTGTGCTTCCATGAGTGATTGTGGGAGAACCCTCTTGTAGGTAGTCTGGGGAAAACAAAAGGTGGCAATGGGAACTTCAGCTGAGCTAAGCTGCAGCCATGTGGTTCAATATCACACTAACAACTGATGTGTTCACTGGCAATTCTGACTAACATCTTCCTGGTGGCTTTTCAGCAGTGTGAAGAGTCTCTGACTGCCTTCCCCCTCTGCTACCCCTCCCCTAGTGAACTAATCACAGAAACATTCAGGTTGGAAAAGCCCCTCAGGATCACCAAGTCAAACCATTACCCTTACTCCACAAACTCTACCCCTAAACACATCCCCACGCACCCCATCAAGTCTCTTCTTAAACAGCTCCAGTGATGGTGACTCCACCACCTCCCTGGGCAGCTCATTCCAATGTCTGACCACTTTTGCTGGGGAACTTTTTTTCCTAATGTCCAGTCTAAACCTAGCCAGTTGTAGCTTGAGGCCATTCCCTCTTGTTCTATCACTAATGGTATGTGAGAAGAGACCAGCACCAACCTCTCCACAACCTCCTTTTGGGTAGGTGTAGACAGCAATGAGCAATGCATGCTAGAAAGCTGTGTTGGGACAACACTTAAGAAGTGGAGTGAAACCTTAGAATGAAAACACACAAAGTGGACTTCAATGAAATGCTTTGGAGATCACTTTGCCTAGGCTATTTGCCACTCTCACTGTGGTGGTTTGAGCCTTAACTGGGAGTTAAGAGCTCAGATGGGGGCAAGGCTGAGAATCTCTCCCCTGCTCCCCCCTCCTCCCTCCCAACAGAGAGGAAAAAAAGGAAAGGGAAGGAGCAAATCCACCAAGCAATAATTTGGAGTAGGCCTGGAAGTAGAGAGGTAAAGAGCTTTCTTTAAACAATATGTATATATAACAATAACAGGTAAGGTTCACAAGGGCAAGGAACAAGGATAGATGGGGGGGAGGAGGCAGGGGGGGAGGAAAAACAAGAATACAAAACCAGTCTCTCTCTCTGAAGAGGCACAGAGGCAGCAGGGAGAAGGATCAGGCCCAGCCACGTGGCAAAAGAGCAGGAAAGCAGCTGCAGTAGCTCTTGTCCAGGAGAGGCAGGAACCAAAAAGGAGACCTAATGACTGCAATGCCCTCCCTTTTATACCCTAGCTGGGCAGGGAGAGGGGAGTGGAACAGACTCAGTTTCCCAGGGGGAAAAGGCTCTGCAGGGAGGGCAAAGCCCTTGCAAGCCCTCCACCCTGCTTTCAGAATGGGTGTTAACCCACCACCCTCACATTAATTCTTGTGGAAGACACAAGCCCAGCAGGGCAAGAGCTCTGATAGTCCTGCAGTCATGCAGCACACTGCCCCACGAGGCTGTGGTGACCTGAGATCAGAAGTGTCACTTCAAACCATCAGGCACAGGTACGTGAGTGTCAGAAGGCCAGCTCCAGCTCAGGAATCATTTTACTGCAGTCAGTGAACAGATGAGGGTGGTGACTGTTGATAATTAATTGTAGTTTACACTTGGATGCAATTAACACTTTCTAATGAACACTTTTTCTCCTGCTAAGAGGTTACTGTGCAATCCCATTTTTCCCCCCATACTTCTTGCCAGAAGCTGTGTGTTTTGCTCTGTTAAACAGTGTTCACATTCTCTTTGACTGCATTGTACACAGCAACACAACTCCCTTTTGATTTATTAGATATGCTTATGAGGCTGAAAGCATGGACAAGAGTTAAAACACATTAGACTAACAGAACCTCTGCCAGTTAAAAGACTCCTCCAGTTTACGGGCTCAACAAAGTCTCTTGAAAAAGATCAGCCCTTGAAGCTTCTGGGGGAACAATCTGGGGCTTTTTTTCAGTCAGCAGGGAGCTGAACTCTGAGCCCTCACTGCTCAGCACAATTCATAGCTGCCTAAATAGCTTTATAATTCACGAATTTCAACTCATCTGAAGCGACAAAGTAGAATACAAATAGAGAGGTGACCTTTAATCAGGAGCTCAAACTGTAGAACTCCTGTATTTGGAAACAGTCTGGAAGCAGCTGCAAGCTTTCCTGGGAGTAATCCCACCACAGCAAACAAGCAAGCAAGCTGAGCCTGGCCTACCTGAAGAGCTATCAGATTTAAAAGCTCAGCTTGAATGCATTGCAGGGCAGAGATGAATCTCCGAAAGGAAACTTCCTGGGTTTCTTTGCCAAATAAACGTACCAAGAAAATGCTCTAACATCCTGGCAGAATTATTTCTCCATCCAAAATAGCCCAAATCCTGCTTTGCTCACATTTAGAGGATAAAAAGTGTCTTTTTTTCCATCAGGTGTCTTTCACCAGAAGCCATTTCCTCAGAAAAAAAAAGAGCAAAAGCTCGAGCAACCGTTAGAGTGTTTGCTGTCTCTCCACGATGCACTCAGCAGCAGCAGCTTTGCCATGCACATTTTATTGATTTTGCCTATAAATAAATGATTTAAATTTTTTAACACTTCCCCCCCCCCCCCCCCCTTTTCCTGAAGAAGAAAGCAAATTCCTGTCAGGAAGAACACCGAACAAGAGCTCATTCAACTAACGCGACCCAAACGACTTCAAAACAGAACACAAAATTAAGCAGCTTGGAAAAGACCTTTGAGATCATCGAGTCCAACCTACCACCCAACACCATCTGATCAACTAAACCATGGCACTGAGTGCCTCATCCAGGCTCTTCTTAAACACCTCCAGGGATGGTGATTCCACCACCTCCCTGGGCAGCACATTCCAGTGGCTAATCTCTCGTTCTATGAAGAACTTCTTCCTAACATCCAGCCTAAACCTCCCCTGATGCAGCTTGAGACTGTGTCCTCTCCTTCTGTCACTGCTTGCCTGGGAGAAGAGACTAACCCCCTCCTGTCTACAACCACCCTTCAGGTACTTGTAGAGGGCAACAAGGTCTCCCCTGAGCCTCCTCTACTCCAGGCTAAACACCCCCAAGCTCCCTCAGCCGTTACTCACAGGGCTGTGCTCCAGACCTCTCCCTGGACACATTCCTGCAACTCAACATCTTTCTTAAACTGAGGGCCCCAGAACTGGACACAGTGCTCAAGGT
This sequence comes from Dryobates pubescens, assembly GCF_014839835.1. Lineage (NCBI taxonomy): Eukaryota > Metazoa > Chordata > Aves > Piciformes > Picidae > Dryobates > Dryobates pubescens. Next base: position 15,148,127 of record NC_071635.1, read on the forward strand.
GTGGCCTAACCAGTGCTGAGTACAGGGCAGAATGACTTCCCTGATTCTGCTGGCCACACTCTTCCTGACACAGGCCAGCATGCCCTTGGCTTTCTTGGCCACCTGGCACACAATGAAAACCATCGTAGTGAAAGAGAAAAAATGTCTGCTGCTCTTTCTTTCAGACGTGGCTTTCACCAAGCCAGAAGTACATGAAATAATCCTTTGTAGCTGCTGCTTAAAGACACCCCTGGCTCCAAATGTCTCAGTACACTGGACCAAAGTATGCATGCACTCATCTGCTAGCTTCATCATCCTTAAAAGAAAAAAACTACAGAAGGATGTGCAGTGGAGAATGAGGAGGAGAAAAGAGATTGGGAGCTGTTTCTGTGTTTCCTCTGTGAGGCTGTGTCACCAGTGTTCACATTAATTTAATTCCCTGCCTGTGTTTCTTCAGTAAATATTCAGTCCTGCTGTAACAGATGATCCGGGATTGCCTTGGCAGAAGAAGCCTCAGCTTTCATTTTTACATGCTGCTGTTGGTCATTTCAGGCAGCCTTCAAGGAATGTGCATCTTAAAAGCAAAAGGCACTTCAAGCACATAGCTGCTCTTGCTTCTTGCTGCTGGATGAGGGACGCCTTCATTTACATCCCTGGAATGTAGAAGTAGTTTTAGAAGAGAGAGATGAGGCCCATGAGGCCCGGGTCCTCACAGGCTCACATCTAGTTATTCATCAATGCCAACGGGTTCTGTGTGCTCAGAGAGGCTCACAGTAGGACCTGGCTAGAAGGCAGCTAAACAGTGAGACTCATCTTGTGCCAGTTAAGGCTGCAATAAATAATAGCTTGTCCATAGTACACGTTTCCATTTGAATCATAGAATCAGGAAGGTTGGAAAAGACCTCAGAGATCATCAAGTCTAACCTATGACCTAACAACTCATAACTAACTAAACCATGGCTTCAAGTGCCACGTCCAATCCTTTTATGAATACCTCCAGGGACAGTGACTCCACCACCTCCCTGAGCAGCTCATTGCAGTGGCCAATTACTCTCTCTGTGAAGAACTTTCTCCTCACCTCCAGGCTAAAATTCTCCTGGCACAGCTTGAGACTGCATCCTCTTGTCTGGTGCCGGTTGCCTGGGAGAGGAGACCAACCCCCACTGGGCTACAACCTCCTTTCAGGTAGTTGTAGAGAGCAATAAGATCTCCTCTGAGCCTCCTCTTCTCATGTCTAAATAGGTACTGAATGGGTTCTCATGTCTAAATGGGTTCATCCAGGCTCTTGGGAGCAGCAGACACCTTTGTTTAAAGAAAGGAAGCCTGTATGCTGCAAGAGCAACTGCTGATTGCCAGAGAAATAAACAAGAGTGGTAAATAAATGCTGTCTGCTGGCTATGAGTCTCAGAAACACTGAACACAGCTGCTGTCCACAAGACCCAGAGTCACAAAACTGCCCTTGACAATGAATACACCACCTGAACACAGCTTAATGCCAACCTGTTAGTGCCAAGTGAATTAGAAGATGGGGATGAACCAGCGTGAGGTGTCCCTGCCCATTGACAGGGGGGTTGGAACTAGATGATCCCTGAGGTCCCTTCCAACCCTAACAATTCTATGATTCTATAATTCTGGCATTCCTGAATTCTTTGTCTTGAAGCAGAATGAGAAAACAGAGTTTTGAAATCTAGTTCTAAATTCCCCCAGGTCTCAGAGAGAAAAGATTCTGAATGAGTCAGCACGACAATAGAGAAGGAACTGAGAAAAACAAAGTATGGTGAAAATAAGAAACCTTTTTTGTTTTCTAATGTGTCAACAATTTGGACACAGTCTCAAGCTGCAGCAGGGGAAGTTTAGGCTGGAGGTGAGGAGAAAGTTCTTCACAGAAAGTGACACTGGCCACAGGAATGAGCTGCCCAGGGAGGTGGTGGAGTCCCCATCCCTGGAGGTGTTCAAGGGGGGATTGGACATGGCACTTGGAGCCATGGTTTAGTTGTCAGGAGGTGTTGGGTATTAGGTAGTAGATTGGTCTTGATGATTTCTGAGGTCTTTTCCAACCTGGTTGATTCTGTGAATTTGAAGGTAATAACTGGAAGTGTGATGACAATGACATCCAGCACATGTAAGTGGGGAAACTAAGGTGGAGATACAGAATAGAATCATAGAATCAATAAGGTTGGAAGAGACCTCAAGGATCATTAAGTCCAACCTGTCACCCAACACCTCATGACTACTAAACCATGGCACCAAGTGCCACATCCAATCCCCTCTTGAACACCTCCAGGGATGGGGACTCCACCACCTCCCTGGGCAGCACATTCCAGTGGCTAACAACTCTCTCAGTGAAGAACTTTCTCCTCACCTCCAGCCTAAACCTCCCCTGGCACAGCTTGAGATTGTGTCCTCTTGTTCTGGTGCTGGTTGCCTGGGAGAAGAGACCAACCCCCTCCTGGCTACAACCTCCCTTCATGTAGTTGGAGACAGCAATGAGGTCTCCCCTGAGCCTCCTCTTCTGCAGGCTAAGCAACCCCAGCTCCCTCAGCCTCTCCTCACAGGGCTGTGCTCAAGGCCTCTCCCCAGCCTCATTGCCCTTCTCTGGACACATTCAAGAGTCTCAATATCCCTCTTAAACTGAGGTGCCCAGAACTGGACACAGTACTACTCAGAATAAATCCTCACTACCTGCAGGCTTTCCCCCTTCCACTGGACATTAACAAAGTAGGACTCAAGTTTTCCTTATAACATTTGTTTTGATGTCAGTTAAATTGAGGAGACTCCAAAGTTTCTCAATCAAGTTTCCTATCATCAAGTATCCCTACAAGAGCCATGGATGCCCAGCTCCACATTTGATTGCATGGTGAACTGCTGCCAGAGTTTCTCAGGAGGAGTCATCAATATGGCCCCAAGAGACCGAATGACATCTTTCTGACTGGCTATTTATCTCTATCTCACTTATGTCAGGAAAATTTCTGCTAAAAGCATAACAAATGATCCCTGAATTTGTAATATCTAATTCATGGGATATAACTAACTGCTCAGTGATACATTAATGTCAATCTCACTTAAACTGCTCCAATTTTGTTTCAGTTCCTACCAGGAATGAATGTCACCCTTACAGTCTGTGTTCATTTGGAATGCAGGGAGTGTAACACAGCTCAATATTACCTTCCAAAACCAATTTACAATGGCTTTAGTATACATATGTGTTAGTGTGGGGATGTCTACCAGCCCTTTAGCCAGGGAGGAAATAAGCCACAAAGGTTCATGAAAGCAGGTTTTTAAAGCTTTTTAGCTCTATCAGCATATGAGGAGAGGATGATGCTGTGAACCTTTAAGTGTGGGTTTATGCAATGCAGTTAAAGCAAGAAGAAGGCTGCAGTTTGAGAGGGAAAGGAAAGGAAAAGTGGTCAAAAGAAATGTCATTGAAGCACAAGAAGTTTACAGAAATGTGTCAGAAAGTGAATAAAAAACAGAAAGTGGATAAAGAACACCCTTGAGGTGGTTGTAGAGAGCAATAAGGTCTCCCCTGAGCCTCCTCTTCTCCAGGCTAAGCAACCCCAGCTCCCTCAGCCTCTCCTCATAGGGCTGTGCTCCAGACCCCGACCCCCCCCCCCCAGCTTTGTTGCCCTTCTGGACACATTCCAGCAACTCAACATCTTTCCTAAACTGAGGGTCCCAGAACTGGACACAGGACTCAAGGTATGGCCTAACCAGTGCTGAGCACAGGGCACAAGGACTTCCCTGCTGCTGCTGGCCACACTCTTCCTGATCCAGGCCAGGATGCCACTGGGCACACTGCAGGCTCATGTTCAGTCTACCATCAACCAGCACCCCCAGGTCCCTTTCCACCTGACTGCTCTCCAGCCACTCTGACCCCAGCCTGTAGCTCTGCATGGGGTTGTTGTGGCCAATGTGCAGAACCCGGCACCTGGATGTGTTAAATCTCATGCCCTTGGACTCTGCCCATCTGCCCAGCCTGTCGAGGTCCCTCTGCAGAGCTCTCCTTCCCTCTAACAAATCAACTCCTGCCCCCAGCTTGGTGTCATCTGCAAACTTACTGATGATGGACTCCATCCCCTCCTCCAGATCATCAGTAAAGACATTGAACAGGATGGGGCCCAGCCCTGATCCTGGGGAACCCCACTGGTGCCTGGTTGCCAGCTGGCTGTGGCACCATTCACCACCACTGTCTGGGCTCAGCCCTCCAGCCAGTTCCTAACCCAGCTCAGAGTGCTGCTGTGAATGAAATATCTGGCAAAGAGGATGAATGAAACAAACAAACAAAACCTAAAGAAACCAACCCTAAAGAAACCAACCAACCAACAACACTGGAAGGATACTTTTAAAATCCAGCCTCTCATCTGGGCTGCAAGCAGAAACTGTGGGCTTTCTGCAGGATGCCCTGTCATAGAATCACAGAACTGTCAGGGTTGGAAGGGACCTCAAGGATCAGCCAGTTCCAATCTCCCTGCCATAGGCAGGGACACCTCACACTGCATGAGGTTGCTCAGAGCCACATCCAGCCTGGCCTTCAAAACCTCCAGGGAAGGGGCTTCTACCATGTTTGCTTCCAGCATGCATTTCTCCAGGTGCACAGGTACTTAGCCCAACTCAGCTCAGCCACACACTAGATGAGGTTGTTCAGAGCCACATCCAGTAACTGTCCCACCATACAGAGCCTCTCTTATGCCTCAATTTCTAAATAAAAGAATTTCCCAGTCTTGAAGTTGCTAAACTCCTGATGGAAATGAAGCAAAAGATGAAGGTTATCTCTTCCATGACATTTAGAATCTGCAGGCCACTTTCTATAAGGTTTTGGATTTGCAGTGACTTGCAGATGGAAACTTTTAATCCAGTGTTTGTTTTGAAAACAAGAAGGCTTTGAGGCCTTAAGCAAATTGAACCAACAATACTGAGTTATATATTTGGGGTTTTTCTTGCACACTTCAGGCAGATATTACTTCTGAGACTTCAAACACATGCATGACGTCTCAAACCGGACCATTCAGATGAAAGATCAAAGTAAAAACACATATCCCAGGCAGTGTGGCAGAGGGACTCTTTGAGGAGTGGGCAAATGAAGGATTATTGAGCACTATCAAGAGTTTCTGCATAATATAAAGAAAATGCCAGCTTTTTTTTTTTGTTTTATCCTTAAAATCATCTCCATCCCTTCCACAGAAGAAAAGAGATTTCCCAAGTAATTGCGGGACAGTTCTCTAGGGCTCATGGGGATGCTTGATATAGAATCATAGAATGGAAAAGACCTCAAGGATCATAACGTCCAACCTGTCACCCAACACCTCATGACTACTAAACCATGGCACCAAGTACCACACCCAATCCCCTCTTGAACACCTTCAGGGATGGGGACTCCACCACCTCCCTGGGCAGCACATTCCAATGCCTAACAACTCTCTCAGTGAAGAACTTTCTCCTCACCTCCAGCCTAAACTTCCCCTGGCACAGCTTGAGACTGTGTCCTCTTGTTCTGGTGCTGCTTGCCTGGGAGAAGAGACCAACCCCCTCCTGGCTACAACCTCCCTTCAGGTAGTTGTAGAGAGCAATAAATTCTCCCCTGAGCCTCCTCTTCTCCAGGCTAAACAAGCCCAGCTCCCTCAGCCTCTTCTCACAGGGCTTGTGCTCAAGACCTCTCCCCAGCCTCGATGCCCTTCTCTGGACACATTCAAGAGTCTCAATGTCCTTCTTGAATTGAAGGGCTCAGAACTGGACATATATAATAAGCTCAGATTATCCTGTAAGATAAACTAGGCACCTCTGGGAAAAAGTCAGTCCCTGTCTCAGTACATGAAAGGAGACGAATTGGTTGCAGGTAGAACACCAAGATAAAAAAAAAATCAAATTGTAGAACCTTTGTTTTACCCTGAACATCATAGAATCAGAGAATTGTTAGGGTTGGAAGGGACTTCAAGGCTCAGCCAGTTCCAATCCCCCTGCTATGGGCAGGGACACCTCACACTACAGCAGGTTGCTCACAGCCTGGCCTTCAAAGCCTCCAGGGATGAGGCTTCCACCACCTCCCTGGGCAACCTGTGCCAGGCTCTCACCACCCTCATGGGCAACAACTTCTTCCTAACATCCAATCTGAATCTACCCATTTCTAGTTTTGCTCCATCCCCCCCAGTCCTATCACTCCCCGACACCCTCAAAAGTCCCTTCCCAGCTTTCTTGTAGCCCCCTTCAGATACAGGAAGGCCACAAGAAGGTCTCCTTGGAGCCTTCTCCAGACACCAAACTCTAGTCATGGTGACATCAGAATGATGATGCCACTTCACAAATGCTGTCTGCATGCTGCAGCCTTTGTTAACCTTCAGCTAACATCTGTACTGGCCTATGGAACAATCTCCAAGGCTTTTCTGTATAACTCCTTTGCATGGTTGCTGGTCCAATGTTACCTGCTACATGTGTGCCTTAGTTGCTGAATAAGGCTTCCCTGGTTCTTGATCACAGTGTGCAAATGTTTGCAATCACTGAAGGCACACAAATATAAGGAGTTAGCACCATTTATGAAGCAGAATACAAGTGGCTTCTAGAATCAGATCACCAGTACAGGTTAGGAGGTGATCTACTAGAGAGCAGCCCTGTGGAGAAGGACCTGGGAGTGCTGGTGGATAACAATTTCTGCATGGGAGAGCAGTGTGCCCTGGGGGCCAAGAAGGCCAATGGGATCCTGGGGGGCACTTAGAGAAGTGTGCCCAGCAGATCCAGGGAGGTTCTCCCTCCCCTCTACTCTGCCCTGGTGAGACCTCACCCGGAATATTTTATCCAGTTGTGGGCTCCCTGGTTCAGAAGGGACAGGGATCTGCTGGAGAGAGTCCAGTGGAGGGTTATGAGGATTATTAATGGACTGGAGAGAGGCTGAGAGCCCTGGGGAGGAACTTCTTCACTGTGAGGCTCACAGAGCACTGGTCACAGGCTGCTCAGAGAGATTTTGGAGTCTCCTCTGGAGCCTTTCAAGCCCCATCGGATGCATTCCTGTGTGACCTGTGCTGGATTCTATGGTCCTGCTCTGGGGGACGGACTCAATGATCTCTGGAGGTCCCTTCCAACCCCTAACATCCTGTGAGCCTGTGATCAAGGTCACTTTCCTCTACCTATGTGATGCAGCAATAAGCATCTTCCCTGCCCTGCCAACTGCAGAGAAACTGATTTTGTTTTCTATTTCATACTGAATTTCAGTAACTAATATCTTCCACAGCCTGGGCTGTATTTTTATGCCACGAAGGTTTACAGAGTCAAGCAGCTGCGTGGCTCCAGCAAAAGTGTCAGGGTAAGCAAAGGAAACCTTTGCTCTCCTCAACCTCAGAGCTCTGCAGCCGTGTCCCCTCAGACCGTAGGTCTGTCACTAAACTTTGCATGCCAGTCTTGGCCGTTCCCGTTCTCAGTTCACATTCGGGCAGCAGAATTGTTTAGACAAGCTCCAATTTCCCCAATTTGGAATGGGAAGGGAGAAACTGTATGGTGCTGCCAGGCAGAAGATTATCTCTTCGTTTTGGTGGAGGTTTCAGCCTTCAGAGAGCCTGTGGTCGTGGCTGTCACTCTCTGCCACACTCAGAGGCTTTTTTTATTGTCCCTGTCAGTTAGCAGCCCAAGGTTACTGCCAGCTCTCTGTCAGTGCTTTGATTTTTGTCAGCTATGGCCAGGTCCTTTTAGTTATCTGCTATCTTTTCAGCTTTGTTCAGCCTGAGCTCTACTTGTCTACTAATTAGCTCTTTGGAGATTTCCCTTTTAAAACTCACTATCACAGAGGACAGGAACCGTTCAAAAGTTTTGTGCTTCATAGAAATTCCATATTCATCCACATCCCATACAGCCATCTTGCTCAAATTAAAAGTGGCAGGTCAGGCCAATTTAAGGTATATAAGCAGCACAGCCTTGTGAAAAAGAAAAAGAAGAAAAGAGATACCTTTCAGGTTCTTGATCAGGTATGTAGATGAATGACAGGAGAAGAAAAAGGATTTCCACTGCAAGGACCAAGGTGCACAAAGAAAAGGCAAGAATATGAAGAGAGAAGCTATCATTCTGTGTACCATAGCCTCATTTTCTTTACCTTCTGGTGTGCAAATATTGTGCTAGCTGAATATAAAAGTAGCACAACTTTAGGGTACTAGAGAGAAAAAAAAAAAAGGAAAGAAAGAAAACCCACACTGTAACAACATCAAGAGTGGTCTTACATCAAGGAGGGCCCTGAGGATGTCTTTGTTGTCAACTTCAGAAGAAAAGAGAGGAACAGAAGAGGAAACTGGCAGAAGGAATAGATGCCAAAGAGAACTCAAAGGATTAGGTCCGGGTGAGGTGATCGGTATTCGAAAACAGTCTGCCTTCTGGCTCTGATCTAAGGGAATAGGCTGGCAGCAAAGCCAGAGGGCATAACAGCACAAACACACCTTCAGCACACTGCTGGAGGCTTGCCTCAGTGCCTTCCAAATTGTGGTAGCAATTAGAAATAAAGGTGGAGAGGAGCAAGAGGTGAAAGCGCTCTGTTTATGAATAAAAGTCCTCCTTTTACATAATGCTCAGCCTCCTCATAGCTTTGCTTTTTTTTTTCCCCCCCGCCTCCTCTCTATTTTTTTTTTTTTGTTGTTGGCACTTAGTAGTTTTTTTTTTTTCTTGTGGCACCTCCTGGCTGCTGTAAGTTGTGCCTCCGTGGCGCTTACACAGTGTTAATGCCTGCGAGATGAAAGTAAAAACCTTTGAATATATTAATGCTGTAACACAGATGTCTTACTTTTTCTACTCTTCTCTCTCTCTCTCTCTTTTTTTTTCTCCCTTTTTTTTTTTCTGTAGAAATATGGTGTGGTTAATAATGATGCAGATTGTGCTGGATGGCTGAGCAGATGAAACAGGGGAATACAGATTAAATAAAAACCTCTTCAAAGCTCACGTTTGCTTCATAATTTAACTTCTGTACTTCTGTCGCGGTAGCAGGAGCTAGGTGCGACCAAGCAGGATCACGTTGTTCTCAAACAGCCTGGCAAAAAGAGAGCAGGCCTCATCTAAACAGCACTGCCACACTTGCTCAGATAACCAGGAAATAAAGGAATTGGGAGATGTCGGCTCGGCTCTGTGCCTGATGGTAGTTAGAGATCTATAGCCAGAAGGAGAAGGTTGCCGGAAGGTGAGCCGCACGGGGTAGAATCATAGAAATCAGAGAATCATAGAATACATAGAATACATACATAGAATACATAGAATAAACCAGGTTGGAAGAGACCTTCAAGATCATCGCATCCAACCCATCAACCAATCCAACTCCGCCCAAGCAACTAACCCACAGCACCAAGTACCCCGTCAAGTCTTCTCCTAAAAACCTCCAGTGATGGTGACTCCACCACCTCCCCAGGCAGCCCATTCCAATGTGCAATCACTCTTTCTGTATAGAACTTTTTTCTAACATCCAGCCTGTATCTCCCCTGGCGCAGCCTGAGACTGTGTCCTCTTGTTCTGGTACTGCTTGCCTGGGAGAAGAGACCAACATCCGTCTGTCTACAACCTCCCTTCAGGTAGTTGTAGAGAGTAATAAGGTCACCCCTCAGTCTCCTCTTCTCCAGGCTAAGCAACCCCAGCTCCCTCAGCCTCTCCTCATAGGGCTTATGTTCCAAACCCCTCACCAACTTTGTTGCTCTTCTCTGGACTCGTTCCAGCAAGTCAACATCCTTCCTAAACTGAGGGGCCCAGAACTGGACACAGTACTCGAGGTGCGGCCTAACCAGTGCAGTGTACAGGGGCAGAATGACCTCCCTGCTCCTGCTGGCCACACTGTTCCTGATGCAGGCCAGGATGCCATTGGCCCTCTTAGCTGCCTGGGCACACTGCAGGCTCATGTTCATAGAAGCAATAAGGTTGGAAAAGACCTCAAAGATCATCAAGACCAAGCTTTCACCCAACACCTCATGACTGCTAAACCATGGCACCAAGTGCCACATCCAATGCCCGCCTGAACACCTCCAGGGATGGTGATTCCACCACCTCCCTGGGCAGCCCATTCCAATGGCTAACAATTCGCTCTGTGAAGAACTTTCTCCTCACCTTGAGTCTAAACTTCCCCTGGCACAGCTTGAGACCTTATTGCTGTCTACAACTACCTGAAGGGAGGTTGTAGCCAAGTGGGGGTTGGTCTCTTCTCCCAGGCAAGCAGCACCAGAACAAGAGAACACAGTCTCAAGCTGCACCAGGGGAGGTTTAGGCTGGATGTTAGGAAGAAGTTCTTCATAGAAAGAGAGATTAGCCATTGGTCAATAAGGTCTCCTGTGAGCCTCCTTTTCTCCAGGTTAAGCAACCCCAGCTCCCTCAGCCTCTCCTCACAGGGCTGTGCTCCATACCCCTCCCCAGCTTTGTTGCCCTTCTCTGGACACCTTCCAGCAACTGAACATCTTTCCTAAACTGAGGGGCCCAGAACTGGACACAGGACTCAAAGTGCTGCTAACCTGTTTGGCCAGCCCGTGGTAACTCTGCCTCCTCAGAGCACTCACACTTCATCTGAGAGCTGTTCCTCTTCTTCAGAGCTCAGGTTTTTAATGCCCCAGGTATTACAAGGAGTTAGTGGTGCAGAGAAGCTTATTCTTTGAACTTGCCATGTGCATGGGAGTCCTTCTGCTCCTGACGTCTGACCAGACTAACAGAATAGCAAACGTTTAATTGTGTCTTCTTGTTTACATCTTCAGAGGCTTCCAGCCCCTTTTAAAACTGCCTCATAACTGGTCTGATGGATAGATTTTGGAGGCTTTACAATTCCAGCTCTTGCAGGTTGAAAATTTCAGCCCTATTCTATTAATGAGGTTGGACTGGGATGATCTCCAGAGGTCCCTTCCAACCCCTAACATGCTGTGATCATCATCCTGTTCTAAAGGTTGGATATACATCACAATAATATGTGGGGTTTTGTTGCTGGATTAAGCAGAATTAGGGCACTTCAGTGGCATAAAAAGAATGCAGCTATTTTAACTGCATGCATTGAAAGCAGGTTGAAACCAATCCTACTGGTTTGAAGTCACGCTCGTTTTCAAATTGATTCGCAGCCTCCAGATTGCAGATCTGAACTGGACACAGTTTGCAGCTGGAAAGCCACTTCACAACTTTCATCATTTGCATTCCACTGCCAACAGCAGGTTTGAGAGGAAAGCTACCTGGTGTCCTTTCTGGAGAAGCACCAATCCAGACACTTGGCATCACATCACATCTCATCTCATTGGCATCACGTCACTTGTTTGTCCCTAATTCCTGAGCCCAGCATTTATACATCGACCAGCTGGTCTCTTGCTCCTGGAGTGGCACACTGGATACACCAAGCTGAAGCAGTTATGTCTGCATTGAATCTTTGTTCAACTGACCCCTTAAATGCTAGGAAGCAATTTAGTCCAGAAAACTAACAGATGGTTATAGACTCTTAGTCTCTCCTTCCTCACTAGGAAGATGCCATACTTCAGGCATGGGCAGCTGTTGCCTTGCTTTAGCCTTTCCAGGTTCAAGGCAGGCTGGTACCATAGAATCATAACATTGTTAGGGTTGGAAGGGACCTCAAGGATCAGCCAGTTCCAATCCCCCCAGCCATGGGCAGGGACACCTCACACTACAGCAGGTTGCTCACAGCCACATTCAGCCTGGCCTTAAAAACACCCAGGGATGAAGCTTCTACCACCTCCCTTGGGCAACCTGTGCCAGTGTCTCACCACCCTCATGGGGAAGAGCTGCTTCCTAATATCTAATCTGAATCTACCCATTTCTAGTTTTGCTCCATGCCCCCAGTCCTATCACTCCCTGACACCCTCCAAAGTCCCTCCCCAGCTTTCTTGGAGCCCCCTTCAGATAGTGGAAGGCTACAATTAGGTCTCCTCGGAGCCTTCTCTTCTCCAGACTGAACAGTCCCAACTGGCTAACTCTCTTGGCAGTCATTGTTCCTCTTGCTTCTCCCTTATTTCCCCAGCTTGCTTTTAGAAGCAAAGCCATGTTACAGGCACCATCTACCTTGAGTTTCTCCTAACTTCAAACTGCTAAACCCTAAGCATGCTGATCACCCAGACATTTATCTCAAGGATTCCCCTTAGCATATTTGGCTGACAGCATTAATATTCTTTTACAGCAAATTTAATCCACGTTGTGTCTCTCAGCCATCCACTCCTACTCTGTAGTGTGGAGATTAGGGTAAGTAATTGCTTGCTTACTACAAATCTGCCTGCTTGTGAGGCTGCCTGTGCTTTGCCAGCCAGCTCAGATATTATTTCCTCAATTGCAGGCATCTGTTCTTGAGCTCATCTCAGGCCCATCCTGTACAAATGAACTGCTGTGTGCAAATGTATTTTGTCAGTTTTTTCACCAGCTGTCATGCTGCTTACCCAACTCAAGGGCTGTGTCTCTTCCCTCACATTTTCTTCTCGCTTATACTGAAGGCATTTAATGCATCAGCTGAACCATTTCATCTAGTTCTAGTACTACATGCCTGACAAATATTACAGCCCTTGAAGTACCTCTCAGGAATCCTTTAATAGCTTTGCATATTTTGCTTTGACTCATTTTATCTCTTCTTCTGTGTTTATTTTATGGAATCTTTCTCCTGTTACAATAACTGAGGGAAGGCACACCCTGCAGCTGAGCAGTGATTCAGCTGGTCATAAAGAGGATGAGGATTCATACACTGTTATGGTTTCCAGGGCATTTGCAGCAAGCCTGGGACTGTTCTGAGAAATGCCTCAGTGGCTGGGCACCAGCAGGTTGCAGAACAGTAGAAAGGCTTTGAGTGGGAAAGACCTTTAAAAATCATTGAGTCCAACCATCAACTTTTTAAACACCTTCTGAGATGATTGCTATAGCACCTACCTGGGCAGATTGGCTGCACTGGACAGTAACATTAAAAAGAGAGGGTTCTGAGAGAAATAGGCACTAGAAGCACATTACTGACCCCATCAAAGCAGTCACTTTGTCCTGAAACCTGCTCCCAGAAAAGGAGAACACCAACAGAGGGGGAAGCTCTAGAGAGAACCTTATTTCTGCCCTTAATGGTTTGGAAATTTAATCCCCCTCCTCCAAAAGTATTTCTTGCCACTATCTTGAGAGTGTCTGAAGAGCAAACCTACCAAAAGAAAGATTGCAATGTAAATTCAGTGGACTGCAACTGGTGCCAGAAATGAGTTTAACTGGTGGATGGAACAATGATGGGTGCACTACGCTGCTCTTTTCCCATACCCATCGTACCCTCCCTGAGCAGGAAGGGATTTCCTCACAGAGGACAGCAACTCCTGAGGGTACACCACCCATTGTGGCTATAGGAAGAACTACAGTCCTGTACCTCCCAGCCAATCACAGAGACATTCAGGTTGGAAAAAACTCCTAGGATCACCAAGTCCAACCATTAACCCTGCTCTACAAGGTTCACCCCTAAACCACATCCCCAAGCACCACATCCAAATTACCTTTAAACACCTCCAGGGTTGGTGACTCCACCACCTCCCTGGGCAGCACATTCCAATGCCTGACCACTCTTGCTGGGAAAAATGTTTCCTAATGCCCAGTCTAAACCTACCCAGTCACAGCTTGAGGCCATTCCCTCTTGTTCTATCACTAACTACCTGGGAGAAGAGACCAGCACCAGCCTCTCCACAATGTCCTTTCAGGTAGTTGTAGACAGCAATGAGGTCTCCCCTTAGTCTCCTCTTTTTCAAACTAGCCATCCCCAGCTTCTTCAGTTGCTCTACAGCAGATTTATTCTCCAGGCCTTTCACAGCTTCCTTGCCCTACTCTGCACTGACTCCAGCACCTCCACATCTCTTTTGTATGAAGGTGCCCAAAACTGGACACAATACTTGAGGTGTGGCCTCACCAGATCTGAGTACAAGGGGAGAGAAACCACCTTGCTTCTGCCAGACACAGCATTTCTAATACAATCCAGGATGCCAAGGTTCATTAAACTCTGTGGGTTCAGCAGAATCACACCTTGTGTTGAAATAAAATGCCAGTAATGCTCTTGGCCATACAAGCAATTTCCAGAACTAGAATGTTAACAGAGATGTTCTTCATAGTCTACATTAAGCTTTGTTTTCAAACAGGGGCTTCATGCACAGATAAAGGGTTGACATTTCACTCAGGTAAGTGATTGCAACAGAAAGCTCTGTCCCCTTGGCACAGCTTCCACAGGATCACAGAATGGCAGGGGTTGGAAGGGACCTCTGAAAATCAGCTAGTTCAGCTCTCCTGCCAGAGCAGGGTTACCTGAAGCACCAGGTGTGTCCAGATGGGTTTTGAATTACTCCAGAGATTGAGACTTCACAAGCTCTCTGGGCAGCCTGCTCCAGTGCTCTGCCACCCCCAGAGTAAAGAAATTCTTCCTCATGTTTACATGGAACTTCCTATGTTCAAGTTTGCCTCTGTGTCCTCTTGTCCTGCCACTGGACACCACTGAAAAAAGACTGACCCCATCCTCCTGACACCCACCTTTATTTATAGGCATTGATAAGATTCCTCCCTCAGCTAGGCTAAAATGCCCCAAGTTCCTTGGCCTTGGACTAGACTAGACTAGAATTAATCAGGTTGGAAAAGACCTTTGAGATCATCAAGTCCAACCTATCCTCCAACACCATCTCATCAACTAAACCCTGACACCAAGCACCCCATCAAGTTTCTTCCTAAACACCTCCAGTAATGGTGACTCCACCACCTCTCTGGGCAGCACCAGAATAAGAGGACACAGTCTCAAGCTGCGCCAGGGGAGGTTTAGGCAGGAGGAGGAAATTCTTCATAGAGAGAGTGATTGGCCATTGGAATGGGCTGCCTGGGGAGGTGCTGGAGTCACCATCACTGGAGATCTTTTGGAAGAGACTTGACAGGGTGCTTGGTGCCATGGTTGAGTTGATTAGATGGTGTTGGATGATAGGTTGGACTTGATGATCTTGAAGGTCTCTTCCAACCTGGTTAATTCTATGCAATTTGATTCAATTTGATTCTATTTGATTCCAATGGCCAATCACTCCTCCTATGAAGAACTTCTTCCTAACATCCATTCATGAGAGAGATGTTCTACTCCCCTAATCATCTTTGTAGCCTTTTGCTGTACCCTCTCAAGCAGTTCCCTGTCCTTCCTGAACTGGAAGATCCATAACTAGACACAGTACTTGAGATGAGGCCTCACCAGCACAGAGCAAACGGGGAGGAGAACCCCCCTAAAACGATCTCAGGTAGAAGCCCAAATGATAAAACTTTGAGTGCAAGAAGCTGGACTCTCAGCATCTTACCCATCTGAGTTTTGATTTCCTCTAGCTCAGCACTCCTGCACCAGGAATTCACAGTGCTGCCACCACCTATCTACGTGAGAGCAAAAACTCTTTCAGAGAAAAGGCCAAAGGGCAAACGGCTGCTGCATAAATACTCTGAACGTCAGTCTCTGAAGTGGTGAATGTTTATAGGGACAAGCTGCAGTCTTTCAAGCAGGCAAGAGCTGCCTTTGCTCATTCTCTGAGCTTGCCAGGCATCAGCTGAGGCACATTTAAACCATAAATACTTTTATCAACGTTCAAGGGATACCCAAACTGACGACCAGCGTGGCCTGTGGTTGTTCTTGCATCAATTCTCAGCCATTCCTTATTCTACACCACACTCAGCAAGAAAGGGGAAACAGTCAAATTGTTGTTGTGGGGTTTTTTGGTTGGCTGGGTTGTGTATTTGGGGTGGGGGGGGGGGTTTGTTGGTTCATTGTGGGGTGCATAAATTAGAAAAACAAACAAACCACTAAAACCTAAACCTAAACCCTAAGCCCTTTCAGATCACTCCAGGAAAGAATAGAATAGAATAGAATAGAATAGAATAGAATAGAATAGAATAGAATAGAATAGAATAGAATAGAACAGAACAGAATAGAATAGAATAGAATAGACCAGGTTGGAAGAGACCTTTGAGACCATCATGTCCAACCTGTCATCCAACACTACCCAATCAACTCAACCCTGCAACCAAGCATCTTGCCAAGCCTCGCCCTAAACACCCCCAGCGACGGCGACCCCATCACCTCCTCGGGCAGCCCATTCCAATGGGCAATCACTCTCTCTGTGTAAAACTTCCTCCTAACCTCCAGCCTAAAGGGATTCCCTCTGCACATCCTCGTGGTGATGTGTGTTGTACCCTCTTGGCCATAACCAAAACGTGCTCAAGAATGCAGAGGAGCTCTCAACACCTTGTTTTCATAGAATGCAGGGATTACATGAGCCTGCAGTGTGCCCAGGTGGCCAAGAAGGCCAATGGCATCCTGGCCTGGAACAGGAACAGTGTGGTCAGCAGAAGCAGGGAGGTCATTCTGCCCCTGTACACTGCACTGGTTAGGCCACACCTTGAGTCCTGCTGTCCAGTTCTGGGCGCCTCAGTTTAGGAAGGAGGTTGACTTGCTAGAATGTGTCCAGAGAAGGGCAACAAAGCTGGGGAGGGGTCTGGGGCACAGCCCTGTGAGGAGAGGCTGAGGGAGCTGGGGTTGTTTAGCCTGGAGAAGAGGAGGCTCAGGGGAGACCTTCTTGCTGTCTACAACTACCTGAGGGGAGGTTGTAGCCAGAAGGGGGTTGGTCTCTTCTCCCAGGCAAGCAGCACCAGAACAAGAGGACACAGTCTCAAGCTGTGCCAGGGGAGGTTCAGACTGGATGTTAGGAAGAAATTCTTCACAGAGTGATTGCCCATTGGAATGTGCTGCCCAGGGAGGTGGTGGAGTCACTATCACTGGAGGTGTTTAGGAGGAGACTTGATAGGGTGCTTGGATGCATGGTTTAGTTGATTAGATGGTGTTGGATGATGGGTTCAACACATATTGAAGGTCTCTTCCAACCTGATTTATTCTCTATTCTATATATCCTATTTCAGATCTTCCACACTCTGTTTTGTTGGAGTACAACTACAAGCCCCATTTTTATGTCCTAAACAATGTGGAGGAAGAGGAGAAAGGCGAAAAAGTGTAATTAATACCAAGTAGGCTGTGTGAAAACTCAACTTGCCTGTGCCAGAGAAGCAATGAGCTTCTACCTGGTCCCTTTTGGGCTAAGCTGTTTGATCAGCTTCCCTCAGTCTCTGTGGATGTCCTTACAGCAGCCTAATTGAAGGACCCCTGTTCTCTTTTTATTTTTGCTCCATGAAAAATGCATTGGAGATGTCTTATAATGAACTTTGATATGGTGAAATGATAATAATGTCCTAATTATATATAAAAATGTAATTACACTTGCTGCTATTATAGAAAAACTCCCTTTATAATGAAGTGTTATGTTAGGGGGGGGAAAAAAAAAGGTTTCATTATGGGCAGATTCCTTTACTTGTTAATTTGGGCTGTGATTCATCACTTTAATATTAAAAAAGAGAAGGAAAAAAAAAAAAACACTATCTCCTCTAAGTTACTTTTGATGTTTCTCATTTGTGGTTCATTTCACTGCTCTGGCACCTTAAGATGCCCAAAATTGCAAACTTATTTAAGACACTTAAAAATGCACTAGGTCTTTAAAGAGAAGTGGAAGTAGGGGCTGGGGGGGAAGGAGTAAGAGTCCTTTTTGTGGTAAAAACCTATTTTAAGATGGACCCAGGTTAAATGGTAAGGCTGGGATCTTGCTGACCAACTGCCTCTTAAAACTTTCATATATATATATATAATCATAGAATCAAAGAATTTTTGGGGTTGGAAGGCACCTCAAGGATCATCTTGTTCCAAACCCCTAGCCATAGGCAGGGACACCTCACACTACAGCAGGTTGCTCACAGCCACATCCAGCCTGGCCTTCAAACCTCCAGGCATGAGGCTTCCACCATCTTCCTGGGCAACCTGTCCAGTCTCTCACCACCCTCATGGGGAACAACTTCTTCCTAACATCCAGTCTGAATCTACCCATTTCTAGTTTTGCTCCATTCCACCTAGCCCTACCACTCCCTGACACCCTCAAAAGTCCCTCCCCAGCTTTCTTGTAGCCCCCTTCAGATACTTGAAGGCCACAATTAGGTCTCCTTGGAGAGGAGGTAGAAAATATCTAAACTTGCTCATGAAAGGAAGAATAGTGATTAAAAGCAGTCCACTTGAAACAGTTCAACGATAGAACCATCTAGATGCTTCTGAAAGCTGCAATACCAGCACAGGTTAGAGGCTGCCCTGCTGGAAAGCAGCTCCCCAGAGAAACACCTTGGAGTCCTAGTGGGCAGCAAGTTCTGCGTGGGACAGCAATGTGCCCTGGTGGCCAAGAGAGCCAACAGGATCCTGGGAGGCAGCAAGTATACTGTGGCCAGCATTGCTGGGGAGGTTCTTCTCCCCCTCTGCTCTGCCCTAGTGAGACCACAGCTGCAATCCTGTGTCCACTTTTGGGCTCCCCAGTTCAAGAGAGACCTGCTAGAGAGAGTCCAACAGAGAGCCATGAGGATGATTAGGGGACTTGAGCATCTCCTTTGTGAAGGGAGACTGAGAGCCCTGGGGCTGTTTCATCTGGCGAAGAGAAAGCTGAGAGGGGATCTGATCAATGTCTATCAATATCTGAGGGGTGGGGGGCAAGGGGAGGGGGCCAAGCTCTTTTTGGTGGTGTGCACCAGTAAGACAAGGAACAAGGGGTACAAGCTTGAACATAGAAGATTTCACCTCAACTTGAGGAGAAACTTCTTTACAGTGGAGAGTTACGGTGCCCTGGAGCAGAGGTGCCCAGAGAGGTTGTGGAGTTTCCTTCTCTGGAGACTTTCCAAACCCACCTGGATGCATGCTTCTAAACTCAGGGCCTGGATTACAACAGATTATAAATAGGTAGCAGTGGATCTTTCTTCAAAGAGATGTTCCTTCCAAAGTCTGTGACTGCAAAGTGGCAACTGGATGTTTGTCTTCCCTACGTCGGTGTTGCTACGCCTTGATTCATTTCTGCTTTCTAACTTAAAGGGTGAGATAAACAGCAATCTGCTTTGCTCCAAATCTTGCTGTTGTGGTATCACTTCCCGGGATGCCAACAGCATATGTGACACTGCAGAGGAGCTGTGTGCATGCAGTTTGCATGTTTCAATATGCTTCTCCAGTCAGAGCAATAAATTGCCCAGTTCCTCACCAACACTGCCGAGCAGACAGGATTTAAGGAGGAGAACATAATAGTTTTATTCAAGAGCACCTTTGATCATGGGAAGCTTAAGCTTTTGAAATATCTTGCAACTGGCTAGCTTGGAATTAAATTTTTAAAGGCTGCAAGGATCTTAAAGCCTTCAAAGGTGTGCTTTCTGTCAAAAATCACTGTGATTGCTCTGCTGTGTGAGGTTTTGCTAACAGAGGAAGTGCTTGCTTTGTACATCAGCTTGAGCATCTCTGCATGCCAGGAGGACTGTTAGTAAATTAGTTTTAGATGCCCATCCTGTTCTGTAGCCATTGCCTAGCAGACCTGCCAGGGCTCCATCAGTGCAGCTACCGTGCATGTAGCATTCAGCCTGGAGAAGAGGAGGCTCCAGGGAGATCTGATAGCAGCCTGGCAGTACCTGAAAAGGGTCTGCATGAAGGATAGAGAGAGACTGTTTGCAAAGGCCTGCAGTGACAGGACCAGGGGCAATGGCTTCAAACTGGAGAAGGGAAGATTTAGATTGGATGTTGGGAACATGTTCTTCACTATGAGGGTAGTGGAACACTGGAACAGGTTGCCCAGGGAGGTGGTTGAGGACCCATCCCTGGAGATATTCAAGGTTAGGCTCAACAAGGCTCTGGGCAACCCGATCTAGTTGGGCATGTCCCTGCTGACTGAAGGGGAGGTCGGACCAGATGAGCTTTGGAGGTCCCTTCTGGCCCAGACCATTCCATGATTCTTTTTAGGAAGTGCTAACTGAGAATTCCAGTTGCTAACCATTTCTTGTAGATTTCCACAGAGGTCTTTTTCTTGTGGCATACAAAACTATCGATGTGCCTGTATTTGACTGGAACATCAATTATTTTAAGCCAAAGCAATGTCATCAAAACCCAGGCATTCTGCCTCGGGAGCTGTACAAGCTGCAGACTGACTCACTGCACAGCAATGAGAGGCAACCAGCACTGTTTTAAAGATTCTCCAGATTTTGAGTCTCTCTGACAACTTCTTATTCAGAATGATGGCAGCTTGAGCCCTGGTCTTTGGGGGAACACCTGCAAGACATCTCCCCGCCTGATTCTTCAAGTAGCTCATTAGGGTGATGAAAAGCCACATGATGAAGGGGCAGTGCCATACTTGAAGAGCTAAGGGTTCCTGCTGTCCTGAATTATTAACAAGTCAATATTTAGTGGACTGTTGCAGCCTGCCTGCCTGCCTACAGCAGGTGGTACCCCACTGCCTTTCACTTGGAAAGCATCTGCTTGCTCGGAGCCTCCCCAGAGCTTGCTACAGTCATTTGTTCGATTTAAGACAGACACTGTCATTATTCTGTGCAGCACTTCACAGAAAGATTTCCTCCTAAATGCTTGAGCCATCTGAGCAGCACTAGGCAGGCTGCAGGCTTCATTAATAATGCATCCCTGCTTATCAATAGATTTAGACAACTGGTATTTAGAAGCTTCTTCAGAAGGAGTGGGGGGGTTCGTGGTGTTGGTTGGGTGTTTTTTGTTGTGGTTGGTTGGTTGGAGGTTTTTTGGTTTGTTTTTTTTTTCACACCAGTTAGCTTCATTCTGTCAGTTCCTTGATGTAGACATTACATCCAACTGAGTTCTGAAAGGCAGAGGTGCTAAAACTGCATTTGAGCTGCTCTCTTGCTTTGGAGCGCCATCTGACTGATGTAACCCTGAAGATCAACCCCTCTGCTGCAGCAGCCTGTGCTGGGTTCAGGGTTTAGAGGGGGTTCAGAGTATAGGGGGGAGGGGTGGAGGCAAGGTCACATTCACATTAAACCAGAAATTCATCATTATCTTACTTAAAACACATGGAAGCATTGGCTTTGTACTCTCAAATCCAGCTTCCACTAAAACTTCTCTGAGCTCAGCTCGCAAACAAGGGAAGAAGATTCAGTGCTAGCTACCTTCTGATTTGCAGAGGAGTGGCAGCCAAAAGGACCTCTTTGGAAGGAATCTGCATCCTACTCCTGTCTATAGCAACTAGGTCACACATGATTCCTCCAAAGATGTAGAAGCATATTTCACAAGGATGGCTACTGGATCAAAAGGCAGTTTAATCTCTTTGCCTCTTAATTCCTCAGCCTAACTAAGAGGTGTTGGTGATAATTCACAGCTCTGGACACCAGGAACTGTGCTGTTGCAAAAATCTTGTTGAAGACATTAAGAGCAATTGCTTAAGCAGAGGTGCCATAAGCTACAGGGTATCAACGGATTAATTATGATCTTCTGTTTCCCCCCTCTCATTTTGAAGAAAAACACTCCCTTATACCATCTTTGTATCTAACAGGGTAAAATTCACCTGTGCTGTAAAAAGCAAGCACAAGATCTTCAGACCTACCTAAAGCCAATCTTGGTAGGTATTGTCTCATCCTCAGTGGGCAGAGAAAACACAATAGGGAAGAGCGCAGAAGCAATCAATGAGCAAGGAAGCCACAAAGCAGCAAGACATTGTGGATGGGCTGCTGTTCCTGCAGATTCAGGGCCTCTGAACTTGGCTCTTGGTTGAGCCACACATGCCTGGGCAAGAGACAATCACACAAGGTTATTCCTATCCTAAGGGAATCATTTTTTTCCTGGTGTGTGCATACATCACAGAGCATCAGCTCCTCCTGAAGCTGAAACTACCTAGGAACAGGAGCACTGAGCTTCATGCTTTGGCTTGGAGATGGAGAACACCTTCTAAGCAAGCCTGTTCTCCACCAGGACAGGATGATTCCTCTGTCACACCAGGGGAAACTCTTTCACCCTCAGGCTAACCTGCTTTTTGTTGTTTCCTTTTTCAACTGCCATCAAATCAGAGTAAAAATCCTAGTTCTGTGTTCTGTTTGTTTGTTTCCTTTTCTTCCCCAGACTTATTTTTCTTGCTTCCTGCACAGTCAGAAAAGAAACCAATACAATAACCCTGGTTTAATAATTTTTGAAGAGATTTTAAATGGTACTCACTTGATCAAGGCTGATGGGAATGACAGTAATGTCAGAGGGTAACAGGTTGCTAATAAATACAATAGTTTAGGGAAGCACTCTTCTTGTCATGGAAAAAAGGATATTCTGAGAACAATAACACCACTGTAATTCATTTTTGAAAGCTACAGAGACTTCTGGGATGAGGAATGCAGTTATTACAGGCAAAAGTACACAAGATGTTGTAATGAAATGGTTGTGCTACACACTTCATTAAGCCCTTTGTGAGCCATCTGGGAAATTCCAGCTCTTCCACTCAGCAGGAAAGCTGCTACGTGGCTGGATCACTAGAGGGAGCACAGAGCAAAGCTGGAACAAAACCAGGGAAAAGCTCAACCAAGGAGCTACTGTGATTTGTATTTATTCTTCCAGGGCAAGAATTCTGGTGGTGGTCTAGAGAGGTGGGCCCATGACAACCTCATGAAGTTCAACAAGACCAAGTGCAAGGTCCTGCATCTGGGTTGGGGCAATCCCAAGCACTGATATAGGCTGGGCAGGGACTGGCTTAAGAGCAGCCCTGAAGAATAGAATACATACATAGAATAAACCAGGTTGGAAGAGACCTTCAAGATCATCGAGTCCAACCCATCAACCAATCCAACACCACCCAAACAACTAACCCACAGCACCAAGCACCCCATCAAGTCTTCTCCTGAAAACCTCCAATGATGGCGACTCCACCACCTCCCCCAGGAAAGGACTCGGGGGTGTTGGTGGATGAGAAGCTCAGCAGGAGCCACCAGTGAGCACTTGCAGCCCAGAAAGCAAATCACATCCTAGGCTGCATCAAGAGAAGCATAGCCAGCAGGTCCAGGGAAGTGATTCTCCCCCTCTGCTCTGCTCTGGTGAGACCCCACCTGGAGTACTGTGTCCATTTCTGGAGCCTCTAGTACAGGAAGAATCTGAAAGTGCTGGAAGGTGTCCAGAGAAGGGCCATGAGGATGAGCAGAGGGCTGGAGCTCTTCTCTTATGGAGACAGACTGAGGGAGTTGGGGCTGTTCAGTCTGGAGAAGAGAAGGCTCCGAGGAGACCTAATTGTAGCCTTCCACTATCTGAAGGGGGCTCCAAGAAAGCTGGGGAGGGACTTTTGAGGGTGTCAGGGAGTGATAGGACTGGGGGGATGGAGCAAAACTAGAAATGGGTAGATTCAGGTTGGATGTTAGGAAGAAGTTGTTGCCTATGAGGGTGGTGAGACAGTGGCACAGGTTGCCCAAGGGAGGTGGTGGAAGCCTCATGCCTGGGTGTTTTCAAGGCCAGGCTGGATGTGGCTGTGAGCAACCTGACCTAGTGAGGTGTGTCCCTGCCCATGTCAGGGAGGTCGGAACTAGATGATTCTTGAGGTCCCTTCCAACCCTAACAATTCTATGATCCATTGAGAAAGGCCTGAACCCTCCCCAACTATCAAAACTAAGTTGATAGAGCAACGCTGAAGTTAGTTCTGAGTGACAGAGTTGGGGAAAAGCTGTCAGCCTGCCCGCTGCACGTGTCCCCTGGAAGGAAACCTGCTTGTCATATGAGATGCTGAAAAGCTTAAAAATGCAGAGAGCACAGTAGGGAGTCTTCCAAGAAGGATTCAAAGAACTGAGATGTTTTGAATGTGTTGACTGTTTGATTTACAATATTTAAAGCCAGAAAATTACAGGGGAATGGGGAAAAACAAAAACACAAACACCAAACCCAACAGCCAAATTTTATATGAACCTCAGAGGAACAGGAGCTAAGGAAGGGTTGAACTGCTAAGGTACTGGAATATCTATGACATTTGCATGATCATTTCAAAAGCTCATCAGTCATGTAAAGAAAAAATCCAAACTAAACCAAATGAGAAACCAAACCAAACTGATCTAAAAAAGCAACAGAAGAAAAAAGGGAAAGGAAGGAAGGGAAGGGAAGGGAAAGGAGGGAAGGGAAGGGAAGGGAAGGGAAAGGAGGGAAGGGAAGGGAAGGGAAAGGAGGGAAGGGAAGGGAAGGGAAAGGAGGGAAGGGAAGGGAAGGGAAAGGAGGGAAGGGAAGGGAAGGGAAAGGAGGGAAGGGAAGGGAAGGGAAAGGAGGGAAGGGAAGGGAAGGGAAAGGAGGGAAGGGAAGGGAAGGGAAGGGAAGGGAAAGGAAGGAAGGGAAGGGAAGGGAAAGGAAGGAAGGGAAGGGAAGGGAAAGGAAGGAAGGGAAGGGAAGGGAAAGGAAGGGAGGGGAGGGAAGGGAAAGGAAGGGAGGGAAGGGAAGGGAAAGGAAGGGAGGGAAGGGAGGGAAAGGAAGGGAGGGAAGGGAAGGGAAAGGAAGGGAGGGAAGGGACGGGAAGGGAAGGGCGGGAAGGGAAGGGAAAGGAAGGGAGGGAAGGGAAGGGAAAGGAAGGGAGGGAAGGGAAGGGAAAGGAAGGGAGGGAAGGGAAGGGAAAGGAAGGGAGGGAAGGGAAGGGAAAGGAAGGGAGGGAAGGGAAGGGAAAGGAAGGGAGGGAAGGGAAGGGAAAGGAAGGGAGGGAAGGGAAGGGAAAGGAAGGGAGGGAAGGGAAGGGAAAGGAAGGGAGGGAAGGGAAGGGAAAGGAAGGGAGGGAAGGGAAGGGAAAGGAAGGGAGGGAAGGGAAGGGAAAGGAAGGGAGGGAAGGGAAGGGAAAGGAAGGGAGGGAAGGGAAGGGAAAGGAAGGAAGGGAAGGGAAGGGAAAGGAAGGAAGGGAAGGGAAGGGAAAGGAAGGAAGGGAAGGGAAAGGAAGGAAGGGAAGGGAAAGGAAGGAAGGGAAGGGAAAGGAAGGAAGGGAAGGGAAAGGAAGGAAGGGAAGGGAAAGGAAGGAAGGGAAGATCCCCAAAGCAACTCCCAACTCTGTGCTTGAACATTATACACAATATTGCTGAAATAATGCTGTTTACAAAGCATACTTTATAGTTTTAGTTCACTTTAATCCACTCTTCCTTTTAGTTGAGCAACAACAGCTACACTGCAGACAAAAGAACCAGGGCAGAAGCAGCTGCCCCTCAATCACAGAAGCCAGTGAGCTGCCCAAGTGCTGGGGTCTTCCTTAAAAGAATTCACAGTCATGCTGCCAGCTTGAGCTATGCACCCAGCAGAGTGTATGAGGCCAACATGAAGATACTTTTGTGTAGTACTGCAGAAATAACACTTAATAGAGAGTGGAAATGTCTCTTTTTGCTCACTGCTGATCAAAGCCTGCAGCCTACCTACTACTTTCCCCAAAACTAGAATTGGCAATGTGCTCATTTAAGCACTGTGGCATAAAATAAAGACTGAAATGGTAAACTAACCCTTTCATTGGCCAAATTTTTCCTGGTGTCTCAGTGACTGCAATAACAATTATCCCTGCCCATACCCATAGACGCACTCGGGAGGCCCCTGTGGACACCCATGCCCCCCAGCCCCAGAAGCATGCCATCTGGCACCCCCAGGCTTCACTTAGACAATTTACATCGAGTCCAGTGAAGCTTTAAGCAAAGATTGACTTTAGTCTGAGTGACTCTTGCTCCCCAGTCCTTGGTGGAAGCAGTGGTACTGTCACACCGAGTACCAAGTGGCATTTCAGCCTTGTACTGCTCTCCTTGAACCAGCAATCGGGAATTTTAGCACTGAAATGCTACTAATGGTCAACAGCCAACTCTACCTGCCAGCCTCCCCCCTGCACCTCTCACAAACCTTCTGGTCTGTGGACACTCTTCTTCATGCAGCAACCTCAGCTCTGGGTGGAGGACACAGTCTCAAGCTGCGCCAGGGGAGGTTTAGGCTGGAGGTTGGGAAGAAATTCTACACAGAGAGAGTGACTGCCCATTGGAATGAGCTGCCTGGGGAGGTGGTGGAGTCACCATCACTAGAGGTGTTTAGAAGGAGACTTGATGGGGTTCTTGGTTGCATGGTTTAGTTGATTAGGTGGTATTGGATGATAGGTTGGACATGATGATCTTGAAGGTCTCTTCCAACCTGGTTTATTCTCCTCTCCTCTCCTCCCCTCCCCGGGTGGTCCTGCCAGATTTTGTGGCCCAAGATGAACCCAGGTTCTGTCAGTAACCTGCCTACCCCAGTAGCATTTTCTTTTTAGGGCATTGGTGACTTCTGCTGTTCCATGCATAATTTTCTTCCTTTAGGCACAGTGTTAATGGCTTCTCTGATTGCTTACTGTCATTATTTCATTGGTAGAGAGCTCGGTGGTTGGGTAAGAGACTGTGTCACAAGGCTACTCCTATCCTAACAGTAACAGTGCCTGGGAGAAGAGACCAACCCCCTCCTAGTTACAACCTCCCTTCAGGTAGTTGGAGACAGCAATAAGGTCTGCCCTGAGCCTCCTCTTCTCCAGGCTAAGCAACCCCAGCTCCCTCAGCCTCTCCTCACAGGGCTGTGCTCCAGACCCCTCCCCAGCCTTGTTGCCCTTCTCTGGACACGTTCAAGAGTCCCAATGTCCTTAAATTGAGGGGCCCAGAACTGGACACAGGACTCAAGGTGAGGCCCAACCAGTGCTGAGTACAGGGGCACAATGACTTCCCTGCTCCTGCTGGCCACACTATTCTTGATGCATGCCAGGATGCCATTGGCCTTCTTGGCCACCTGGGCACACTGCTGGCTCATGTTCACACAAAGTCCCACTTAGCCTAACTCTCTGATGGCAAGCCAGGAAGCTTATGTTAAGTTTGTTCGTTGATTATTCTGCTAGCAAGTAAAACAAGCCCTACCTTCTCCAAAGGCTGACTCAGATTCTCAGGAACTTCCAATGAACCAAACAGAAACAAGGGCTGACTGTATGGGAACACCATTAAAAAGCAGTGGTTACCAGCACTGCACTTCGTCACACACGCTGCACAAGGGTTACATCTACCAGGAGGGGAAAACTAAAAGCTAATCCACCCCAGTCCTTGCAACAGACCTTCCAACTCCATGGCTATGTTTCTCTACCCACTTATTTTGCCACTTCACTCACACTGGCCTCTAGTACCATTGAATTCAGGAAACACCAAGATCAGAGAGGTGCTGAAGGGAGCAGCAAGGGCCCAGGGAGAATCTGTTCTTCTCGGTCTGTTCAGCAACTAAATACAGAAATAGAATAGGATGGGATGGGATGGGATGGGATGGGATGGGATGGGATGGGATGGGATGGGATGGAACAAGTTGGAAAAGACCTTTGAGATCATCGAGTCCAACCTATCATCCAACACCATCTAATCAGCTAAACCATGGCACCAAGCACCCCATCCACTCTCTTCCTAAACACCTCCAGTGATGGTGACTCCATCACCTGCCTGGTGGCACAATACCTTAAGAAGGTAAAATCTCAGCCAACCACAGGATCAGTCCCCTTGCTCCCACATCTGTTCCTAACCTTCTGCTCTTCCCAAGAGAGAGCTGCTTCCCAGGGGTATGCTTTAACAGGATTAGGAGAATAATATGGATTAATTTCATGCTTAAAGAAATGGGGGTTAAAACATATTGCCAAAGGAAATAAATACAGTTTCAAACTAAGGAACAGTAATGCACTTTCTTGCTTCTCAAATGTCAGGAAGATGGCCAGATCCTAAAGGACAAAGCCTCTTGGCACAGGAAATCCACGTTTTGAACCGCTCAGAGAAGAAACTGCCTGCAGTTCCACAAGACCTCAGAGCTCTCTGTGGTATTTCCATCAGCATTACTCTTGTCCTAAAAGCACTTGCCTTGACATCCCTTACTGCTGGTGCCAGCACAACACTCACAGGCAGCAGGGCACAGCCTGGGCCTTCTTGTGGCGAGATGTGAAAAACAATCAATCGCATCCCCAGCAGAGAGAAGCAGTGGTGCAGAAAGTGACTGAACACTGACAGTTACTCTGTGCTACCAAAGCCTTGAAAGAGGACACTGCAAACGTGCACTAGATGGGAAAAAAACAACCCAGCAGAGTGATTTAATTTACACTAACTCTCTGCCTGGTGGTGTGGTTTGAGGGGGCTCTGTCCTCCTGTGGAGATGCTACTTTTCTCTGCTAAATGAAGAAATCCTCTCTCATTATTTTCTGTTCACTGATAACCTGGAGAGATGCAATCCAATACATGGTATGATAGGCACTGGGATATGATATTATCTGTGTGAAACACACAAAATATTTCTCCTCCTTCACCACTATGCATTAAAAATAGAGAAGACTGACAGCAGAGCCTTTGCACACTCTGACAGGAAATGTGCTTTCTCATTTCTGCTCCAAACTTGTGTGATTCTAGGCTCCAGAAGCTTACTGTACTAAATGGTGTCTAATTATTGCATCCTGCCCAGAGTATCTACAACACACAATTTAGTCCTGGGTATGAATAAATCCAGCCTGACTCCTCTCCCCAATATTTTCTTCCATCTTTGTTTCTGTCATTCTCTAGGTTTGCTGCTGATTTTCTCAGCATCTTCTCACCTCCCTCTCTCTCTCTCCCTCCAATTCTTTGTTTCTCTCTTTCACTTCACACACTGCCTTCTGTATCTGTGCTAACATCCAGCTGAGCTGCAGGGGTGGATCTTTTCTTTTTTAGTGTACTCTGTGTTTGTGTCAGTCCTATTATAACATATTCAGAATGATGTGTTACACTTGAAAGCTCCCAGTATAAATATAAAGAAGTCATATTACCCATTCCCAAAAGAATGTTAATCATAACTCTTTAATCATGTTGATAATGATACACATCTTTGAAAACCAACCCACTGTATGGCTGAGCATAGGAACAGATGTCAGAAGATGCATGTTCTCATCTTGGCTTTTGTGGCTGCAAAGAAACTAGCTGAATTTGGTTTCTAGTTTAGTTTATTTGCTGAAATGCATGAATAATACTGCCCTGCTTGACTGGGTGATGCTTGATTCAACTATATGGGTATGAAGGGTTTGTTTATGCCAGGCTGAAGAGGGGCAAATTATTATTAGCTGTCAGTTCTGGTTTATAGAAAGCTCCAAGAGAGAATCATAGAATCAATAAGGTTGGAAAAGACCTCAAAGATCATCAAGTCCAACCTGTCACCCAAGGCCTCATGACTACTAAACCATAGCATCAAGTGCCACGTCCAATCCCCTCTTGAACGCCTCCAGGGGTGGGGACTCCACCACCTCCCTGAGCATCCCATTCTAACGGCTAACAACTCTCTCTGTGAAGAACTTTCTCCTCACCTCCAGCCTAAACTTCCCCTGGTGCAGTCTGAGACTGTGTCCTCTTGTTCTGGTGCTGATTGCCTGGGAGAAGAGACCAACTCCTTCCTGGCTACAACCTCCCTTCAGGTAGTTGTAGAGAGCAAGAAGGTCTCCCCTGAGCCTTCTCTTCTCCAGGCTAAACAACCCCAGCTCCCTCAGCCTCTCCTCGCAGGGCTTGTGCTAGAGGCCTCTCACACTCAACTAAACTAGAAATGGGTAGAAAGAAGAAAAACAAAGCAAAGAAAGCAGGAATAGAGTAAGTATTGGTTTAAAATGGAAACTGAGTGTGATCCAAGGCAACAAACTCCTGCCTGAAATCTTCATAACCTGCACAGCTGCTCCTCACCTGTGTACACATACAGAGAGCAGTCAAAACTGAAACACTCCAGTTTGCAATTCTCCAGCTTACTGCATCAGCTCTGTGCTTTAACCACACTGATCCTAACAGTGAGTCAATTAACTTTACCTTCTGCCTGAAATCTTCACAGCCTGCACAGCTCCTCCTGCCCTGAAGCCTTGAACTGCTGCGTACGCAGACTACACAGAGTAGTCAAAAGGGAGCACTCCAGTTCGCAATGCTCCAGCTTACTGCATCAGCTCTGTGCTTTAACTATACTGATCCTAATAGTATGAGGTCAATTAACTTTGCTCCACGACGGCAGGAGCAGTAGCTCCCTGCTTTAGTGGGGGAAAATAGGCTTCCAGCAAGCTCTCATGCTCCCTGAGCACACCGCCGTGTGTGCTCCCCACCAGGCTTGGAATCGAGCACACTCTAGTGGTCTCCAGCGTGTCAGGAGAGCTGTGCACACTAAAACACAGCCAAATGGATTCAGACGTTGCACTGAGCAATCTTGCCACAATGCTTCAGCTGAGGGCAACTCACCCATGGTCTTCCAAATGTCTGAGGATCTTTGGCTAGAAATCTTGTGAGGAGTGGCCTAGGGAATCAGAGTGGGTTCAGAGAGCCACAAAGATGATCAGACGGCTGGAGGACCTCTCCTGTGGGGACAGGCTGAAAGAGTTCGGGGTGGTCAGTCTGGAGAAGAGAAGGCTCCAGGGAGACCTTAGAGCTGCATTTCAGTATCTGAAGGGGACCTGCAGGAAGGCTGGGGAGGGACAGTTTAGAAGGGCTTGGAGTGATAGGATGAGGGGCAATGGCTTGAAATTAGAGCATGGGAGATTTAGGCTGGGCATAAAGAAGAAGTTCTTTATAATGGGAGTGGTGAAATGCTGGAACAGGTTGCCCAGGGATGTGCTTGAGGCCCCATCCCTGGAGACATTCAAGATTAGACTTGATGTGGCCCTGAGCAGCCTGACCTAGTTGGAGGTGTCCCTGTCAGCTGCAGCAGGGTTCACAAGATGAGCTTTGAGGGTCCCTTTGAACCTGATACAATCTGTGAAGTAGGTTTCTTTAGCCTGGAGAAAATGAGGCTGAGTGGAGACCTCAGTAGTCTCTACAGGTCCCTGAAATGAGGTTGGAGCAAGGTAGTGTTTGGTCTCTTCTCCCAAGTAAATCATGATAGAATGAGAGGAAATGGCCTCAAGTTGCACCACATGAGGTTTGGGCTAGGTGTGAGGAAATCTGTCTTTAGTAAAAGAATGATCAGCATTGGAACAGGCTGCCCAGGGAGGTGGTGGAGTCCCTGTCCCTAGAGGTGTTTGAAAACGTGGAGACATGGCACTTAGGGACATGGTTTAGCGGCCACAGTAAAGTTGTGTTGATGGCTGGACTTGATCTTAGAACCATTAAGGTCATAAAATATAGCTAAGAGGGTATTTGATACTTGCAATTTCTGCTTTCTGGAGCTCACTTCTCAGGGAGGTTAGGTAATGCTCTATAAACCAGCTAGGGCGATTTAGGAGGAAGAAATGCACTGCATTAACCAGTTTGAGATGATGTTTATCTCTAATGGCCTTTCTCTGGCACCAGAAAAACAAAAGGAAGTTAAAGGGCTGTTCTAGTAATGTCAGGAGTTGGCATTCTTTATCAGTCTTAAACTTAAAAGCAGCCCTTGCCAGAAGAATGATAAAGGCATCATAGAAATTTTGCTTTTCATCTGTCTGACACAAAAATCAATGATCCCAAACCCAAATCATTGTTGGTGTTTTTAAAGTGAATGCAAACCAAGCCTGCTTGCCTACATTTCACGTTTCTCTTTGGCAAGAGTCAGTTATGCTCTTCCTCTGAGCACTCACTCAAGAGTTCAAGCTGCTCCCTCCTCCCACTTATAACACTGACCCCGTTTCGAGAGCCCATCACAAACGGATGCGCTGCAATCAGTAGCCTTCTGCAGGGTGTGAGCTGACATAATGGGCAGCTTGGCTTTCTCTTGGGAGCAAGCACTCTCTTTATCACCGGGACAAATGACCTGCAGGAGAGGTAGCCAAGGCTCAACGCTCGATTTCCTTATAAATGCCAGCTCAGATCATAACACATTACTGTGACTCACTGTGTTAATGACCAAGCACTTCCATTTGCAGGCAGAGCAGGAAGATGTAGCAGTCGGCAGCCAAGCTCCGGGTAGGTCAGAGCGCACTTTTGAAGCGGCCACACTCCTCCTGAAAGTTCACTTTCTTTTCCAGTGCGCAGCTTTGAAATTCACAGCTACAAACCCACCAAGCCACTCGCATTATGAGTAAGTGAGGCTTACCTTGCAGCAATCGGTGTAAACGATGTGTTTTTCACACCAGGGAAGGATGATTTCCAGCTCCCAGGAGGACTCCTTCTAGGATTCGTTACTCGGGATTTATTATTTCCTTTCTTTGAGTGCAGATCCTCGCTCCTCAGAGTGGACAAATGACAACAGCTCTCTCAGAAGTACAAGGCTCCATCTCAAGCCTCTATAATCCTGAGAGTGGAGAAGGATTACTGAGCCTAAAAAAAAGGAAAACCAATTCTATTTCAGGCTTGAATGAATCAAAAAGAGAGAGAGAAATAGAATTATTCCATATTCTGGGGGGAAAGTGATTCCCATAATAAGGGTGGGAATTATGGGAAGACTCCTCTAGGATTCCTCACTTGGTATTTAATGTTTTCTGTTTTAGAGTGCAGACCTTTGCTCCTCACTCCCCAGAGTGGACAAATGACAACAGCTCTCTCAGAAGCACAAGGCTCCACCTCAAGCCTCTATAATCCTGAGAGTGGAGAAGGATTACTGAGCCTAAAAAATAGAAAACCAATTCTATTTCAGGCTTGAATGAATCAAAAAGAGAGAGAGAAATAGAATTATTCCATATTTTTGGGGAATGAAAATAAAATTATTCCCATTATTATGGTGGGAATTATGGGAAGAATCCTCTAGGATTATTGGTTTGAGGTTTTTTTTGAGTGCAGATTCTAGCTCCTCAGACTGAGGAAATGCCAACAATTATATCTTCTTCCTCAAAAGTGCAAGGCTCCACCTCGTGCCTCTATGATGCTGTGAATGGGCAAGGATTACTGAGCCTGAACCCAGCACTGAAGGGTGAGCACTAAACTATGTCCCTAAATGCCAGGTCCACACACTGCCTGAACACCTCTTGGGCAACCTGATCTAGTTGGGGATGTCCCTGCTGACTGTGGGGATGTCAGACTGGATGAGCTTTGGAGGTCCCTTTCCACCCTGAACCATACTATGATTCTAAACAGACACAGAAGCAGGCAGGGCAGAGGAAGAGAAAGATCTTTAAGTTGGATCTTTCATCCCTAGAGAAAAGCGAACATAACCCTGTATTTACTCTTCCCCTTGGTAAACACCAGCTTTGGGTTGGTTTTCCAGGGCTCTGTTTCATTCCCAATTGCTGCCTCCACAACCTCTCTGGGCAGCCTGTTCCAGTGCTCTGTGACCCTTACAGTGAAGAAGTTTCCCCTTGTGTTGAGGTGGAAGCTCCTGTGCTACAGCTTACATCCATTGCTCCTTGTCCTATCACAGGGAGCAAGTGAGCAGAGCCTGTGCCTCCCTCCTGACCCCCAGCCCTCAGATATTTATAAACATCTATTAAATCCCCTCTAAGGCTTCTCTTCTCCAGACTGAAGAGGCCCAGAACCCTCAGCCTCTCCTCAAAGCGCAGTGCTCCAGTCCCCTAATCATCCTCATAGCCCTCCGCTGGACCCTCTCCAGCAGATCCCTCTCCCTCTTGAACTGGGGAGCCCAAAACTGAATGCAGTACAGGGGAGGCAGGGAAGGATAAGCTAGCAGCTTCCCCTGGTCCTTGGCCAGGGGGGGTGCCTGTGCTGTTTATTAATTGCAAACATCTGTAAATATTACAAATGTTGTGTATTTGTACATATTCACAGCATCACCAGGGTAGGAAGAGACCTCAAAGATCATTCATTGCATTACATTTGAGATTGTAGTTCTGATTGTAAATACAGCTTTCATTTGCTTCCAGCTGAGCTGGTCTGGCAAATTTAATGGTGGGAGGGTGGGAAATTTCAACCCACCACAGTCAGAAAATTAGACTTTCAAAGTTTCCTCTGCAGTAGTAACAGAGAATGCCCTGCATTACACAGGCTGGAGACAAGGAAATGTACTCAGCTCTATCTGAACAAGACAGTTTCTCAGCTAATGAAAGCCTGTATCTCTTGTTCCCTCTGCAATAAGGTATAAAGGTGAGCCTTTGAATTAAACATACATAAAGCAGCAGAGGCAGCGGCTGAGCTGAGTTAGGCTA
This sequence comes from Dryobates pubescens, assembly GCF_014839835.1. Classification (NCBI taxonomy): domain Eukaryota; kingdom Metazoa; phylum Chordata; class Aves; order Piciformes; family Picidae; genus Dryobates; species Dryobates pubescens. The sequence continues at coordinate 15,181,894 of NC_071635.1, forward strand.
AGTACCTACGTGCACCTAGAGAAATGCATGCTAGAAGCATGCATGGTAGAAGCCCCATCCCTGGAGGTTTTGAAGGCCAGGCTGGATGTGGCTCTGAGCAACCTGCTGTAGTGTCAGGTGTCCCTGCCCATGGCAGGGGGGTTGGAACTGGCTGATCCTTGAGGTCCCTTCCAACCCTAACAATTATTCTACCCTCCATAGCTCCGGACGAGGATAATGCCATGCAAGGAGCTGCTGTTGCAGAAAATGATGTAGCTTTTCATCCCTAATAACCAACTGAAGGGAAAAAAAAAGGGGGGGAGGGGGAAAGTCAGTGCTTGGGAGCTACTCTGGCAAGCAGATCTCCAGGAAACAAGGTTCCCCACAGGCTCTTCCTTGATCTTAAATCTTAACGTGAAACATTCATATGCACGTCGCACCTGGCCAGCAGACGTGGGAAGGCACTTTTATCACACTGGCTGTAGTTCTCTCTTGAATAATAGATTTATTCTTCTCCTTTTTTTTTTTATCCCCTCCCCCAACCCCTTCTCCTGGAAACAGAATACCTGCTCAATAATGGCTCTGTACTTTTTGGTGCATTTCCCCCCCCCCCCCCCTAGTTTTTGGTTGTTTTGTTCTCTTAAACAGTTTGAAAAACAACCAGGCAAAAAAACCCTTCCGAGGCTTAGCATCACAGAAGTCTTGAAAGCCATCGACACCCTGCCTCAGCTGTAGTGCCCTACACCAGCTCCACAGCACACTTGGTAACTGCCACTTCAGAGAAGAGAATGGAATCATTGGAGGTCCCTTCCAGCCCAGCCCAGCCCATTCTAAGGTCACCGAGTCCGACCTCACTGCAGTCAGCAGGGACATCCCCAGCTGCATCAGGTTGCCCCAGGGCCTCGTTGAGACTCACCATGAATATCTCCAGGGATGGGGCCTCAACCACCTCTCCCTGGGCAACCTGTTCCAGTGTTTTACTACCCTCTAGGTGCAGATCTTGTTCCTAATATCCAGTCCAAAGCTGCCCTTCTCTAGTTTGAAGCCATTGCCCCTTGTCCTGTCCCTGCAGGCCATTGTACACAGTCTTTCCCCATCCATCCTGTAGCCCCCTTCAGGTACTGGAAGGCTTCTTTTAGGTCTCCCCAGAGCCTCACCTTCTCCAGGCTAACACAGAATCACACAGAATCAATAAGGTTGGAAAAGACCTCAAAGATCATCAAGTCCAACCTGTCACCCAACACCTCCTGACCACTAAACCATGGCACCAAGTGCCACATCCCACATTATTAGTGCCCTCTTCCCACATTCTTACTTTCTCAAAAATAAGGAGGAAGCTAACAAAGGTGCCCAGACTCTGCACCCATCAGGCTGTTAACTACTAGAGCAAGAAAGGCCAGGCTTGAGGCCAGGCCATTTGTTTGGTGCTCAGTCTAATTCTGGATATTAATTCAACTTTCTCTGTGACCCTGGGCAAGTTGCCCATCAGTATCTCAGTTATCCAGCTATAAAGTGGAAATTCAGAGTACTTCCATGTTTCCTATCTGCCAGGTCTATTTTCATGGTAAACAGTGGGCAGCAAATGTTTTCTATTATTCACAGAGTAAGGCCAGAGGGGACTAGAACACCTTCTCATCTGACCTCCTCTGCACCAGAGGCTATCACGTGTGTATACAATACACAGTGGGGAGCTGATCACAAGCAGGACCTGCAGGTGCTATTTCAAAAGAAGGGAAACAGTAATATTAACTCAAACACAGCCATCATCTTCCCCTATAGATTCAAACCACTGAGTGTCTGTAGAATTTGAATAATTTTTGTTGCTTTTATGATGTTAGCAAGCTCCTGTATGTCTGCCTGTATTTTGACAAAGCTCTTGGGTTTGGTTTTCAGATGGAAGTTACTGAAGAGTCCATAAACATTAGGGTAGGGTAGGGTAGGGTAGGGTAGGGTAGGGTAGGGTAGGGTAGGGTAGGCCAGGCCAGACCAGATTGGCAGAGACCTTTGAGATCATTGAGTCCAACCTATCATCCAACACCACCTAATCAACTAAACCATGGCACCAAGCACCCTATCCAGTCTCCTTCTAAACACCTCCCTGGAGACTCCACCACCTCTCTGGGCAGCACATTCCAATGGCCAATCTCTCTTTCTATGAAGAACTTCTTCCTCACCTCCAGCCTAAACCTCCCCTGGCACAGCATGAGACTGTGTCCTCTTGTTCTGGTGCTGCTTGCCTGGGAGAAGAGACCAACCCCCACCTGGCTACAACCTCCCTTCAGGTAGTTGTAGACAGCAAGAAGGTCTCCCCTGAGCCTCCTCTTCTCCAGGCTAAGCAACCCCAGCTCCCTCAGCCTCTCCTCACAGGGCTGTGCTCCAAACCCCTCCCCAGCTTTGTTGCCCTTCTCTGGACACCTTCCAGCAAGTCAACATCTTTCCTAAACTGAGGAGCCCAGAACTGGACACAGGACTCAAGGTGTGGCCTAACCAGTGCTGTGTAGAGGGGCAGAATGACCTCCCTGCTCCTGCTGGCCACACTGTTCCCGATACAAACCACTTCCAAATCAAAATATTTGAATACCCCAACTCCTGAAAGGATAATGGTGTGTGCTAGTCAACTTAATGCTAGTGAAATTGATCCTAAATTAAACAGAATCACAGATTGTTAGAGGCTGGAAGGGACCTTCAAAGCTCAACCAGTCCAACCCCCCTGCTAGAGCAGGATCACCTAGAGCAGATCACACAGGAACACATCCAGGTGGGTCTTGTATATCTCCAGAGAAGAAGACTCCACAACCCCCCTGGGCAGCCTGTTCCAGTATATCCTCTCACCCTCACAGGGGGAAAAAAATTTCCTCCTGTTTCAATGGACCTTCCTATGCCTCAGTTTCCACCATTGCCCCTTGTGCTGGCATTGGGCATCACCCAGCAGAGCCTGGCTCCAGCCTCTTGACACTCACCCTGTACATCTTTATAAGTACTAATGAGGTCACCTCTCAGTCTCCTCTTCTCCAAGCTGAAGAGCCCTCAGCTCCCTCAGCCTCTCCTCATAAGGAAGATGTTCCACTCCCTCAGTCATTTTTGTGGCTCTGCACTGGACACTCTCAAGCAGTTCCCTAAGGTCCTTCTTGAACTGAGGGGCCCAGAACTGGACACGATATTCCAGATGCAGCCTCACCAGGGCAGAGTAGAGGGGGAGAGAACCTCTCTTGACCTACCAACTACAGCCCTTCTAATCCAACCCAGGATACCATTGGCCTTCTTAGCCACAAGAGCACATTGCTGACTCATGGTCAACCTCCCATCCACTAGGATCTCCAGCAGGTCAGTCCCCAACCTATACTGATACCACCAGCCTACAATTAAATGTGCTGACTTGAAATAGCTTTAAGGAGAAAGTAAATTCTGGCAATCAGTTAGACCACCAGGATGCATTAAACCATATAAATGAGACCCCCATAGATTAACACCCTTTGAACGAATGTCCACTCAACAATATCTAAACATTCCAAGGCTTTTCCAGGTAAAATATCTATATTCATGTGGCTGCTGTAAGCTGACAATGAGCAGCTCAAGTTTAACTCAATCACAATCCTTAACTTTCAAGCATTTCAGGGAATGTCCTCAGTTGCATTATTTGCTTTCTGTAGGTTTGTGATACCGAGGGAGTTGGGGTTGTTCAGTCTGGAGAGGAGAAGGCTCCAAGGAGACCTAATTGTCTCCTGCAAGGATCTGAAGGGAGCTATGAGAAAGCTGGGGAGGGACTTTTGAGTGTGTCAGGGAGTGATAGGATTGAGGGGAATGGAACAAAACTAGAAATGGGTAGATTCAGATTGGATGTTAGGAAGAAATTCTTCTCCATGAGGGTGGAGAGAGACTGGCACAGGTTGCCCAGGCAGGTGGTGGAAGCCTCATCCCTGGAGGTTTTGAAGGCCAGGCTGGATGTGGCTCTGAGCAACCTGCTCTGGTGTGAGGTGTTCCTGCCCACGGCAGGGGGTTGGAACTAGATGATCCTTGAGGTCCCTTCCAACCCTAACAATTCTATGATGGAGTAATAAAACAGCACTCAGCTCCCTTTAGGTGAAAATCAAACAAAATTAAGCTCAATGAGAATTAAGTTTGCCCTTTATTTCTGCTAGATTGAGAAAGAACACTGTGCAGCTACTCGAAGTAGCAGAATCCTCCTATCTTACATCTTCATGGACTGAAAGCAAATGGTGCACCAGCAAATGCTGCAGCAAGAGATAAATGTGACAGAAGGCATCATCCCCACCCTGTAACATCATCTGTTTATCAGCTTGTAATTGTATAATTGCCACTGCCATCATGTCAGCTCTCACAAACCCACCACCACACTGACAAGGGCACTAATTCACGTTGGTTCTCATCCAAGGCTCTCTCTGTGTGTTTTTCCTCAGGCTTTCCAATCCTTGTTTAAGGAACTATGCTCATCTCAGTGTCAAAATTCAATTTATCAGATCCAATATATATTAAGGGAGTGAAATATAAGGCTTGCAGTATGTAAGAGCTCAAACAAGATGATTTGATCATCCCCTCCGGACTTCAACCCTGTGATTCTGTGACACCTAGCACTGAAGGGAATGAGTTTTCTGTCTCCTTATAATACAACCAAGATGATTTAACTATACAATTTGAGACAGAGTGTAAGGCAGTCCTCAGCTGCAGTCCCTTCCCATTCAATGGCTACGTAGGTATCTTCTCTGAGAACTTCTTTCAGGAAAGAGTAAGCTGAAAGAAGGAGGAAAGGTTCAGCAGATCTAAAGATGAAACCTACCTAATTCATATACAGGCAGGACAACAATCAGGCTTGTAGGGAGTTACATTCAGGACAATACCCTGTGGTCAAGGGCTGCAAGACTTGGAATGCATCCTGCAATGCAGGATAGGATGAGGGAAGCTAGTGGTGGAAGTGGAGGAAACAAAAAGTGCATGAAGATGGGCAGCATGGTACTACCTGGAGAAGAGGAGACTCAGGGCAGACCTTATATATAACCTACCTGAAGGGAGGTTGTAGCCAGGTGGGGGTTGGTCTCTTCTCCCAGGCAACCAGCACCAGAACAAGAGGACACAGTCTCAAGCTGCACCAGGGGAGGTTTAGGCTGGATGTTAGGAAGAAATTCTTCACAGAAAGAGAGATTGTCCACTGGAATGTGCTGCCCAGGGAGGTGGTGGAGTCACCATCACTGGAGGTGTTTAGGAAGAGAGTGGATGGGGTGCTTGGTGCCATGGTTTAGTTGATTAGATGGTGTTGGATGATAGGTTGGACTCGATGATCTCAAGGGTCTCTTCCAACCTGGTCTGGTCTATTCTATTCTATTCCTGGGCTAAGAGCCTGACACCTGGAAAAACCAGGAGATAACAAGAAGTTTGCACGTTTTGAAGTGGTATTAGCTCATCAAATCTAACCCTGGAGAGCACTGGGCTCAGAAAACAGCAAACCAGGGAGAACTGAACCATAAAAGACCCAGAAAATTGGAGAGTGCGCTGAGAGAGCTTAGAGTAATAAAGATAAATGAGATGAAGGATTTAAGGAAGAAGAACACTGGGGCAAAATACAGTGGTGGGGAGGAGAATGAGATGGAAGACTGAGGCAGGGAAAGGAGTAGTCAGGCAAGGGCAGAAAGGTTCTGGTTTTGAGGAGCAGGTCAATCAGCCAAGACTTCCATCCCAGGGATATGGATGTTATGGGAAAATTTCTCACCTCCCAGCAAGAGATTAAGGAATCTCAGAATTGTTTTGATTGGAAAAGACCTTTAGAATCATAGAATCAATGAGGTTGGAAAATACCTCAAAGATCATCAAGTCCAACCTGTCACCCAAGATCTCATGACTACTAAACCACGGCACCAAGTGCCACGTCCAATACCCTCTTGAATGCCTCCAGGGATGGGGACTCCACCAGCTCCCTGGGCAGCACATTCCAATGGCTAACAACTCTCTCTGGGAAGAACTTTCTCCTCACCTTGAGCCTAAACTTCCCCTGGCACAGTTTGAGACTATGTATTCTTGTTCTGGTGCTCATTGCCTGGGAGGAGAGACCAAGCCCCTCCTGGCTACAACCTCCCTTCAGGTAGCTGTAGACTTTAAGATCATCGAGTCCAACCATTCTCTAACTCTTCCAAGTCTGGTGTTAACTCCTGTCCCTCAGCACCACATTTGTGTCCTTGAAACACCCCCAGGGATGCACAGCCTCTCTTCCCTTCTGCTGACAGTCGGTGTAAAAGCAAACTCCTGCTGCTGCTGCTGTTGATAACGTAGTAAGCTCAAGTAGCAGATGGTTGTCAGATGCATCCAGAAATGCCATCTTGCTGATGACCCCTGTGGGAAGTGTTACCTAGTTTGGTGGTGTCAGTTTGCTTTTCTGAATTGCACAAAGTATTGACAAGAATGTTGTGCCTGTGCATAAAGACATTTGTAGCATAAGCTGCAGCCAAGCCACAAATGCCTGCTCCTTCTTAAGGGGCTCTTGTGTGCACACTCCATGTGATGCGCACACTCCATGTGATGTAGCAGTGTGCCCAGGTGGCCAGCAGGAGCAGGGAGGTCATTCTGCCCTGTACTCACACTGCTTAGGCCACACCTTGAGTCCTGTGTCCAGTTCTGGGCTCCTCAGTTTAGGAAAGATGTTGACTTGCTGGAAGGTGTCCAGAGAAGGGCAACAAAGCTGGGGAGGGGTCTGGAGCACAGCCCTGTGAGGAGAGGCTGAGGGAGCTGGGGTTGCTTAGCCTGGAGAAGAGGAGGCTCAGGGGAGACCTTCTTGCTGTCTACAACTACCTGAAGGGAGGCTATAGCCAGGTGGGGGTTGGCCTCTTCTCCCAGGCCCCCAGCACCAGAACAAGAGGACACAGTCTCAAGCTGTGCCAGGGGAGGTTTAGGCTGGATGTTGGGAAGAAGTTCTTCATAGAGAGAGTGATTTGCCATGGGAATGTGCTGCCCAGGGAGGTGGTGGAGTCACCATCACTGGAGGTGTTTAGGAGGAGACTTGATGGGGTGCTTGGTGCCCTGGTTTAGTTGATTAGATGGTGTTGGATGATAGGTTGGACTCGATGATCTCAAAGGTCTCTTCCAATTTGGTCTGGTCTATTCTATTCTATCCTAAATGCTTTCTCCCTGAACCTCTGGTTAATTCTATTCTGTTCTATTCCACACTGCTCTGGGGTGATCACAGCCAATGCTGCTGCTGTCCTCTGAGTTTGGCCTCATTTCTTCTGCTGCTGTTTGTTTTTTTAAAACCATACAAGAAGATGGGTGGCAAATTAAGTAGATCACTGTAAAGGGGAGGGGGAAGTATATTCTTAGCACCAGATAGTTGATAGTTCAAGAGAGACAGGGACCTGCTGAAGAGTATCCAATGGAGATCCACAAAGATGATTAGGGGACTTGAGCATCTCCACTGTGAAGAAAGACTGAGAGCCCTGGGGCTGGTTAGTCTGGAGAAGAGAAGGCTGAGAGGGATCTGGATCAATGTCTATCAATAGCTGAAGGGTGGGGGACAAGGGGAGGGGGCCAGTCTCTTGGTGGTGCACAGTAATAAGACAAGGAAGAACAGGCACAAGCTTGAACGTAGAAGGTTTCACCTCAACATGAGGAGAAAATTCTTTGCATTGAGGGAGACAGAGCCCTGCAGCAGGCTGCCCAGAGAGGCTGTGGAGTCTCCCAGGCAACCTGTGACAGGAGAGGACACAGTCTCAAGGTGCACCAGGGGAGGTTTGGGTTGGATGCTAGGAAAAAATTCTTCCCAGAAAAAGTGATTGGCCATTGGAATGTGCTGCCCAGGGAGGTGGTGGAGTCACATCCCTGGAAGTGTTTAAAACAAGACTGGCTGAGGCACTTGGTGCCATGGTTTAGTCGGTTAGAAGGTGTTGGGTGATTGGTTGGACTCGATAACCTCAAAGGTATTTTCCAGCCTGGTTGATTCTCTGATTTTTGCCAGGCATGCCAGCAGCCTGTGTGTGACCTCTGCTCCTTGACTGTCCTCTGAAAAACCTCTTGCCCTAAAAACTCAGGATGGGAATGCTGGCATCTGCAGTGTAAGCCAGCGGCTCCTCCTTTGCCTCCTGGAGGGTGAGGATTGCCCCCGGCCGGGTGCTGCGGGCTCCTGCGTGGGCAGGTTCTGCGCAACCTGCGCGGTGAGGGTGACAAAGAGCAACGGTGACATCTAGTGGGGACTGCTGGGCCGCCACACGCCGGGAAGGAAACGCGGCCGCTGCTTCCACCGAGCACAGAACCGGATGGATGGGAGAAGACCTTTAAGATCAAGTCCAACCGTTATCTAACTATACCAAGCCCGGGGCCAAACATCTCTGCCTCTTTGAAACACCCCCAGGGATGGGGATTCAACCATCGCCCCGGGGACACTCATCCCCTGCAGTGGAAATAGGAGAAAATGCTTTTTCCCTGGGGAAGGCTTCCTTATCAAAGAGCTGTTCATGACTGCTCTGAGGGTATCATTGAAAAGTATTTTAGGTGAGTGAGTGGTCCCATGTACCTCGGGGGAGATGGGAACAGACATGGAGGAAGATTAGGGCTACAAGGATGATTAGAGGGCTGGAGCTCCTTTCCTACGAAGACAACCTGAGAGAGTGGGGGCTGTTCAGTCTGGAGGAGAGAAGGCTTCAAGGACACCTAATTGTTGCCTTCCAATATCTTAAGGGGGCCTACAAGAAAGCTGGGGAGGGACTTTCGAGGGTGTCAGGGAGTGATAGGACTTGGGGGGGATGGAAAAAATACTAGAAAAGGGTAGATTCAGATTGGATGTTAGGAAGAAGTTCTTCCCCATGAGGGTGGTGAGATACTGGCACAGGCTGCCCAGGGAGGTGGTGGAAGCCTCATCCCTGCAGGTTTTTAAGGCCAAGGTGGATGTGGCTGTGAGCAACCTGCTCTAGCATGAGGTGTCCCTGCCCACGGCAGGGGGTTGGAACTGGCTGATCCTTGAGGTCCCTTTCAACCCTAACAATTCTATGATTCTGATTTCAAAGCATCCTCTGTTTTAGCCAGAGATGTCAGTTTCAGATGAAAGACTCATAACAAGTCCCAAGAACATCACAGAATGATGGTGGCCAGAAGGGATCTCTGGAGATCATCTAGACCAACCTCCCTGCTAGTGCACCTGGAGCAGATTGCACAGGAATGTGTCCAGGTGGGTTTTGAATGCCTCCAGAAAAGGAGACAACCTCTTTAGGCAGCCTCTTCCAGTGCTTCAGCACTCTCACAAGAGATTATTTTTACCTTGAGTTCAAGTCAAACCTCCTGTGTTCTAGTTTGGACTCATTGTCACTTGTCCTGTCATTGGCCACCACTGAAAAGAGCCCAGCCACATCTTCTTTAAGTACTGATGAGCATTGAGAAGGTCGTCTCTCAGGCTGCTCTTCTCCAGGCTAAACAGCCCCAGGTCTCTCAGCCTCTCCTTGTAGGAGAGCTGCTTCAGTCTCCTCAGCATCTTCATGGCTCTCCAGTAATTCCTGGTCTTTCCTGAGCTGGGGAGCCCAGAACTGGACACAGTACTCCAGATGTGGCCTCACTGGGGCAAGAATGGAGAGGAAGGAGAAAGTCCCTCAACCTGATGGCCACACTTTTCTTGATGCACCCCAGGATACCATTTGCCTATCTTGGTCATGAGAGGACTTCATTGGCTCATGGTGAACTTGCTGTCCACCAGCACTCCCAGGTCCTTCTCTGCAAAGCTGCTTTGCAGCAGGTCAACCCCTCACCTGCACTGGTGCAGGTGAGGTTGTTTCTCCCTACAAGGATGCTTCTTGCAGGCACAGCCCTGTGATGTATGTGGGGCAGAAGCTGTGAAAAGAATACAGCAAGATGGAATTTGAACTAACCATAATAATGAAACCTGTCCATTTCCTCCTAAATATCATTATCAATGATCTGGATGAGGGGATGGAGTCCATCAGCAGTAAATTTGCAGATGACAGCAAGCTGGGGGCAGGAGTTGATCTGTTAGAGGGAAGGAGAGCTCTGCAGGGGGACCTTGCCAGGCTGGGCAGATGAGCAGAGGCCAAGGGCAGGAGATTGAACACATCCAAGTGCCAGGTTCTGCACATTGGCCACAGCAACCCCAGGCAGTGTCACAGGCTGGGGGCAGAGTGGCTGAGAGCAGCCAAGCAGAGAGGGACCTGGGGGTGCTGGTGGAGAGCAGCTGAACAGGAGCCAGCAGTGTGGCCAGGTGGCCAACAAGGTTAAGGGCATCCTGGCCTGGGTCAGGAAGAGTGTGGCCAGCAGGAGCAGGGAGGGGATTCTGCCCCTGTGCTCAGCACTGGTTAGGCCACACCTTGAGTCCTGGGTCCAGTTCTAGGCCCCTCAGGTTAGGAAAGCCGTTGATTTTCTGGAAGGTGTCCAGAGAAGGGCAACAAAGCTGGGGAGGGGTCTGGGGCACAAGGCTGGGGAGGGGTCTGGGGCACAGCCCTGTGAGGAGAGGCTGAGGGAGCTGGGGTTGCTTAGCCTGGAGAAGAGGAGGCTCAGGGGAGACCTTCTTGCTCTCTGCAACTCCCTGCAGGGAGGTTGTAGCCAGGTGGGGGTTGGTCTCTTCTCCCAGGCAACCAGCACCAGAACAAGAGGACACAGTCTCAAGCTGTGCCAGGGGAGGTTGAGGCTGGAGGTGAGGAAGAAGTTCTTCACCGAAAGAGAGATTGGCCATTGGAATGTGCTGCCCAGGGAGGTGGTGGAGTCCCCATCACTGGAGGTGTTTAGGAAGAGACTGGATGGGGTGCTTGGTGCCATAGTTTAGTTGATGAGACGGTGTTGGGTGATAGGTTGGACTCACTGATCTCAAAGGTCTCTTCCAAAGTGGTTAATTCTATTCTAAAAACTACTAGCAACACTGAAGAGCAGGCTGTGTAGCAGCAGCTTGTCCATGTGCCAGAGGGGAAAAAAAAGTAGGAAAACAAATAAAATATAACTAAATAAAATGTCTAAAAGGTTACAGAAGCTGAGTCCTTTGAGAGCAAAAGCAGCCCTCTCAATAAGCAAACACTGGGTCTTGGCATTAGTGTTTTAGAGCTGTTATTCTTCTCCTATATGACTGCAGCAATCTTGAATGTCTGCTTACCCTGCTAAGGTCCATGGAAAAGCTATTTATAATTGTGGGATACCAGTGCTAGTGCATCATTGCACACTGCTTCTCTTACTGGAAGTGATCCTGCCTTATTTACTAGCAACAGAATGAGTAGCTCGTACCCTAGGAGAGCAACAAGAACAGTTCCTGGAGGGGAAACAGCAAAATCAAAACAAAGGCCTTAAGATGTATTCAGAGGTACTCAAAAAACACCCCTAAACCCCCAGAAGGGAAAAAATAGCCTCCCTTTTCATGCAGTTGTCCTCAGGTGACCCTCATGAGGTTCAACAAGAGCAAGTGCAGGGTTCTGTGTCTGGGCTGGAGCAATCCTCACTATCAATACAGACTGGGGGAAGAGGGCATAGAAAGCAGCCCTGAGGAAAAGGACTTGGGGGGGCTGGTGGGGGAGAAGCTGGACAGGAGCAGGCAGTGTGAGCTTGCAGTACAGAAGGCAAATCACATCCTGGGCTGCATCCAAAGCAGTGCTGCCAGCAGATCCAGAGAGGTGATTCTGCCACTCTGCTCTGGTGAGACCTCACCTGGAGTACTGCATGCAGGTCTGGAGCCCTCAATATAGGAAGGACATGGAGCTGATGGAGAGGATCCAGAGGAAGCCACGAAAGTGATCAGGGGGTTGGAGCACCTCTGCTATGAGGACAGGCTGAGGGAGCTGGGGGTGTTCAGCCTGGAGAAGAGGAGGCTCTGGGGAGGCCTTCCAGTACCTGAAGGGTTACAAGAAGGATGGAAAGAGGCTGTTTGCAAAGGCCTGCAGGGACAGGAAAAGGGACAGTGGCTTTAAGCTGGAGAAGAGCAGATTTAGATTGGATGTTAGGAACAAGTTCTTTTCTATGAGAGTAGTGGAACACTGGAACAGGTTGCCCAGGGAGGTGGTTGGGGCTCTTTCCCTGGAGATATTCAAGATGAGGCTGGACAGGGCTCTGGGCAACCTGATTGTGGGGAGGCTGGACTGGCTGAGCTTTGGAGCTCCCTTCTGGCCCAGACCATTCTATGATTCAGAAATACCTAACAGAGTAAAGAGCAAGCCAAAAACTGAAGCATCTGTTCCAAAATCAGCTGTTGGATGTTCTTCCTAGTCAAGGTAACAGTGGCACTCTTTTCCAGAGGTGAAAAGGATCCACAACCACAAAACCAAAAGCCTAGGAGAACAGAATAGAATAGAATAGAATAGACCAAACCAGACCAGACCAGACCAGGTTGGAAGAGACCTTCAAGATCATCAAGTCCAACCTATCACCCAACACTATCTAAACCATGGCACCAAGCACCCCATCCAGGCTCTTCTTAAACACCTCCAGGGATGGGGACTCCACCACCTCCCTGGGCAGCACATTCCAATGGCCAAACTCTCTTTCTGTGAAGAATTTCTTCCTAACATCCAGCCTAAACCTCCCCTGGTGCAGCCTGAGACTGTGTCCTCTTGTTCTGGTGCTGGGGGCCTGGGAGAAGAGACCAACCCCCACCTGGCTACAACCTCCCTTCAGGCAGTTGTAGAGAGCAAGAAGGTCTCCCCTGAGCCTCCTCTTCTCCAGGCTAAGCAACCCCAGCTCCCTCAGCCTCTCCTCACAGGGCTGTGCCCCAGACCCCTCCCCAGCTTTGTTGCCCTTCTCTGAACACATTCCAACAACTCAACATCTTTCCTAAACTGAGGAGCCCAGAACTGGACACAGGACTCAAGGTGTGGCCTAACCAGTGCTGAGCACAGGGCCAGAATGACCTCCCTGCTCCTGCTGGCCACACTGTTCTTGATGCAGGCCAGGATGCCACTGATCTTGGCTGCCTGGGCACACTGCTGGCTCATGTTCAGCCAGCTGTCAACCAGTTTGATAAGCTGCAATCCTTGGCTCTTGGTATGTCTGAGTTTGGGAACAGCTTTATTTATCACCAGTTCTGAATCAAGGTTATGAAATGTCCACGAAAACCTGCAGATGGTCCCTTAAAGGAAAGCTGTGTAACAGTGTGAATGAAATGGTTAAGGATAACATCTGTTTAATAGTAAAAGCAACTGAGCTAACATGCTAGGGAGCAAGTCCCACCAGTGCTGATATGAGTGGAGTGTTTGCCACACTTTATGATAACAGGAGTCTATTTATGCACTCTGGTGTACAGACCAGACACTCTGTGCTAAGGACAGCTGAGAGGGAGGAAGAACACACACCTATGAACAGCCTTCTCCTCTTCACATTCTCAGGTTACACAAATTAATCACTTTCAAGGTGCTTTTACTAGAGTTTAAGTGAGTCAAGGGAAACCCACAGCATTCCCAGAGTTGTGAATGCCCTGGGGTGTTCAAGTGTCACCCAGTGGGACAGCTACTTTGCACTGTTAAAGTCAGCAGGAAACTCTTACCAGAGTTTCCAAAGGGCATCCCCACACAGAGTCATAGAATCAATCAGGTTGGAAAATACTTCAGAGATCATCAAGTCCAACCTATTACCTAATACCTAACACCTCCTGACAACTAAACCAAGTGGCTCCAAGTGCCACATCCAAGCCTTTCTTGAACACCTCCAGGGACACTGACCACACCACCTCCTCAGGCAGCTCATTCCAATGGGCAATCTCTCTTCCTGGGAAGAACTTCTAAGATCAAGCCTAAACTTCCCCCTGCACAGCTTGAGACTCTCTGTCCCCTTGTTCTGCCACTGCTTGCCTGGGAGAAGAGACCAATCCCCACCTGGCTATAACCTCCCTTCAGGCAGTTGTAGAGAGAATAAGGTCTTCCCTGAGCCTCTTCTCCAGGCTATGCAACCCCAGCTCCACTCCCTCAGCCTCTCCTCACAGGGCTTGTGCTCGAGACCTCTCATGGGCTTTGTTGCCTTCACAGCAACCATATGGGCAGAGAAGGATGTCCCTTCCTGCTTGGCATTCCCTCCTGACACTCCTCAGTATGGTTCATCTATAGGTTTTTTGGAGCTGTGCATTGAGAGGCAGCTCTCTGCTCTCCCATTTCAGATGGCTCAGTGTTCCATGGCAAAGGCAGCTGCTGTTGGCCAGAGCAGGGTGTCACTATAAATAACAGCTGCTTAAAGTTATTTCTCTTTTTGAGAGTGCTTGAGAGCTGGAGGGCCAGATTAAAGAACAAATGTGGTAACTACACCCTATATTGTAAAATCAATACAGTAACAAGTCTCCTTGGGTCTTTCAGTCCAACTCAAAGTCTGTATTACCTTGTCTACAGCAGAAGATATTTAACTGAGTACTTCATATTGCAGGAGTCAACAAGACCCCAGAAAGTGCTGTGCCCTGGTTGGAAAACAACATATTGACTTAAAGGAAGCTAAAAGGTTTTGGTTAGGTCAAGTAGGCAGCCCTGAAGACAGTACTGATGGGGTTTCCATCCAAGGTACAGCACCATCCTGTAAGGGATTCAGGATTTTTCAGGCTAAGAAGGAAAACTTGCAGCTTAAGAAGATTAAACATTAAACAGCACATTTTATTATCATAGAACCACAGAATTGTCAGGGTTGGAAGGGACATCAAGGGTCAGCCAGTTCCAACCCCCTCTGCCATGGGCAGGGACACCTCACACTACAGCAGGTTGCTCACAGCCACATCCAGCCTGGCCTTCAAAACCTCCAGGGATGAGGCCTCCACCACCTCCCTGGGCAACCTGTGCCAGACTCTCACCACCCTCATGGGGAAGAACTTCTTCCTAACATCCAATTATCAGGAATTAGCTGCATTTTCTATTTTACCAGGACTATTTGGTGTTTGCTTGGGTTCTGCTGTCTTCTTGCATGGGTTTTTGTGTCAGTAGTTGGAAACCTCTTACCTGCAAGGTTTCTGCCCCTCCTTTCCCCCTTCCCAGGTAAATTTGGTACCCATTACTGTGGAAGAGGGACTGCACCTCTGTTTCTATCTCTTGTAGTAGATACATGTTCATGTTACCAGAGGTTCAGGGAGAAAACATTTGGAATGGAATGGACTAAGTTGGAAGAGACCTTTGAGATCATCAAGTCCAACCCATCATCCAACACCATCTAATCAACTAAACCATGGCACCAAGCACCCCATCAAGTCTCCTCCTAAACACCTCCAGGGATGGTGACTCCACCACCTCCCTGGGCAGCACATTCCCATGGCTAATCACTCTCTCTATGAAGAACTTCTTCCTCACATCCAGCCTAAACCTCCCCTGGCACATCTTGAGACTGTGTCCTCTTGTTCTGGTGCTGGTTGCCTGGGAGAAGAGACCAACCCCCACCTGGCTACAACCTCCCTTCAGGTAGTTGTAGAGTGTAAAGTCTCCCCTGAGCCTCCTCTTCAGGAGGCTTTAGCTCCTCTTTAGCTCTTTACTGCACTAATTCTACCTCTGCCTTCCAAGAACTCTCACCAAGAGAGTAGTTTCAAACAGGAATGGAGAGAGAGATAGCAAGAAAAGTTTTACAAAGACAATTTTCTAGGATTCAGAACAGCTGATGCTATCCTAGAGGATCAGTACTCCACTGTCAGTTAGAGGCTGGCAGATTTTAGGTCTGCTGTGGAAGATGGGACAGAAGTCAGTGAGGGAAGGTGAATTCCTCCTTCTCCCCCCAAGCCAGCATGGTGAAGCCTTGGCATTCCTGACTGCAGCCATACACAAATACCTCTAGACATATTCCCTTCCTTAAGCTGTGACCTGTATTTTTAACCTATGCTTTGTCCTGCTAACAGTAATTCACAGATGGCTCTCCAGGTACCACAGCACACATTTCCCTGTCATCAAGGCATTAATGGATAGTTGTTTTAAAACACTGATGTAATAAATCTTTTGGGTCAGGTGCTGCTCTCTAGGCACTTCCTTCCCCTGGGGAGAAGACAGCAATTTTCAGGCCTCACACCAGATAGTTCAGATAGTTACTTAGCATTAAGAACAACCTCAGGACAGCCCAGCCTGATTACCATATCCTGATTCCACACACTGAGCCCAGCACAAGGAGGTTGCTTCCCCATCTGCATATTAAGCAGCTGCATAATCCACACAGACACCACAGGCCAGGCAAAAAAACAACACACCAAAAAAAAAAACAACCCACTTTATCAGCTCCATGTTCAGCTGATGGATTAAAATGCTCAGCACTAGCAGATTCCCTGACTCCCAAGAGCTGTGTGACCAACCTCATCTCCTTCTACGCCCAGGTGACTGCCTGGTGGATGTGGGGCAGGCTGTGGATGGAGTCTGCCTGGACTGCAGCAAAGCCTTTGACACCATCCCCCACAGCAAGCTCCTGGCCAGGCTGTCAGCCCCTGGCTGGGACAGCAGCTCTGAGCTGGGTTAGGAACTGGCTGGAGGCTGAGCCCAGAGAGTGGTGGTGAATGGTGCCACAGCCAGCTGGCAGCCAGGCACCAGTGGTGTCCCCCAGGATCAGGGCTGGGCCCCATCCTGTTCAATGTCTTTATTGATGATCTGGAGGAGGGGAAGGAGTCCATCAGTAGTAAATTTGCAGCTGACAGCAAGCTGGGGGCAGGAGTTGATCTGCTGGAGGGAAGGAGAGCTCTGCAGAGGGACCTTGCCAGGCTGGGCAGAAGGGCAGAGTCCAAGGGCATGAGATTGAACACATCCAAGTGCCAGGGGCTGCACTTTGGTCACAGCAACCCCATGCAGTGCCACAGGCTGGGGTCAGAGTGGCTGGAAAGCAGCCAGGCAGAAAGGAACCTGGGGGTACTGGTTGACAGCAGCTGAACATGAGCCAGCAGTGTGCCCAGGTGGCCAAGAAGGCCAATGGCATCCTGGCCTGGATCAGGAACAGTGTGGCCAGTAGGAGCAGGGAGGTCATTCTCATCCTCAACCACCTCCCTGGACAACCCATTCCAGGGCTTCACCATTCTCATGGGGAAGAACTTCCTCCTCACCTCCAGCCTGAATCTCCCCACCTCCAGCTTCATTCCATTCCCCCTAGTCCTATCACTACCTGAGATCCTGAGAAGTCCCTCCCCAGCCTTCTTGTAGGCCCCCTTCAGATACTGGAAGGCCACAATAAGGTCCCCTCGGAGCCTTCTCTTCTCCAGACTGAACAGCCTCAGGTAGTCTAATTAAAAGCATCACACAGTTAGGAGAAACATCTCAGCAGCTGCAACAATTTACCATTTACTAAAAGAAAGTCTCTGCTGAAGGTTTTTGTTGTTGCTTGTGTTTTTTTAAACTGATGTTTAATCCCTTTCCAATAATTTCTCAGAAACAGCTCCATGGAAGCAAAGTGTGTGGAACAGATTTACTGTGTTCAAGCATATTTTACCCCCTAGCATCAAGCTGCTTTCCAGCCATGTTGTCAATTAACAGAATGGATTTCACAGTGTGAAATACCCCAAGATACATTGGAGGAGTTCTTTCAGGAGCAGTGGTGTTATGTGCAGCAATGGATTGTTTCTGCACGAGTCAGACATGGATCATTGGTCTAATAATCCCATTTCATCCATACTGCCAAGGTGGGCACAATGGAGGAGATTAAAACAATTTATTCATCCTTATAAAATGGAACCTAGGTGACAGGATGGAATTTCTGTTAAGTTATAACAACAGAGAACTACCTGTGCTAAAGGAACAGGGGTGCACAAGAACGACGAGAAGCTCAACAGGAGCTCTCAGTGTGCACTTGCAGCCCGGATCCTGGGCTGCAGCAAGAGAAGTGTGGCCAGCAGGGCCAGGGAGGTGATTCTCCCCCTCTGCTCAGCTCTGGTGAGACCCCACCTGGAGTACTGCCTCCAGTTCTGGAGCCCCTATTACAACAGAGATATGGAGGTGCTGGAAGGTGTCCAGAGAAGGGCCACGAGGATGAGCAGAGGGTTGGAGCACCTCTCCTATGAGGACAGACTGAAGGAGTTGGGGCTGTTCAGTCTGGAGAAGAGAAGGCTCTGAGGTGACCTCATTGTGGCCTTCCAGTATCTGAAGGGGGCTACAAGGCAGCTGGGGAGGGACTGCTCAGGATCTCAGGTAGTGATAGGACTAGGGGGAATGGAATGAAGCTGGAGGTGGGGAGATTCAGGCTGGAGGGGAGGAGGGAGTTCTTCCCCATGAGAGTGGTGAAGCCCTGGAATGGGTTGTCCAGGGAGGTGGTTGAGGCCCCATCCCTGGAGGTGTTTAAGACCAGACTGGACGAGGCTCTGGCCAGCCTGATCCAGTGTGGGGTGTCCCTGCCCATGGCAGGGGGGTGGGTTCCAATCATGGAATTATTAGGGTTGGAAGGGACCTCAAGGATCAGCCAGTTCCAACCCCTCCCTGCCACAGGCAGGGACACCACACACTAGAGCAGGTTGCTCACAGACACATCCAGCCTGGCATTAAAAACCTCCAGGGATGAGGCTTCCACCACCTCCCTGGGCAACCTGTGCCAGTGTCTCACCACCCTGATTGGGAACAACCTCTTCCAAACATCCAATCTGAATCTCCCCACTTCTAGTTTTGCTCCACCCCTCCCAGTCCTATCACTCCCTGACACCCTAAAAAGTTCCTCCCCAGCTTTCTTGTAGCCTCCTTCAGATCCTGGAAGGCCACAATTAGGTCTGCTTAGAGCCTTCTCTTCTCCAGACTGTACCCCAGTGAAAGAAAAGACTAGAATAAACCAGGTTGGAAGAGACCTTCAAGATCATCGAGTCCAACCTATCATCCAACACCACCCAACCAACTAAACCATGCAACCAAGCACTCTATCAAGCCTCCTCCTAAACACCTCCAGTGATGGTGACTCCACCACCTCCCCAGGCAGCCCATTCCAATGGGCAATCACTCTCTCTGTGTGAAACTTCCTCCTATCCTCCATCCTAAACCTTCCCTGGCACAGCCTGAGACTGTGTCCTCTTGTTCTGGTACTGGTTGCCTGGGAGAAGAGACCAACCTCTGCCTGTCTACAACCTCCCTTCAGGTAGTTGTAGAGAGCAATAAGGTCACCCCTGAGTCTCCTCTTCTGCAGGCTAAGCAACCCCAGCTCCCTCAGCCTCTCCTCACATGGCTGTGTTCCAAGCCCCTCACCAACTTTGTTGCCCTTCTCTGGACAAGCTCCAGCAAGTCAACATCCCAGCAGCTGGCTCACAAGCCACTGGTTTTAAAACTCTCAGCTGCATGTTTTCCAGCTCTCTGTATTTTGAAAGGTTGGATTTGATGTCTGGCAGAGCCTGGCTCCACATTGGGAAAGGAAATGAAAGCTGTAGCAAATAAAGGAAATTAGAGCTTCTCCTTCATTCCTCCTACACATGCATTAAAAAGAAGGGGTGTGTGGGAGGAACATAAACATCTTAACCCATTTACATTCCCTTGGCTCCATTTTCTCCATCCCAAGTATCAAACAGAGTTCAAAAGAAACATGAGAAGCTTGAGCCCAAGAGCAGAATGTCTCAAAAACTGTCAGAGGTTGTTATGGGAATGAGGACAAAGTGAGTTTAAAGGCCCTTCCAGAGTGCATCACTTATAAAACAGCCACAAACTGACTGTCTTACCTGTCTTGAGCTTCAGCTACATACACACATTAAATCACTGCTGAGATCTTGTTGTAGACCGTGTGCATCCTCTGAGCACACCTACCACTAGTTTAAACCCATACTGCTTAAGAAGAGATTCTACATCCTACAGCTCAGTTTTCCTACTGAAGTAGGATCTGGACGAGGACATTGAGTCCATCAGCAGTAAATTTGCTGATGACACCAAGCTGGGGGCAGGAGTTGATCTGCTGGAGGGTAGAGAGGCTCTGCAGAGGGACCTTGCCAGGCTGGGCAGAAGGGCAGAGGCCAAGGGCAGGAGATTGAACACATCCAAGTGCCAGGTGCTGCACATTGGCCACAGCAACCCCAGGCAGTGCCACAGGCTGGTGTCAGAGTGGCTGAAGAGCAGTCAGGCTGAGAGGGACCTGGGGGTACTGGTTGATGGTAGACTGAACATGAGCCTGCAGTGTGCCCAGGTGGCCAAGAAGGCCAATGGCATCCTGGCCTGCATCAGGAACAGTGTGGCCAGCAGGAGCAGGGAGGTCATTCTGCCCCTGTACACTGCACTGGTTAGGCCACACCTCGAGTACTGTGTCCAGTTCTGGTCCCCTCAGTTTAGGAAGGAGGTTGACTTGCTGGAACGAGTCCAGAGAAGGGCAACAAAGTTGGTGAGGGGTTTGGAACACAGCCCTGTGAGGAGAGGCTGAGGGAGCTGGGGTTGCTTAGCCTGGAGAAGAGGAGACTCAGGGGTGACCTTATTGCTCTCTACAAATACCTGAAGGGAGGTTGTAGACAGACAGATGTTGGTCTCTTCTCCCAGGCAGCCAGTACCAGAACAAGAGGACACAGTCTCAGGCTGTGCCAGGGGAGGTTCAGGCTAGATGTTAGGAAGAAGTTCTATACAGAAAGAGTGATTGCCCATTGGAATGGGCTGCCTGGGGAGGTGGTGGGGTCGCCATCACTGGAGGTTTTTAGAAGACTTGATGGGGTGCTTGGTGCCATGGGTTAGTTGTTTGGGTGGTGTTGGATTGGTTGATGGGTTGGACACGATCTATGTATGTAGGAAAGTAAGACAAGCCATGATTGATTCCAAAAGTATTTTGCATAGCACTTGCAGTTAGGTAGAAGTGACTGACCCAGCACATCTTTCACACCACGTTTAATGTATGACCAGGTTTCATGTACTTCACTGTTCTCCTATCGCAGTCTCACAGTACAGTAGAGGTTGGAAGGGACCTCCAGAGATCAGCCAGTCCAAACCCCCTGCCAAAGCAGGATCACTCAGGGTAGTCCACACAGGAATGCATCCAGGTGGGTTTTCAATGTGTCCAGAGAAGGAGACACCAAAACCTCTCTGGGCAGCCTGCTTCAGGGCTCTGTCACCTTCACTGTAAAGAAGTTTCTCCTCACATTGAGGGGAAACCTTCTATGTTCAAGCTTGTAGCTGGTGTTCCTTGGCTTATTACTGCACACTGCTCAAGAGAGACTGGTCACCTCCACTTGACACCCACCCCTCAGATATTCATAGGCATTGATCAGATCCTCTCAGCCATAGAATAGAATAGAATAGAATAGAATAGAATAGACCAGACCAGGTTGGAAGAGATCTTCAAGATCATTGCATCTAACCCATCATCCAACACCATCTAATCAACTAAACCATGGCACCAAGCACCCTATCAAGTCTCCTTCCAAACACCTCCAATGATGGTGACTCCACCACCTCCCTGGGCAGCACAGTGCTGCAGGCTGGGGTCAGAGTGGCTAAGAGCAGCCAAGCAGAGAGGGACCTGGGGGTACTGGGTGATAGTAGGCTGAAGGGATTGAGCCTCAACCACCTCCCTGGACAACCCATTCCAGGGCTTCACCACTCTCATGGGGAAGAACTTCCTCCTCCCCTCCAGCCTGAATCTCCCCACCTCCAGCTTCATTCCATTCCCCCTAGTCCTATCACTACCTGAGATCCTGAGAAGTCCCTCCCCAGCTGCCTTGTAGCCCCCTTCAGATACTGGAAGGCCACAATGAGGTCACCTCAGAGCCTTCTCTTCTCCAGACTGAACAGCCCCAACTCCTTCAGTCTGTCCTCATAGGAGAGGTGCTCCAACCCTCTGCTCATCCTCATGGCCCTTCTCTGGACACCTTCCAGCACCTCCATATCTCTGTTGTAATAGGGGCTCCAGAACTGGAGGCAGTACTCCAGGTGGGGTCTCACCAGAGCTGAGCAGAGGGGGAGAATCACCTCCCTTGCCCTGCTGGCCACACTTCTCCTGAAGGCTCTGCTTGGCTTTCCGGGCTGCAAGTGCACTTTGAGAGCTCCTGTTGAGCTTCTCCTCCACCAGCACCCCCAAGCCTCTCCTCAGGGCTACTTTCCAGCCAGTCACTGCCCACTTCAACTATGAGGGTGGTGGAATAGTGGGACAGATTGCCCAGGGAGGTGGTTGAGGTCCCATCCCTTGAGATATTCAAGGTGAGGCTGGACAGGGCTCTGGGCAGCCTGATCTAGTTGGGGGTGTCCCTGCCGACTGCAGGGAGGTTGGACTGGATAAGCTTTGGAGGTCCCTTCTGGCCCAGACTATTCTATGATTCTGTGTTTATTCAACATGGTTGAAAAGCTTTCTTCAGCTTTGGCTCAATTTGAATTCAGTCTTGAGCCAGAAACTGTGATCTTTGGGGGCTTACAAAGCATGAGGAGCCTTACAAAATCCAGGCAGTTTGCCCAAAGCTTAAATAAATTAGAACACCAACTCTGTTGAACTGTGGTGGAAGGTTAAACAATTCACACAGATTTGATTCTCCCTACCCCCATTTTGTCTGTACTTAGTATCTTCTTCTGAAGAACTGAAGTAACTTCATGATGAGATGGATGGAACCATTGCAGCTGTTACACAGTCATGGTGGTATTGCTGGAAATCTGACACCCAATGGTAACCAAAATCACAGAATGCTGGGGGCTGGAAGGGACCTGAAAAGCTCATCCAGTCCAAACTCCCTGCCAGAGCAGGGTCACCTAGAGCAGATCGCACAGGGACACATCCAGGTGGGTCTTGAATATGTCCAGTGCGAGAGTCAGGTTGGAGTTGATGATCTTTGAGGTCTCTTCCAACCCTGGTGATTCTGTGACTCTGAGACTCCACAGCCCACCCTGGGCAGCCTGCTCCAGTGTTCTGTCACCTCACAGGGAAGTAATTCTTCCTCCTGCTTCCACCACTGCCCCTGGTGTTGGCATTGGGCATCACCCAGCAGAGCCTGACTCCAGCCTCTTGGCACTCACCCTGCACATCTTTATCAACATGAATGAGGTCACCTCTCAGGCTTCTCCTTTCCAAGCTACAGACCTCTCAGCTCCCTCAGGCTCTCCTCCTAAGGAAGATGTTCCACTCCCTTACTCATCTTTGTGGCTCTGCACTGGACACTCTCAAGCAGCTCCCTGAGGTCTTTCTTGAACTGAGGGGCCCAGAACTGGACACAATATTCCAGATAGGCCTTCCCCAGGGCAGAGTAGAAGGGGAGGAGAACCTCTCTGGACCTACTAACCACAGCCTTTCTAATCCACCCCAGAATGGCACTGGCCTTCTTGGCCACAAGAACACATCACTGGCTCATGGCCAACCTCCCAGTCCTCAGCTTAAGAGAAATAAGGATATTTGACACACCGAAAAAAGACTTCACATCACACAGTATCAATTGTCTTGTTGCTTACTAAAGATAAAATAAATCAATATATTAAGGAAATTGCCAAGCCCAGCTTTATGCTCTCTGAGAACTGGAGTGCAGGAATTGACTTGCTCATGCCAAAGGGTAAGACTCACAGGTTTGACATGAGTGAACTGCTGTTTCCAAGAGCACTAATGCACTCATAGAATCAACAAGGTTGGAAAAGACCTCAGAGATCATCAGGTCCAACCTATCACCCAACACCTCCTCACTAACTAAACCATCACTTCAAGTGCCACATCCAAGCCCCTCTTGAACACTTCCAGGGACAGTGGCTCCACCACCTCCCTGGGCAGTTCATTCCAGGGGCTAATTACTCTTTCTGGGAAGAACTTTCTCCTCACCTCCAGCCTAAACTTCCCCTGGCACAGTTTGATTCAGTGTCCTCTCTTGTTCTGGTGCTGATTGCCTGGGAGAAGAGACCAACCCCCTCCTGGCAACAACCTCCCTTCAGGTAGTTGTAGAGAGCAAGGTCTCCCCTGAGCCTCCTCTTCTCCAGGCTAAGCAACCCCAGCTCCCTCAGCCTCTCCTCACAGGGCTTGTGCTCAAGTCCTATCCCCAGCCTTGTGCTCCAGACCCCTCCCCAGCCTTGTTGCCCTTCTCTGGACACCTTCAAGTGTCTCAATGTCCTTAAACTGAGGGGCCCAGAACTGGACACAGGACTCAAGTTGTGGCCTAAGCAGTGCTGAGCACAGGGCACAAGGACTTCCCTGCTCCTGCTGGCCACACTATTTCTGATGCAGGCCAGGATGCCATTGGCCTTCTTGGCCAGCTGGGCACACTGCTGGCTCATGTTCAGTCCAACCATGTCTCCACATATGCATTTTCATGTGTGCATGATTTGTGGCAGGAAAGGTCCCATCACTTAAAGAAAGAAAAAAAACCCCAACAACTAAAATACAACCTGTTGAAAATTAATGTTTGAAAGCCCTGGGTCATATTGCACCACTGATTCTTCAGATTAAAACCAGATGTCTCCTTTCCAAAGTGCTCTGAAGGATCTGTTACAGAATCACAGAAACATTCAGGTTGGAAAAGCCCCTCAGGATCACCAAGTCCAACCCAGAACCCTACTCTACAAATTTGACTCCTAAACCACATCCCCAAGCACCACATCCAAAACACCTTTAATCATATCCAGGGTTGGTGACTCAACCACCTCCCTGGGCAGCTCTTTCCAATGCCTGACCTTTCTTTCCCTGAAAAAAATATTCCCTAATGCCCAGTCTAAACCTACCCAGTGGCAGCTTGAGGCCATTCCCTCTTGTTCTATCACTAATTACCTGTGAGAAGAGACCAGCAGCAGCCTCTCCACAACCTCCTTTCAGGCAGCTGTAGAGAGCAACAAGGTTTCCCCTCAGCCTCCTCTTTTGCAAACTAACCATCCCCAGCTCCTTCAGTTGCTCTTCATCAGGTTTGTTCTCCAGGCCCTTCCCCAGCTTTCTTGCCCTCCTCTGCACTGGCTCCAGTAAACTGGACATTGAACTAAAGCCCTATGAGGAGAGGCTGAGGGAGCTGGGATTGCCTAGCACAGAGAAGAGGAGGCTCAGGGGAGACCTTCTTGCTCTCTACAACTCCCTGAAGGAAGGTTATAGACAGGAGGGGGTTGTTCTCTTCTCCCAGGCAATCAGCACCAGAACAAGAGGACACAGTCTCAAACTGTGCCAGGGGAGGCTTAGGCTGGAGGTGAGGAGAAAGTTCTTCACTGAGAGAGTTGTTAGCCATTGGAATGTGCTGCCCAGGGAGATGGTGGAGTCCCCATCCCTGGAGGTGCTCAAGAGGGGATTGGATGTGGCACTTGGTGCCATGGCTTAGTAGTCATGAGGTCTGTGGTGACAGGTTGGACTTGATGATCTTTGAGGTCTCTTCCAACCTTATTGATTCTATGATGTTGAGCCACAGAAATTCTGCAAATGAAGCCTTAAATGAGCAGATCCATTAGAAGGAAAGGAAAAAACAAAACCTGAACAGACTAATACATGTACCATGAGGTGGTTTTATTCATTTTTATTCCCCATGGCACTTTGCCACGCTCTCAGGAACATAGTCTGGGCACGTATTTAGGACCTCTCTTGAGGACAGATCTTTTTCTGAGTGCATCTGCTAAGGAACCTTTGTCAGGAGACATGGAGAACAGAACAGAACCGGACCAGACCAGGTTGGAAGAGACCTTCGAGATCATCACATCCAACCTATCATCCAACACCATCTAATCAACTAAACCAGGGCACCAAGCACACTATCAAGTCTCCTCCTAAACACTTCCAATGATGGTGACTCCACCACTTCCCCAGGCAGCACATTCCAATGGGCAATCACTCTCTCTATGAAGAACTTCTTCCTAACATCCAGCCTAAACCTCCCCTGGCACAGCTTGAGGCTGTGTCCTCTTGTTCTGGTGCTGCTTGCCTGGGAGAAGAGACCAAACCCCACCTGGCTACAACCTCCCTTCAGGTAGTTGTAGAGAGCAAGAAGGTCTCCCCTGAGCCTCCTCTTCTCCAGGCTAAGCAACCCCCTGTGTGCTCAAAATGTGGAAATCTTGAATTAGCCAAACATTAATGCAGGAGGTCCCTTTATAAAGTTCAGCTAGGAAATCACCAGAGAGATTTAGGGTGAACATTTCAAGATGCAAATCATGTCCTCACAAGTGAAAAAAAACAACAAACTGCCTGCATCTTGCTTGCAAAAAAAACAATGCACACAGAAAGGGAACCTGGCATTTCTGTCTTTAAAGCTAAGAACAAGCCCAAAAGTAACTTCAGTAAAGCTTTCCCCATTTAATTCCTCCTCTTCACATTCAGAAGGGGTCACTTCCCTTTGCTCTTTCAATCCTAATTATAGCCTGGAGCAGAACTGCACATGGTTGCATTAGCATTTTTCTGTTTTCAATGTAAGGATAAATAGAAGCAGTGACATTATTGTGTGTCCACTTCTGGGCTCCACAGTTCAAGGCAGACAGGGGACTACTGAAGAGTGCCCAGCAGAGGGCTAAGAGGATGATCAGGGGACTCGAGCATTGCCGTGGAGAGGAAAGGCTGAGAGACATGGGGCTGTTGAGCCTGGAAGAGGAGACTGAGAGGAGATCTTCTCAATACTCATCTACAGCTGAAAGGTGGAGGTCAAGAAGATGGGGCTGGGCTCTTCTCAGTGGTGGCCAGTGGTAGGACAAGGGGAAATGAGCACCAAACAGAACACAGGAGGTTTCATGAGGAAAAACTTCTTTGCTGTGGTGGTGCTGGAACCCTGGAGAAGGCTGCCCAAAGGGGTTGTGGAGACTCCTTCTGTGGAGTCTTTCAAAACCCTTCTGTGCAATCTGATCTAGGCCAACCTGTGTTAGCAGGAAAGTTGGAGCAGATGATCTCCAGAGGTCACTTCCAACCCCCACTGTTTTGTGATCACACAGATTGCATTCACCATCACCTCCAGTGCAAACCAAGATGAGAATGTGCCCTACTAGCTTCTGCTGCTGGAAAAAGCATTGTAAATTGAAGGCCCTCATTCCTGCCAGGATTTCAGTGGAAGAAAAAAGTGGTGCTCACATGTACAGGCACACAGGTAATTTTGGGGGAATGCCTTTGAAGGCAATCTCCCTGCTGCAGAGAGAGTGCTGCTCCACTCTGGCCTTACCTGACATTGCACTGGTTAGACCACACCTTGAGTACTGTGTCCAGTTCTGGGTCCCTCAATTCAAGAAAGATAGTTGAGTTGCTCAAACTTGTCCAGAGAAGGGCAACAAGGCTGGAGAGGGATCTGGAGCACAAGCCCTAGGAGGAGAGGCTGAGGGAGCTGGGCGTTTTAAGCCTGCAGAAGAGGAGGCTCAGGGAAGACCTTATTGCCATCTACAACTACTTGAAGGGAGATCATAGCCAGGTGGGGATTGGTCTCTTCTCCCAGGCAAGCAGCATCATAACAAGAGGACACAGTCTCAAGCTGCACCAAGGGAAGTTTAGGCTGGATGTTAGAAGGAAGTTCTTCCTAGAAAGAGAAATTTGCCATTGGGATGGGCTGCCCAGGGAGGTGGTGCAGACAATGTCCCTGAGGTGTTAAAGAAAAGCCTGGATGAGGCATTTACAGAATCACCAAGGTTGGAAGAGACCTCAAAGATCATCAAGTGCAACCTGTCACCACAGACCTCATGACTAAACCATGGCTCCAAGTGCCACGTCCAATCTTCTCTTGAACACTTCCAGGGATGGGGACTCCACCACCTCCCTGGGCAGCACATTCTAATGGCTAACAACTCTCTCCAGGAAGAACTTTCTCCTCACCTCCAGCCTAAACTTCCCTTGGTGCAGCTTGAGACTGTGTCCTCTTGTTCTGGTGCTGGGTGCCTGGGAGAAGAAACCAGCCTCCACCTGGTGACTACCTCCTTTCAGGTAGTTGTAGAGAGCAAGAAGGTTTTCCCTGAGCCCACTTCTCTCCAGGCCAAACAGTGAGGTCTAGTTGAGCAGTTAGAGTTGGGTGATTGGTTGAACTTGAGGTCTCTTCCAGCCTGGTTGATTCAGTGACATCCCCAAATCAGCCATGCTTTGCGTGCTAGTGATGGTCTCTTCCTCAGCCTTCCTCATCCTCACTTTCCCTGCTAGCAGAGCACAGCAAAGAGGAACATTTGCTGCTTTTCTGGACTTTTCTGAGAGCCCAGCCACCACATGAACACTTTTACCCCCTGGGAGCAACCCCTGTAAGGTCCCACACGGTATGCTTTCCAAACTGTTGCCAAATTTCAGGCCACAGTGCTAAAAATTCCTACAGAAATGATTTTATTTCTTTCCCTGGTTCTTTGTTTAGTTTTCCAACAGCATCATTATATAAATACTCAGTGAGTGAGGACATGCCTTGGCTTTTATTTTTTTGCTCAAAGGGAGCATTTTCATTGATGTCAGCAGGAGGCTACAGGGCTGCACATGGCACATTCAGCATATGTTAGCTCCAAGTGGTGGATGTTAAGAGGCAAGCACATTTCTGCTGAGTAAAAGGTTTAGGGACCTAGCTGTCTTGGAGTTTGATGGGGCAAGGTGACATTCCACAGTTCACCCCCATCTACTGTATTATTATCCCCCCAGGGATCAGTGCTGGGCCACATCCTGCTTAATATCTTCATTGTCGATCTGGATGAGGGGGTTGAGTCAGCCATCAGTACATTTGCAGATGACACCAAGTTGGGAGCAGATGTTGATCAGTTAGAGGGTAGAAGGGCTCTGCAGAGGGATCTTGACCAGCTGGACAGATGGGCAGAGTCCAACAGGATGGCATTCAACAAGTCCAAGTGCCAGGTGCTGCACTTTGGCCACAACAACCCCATGCAGAGCTACAGGCTAGGGTCAGAGTGGCTGAGAGCTGCCAAACAGAAAGGGACCTGGGGGTGCTGATTGACAGCTGGCTGAACATGAGCCAGCAGTGTGCCCAGGTGGCCAAGAAGGCCAAGGGCATCCTGGCATGCATTGAGAATAGTGTGGCCAGCAGGAGCAGGGAAGTCATTGTGCCCCTGTACTCAGCATTGGTTAGGCCGCACCTTGAGTCCTGTGTCCAGTTCTGGGCCCCTCAGTTTAAGGACATTGAGACACTTGAACGTGTCCAGAGAAGGGCAACAAGGCTGGGGAGAGGCCTTGAGCACAGCCCTGTGAGGTGAGGCTGAGGGAGCTGGGGCTGCTTAGCCTGGAGAATAGACCAGAATAGAATAGACCAGACCAGACCAGACCAGGTCGGAAGAGACCTTCAAGAGGAGACCTTATTGCTCTCTACAACTACCTGAAGGGAGGTTGCAACCAGGAGGGTGTTGGTCTCTCTCCCAGGCAACCAGCATCAGAACAAGAGGACACAGTCTCAAGCTGTGCCAGGGGAAGTTTAGGCTCAAGGTGAGGAGAAAGTTCTTACCAGAGAGAGTTGTTAGCCGTTGGAATGTGCTGCCTGGGGAGGTTGTGGAGTCACCGTCCCTGGAGGTGTTCAAGAGGGGATTGGATGTGGCACTTGGTGCCATGGTCTAGTAGTCATGAGGTGTTGGGTGACAGGTTGGACTTGATGATCTTTGAGGTCTTTTCCAACCTTGTTGATTCTATTCTATGATTTCTAACATCACATTTCTTTCTATCCACTCACACTTCCTCTCCATTTGTAAGGTTTCTATTAGGTATAACACCACAGCAGCTGTTCTGCATCCCAGTTTTGAGGCTCCTCTTTTATACAAACACATAGATCTGCACCATACCCTCACATGCACCTTGGAATTTCATCTTAGAATGGCTTGAGTTGGAAGGGACCTAAAAGATCACAGAATTGTCAAGGTTGGAAGGGACCACAAGGATCATCTAGTTCCAACCCCCTGTGCCATGGGCAGGGACACCTCCCACCAGATCAGGTTGCTCAGAGCCACATCCAGCCTGGCCTTAAAAACTTCCAGAGATGAGGCTTCCACCACCTCCCTGGGCAACCAAGAACATTCAAACGTAGTGTATGTTTGCTTCTGCAGTCATAGGAATTTTATATTCATACAAAAAGGCTGAACAGCTTTTTGCCAGAGGCTGGTCCAGCATTCAAAATCAAGGACTGCCTTGGCTGTTCATCACATCCTCTTGGATGTCCTCCCTCCAAATTAGGAAGTCTGTAGTTATGTCTGGTCAGATAAACTACATTTCTTGGAGAGGCTTTTCAGAAGAGAAGAATTCCTACTTCTTTTTACCTGTCAGCAATTCTGGCTCTTCTGCAAGAGCTTCCCTTGTGGCCTTCAGCTTGTGGATTTTGGACAGTCTTACAGCCTGCTCTTAGAGGAGTAGAATAGGAGCAAGCAAACACGCAGAGCAATTGCATTACAATGGTCTCATTTAAGAGTATATCGGAGAGGTGGGGAAAAGGCAAGAAGCCATTTGTTGAGAGAGGCTTGAGCTGTCTCAAAGTGGTTTGAGGTTTTGTGACGCAAATGCAAAGAGCTATTTGTGCCGATGAAACCCTCTTAATCACTTAACAGCCACTAGACACGAAACCCTAACCACATTATAGCCAGTTAGTACCACTGGGGAAGCCAATAGGTTTGTTACACACACAAGCAATTTACCCAAATAGTTTGTGCTGCACACTTAGGACCAAGCTCAACCTTTGTTTACTCTGAACACCCTCACCGACTGGGGTAGCAATCACTGTGTAGGCATAAACAAGGAGAACACAAGTTATTTTATTCTCACTATGAGAATTTGCCAGGAGCAGACCAGTTCTGTTCCAAACTACACAGGTATGACCCCAGTGATGCAACCAAAGTGTTTGGTGCCCCACAGCAGACACCTTGTGTGCAGTGGATAAAAGCTAAGTGCTCTTGCTAACAAGGGTCATGGTTACAATAGGTAGTGCTGGATTCATGGATACAGTAGTGCTGACACACAGGAAGCAGGCAAATCAATAGGCTCACAGGATGTTAGGGGTTGGAAGGGACCTCCAGAGATCATCAAATCCAATCCCCTGCCAGAGGAGGACCATAGAATCTAGTGCAGGTTGCACAGGAACACATCCAGACAGGGCTGGAAAGTCTCTAGAGAAGGAGACCCCACAACCTCTCTGGGCAGCCTGTGGC
The DNA here is from genome assembly GCF_014839835.1 of Dryobates pubescens. Taxonomy (NCBI): domain Eukaryota; kingdom Metazoa; phylum Chordata; class Aves; order Piciformes; family Picidae; genus Dryobates; species Dryobates pubescens. The sequence goes on from NC_071635.1 coordinate 15,212,643, forward strand.
CAGTGCTCTGTGACCCTCACAGTGAAGAAGTTCCTCCTCATGTTGAGGTGGAACCTCCTGTACTGGAGTTTACATCCATTGCCTCTTGTCTTATCCCAGGGTGCAAGTGAGCAGAGCCTGTCCCCTCCCTCTTGACCCCCAGCTCTCAGGTATTTCTAAACACTTATTACATCCCCTCTCAGTCTTCCCTTCCCCAGACTAACTAGTCCCAGGTCCCTCAGCCTCTCCTCCCAGGGCAGTACTCCAGTCCCTTCATCAGGGGACCTCTTGTCAGGGTGGGTATAAAATGTTGTAAGTACAATGTTTTTTACAAGCCAGTTTGGCTGATCCTGTGCAACCATCCAGTCCTCCAGGCAGCCTAGGCCAAGATAACACAAGGTACATATCCTCTAAGACAAAGGTGGGAGGCTGTGTTGTGACACCTGACAAAGGCTTATCACCAGAGCTCACAAAAGTCCACGTTTACCCCAGAAGTACATTCATGTCTTGTCTCACAGAATCACCAAGGTTGGAAGAGACCTCAAAGATCATCAAGTCCAACCTGGCACCCATGACCTCAGGAGTAAACCATGGCACCAAGTGCCACGTCCAATCCCCTCTTGAACACCTCCAGGGATGGTGACTCCACCACCTCCCTGGGCAGCCCATTCCAAGAGCTAAAAACTCTCTCAGTGAAGAACTTTCTCCTCACCTCCAGCCTAAACCTCCCCTGGCACATCTTGAGACTGTGTCCTCTTGTTCTGGTGCTGCTTGCCTGGGAGAAGAGACCAACCCCCTCCTGGCTACAACCACCCTTCAGGGAGTTGTAGACAGCAATAAGGTCTCTCCTGAGCCTCCTCTTCTCCAGGCTAAGCAACCCCAGCTCGCTCAGCCTCTCCTCCTAGGGCTTGTGCTCGAGGCCTCTCCCCAGCCTCATTGCCCTTCTCTGGACACCTTCAAATGTCTCAATGCCCTTCTTAATTTGAGGAGCCCAGAACCAGACACAGTACTCAAGGTGTGGTCTCACAGCACTTCTGCTGGAGCCAGAGCTCCAAAGTTGCTTATGTTCTCCCTCAAACTCCACCTTGCAGCTACCATTAGGGACACAATTACCCGGAGCCCATTCCACGGTGAGGGAGGAGCTGCTAACATTCCAGGCTGACCCAGCAAGATGCTGTACATCAGAGGATTTTTCTTCTTCTGACATGATTTTGCATTCTGCTACGTGTATTTGCCTTGGACATCTGCTATTTCTCAATCCTTCCTAAACCTAAGGGTGGGGGACATAAATCCTCGTGTCTAATACACGTTGTCTCTAGACCTTATCACAATGTAAACAACTAGTGAGTGCAGCAAACACTGCTGAAAGTAAGGAGTGTTCTTATAACTCATAGCTCTCTGAGCACTAATGCATCACTAACAGCTAATCCAGCCTCTGACAATACTTTTACTGAAGAAAGGAAACAAGCTTTCGAGGAGGGGGGGAATCCAGAAGGTCTTTCAAGCCTCTGTGGTTTACTTTGGGGGTAAATAGCTTTCTTTAACAAGAAATGTTTGCATTTTCTAGAAGGATATTGTGAATGCTGCTGATCAGTTATTGATTTCAAAGACAGTAACAGGCTGAGAGAGTTGGGGCTGTTCAGTCTGAGAGAAGAGAAGGTTCTGAGGAGACCTTCTTGTGGCCTTCCAGTATCTGAAGGGGGTTACAAGAAAGCTGGGGAGGGACTTCTCAGGAAGAGTGTGGCCAGCAGGAGCAGGGAGGTCATTCTGCCCTGTACTCAGCATTGGTTAGGCCACACCTTGAGTCCTGTGTCCAGTTCTGGGCCCCTCAGTTTAGGAAAGATGTTGAGATGCTGGAAGGTGTCCAGAGAAGGGCAACAAAGCTGGGGAGGGGTTTGGAGCACAGCCCTATGTGAAGAGGCTGAGGGAGCTGGGGTTGCTTAGCCTGGAGAAAAGGAGGCTCAGGGGAGACCTTCTTGCTCTCTCCAACTCCCTGCAGGGAGGTTGTAGCCAGGTGGGGGTTGGTCTCTTCTCCCAGGCAAGCAGCACCAGAACAAGAGGACATAGTCTCAGGCTGCACCAGGGGAGGTTTAGGCTGGTTCTTCATAGAAAGAGAGATTGGCCATTGGAATGTGCTGCCCAGGGAGGTGGTGGAGTCACCATCACTAGAGGTGTTTAGGAGGAGACTGGATGGGCTGCTTGGTGCCCTGGTTTAGTTGATTAGATGGTGTTGGGCGATAGGTTGGACTCAATGATCTCAAAGTTCTCTACCAACCTGGTTAGTTCAATTCTATTCTTTTTAGGGTGTCAGGGAGTGATAGAACTGTTGGAAAGAGAACAAAAATTAGAAATGGGTATATTCAGATTGGATGTTAGAAAGAAGTTCTTCACCATGAGGGTGGTGAGACACTGGCACAGGTTGCCCAGGGAGGTGGTAGAAGCCTTCCCCTGGAGGTTTTGAAGGCCAGGCTGGATGTGGCTGTGAGCAACCTGCTCTAGTGTGTGGTGTCCCTGCCCATGACAGGGGTTTGAAACTAGATGATCCTTGAGGTTCCTTCCAACCCTGACAACTCTGCAATTCTTACTGTAACCTGACTGTTTTTTTCTGAGAAAGGTTCCCCCCACACTACTACACACATGTGGCTGCTTAAAGATGGCTGTTAGAAGCTTCCAAGTTCAAAATGTGCTAAACCCACACCACTGAGCCCTGCCATTTGGAGAGTCCACAATGAAGACATTTCCCCTCATGTGGAGGTGCAACCTCCTTTACTGTAGTTTATATCCATTGCCCCTTGTCCTGTCCCAGGGTGCAACTGAGCAGAGCCTGTCCCCTCCCTCTTGACCCCCAGCTCTCAGATATTTATTAAATCCCCTCTCAGTCTTCTCTTCTCCAGACTACACAGCTCCAGGTCTCTCAGCCTCTCCTCACCAGGTAGTGCTCTGCTCCCTTCATCATCCTCGTAGCCCTCCCTTGGACTCTCTCCAGCAGATCCCTGTCCCTCTTGAACTGGGGAGCCCAGAACTGGATGCAATGTTCCAGGTGAGGTCTCACCAGGGCAGAGTAGAGGAGGAGGAGATCCTTCCTGGATCTGCTGGACACACTCCTCTTAATGCACCCCAGGATCTCACTGGCCCTCTTGGCCACAAGGGCACATTGCTGACCCATGCTGAACTTGTTCTCCACCAGGACTCCCAGGTCCTTCTCCACGGGGCTGCTCCCCAGCAGATCACCTCCTAACCTTTACTGGTGCCGTTTATTACTCCTTCCCAGGTGCAGGACTCTGCACTTTTTGTTGAAGCTCATGAGGTTCCTCTCTGCCCAGCTCTCAGTCTGTCCAAGTCTCTCTGAATGGCTGCACAGCCTTCAGGTGTCTCAGCCCAGCCTCCCAGTTGGGTATCATCAGCAGACTTGCTGAGCAGGCTCTCTGTCCCCTCACCAAAGACATTGGTTACCTTAGGAGTTAAGGCCACGTTCCTAGAAATTCTGACTGGGAAAACTGCAGTTCCCTGCAAAGGCTTTTTGCTGCTGTTGACATTTCCTCCTCTCAGAGCTGAGGAGTGAATCCCCATTAGTATTGTTAAGACTTTGAAAACTGTTTTCCTTTCGAGCAGCTGGCTATAAACTTCGCAGGGAAATCAATCGGCCTTCCCTGCTTGGCAGTCAAAACGAGTTGAGAGCCAGGGAAAATAAATACTTCAAGATTACACTTCAGCTAGGAGCCAGTTGTATTCTGGTTAATGTCCTTAAAACACAAGGAGGAATAACCACACTCCTCATACTTCACCCCTGCCATGAAGGACTGTTCTGCTGATCCCCCCCTTGGAAGGGGGTCACAGTGCTAAAGTCTGTGAGTCACCAACTGACTCGCTCTCCTTTTGGTTCTTCTTTGGAGGATTTTTGAAGTTACTAATACAAGATGCTCGTGGGAATGAAGTTTTAGGTAAGTTTCAGATCTCCTTGTACTGGTTAGCAGCTCTGGTTTGCTCTAAGTTCATCAAGCTTGTGCCTGTTAATCAAGGTAACCACCCAGGGAAGCGTTGGTGTGCGGCTTCAGGTATTTACCTTCTAAGCACTGAGCCAAAATGGACAGCCCTCATTTTCTTGATGCAGAACCTCACAGAATCCTATTGCTAGCATAAGGCAGAGAGCACATCAAGATTTTTCCACATACTGGCATGTAGGTGGAATGGGAAGGGGAAGCTGTCTTTTGTTTGCTGAACACAACATTTTGTCCAGCAAACACCACCACAAGGTGCTTTCTCAGGCCCAGGGAGAGGAAGAAACCCAGCAATCCTCACCTCAAATGGGCAGCTTGGGTTGACATCAGCCAACATCACATTACCTAGAAATCAGTCTGTCAGACTAAGAGCTGCCTCCTTAACCCTGTACACATGGTTCCCATTTAGAGCAGTCACACTGGCCTTAGAGCATTAAGTAACACCAAAAAAAATCCTTGTTTGTGTTCAGACTCAAACCCACAGTCCTCACACCGAGCATCCAACAACTTATCTTCTGAATCTGAGCTGTTCTCCCTCCTCATGCCAGAAGAGAACAGACCAATTTGCAGGGTGGTGAAAACAACTTTCAAATTAATCAGGCTCAGGACATTCAGGATTTAACTGGTTTTCTTCAGCCATCCTTGCTTCCCCCTGCTCAGTGTTATTCACACCACTTAGATCACAGGAACACAGGATGTCAGGGGTTGAAAGGGACCTCCAGAGATCATCAAGTGTACCCCCCCCCCCATCAGAACAGGACCATAGAATCTAGTGCAGGTGGCACAGGAACACATCCAGACAGGGCTGAAAGTCTCTAGAGAAGGAGACTCCACAACCTCTCTGGGCAGCCTGCTCCAGTGCTTCATGACCCTCACAGTGAAGAAGTTCCTCCTCATGTTGAGGTGGAACCTCCTGTGCTGTAGTTTATATCCATTGCCCCTTGTCCTATGCCAGGGTGCAACTGAGCAGAGCCTGTCCCCTCCCTCATGAACCCCAGCCCTCAGAGATTTATAAACACTTAATAAATCCCCTCTCAGTCTTCTCCAGACTAACCAGCCCCAGGTCTCTCAGCCTCTCCTCACAGGGCAGTGCTCCAGTCCCATCAGCATCCTTGTAACCCTCCCTTGGACTCTCTCCAGCAGATCCCTGTCCCTCCTGAGCTGGGGAGCCCACAACTGGATGCAATATTCCAGATGAGGTCTCACCAGAGAAGAGGGGGAGGAAAACCTCCCTGGATCTGCTGGACACACTCCTCTTAATGCACCCCAGGATCCCATTGTTCCTCTTGGCCACAAGGGCACATTGCTGACCCATGCAGAATTTGTTATCCACTAGGATTAAGAAGCAGACTTGGATTTTTTTCCCCTGACCTACAACAGTTAAGCTGGGATGGTCAGAGATGGATTTGTAACTTCCAGACCACAAACTCTGCACAGTTACAGGGCAGGAAGATGAGCCCTTTTGGAAGCAGTGGCTGTGGGACTCATCTGATAAGGACTGTTGTATTTGTAATGAAATGGAGCACAATCAAAGTTTGTTTCTTGATGTGACAGTGTCACAGAATCATTTTAGTTGGAAAAGACCTTTAAGATCATAAAGTGGAACAATTCTCTAACTCTGCCAAGCCCAGTGCTAAACCATGACCCCAGCACCACATCTCTGCATCTTTGAAATGCCTCTAGGGATGCAGATTCAACCATTGCCCTGGGCAGCCTGTGCCAGTGTTTGAGAACCTTTTCAGTCAAGAAGTTGTTTCTGATATCCAACCTCCACCTTCCCTGTTGCAACTTGAGGCCATTTCCTATTGTTACTAGGGACAACAGATCATTCCCCACAGTGCTCCAACCTCCTCCTTTCAGGGAGCTGTAGAGAGCAATGAGGTCTCCCCTCTGCCTCCTCTTCTCTAGACTAAACACCCTCAGGTCCCTCAGCTGCACCTCACCAGGGCTGTTCTCCAGACCCTTCACCAGCTTTGTTGCCCTTCTCTGGACCTGCTCCAACACCTCAGTGTCTTGTAGCAAGGGGCCCAAAACTGAACCCAAGATATGGCCTCACCAAGCTGAGTCCTGGGGAACACCCACTGCCCTACTGCTGGTCACACTATTGCTGTTCCAGGCCAGGATGCTGCTGGCCTTCTGGGCCACCCAGGCACACACTGGCTCATATTTAGCTGGCTCTCTGCTTCTCTTGGTCTTTCACTGTGATGAGCAAGAGCCTGACTCTGCCTTCTCTACAACTTCCCATTAGACAGTTGAAGAGAGCAGTAAGAGCCTCTGCTGGCCGTACCTCTAAGCTACATAAAAGTGTTTCCTCTGAAAGTATAAAGCAGTAAGCATGTTCCAAACCAGAAACACCAATGCAAAGCTGACAGAGACCTAGAATAGAATAGAATTAACCAGGTTGGAAGAGACCTTCAAGATCATCGAGTCCAACCTATCATCCAACACCACCTAATCAACTAAACCATGGCACCAAGCACCCCATCAAGTCTCCTCCTAAACACCTCCAGTGATGGTGACTCCACCACCTCCCTGGGCAGCACATTCCAATGGGCAATCACTCTCTCTCTGTAGAATTTCTTCCTAACATCCAGCCTAAACCTCCCCTGGTGCAGCTTGAGACTGTGTCCTCTTGTTTTGGTGCTGGGTGCCTGGGAGAAGAGACCAACCTCCGCCTGTCTACAACCTCCCTTCAGGTAGTTGTAGACAGCAATAAAGTCTGCCCTGAGCCTCCTCTTCTCCAGGCTAAGCAAACCCAGCTCCCTCAGCCTCTCCTCATAGGGCTTGTGTTCCAAACCCCTCCCCAGCTTTGTTGCCCTTCTCTGGACTTGTTTCAGCAACTCAACATCTTTCCTATACTGAGGGGCCCAGAACTGACACAGGACTCAAGGTGTGGCCTAAGCAGTGCAGTGTGCAGGGGCAGAATGACCTCTCTGCTCCTGCTGGCCACACTGTTCCTGATCCAGGCCAGGATACCTAACTTCCTTCTTATTTTTTTCTTCCAGTTCATGCCAGAAGGTGGCAATTTGGGCTGGTTATCAGAGAACAGCAGTAGGATGCTAGGCAGTGCAGCGAGTTTGTTAACAGAGATCACATCAATCTGATGGAGTGACTGTGATTAATAATTTGGTATAAGCATAATCTAAGCCTCACATTCCTTGCCTCGGTAGAGCTTTGATGTTGATGTCTGGCCAGGTCAGGTAAAAGATGATGCTACTTTATCTCTAAAAGAACCCCAAAGGTAATAAATGTCACATTCTACTTTAAAGCCTTCTTTAACAGACAGGATTTAAACCCAGTTCTTTTGGCTTTCCTAAGTATTCTGCTGAAGGAAAAAGGATGTTACTGAGTTGCATGTACTCACACAGAAGGGACAGCAGCTGGGATATGATTTACTAGAGACACAAGCCAGCAAGAACACTTAGAGCCTAGCTTTAAGCAAGGGAGTGTCCTTGTGAAGCAAAGAGGTTTAGCTCATGTTTGATTGAGGCAAATATTTCAAATGTTTCAGTAAGACTCGAGGATTTGAGTTCTCTTGTCTTCTAAGTTCAAAGTAAGCTTCAGTGCATTCAAAGCAATGTTTTGAGGTTGTTTTAAAGAGGCATTTTTCCAAGGAAAGGTTTCTTTGTCAGCACAAGGTTGGATAAACAGAAGACAGCAACTGCTGGGATGAGGAGTACCAGGCACATGCCCCATCACTCCTGAACTCACACTCCTATTGGTAAATGTGCACAGCGAGGGAAGCCTTGGGAAGGTGGTGAGCAGGTATACAGTAAGGAGAGTTTGCTGTGCCACTGCTTACAGGAACAGCTTAAAACCCAGGGGGCAGAGAGGCCAGCCTAAAAACCCGGGGGCAGAGAGGCCAGCTTAAAAACCCCGGGGGCAGAGTTGAGCTTAACTTTTAGCTGTCTCCAGCACAGATGTGTCTGTATGAGCTCTGGCACAGCCGAGTTCCTATTTCCCTCCATTACCTCCAGCTCAGTTAATTCCATTTTTACAGGAACCACTTTTTAACCAGGTCACATCTGCTTGACATGTGGCTGTACAAACATCTATTGTTGATAGGATGCCAGGGACAGTCTGGGGGCAGGAAGGACACCTGGGAGCCAGATGGAGCCACAGACTTTCAGAGGCAAGAGTGGCTTTTAAGAGATGCATTTGAGCTTACACTGAGTTTCATGAGACATTCTCTGGCCAGCACCATCAGCCAAAGAGGCTCTTGCCCTGTCTATCTCACTTTCTCCTTCTCCCAGCTGTTTCCCAAAGCCACCAATGACCCTGCACAGCTATTTGGGTGGCTATTTTATAAGCCAGTTTCAAGAGCTGACCTGGCTCCATAACAACACATAACATGAGTGTACCTCAAGATAGCTACCATGTAAGAAGTTCATATAGCTCATCATGGTGACCTTGATTCCTTTTGGAGTCAAGAGAAAGAGCAGGCACTGCTAACATTCAGTCCAGCTCATCCTGATGGAGCAGGTCCAGGGGAGGGCCACGAGAATGATCAGAAGGTTAGAGCAGCTCTGCATCAAGAATGGGTTGAGGGAGCTGGGGGTGTTCAGCCTGGAGAAGAGGAGGCTCTGGGGAGACCTAATAGCAGCCTGCCAGTACCTAAAGAGAGCTACAAGAAGGATGGGGAGAGTGTTTGCAAAGGCCTGCAGTGACAGGATGAGGAGCAATGGCTTCAAACTGGACAAGAGCAGATATAGATTGGATGTTATGAACAAGTGATGGTAGTGGAACGCTGGAAGAAGTTGCCCGGGGAGGTGGTTGAGGCCTCATGCCTGCAGATATTCAAGGCGAGGCTTGATGAGGCCCTGGGCAACCTGATCTGGTTGGGGGTGTCCCTGCTGACTGTGGGGAGGTCAGACTGGATGAGCTTTGGAGGTCCCTTCCAGCCCAGACTATGCTATGACTATGCAGAAAATATCCAGCCTACAGATGTCCAGGCTAGTTTGTTCATAGAGCTGATGCTAGAACTTACCCACCCAGAGGACATTAAGGGTGGACATGGGCAGAAAGTATCAGGAACATTGGTATTTGGGCAAGCCTCCCAAGCACACAAATATTCATCTGCCCATCTCATTCCACTTGTTATTATCCCTTTCTTCCAATTTCTTCCTAATCCACTTTGCTCTCTCAGAGCAACCTGATTTTCCTCCAGTCTCAGAGCAAAGCACCAGAGGTCTTAACAACAGCAGCATGCCCCAGCCTGGCTGCCTCAACAGTTGCTTGTTGAATATTAAACACACATTTAGGCTCCTCTTTTTTCCTCTCTCTTTTTTCTCTTCTTCAAAAACCCCAACTTTTTGCGACTGACTTTCAACTTCAGGGCTCTTGCCAGGGCTAGAAGAGCCTGAGGATGCCATATGGTCCTGAGACACCCAGAACCAATATGATATTCCCTCTCTGGCATTGCTCTTCACATTGTGATACAATAGCTGGATAATCATTTAAAAAAATACATATTTCCATTGCTCTTTTGCTCCCTCCCTTTCCCTGCTCTCTGCCCCTTCTCATCTTTCCCTGTATGAGGCTAGCCTGTCAACATCCTGGTTGCCAGGAGCACTGATGCAGCTCCAGGATGCTTAGCCCATTTCTCTGTGTGTCAGATTTCTTTTCTCTTCTAGCTATTTCCTCTCCAGCACACCCATAACCACCCACATTTTTGCCTTTGGCCTTACACTGCTTCCTTTCTGTTGCCTTTTTCCCCACCCCCCTCTCTTCTTTGGCTACATTTCTTTTTTTCCATTTCAAGCCAGAGGGCAAATGAGCACTGACCTCTTTAGCTGGCACCAGGACCTCTCCTGTGACTAGAGAGGAGTCAGCCCCTGCAGGAGAGGCAGCCAAGTCCTTTTCCCAGGAGGGGACATTCACCTCCTCAGAGCAGCTCCTCTCTGCTGAGAGGCTGAACAGAGTCAAGGCAAATTTAGATATTGATTAATCCTGTTTTTCTCTTCTCTTCCATGTGAATCTATGGCCTCTTTCTGTGAAGCATGGGTTTCCTCAAGAGAATGAAGGGGCTATAATAAAGAGAGCTTTCCCCACCATTTTTATCCTTTAAAACTACAAACTACAACTAGAAGAAGCCCAATAAAAATTGCAGTTTATCAGATTAAAAAAAGGCAAGAAGACTGTCTGTGGAGACAGGTTGGACTTGATGATCCTTGGGGTCTCTTCCAACCTTAGTTATACTGTGATACTGTGAATTAAAATGAAAAGCTTATTGAACTGAAGTGTCTGGGTTCTAGCAGAGATATCAGGAGCAGCACAACAGTACAGCTGGAAAATTCAACCCCTTGCAAGCAGTGAGACGTGTCGCTTTCAGCTTGGAGTGTCCAAGCATGCATGTTTCTGCTTCTCAGCTAGGTTGCCTTTGTGCTATTTATGTACCCAGGAAAAGCAGGAACCACCCTCAAAACAACAACCCCCAAACTATGATTTCTCTTGTGGGATAATTTTTTTCTCATCATGAAGATGCAAAATTCAAATTGCAGGAGATCAGGGCCAGATTTTGTTCAAATATGCTTGTGAAATCACTGTGACAACCCTGTGCTTTCCCACTGCCCTACACCAGCCCTACACCAGCTCCACAGCACACTTGGTAACTGCCACTTCAGAGAAGAGAATGGAATCAGAGAATGGGCTGGCCTGGAGGGGACCTCCAAAGGTCACCCAGTCCCACCTCACTGCAGTCAGCAGGGACATCCCCAACTGCATCAGGTTGCCCCAGGGCCTCGTTGAGTCTCACCTCAAATATCTCCAGGGATGGGGCCTCAACCACCTCTCCCTGGGCAACCTGTTCCAGTGTTTTACTACCCTCAAGGTGCAGATCTTGTTCCAGTCTAAAGCTGCTCTTCTCTAGTTTGAAGCCATTGCCCCTTGTCCTGTCCTTGCAGGCCTTTGTACACAGCCTCTCCCCATCCTTTCTGTAGCCCCCTTCAGGCACCGGAAGGCTTCTTTCAGTTCTCCCCAGAGCCTCCCCTTCTCCAGGATACCACAAAATCATAGAACCAATAAGGTTGGAAAAGACCTCAAAGATCATCAAGTCCAACCTGTCACCCAAGACCTCATGGCTACTAAACCATGGCACCAAGTGCCACATCCAATCCCCTCTTGAACACCTCCAGGGATGGTGACTCCACCACCTCCCTGGACAGCACATTCCAACAGTTAACAACTCTCTCTGTGAAGAACTTTCTCCCCACCTTGAGCCTAAACCTCCTGGCACAGTTTGAGACTGTGCCCTCTTGTGCTGGTGCCAATTGCCTGGGAGAAGAGACCAACCCCCTCCTGGCTACAACCTCCCTTCAGGTAATTGTAGACAGCAATAAGGTCTCCCCTGTGCCTCCTCTTCTGCAGGCTAAGCAACCCCAGCTCCCTTCAGCCTCTCCTCATAGGGCTTGTGTTCCAGACCCCTCCCCAGCCTTGTTGCCCTTCTCTGGACACGTTCAAGAGTCTCAATGTCCTTCTTCAATTGAGGGGCCCAGAACTGGACACAATACTCAATGTGTGGCCCAACCAGTGCTGAGTACAGGGGCACAATGACTTCCCTGCTCCTGCTGGCCACACTACTTCTGAACACCCCCAGCCCCCTCAGCCTGTCCTTGGAGCAGAGGTGCTCTGACCCCTTGAACTACTTCTGTGCCCCAAGCAGCAATGGCCATTGCACTCTGGAGATTCAGAAAGTGTAAATTCAGCACTGAGTGAGTTGAAATGAAGGTGTAAAACTGACTCCATGATTCCTAATGCTAGAAGAAAAACAAACAACCAAAAAAAAAAGGAAAGAAATGCATCATGCCTCACCATGCTGGTTACACTTTTTGTTTGGCATTCAGACTCTGTATCACCCCCAGGGCACAGTCTGTGTTGTGATATAAATTGCCTTGAGATCCCTTTTTGATTTAAATAGGAAACTGAGACAATTGTCATCTTTCAAGGCTTCTGGCTCTCCCCAGGTCTGTTGCTGTCTGTTACATGTGGCAGGACCTTGGCTTTCAAGGTTAATCTTGGCCTCACCAAGCGAGAGCAGGTCACGGTGACACGCAGCACAAGAGCTGTCCAGCTTCCCACAAATTCCATGCACTGCCTACATGACTCCAGCCCTGTTTTCCTTCTTCCCCTCCAGTGTCATAACAAAACTGATCAGCACACGATAAATTCAGCAGCTCTTGAGCCAAACAACTGCAAGAGGTCTGCAAGGCAGCTGCTGGTGCAGCACCGATTTTAGCTGACGAACACAGCAATGCCACTTCCATCCCTGTACAAGAGTGGCAAAGGGAACATCTGAAGTGCTTGGTGCTGGCTTCCTGTCACAGGAATGCCACGCTCCCCTTGCTAGGGCTGTGATAAGCCCAGCTATGCTCAGTAGCTTTCACCAGCAGGCTGCATATCAGAACCAGCAAAGCTGCTGTGTGACACATTGGGTGTCCTGTCAGCACACAGATGCTTTAACCTTGAGCTGGTCTCACACAAACCGTTAGAGCCATGCACAGATCTAGGTGACTTCAGGAAAATGGGGAGGGGGGTGAGGAAAGGAGGTTAAAAGTTACTGGGAATTAAATACATAGGTTTGAGGGAGCTGAGACACAGAGCTTGCTGCAGCACTTTGGTAATAGGAACTTGAGTTCATGCTTTTAGTGATGTCGCTGTAAGGTCCTCTGGGACTCACGGTTTCCAAATTGTGGGAAATGAACTTTATCATAACAGAGAACCCTGGAAACCAAACTTAAAAAGGCAAAACAAGACAAAAACCCTTGAGTACTGTGTCCAGTTCTGGGCCCCTCAATTTAAGATGGACATTGAGACTCTTGAAAGTGTCCAGAGAAAGGCAATAAGGCTGGGGAGAGGCCTCGAGCATAAGCCCTGTGAGGAAGGGCTGAGGGAGCTGGGTTTGTTTAGCCTGGAGAAGAGGAGGCTCGGGGGAGACCTTCTTGCTCTCTACAACTACCTGAAGGGTGGTAGTAGGCAGGAGGGGGTTGGTCTCTTCTCCCACACAATCAGCACCAGAACAAGAGGACACAGCCTCAAGCTGCACCAGGGGAAGTTTAGGCTGGAGGTGAGGAGAAAGTTCTTCACAGAGAGAGTTGTTAGCTGTTGGAATGTGCTGCCCAGGGAGGTGGTGGAGTCCCCATCCCTGGAGGTGTTCAAGAGAGGATTGGATGTGGCACTTGGTGCCATGGTTTAGTAGTCATGAGGTGTTAGGTGACAGGTTGGACTTGATGATATTTTCCAATCTGATTGAGTCCATGAAAAGATGCTACTTTTTTTTTTCCCCTACAGCAAATTTGTCCTAGAAAAGAAAATTCTGCACTAATAATCACAGAAATCCAAAGTTATTTGTAACTAAAGCACCCTAAACCACCCAGCAAAATACATTAAGGCTGCAAGCACTGGCACAAAAGCATAACTGGGATATGATGATGCTGATGCTGTTGTAACACTTCCATGCAGCATTAAACACATCCTTCATGAAGCTCAGGTGAGTTTCAGGCTAGAATAATGCTAAGGCAAGACCACATTTGCAGTAACTGGCACACAGAGAGGTTATGCAAGTAGGTCTGGCCATACTGTTCCTGATGCAGGCCAGGATGCCATTGGCCCTCTTGGCCACCTGGGCACACTGCTGGCTCAGGTTCAGCCTACTATCAACCAGTAACCCCAGGTCCCTCTCTGCCTGGCTGCTCTCAGCCACTCTGACCCCAGCCTGTAGCACTGCCTGGGGTTGTTGTGGCCAATGTGTAGAACCTGGCACTTAGATGTGTTCAATCTCATGCCCATGGACTCTGCCCACCTGTCCAGCCTGTCAAGGTCCCTCTGCAGAGCCCAAAGACACAATGGGCTGTTATATTTGAAAGGTGAGGGGGGTGCAGAATTAGATGAAACAGCATTTCCAAGAGTTAAAAGAACAAAGCTCTTCCCATTGCAAACCACACATTTATCTCCTTATTACAGCCTTTGAGGAAGCTGACCTCACTACAGTGACTAGAATGAACACAGCACTGGAGCAGACTTGGAGTTGAAGACTGCTTTTTCAGAAAGCTGACTTTAGCTTCTGCTCAGAGGCCCATGTATGTGAATTCAAGCATATCCCATTTTACTGTAGCAGAGGAGTCAATCAATGAGGCTGAAGACCTTTGATATAGCACTAAAGAAAGCTTCCAGAACACACGGGCAGCTACTCCTAAAGCCACAGTCTGCAGAGGGAGAGCTTTGCATCTTGGAAGATGAACAGCATAGCTTCAGGATTAACTCAAAACAGAGAAAGGGATGTCCCAGAAAGCCAAAGCCTAAGGCAGCCATCAAGTGAAGGACCTCCTCAGACCACAATTGCTTGAATAAAGTGATACACACTAGAGAACAGTCCCTGTGAAGCAGCAATGTACAGCCTTGCCGTTCACTTGGCATGGCTGTTTCGGGGCATTTGTAGGGATGCAACAAGGCACAATGATCTTTTTGACATGCAGCCCACCTCTCTTCAAGCTTATCTATGTGTTTTAAAGCTCATTTGAGGAGAAGAGAGGCAATGTGAGCTGCACCATTACAAAGAATCACTGAAAACATTCTTTAGGATGGCAGAGAGTCCTGCATGTGGGCACAGGGAAGGTTTAGGTTGTGCTGCCCTGGAGCTACCAGGAAGGCACTTCTAGAGCAAAGCCTCTGGCAGTGGAACAAAGTAAGAGGCCCATTTGCAACACACTGTTTATGAAGTCCATTCCTTACCAACCTCAGTGCTTTTTGCCAAGTCCACCCCAGCTCCATCAGTGGGTTTGCCTCCACGAATACTTCTGCTAAGGTCTGGAAATAAATTTACAGCTCTGCATTCTGAGCCCTTGGAATTTGCTAAGAGTGCTTCAAAGAAACCAAGTGGCCTTGCATGATAACTGAACTTCTTCCTTTTCAAAGGGTCAAGAAGCTCTGCAGAGGTGAGTGTTGATCCACTTCTTTCACTGCAGGCTTTGGATTTTTGCCACTGAAACTGAGGAGGACCAGGACTCAGCCATTTGACTTCCACATAACCTGCCTTAAGATAACCATCATTTTCCTCTCCATTTTTTTGTGTGCAGATGATAAACATCCTTCTTAAATCAGTACCAAATGCTCCTCTTAAATCAGAAATAGCCTTGTGAGCAATACATTTCCCCCTGAAAACAACTCATTGACAATTTACTCTCTCTTTTCCCCCCTTTCCTCCAGTACTCAATCTTTTTTTTTCCTTGGTTTACTTGCTCCCAAACCAACAGGCTGAGTTTTCCCCATGGGCTATTGATGGTATTAAAGTGGACTTGTTACTGCAGCTGTGCCCTACTGCCTGCCCTATCGATTGGTTTCTCACATGGCTCTTAATAGGTTTATTGATATTTTGGAATCATTTGGTCCTGATTTTTGTCAATCTTCACATTTTCACAGCCAGGTGCCATTTTGCTTGAGAAATGTATGCAATTAGCCCAGCTCTTAAAAGCCAAGTTCTTTCATGGACAATTTAGCTAGCAGTTTTATCTATCCAGCTTCTTTTCCCTGTCTACTGTTTCACTGAGGAGGGTTAGGGTTTGGGCTTGGGGGGGGGGGGGGGTGGTGTTTGGTTGGGGGTGGTGGTTTTGATTTGGGGTTTTGGTTTGTCAGTTTGGTTTTTCCCCTCAGTTTGGGGGCTTTTTGTATGCATTGGGGGGTTTGTGGTAGTTTTTAGGTTGGTTAGGTTGGGGTTTGTTTTGGTCTCAAGCTGCGCCAGGGGAAGTTTAGGCTGGATGTTAGGAACAAGTTCTTCATAGAAAGAGAGATTGGCCATTGGGATGTGCTGCCCAGGGAGGTGGTGGAGTCACCATCCCTGGAGGTGTTTAGAAAGAGCCTGGATGGGGTGCTTGGTGCCATGGTTTAGTTGCTCAGATGGTGTTGGGTGATAGGTTGGACTCGATCTCAAAGGCACCTTCCAACCTGGTTAATTCTGTATGTTCCTGAATCTGGTTCCCATTTGCTGCTGGGTCCAGCCTGGAACTTCCCCAGCATTAATTCTACTCCATTCTATTGGTGTTTTTTTTGGTTGGGTTTTGTTTTGGGTTGGTTTAGTTGGTTTTGGGTGGGGGTTCTGTGTGTTGGGGTTTTTGTGGTGGCTTTGAGGGGGTTTGTGTTTTGGTGGTCCTTTAGGGTTCTTTTTGGTTGGTTGGGTTTTGTTTAGGGTTTGCTTGGGTGGGTTTTGTTGTTTATTTTGATGGGGTTTTATGGGCTATTTTTGGCTGGTTGAGGGTTTGGGCATTTCTTGTTTGGCATTTTTGTTTTGGGGTGGTTTGGTTTGCTTGTGGGGTTGGGGTTTTTTTTGCATGTGGTTTTTGGGGTGGATTTTTTCTTCTTGTAGTAGTTTTTATTTGGTTCCAGGATGTAAGGTTTTGGGTTCTTTGTTTGGTTGTTGTTTTTTTTCCTTGGTGTTTGCTTGTAGCTTTTTTGTTCATACATTAAATTGGGATCCATGCATTAACTGGGATTGTTTAGCCTGGAGAAGAGAAGGCTCAGGGGAGACCTCATTGCTCTCTACAACTCCCTGAAGGGAGGTTGTAGCCAGGAGGGGGTTGGTCTCTTCTCTCAGGCAACCATCACCAGAACAAGAGGACACAGTTTCAAGCTGCACCAGGGGAAGTTTAGGCTGGTGGTGAGGAGAAAGTTCTTCACTGAGAGAGTTGTTTGCCATTGGAATGTGCTGCCCAGGGTGGTGGTGGAGTCCCCATCCCTGGAGGTGTTCAAGAGGGGATTGGACGTGGCACTTGGTGCCATGTCTTAGTCATGAGGTCTGCGGTGACAGGTTGGACTCGATGATCTTTGAGGTCTCTTCCAACCTTGGTGATTCTGTGATGCAGGAGTGTAAAAGGATGAAAACAGCAGATGGAAGGAGTGGGACAACACTTGTACTATAGGTATTTGGGAATATGGTGATTAATAGTCTAAAGGAGAGAGAATTTGAAACAAGGAATTAGTGTATAATGAAATGAAAATCACGAAGGGTGAAAAACCAGGATTTGAGAGACCTTATGTGCTTAGGAGAGAGCAGTATCTGAATACCAAGGCACTTCAGCCAAAGGTTAGTTTCTTTGCCTTTAAGAAGCAAAGCCAGCAAATAAATCTGTTTAAGTTTGAACTCTTACACATCTAAAAGTCTTGCAGAGGAGCAGAAGAGAGATCCAAAGAAAATATTTATCCCTAAGGTTTGAGGGACCATTGGAAATCGCACAGCTTCTGGAACCTCATCAAAACACAAAGTACTAAATGGGTTTACTGACCACTGACAAATGCTACACCATAAAATGCTTCCAGGTTTCTCATGTGCTGATGATTTCCATTGATTTTTGGGTACTTTTAAAGGATGATATGCTTAGCTTCACTGTTCATGTGATGTTCTAGCTGGCTTCATTTGAAAGGTTTAAGAAACTGGTTAAGTTTGTTCTCTCTCTTTAAGAGCAGAGTTCATTTATAAGCCTTATTTTCAATCACTTTAATGACCTCTTTCCAGAATGGTACTTCAAGTGGAATAGGAATGGAATAGGAATGGAATAGGAATGGAATAGACCTTGGAGATCATCATGTCCAACCTACCATTTGCATTTTTTAATACAGCCTTCCCACTCAGTGTTATCAGACTACACCTACTGTTCATTTATGGTAACAAGATGCTTTGCAACATCAGAGTTTAAATCAGTAGGAACATCATTTGTAAATGAAAGCAAAACCAAAACCAACTCTACCCTGTATTAAAAGTCTCCAAAAGGATATAGAGGATTTAGAGGGCTGGAGAACCTCTCCTGTGAGCACAGACTGAGGGAGTTGGGGCTGTTCAGTCTGGAGAAGAGAAGGCTCCAAGGTGACCTAATTGTGGCCTTCCAGTATCTGAAGGAGGCTACAGGAAAGCTGGGGAGGGACTTTTTAGGGTGTCAGGGAGTGACAGGACTGGGGAGGAGATGGGAAGATTCAAATTGGATGTTAGGAAGAAGTTCTTTCCCATGAGGGTGGTGAGAGACTGGAACACATTACCCAGGGAGGTGGTGGAAGCCTCATCCCTAGAGGTTTTGAAGGCCAGGCTGGAGGTGGCTCTGAGCAACCTGCTGTAGTGTGAGGTGTCCCTGCCTGTGGCAGGGGCCTTGGAACTGCATGATCCTTGAGGTCCCTTCCAACCTTGACAATTCTTTCCATCTAGCTAAGCTCTGCAGCCTACCACCCTTCACCACTACTTCTTACTCTCTCAAGGAACACAGGAAACCACACCAGGGCACTATCAGTGGGCAACCAAGACATAAGAATCTCAGGTTCTTAATAGAATTTGTAATCAAATCTGCTTTACAACAGACAAATACTAAGCTGCCTCTCTGCAGGCTTTGCTAGAAGCCCCTTGGTGCTTCACAACTAGAAACAAAACCAACCCAACTGAGAGGATCAGAAAGCTCAATGTCACTTGTCATTTTCAACAAGGATTGAAAAAACTGCCCCCACAAAGTTCAATTCTACCTCTGCTTTGGTCAGACTTTCATTCTGCTCCCTGCAGCGTTTCAGGGTCTGAGTAAGATTTGTTTGTTTATGAAAGATAAGCTTGAGGAAAGTAAAGGCTTTATAATTGGCACCAAAGGGTCATTAAACTTGTAGAGGCCCCCACATTTAAGCAATTAGGGAAAAGCATCAGCCTTTCAAATAGCCCCCCAGAGGATTTCACTTGAAATTAGGAGATTTGCAGCTGCCTCATTCACTTCTTAGCAATTAATGCTGGGCTGCCTCTTACACCGAACAGATCAGAGGCTTAGCAAGGTCAAGATCTTTTTAGGTGGGGATTGTGTTCCTCCCCCCCCATCTTAGTTCTTAGACAAATGACTTTGTAATCTTCTCCCACCCTTCTTAGGCAAGTCCTCATCTGCTTTAAAAGTGAATACACTTTCGAGCACAGGCACTGCTCAACATCTGGCATAACAAAGCCCTAATTGCGAGGCCCCTGGGCTCTCCGGTAAAACAAACCGAAGCATCTATTAGAGCAAGTAACATTTCTTTAGGCGTTGCTCAAACAGCCGAGGACAGTAACATAATGTCTTCAAAGTCAGATAAATGTTTGGGGGCTGGACTAGATGATCTCCAGAAGTCCCTTCCAACCCCTACCATTCTGTGATTCCTGTAAGAGAGTCCATCCATAAGTTACACACCGAGCTGCTTCCATCTGCAGCAGAGTTGAAACCAAGGCTGTCTCTGCCTTATGTTTACACAGCAGGATTAGAACAGGAGGATAAATGAGGGGTTCTTGGCTGGCTGAGGATTATAGAAATAACAGAAAGGCCTCATAAAACCAGATAGCATCCTGCTTCATGTCTGCAGCTCCAAAAAGCTAAAGTTTGGCAGGCACAGGCCGTGGTTAAACTTCCATATTTGGGAAGAAAAAAAGGCAGCAACCCTGAAAAGGTTGAGAGAAAAGCAGCGTTCTCTGAAAAGACTAAGAGTTCAGATAAGCTGAAGTAGGCATATATTATCTGGGCAAGAATCAGACTGATGGCCTGATAACCACTGCTTCCAACAGAAGAGTTTGGGCTCTCTGAAATGTGTTTCCAGTCTACTTTTATGAGGCAGCAATATTTAATATCTGAACACAGTGTTCAGGCTTCCTCCCCCTTTGAAGCCTGGAGTGTTATGGCTGCACACAAGCATGGAATTAGAGAACCTCCTGTTCCCTTTGGTGAGCAGCCTCTTGCTTGGTAGCCAGGGAGGAGGCAGTGCCAGTTCCTGGTCAAAAAGCAGCTCCATTTTCCTGGAAATCATTATGCTCTAAAACCACACCAAGTGCACAGACAACAAAGAGCAGTGCTCAGCCTGTGGCACATCAGCAAACAACCTGCCATTTAATAAACTCAGGTCCTCACAGAAGCCAGAGCAGTGGAAAGGGTCTCTAAAAAGTCATCTGGAGTGCTTCTTTGCCATGAGGTGACACTGGTTACTGTCATTCCTGACCAGCACTTGCTTAATGTGTTCCTAAAGGTAGTCTGCAGGGCTTCCTACTCCAGCAAACCACCAGCTGCTAGGTCTCCTGAAGTCTAATAGAAGTCTTCTGTCTTCTTGCTGCAGTCTCAGCACATAGGACTTAATTGTCCTCCTACCCATGCAAGAGAGAGGATAAGTCCCCTCTCTGTCATTGCAGCAGCTTTTAACCAGACAATGACTCCCTGGTGATCCAGTGCTCTCCAGACTAAGCAGTCAGCTCTTCTGACCTCTGTGTTGCAGTCCACTGTTTCTTGACTTGTGGTCATTTGTGTTTGCCTTCAGCTGGAACACCTTCACTGGGCCCCCTTCTCCTTGAGGTGCAAAACCCCAAGCCTGACACTATTCCCTAGCCCTGCTGGCCACACTCTTCTTGCTACCCCCCAGGATCCCATTGGCTCTCTTGGCCACAAGGGCACATTGCTGTCCCATGCAGAACTTGCTGTGCAACAACACTCCAAGGTCTTTCTCCACGGAGCTGCTTTCCAGCAGGGCAGCCCCTGACCTGTACTGGTGCCTGTTGTTATTCCTCCCCCAGATGCAGGACCATGCACCAGTACTCATTGAGCTTCATGAGGTTTACCTGCACCCAGCTCCCTAGCCTGTCCAGATCTCCTTGGATGGCAGCACAGCCTGACAGGTGTCAGCCACCCCCCACAGTTTTGTATCATCACTGAACTTGCTGAGGGTCCACTCAAACCTCTCATCCAGATTGTTGATAAAGATATTGAACAAAACTGGACCCAGTTCTTATCCCTGGCCACAGGCTTCCAACTGTGTCACTGATCACAACTCTGAATTCTGTTCTCTACATACAATTACATATATATGATGTGGGTCAGCTCAACTTTCTCTTGAACCTCTAGTAAAGTTGCAGGTGGATTTGGTAACATTCTCACCAGCTGATTAAAGCCACCCCAAATCAAGTACATCTTTTCTGCTGACAGCATTTTAATGGTCCTTAAAACCTACTCTCAAATGGAAATCATAGAATTGTCAGGGTTGGAAAGGACCTCAAGGATCATCTAGTTCCAGCACTGCTGCCAAGGGCTGGGACACATCACACTAGACCAGGTTGATCATAGATTTGTTAGAGTTGGTAGGGACCTCAAGGATCACCTAGCTCCAACCCCCCTGCCATGGGCAGGAACCCCTCACACTAGATCAGGTTGCTCAGAGCCACATCCAGCCTGGACTTAAACACCTCTAGGGATGAGGCTTCCACCACCTCCCTGGGCAACCTGTGCCAGTCTCTCACCACCCTCATGGAGAAAAACATCTTCCTAACATCCAATCTCAATCTCTCCACTCCTAGTTTTGCTCCATTCCCCCCAGTCCTATCACTCCCTGACACCCTCAAAAGTCCCTCCCCAGGAATGGAAGTTGAAATCTATTCCAGAAAGTCCTCCCTACTGCAAGTATTTTCATGGTTGTCATGGGAGTTATGGAACATAAAAAGCACAGGGAAAAAGCACCTCCTATTTGCATTGAGTTCTGCTGCACTCAGGAGGGTCTGCAGAGATGCCAGCACCCTGCAGATCTCCACCACACTGCAAAGTGCTCCATCCATACAACATAACTCTTGGCTTCTTATCTCCACATTTGCTTGCTGCAGCCCCACTATGTCTTGTTTGGTGTCTTCAGCACCAGGGGAGGTTTAGGCTGGATGTTAGGAAGGAGTTCTTCACAGAAAGAGAGATTGCCCATTGGAATGTGCTGCTCAGGGAGGTGGTGGAGTCACCATCACTGGAGGTGTTTAGGAAGAGACTGGATGGGGTGATTGGTGCCATGGTTTAGTTGATTAGTGTTGGATGATAGGGTGGACTCAATGATCTCAAAGGTCTTTTCCAACCTCGTTTATTCTATTCTATCAAACAGAGGTTTAAGGACATATAGGCAGGCTGAAGAAGATCAGCAAAGCCCTGGAAAATCTCTGGGAGGCTGGGTAAGACAAACAGGGTTCTTGCAGCAGTTTGTTTATGTACATTTGGCTGCTGGGACCAGCTTGTACACAAACAAAACATGACCAGGAGTGACTTATGGCCTGACTGCTTTTTATATTCTCACAGCATTCAGGGAAAGCTGGAATCTGAAGAGTGATTGTTGTGGGGTTTTGCTTGGGGCTGCTTTGTTTGGGTTGGGGTTTTCTTTGGGAGGGGTTGGTTGGGATTTTTTGGGGTTTGGGTGTTGGGTTTTTTTGCTTTGTTTTGGTTCTGTTTGATGTCCTTTTTGTGTTTGATTGAATAGGATTGACCAGGTTGGAAGAGATCTTTGAGATCATCGAGTCCAACCTATCATCCAACACTATCTAATCAACTAAACCATGGCACCAAGCACCCCATCAAGTCTCCTCCTAAACACCTCCAGTGATGGTGACTCCACCACCTCCCTGAGCAGCACATTCCAATGGGCAATCACTCTCTCTATGAAGAACTTCTTCCTAACATCCAGCCTAAACCTCCCCTGGTGCAGCTTGAGACTGTGTCCTCTTGTTCTGGTGCTGGTTGGTTTGGGTTTTTTTTTGTTTTGTTTTGCTTGATTTTCCCCTAGCTAGAGCAAAAGATCTCCTGACAAGATAAAAAGCCCATGGAGCCTCTCTTTTTTGGAGTCCACAGTGCATGTGGTTAAGTTGGACCTGCTGAAATAGCTGGGAGAGAGAAGAACCAGTTAAATCTGTCCCTGAATTCCAGTCAACTGGACCAGTGGTTTTTGCCTCAGCAAAGAAAAAATCCTCCAAGTGCAGAAAACTGAAGCAACAAAAGAGAAATCTGGAGCAGATTGTCT
Source organism: Dryobates pubescens (assembly GCF_014839835.1). NCBI lineage: Eukaryota > Metazoa > Chordata > Aves > Piciformes > Picidae > Dryobates > Dryobates pubescens. The sequence continues at coordinate 15,235,394 of NC_071635.1, forward strand.
GAAGTGTTCCTAATGCATCCTAATCTTTCTTCCCCACAACAACATTGTAAGCATGCTTCTGCCACACAGAAACCACATGCATGCAAATGTTCATATGTAACCCAAAGGAATAAAAAAAAAAAAATCAGTGGTTCTCTGAGTGTTCTCAAAGGCCACAAATGGTCCTAAAGATCTTTGCAAGCAGGTCTGACTGAATGCTTTCAGAAGGTCACAGTTCAGCTGTGGACTCCTGAGCTAATTTACTGTGCCATAAAAACCTGAGATCAAAAAGTCTACAGAATGATAAAAGCAGAAGATTAGAGAGAACAGCAAGGATCACAGCTCATGATAAAGGGTAGAGCAATGCATCAAGTGCCCTGATTTATTTCTAAAGGGCCTGGAAGCAATTACTATAGCTGAAGAGCTGTGGCTTTAATGAATGTGGAAAATTATTACGTGTCCAAAAGGTCCAAATCCATCATATAAGGACATTCATTAAACCCACCGTTAGATAAGAAGTTCTTCAAGCTAAAAAAAAAACCTAAGCAGGAAATACTTGAGAAAAGCAAATGTAGACTCTGCAAATGAAAAGAAAGAAGAAAAAGCAAAGAAAGAAAAAAAACCAGAAGAGTTGCACTGTGAAACATCCCTTCCCAACAAATAAAACAGCAGGGGGCTGGAGAAACTCCCAGCAGCGAGTTACATCACTTGCTGCAAGCTCTGACCAAGTTTCAAATGCACTTGGGAGCGCAGAGCATGCTTTGTATGAGGCTAGCAAGCCAACTGTGGGCTCCAAAGCAAAGGAAAAGAATCCATCATTTACCATCCTCTCTGCAGCTTTCTTTTCATCACAACTCAAGGCTGTTTCGGTTGGAACTGTGCGGATTCCCTGCGCCGACCCTGCCTCAGAGCGGTTTTGTGCAACGCCAGGATCTCCAGGGATTTGCTTCCCAGCAGGCCAAAGCTCTCCTGGTGCTGGGACTGATTTGTTTGGGTCAGGCTGTGCTTGTTGTCTCTCCCCTCAGCTCTCTCAAGAGTACAAATATGAGCAGAGGGCTGGAGCTCCTCCGCTATGAGGACAGACTTGAGGGAGTTGGGCTGTTCAGTATAGGGAAGAGAAGGTTCCCAGGAGACCTTACTGTGGCCTTCCAGGATCTGGAGGGAGGCCACAAGAAAGCTGGGGAGGGACTTTTGAGGGTGTCAGGGAGTGATAGGACTTGGGGGGGATGTCAAAAATTGAAATGGGTAGATTCAGATTGGATGTTAGGAAGAAGTTTTTCCCCATGAGGGTGGTGAGACACTGGCACAGGTTGCCCTGGGAGGTGGTGGAAGCCACTAAGGCCAGGCTGGATGTGGCTCTGAGGAACCTGCTGTAGTGTGAGGTGTCCCTGCCCATGGCAGGGAGGTTGGAGCTGGCTGATCCTTGAGGTCCCTTCCAACCCTGACAAGTCTATGATTCTACTAGTCCTCATTCTTTCCAGCCAGTTAAGTTCTGCAGCCTACCACCCACCCCTCAGACTGCATTTGAGGCTACTGTAGCACACCAGAAATGCAACTCCTTGGCAGCTGTCACCTCTCTGATGGGGCCCTGCAGTTCCACACTGGCTTCTGTACTTAACTACACCCTTCTGCCCTTCACCTTCTCCATTTTCCAGCTGTGTTAACTTGAGTGACCCAAACACAATTGCCACCCTCCAGACGCTTCTCAGTATAAAAGTAAGAAATTATAGGGTGTTAGACGTTGGAAGGGACCTCTGGGATCATCAAGTCCAAACCCCCTGCCAGAGCAGGGCTGTAGAATGCAGCACAGGTCACACAGGAACACATCCAGATAGGACTTGGAAGGCTCCAGAGAAGGAGTCTCCACACAGATCCTCACAGGCTCTCTCATATTGAGAGGCACATTGACTCACATCGATCCAGCCTGTGCAGAACAGCACACAGCACACACCAAAGCTTTCTGTACCTAATGATATCTCCTATAGCACAAACCAGATGACTGAGGCATGAAATGGATGGCAGACTGTAAGTGAATATGCAAAGGTTTGAAACCATAACACTGTGCATTGTTAGCAATCATCTTCATGCCTGGAACAAATTCAATACACTTCCCTCAGCCTAGGAGCCAAGAGCAATAATACATTGCATTTCCTAACAGCTAGAAAGCATAGAATAATTCCCACAAATTGATTTGATGTCCAGCTCTCCTTTGCAGTTAAGTACAGTATTCTGTAGCTGACTGGCACAAATTAAATTGGACCCAGCCTCGATGGCAAATGCTTGTAAACAGCTCGGTACTCAGAGAGCTGCGAGGTAGCAATGCTGCTCACTGCTGTTTAAGTACAACAAGCATGAGCCAGCAGTGTGCCCAGGTGGCCAGGAAGGCCAATGGTATCCTGGCCTGCATCAGGAATAGTGTGGCCAGCAGGAGCAGGGAGGTCATTCTGCCTTGTACTCAGCACTGGTTAGGCCACACCTTGAGTCCTGTGTCCAGTTCTGGGCCCCTCAGTTTAGGAAAGATGTTGACTTGCTGGAAGGTGTCCAGAGAAGGGCAACAAAGCTGGGGAGGAGTTTGAAGCACAGCCCTGGGAGGAGAGGCTGAGGGAGCTGGGGTTGCTTAGCCTGGAGAAGAGGAGGCTCAGGGGAGACCTTCTTGCTGTCTACAACTACATGAAGGGAGGCTGTAGCCAGGAGGGGGTTGGTCTCTTCTCCCAGGCACCCAGCACCAGAACAAGAGGACACAGTCTCAAGCTGTGCCAGGGGAGGTTTAGACTGGACGTTAGGAAGAAATTCTTCATAGAGAGAGTGATTGCCCATTGGAATGTGCTGCCCAGGGAGGTGGTGGAGTCACCAGCACTGGAGGTGTTCAGGAGGAGACTTGATGTGGTGCTTGGTGCCATGGTTTAGTTGATTAGATGGTGTTGGATGATGGGTTGGTCTTGATCTTGTAAGTCTTCCAACCTGGTTTATTCTATTGTATTCTAAGCATAGCTGAGGGAGACACACAAGACAGCAACTCTATCACAGAATGATAGAGGCTGGAAGGGACCTCAAAAGCTCATCCAGTCCAACCCCCCTGTCAGAACAGGGTCACCTAGAGCAGATCACACAGGAACACATCCAGGTAGGTATTGAATAATTCCAAAGAGGGAGACTCCATGAACCCCCTGGGCTTCCAGTGTTCCATTGCCCCCATAGTGAAAAAAAATTCTTCCTCATGTTCACATGAAACTTCCTATGTCTCAGTTTCCACCATTCCCCCTTGTGCTGGTATTGGGCATCACCCAGCAGAGCCTGGCTCCAGCCTCTGGGCACTCACCCTTAGCATCTTTATAAACATGAATGAGGTCACCCCTTGGTCTCCTCCTCTGAAAGCTACAGAGCCCTAAGCTCCCTCAGGTTCTCCACCTAAGGAAGATGTTTCACTCCCCTAATCATCTTTGTGACTCTGTGCTGGACTCTCTCCAATAGCTCCCTGTCCTTCTTGAACTGAGGGGCCCAGAACTGGACATAATATTCCAGATGAGGAATATTCAGAGAGCTCAACTGTTGGACAGGCACAGCTCCTGTTCAACACTGGGAATAAAGCAGGCACCCCTAGACAGTACTTCAACAAAACACCACCACCAGACCCCTGCTTTGCTAGAAGCATGTTAGTCTTTAAACCAAACACTATGAAGTCTCATGAGGTTATGCTAGGTTCTGACAACTGAATGCACTGACTGCTAGAGATAACACTGTGCATGTATAACATCTTCTGTACATTATATGACCCCCATCACTGAGCTCTTGCAGCATTATCCTGCTGTAGATATTTAGACACTTCCTTTATTTTGCCCCAAACAAGGGCCTTACTCCTTAGAAGGGATGGTGATGCCCCCAGATAGGCAGCATGGGGCATATTTGTTAACAGTGTTTGCAAAACTGCTTCTGGAAGACATGGGAAATATTCATGAACAAGATTTCTGCAGCTCTTTTGTAGGTCTTCTTTTGTGTCCAGAGAAGGGCCATGAGGATGAGCAGAGGACTGGAGCACCACCTCTGCAATGAGCACAGACTGAGGGAGTTGGGGCTGTTCAGTCTGGAGAAGAGAAGGCTCCCAGGAGACCTAATTGTGGCCTTCCAGGATCTTAAGGGGGCTACAAGAAAGCTGGGGAGGGACTTTTGAGGGTGTCAGGGAGTGATAGGACTGGGGGTGGGGTGGGTGTGGAAATGGAACAAAAACTAGAAGTGGGTAGATTCAGATTGGATGTTAGAAAGAAGTTCTTCCCCATGAAGAACACTGGAACAGGTTGCCCAGGGAGGTGGTGGAAGCCTCATCCCTGGAGGTTTTGAAGGCCAGGCTGGATGTGGCTGTGAGCAACCTGATGCAGTGTGAAGTGTCCCTGCCCATGGCAGGGGGTTTGGAACTGGCTGAGCCTTGTGGTCCCTTCCAACCCTATCAATTCTATTTCCATGCTTCTTGCTTGTTCACCTTTGGTATTAGCTGGCAAAATAGAAACCATGGGACCGATTCTGCACGTATCAGCTGGAAGTGGACTACAGCTCTGACTGAAGGGGAAACTGCCATGGAATTCTTGCAGAGTTCCTCAGCAAACCTTTCTGTTTACTTCAGTAGTTTCTTCCACCCAGAACTAGGAGGTTAGAAAACAAAAGGAGCCCATTGCTGAGCACTCTCACATATACAGGAAACAAAAGGAGTCGTTCTGGGAAAGGAGACATGTGTTTGCAAACTCCAAAACTCTAAGATACAGGTAACATACACAAGGGAAGACCACACACCAGAAAGCTGCAAACAAATGCTGCAAACAAACTTTTTAATCACTCCTTTAAGGTTTAGTGTTTCATTTAAAGCATCAAGGAAAATTATTTATGCCAGAGTTTTGCAATGGAAAAATATTTTGAAGAGGAGAAAAGAGAGCTGAAGTGAAAGGAAAATGAAGAGTTTAAGAACTGCACTTAAATTACTCAATTCTGACTCTTCTCGATTACACCCAGAGTTGTGCACAAATCACGCTCCCCCCATGCTAAAGGCAATCAGTGAGAGCCCCTTCCACCATCTCTGGAAAATGACCAAGCCTCTGCCTTTAAAGGAGCAAAGGCATTTAGGAAGAGAGAAGTCTTTCTTACACCAAAGTCCTAATTGAAAGAACATGGCATGACCTGAAGCAAAATACTAATGAGAACCACTCTGCAAGCAAAGTCTCTTTGTCTGACTTTTACAGATGAATCTGACACACTCCCTTCCCTCGCCTGGAAACCTTATGAGGGTTTTGTTTATGCTGTACAAGGCATGAAATGATTGTCCTTCATGCTTTGTTCTTTGCAGCTGCATGAAGTTTAGCCACATTGTGAAATGGATTTGTAAGAAGGCAGAGGCCAGAGTCAACGTGGGAGGAACATATGGGTGAGCCCAGATGCATGCACAGAAACTATACCCAGGAGAGAGGAAAAATCAGCACTGTAATGACTAATTGCTCTTTTGTCCTCAGGGCACCTGTGATCAGTTCACACAGGACACCTGAGTGATGCCAGCAGAAAATCAGCTGCAGAAGCACTACCTGTGTAAAGCCTCCATCACCAACCAACAAAGCTGTGTCCCTCTACATGCAGCACACAAGGAGCTTAGCTTTATTTTGCAAGGCTTTAAAGGAAGCTCACTCTAAAGTTCCAATGCTTTCTCTTTTAGGTCATATAGCTTCCACTCTCTCCTTTGCAACTGCAAATTGGAGGCATGAAAGGCAGTCATACCCTTGTGGTGGGTTGAAATTTCCCTCCCCCCAACATTACTTTTGCCAGACCAGTTCAGCTGGAAGCAAATGAAAGCTGCATTTACAAGCAGAACCACCATCTACAATGGAATGCAGTGAGTATGTACAAAACACACAGCAGTTACAATATTCACAGGTATTTACAGTTAATAAACAGCACAAAGACCCCCTGCTCAAAGCTACTAGCTTCTCCTTCCCTGCCTCCCCAGATCCCCCTGTACAAAAGCAGGGAGGAAGGAGCAGAGGAATGTTAACACCAAAACAATGCAGCCAAAGTCAGGCAGAAGCACCTTAGTAGCTCTCCCCGGAGCAAAGAAGTAAGAAGAGGAAATCCTATCTCATAGTAGATATCTCAATGGGATTGTTTAGAATCATCTTTAATTTTCCTTTTTACACCCAACAGTGATTTATATTTCACTACTTTTCTGCTCAAGAGCAATGAAAAATTCAAAGGCACAGCCTAAAACTACCACAACCCTAAGCAGCACTGCCACTGAAAATGAGAGCTGTTCTACTCCTGTATTCCTCTGGCCTCTTAGGTTCGAGCAGAAGACAGCTATTGTTCAGAGCACAGAACATAGGCCCTCTCTTTTCTGCCATCCAGAAAGCCTTCCAGGCCCCTCTGAAGCAAGGCAGCAATAAAACCATCCAAAAGACATAAATCACAAAGAGCTATTCCTCTGGTTTTCCCCAAAGAGCAAGACGGTGAGACGTGAACAGACCCTTTTTGACTTGACAAGACTTTCGTGCTTTCCCTTTTACAGGTTGCCCACAAAAAGAAACACAGGCAGAAAGACCAAACAACTGAGGAATCAACCCCAGCTTTCCAGAAACACAGCAAAAACACAACAGCAACAACAAAACACAAATATTTGAGGAGGAAGAAACGTGTATTTACAGGGAATCATTGAGTGCACTGGGTTGGAAAGAACCTTTAAAGGTCACCTACCCCAATTTCCCCTACAACAAGGGGAAACTTCTTTAACTAGATCCCATTGCTCAGAGCCCAATCATGCCTGACCTTGAATGCCTCCAGAGACAGAGAGCAACCCCAGAGCTGGACACAATGAGGTCTCACCAGAGCAGAGTGGCACAATCATAGAATCACAGAATCATCAGGGTTGGAAGGGACCTCAAGGATCAGCCAGTTCCAACCCCCCTGCCATGGCCAGGGACACCTCACACTACAGCTGGTTGCTCACAGGCAGATCCAGCCTGGCTGCAAAAACATCCAGGCATAAGGCTTCCACCCTGGGCAACCTGTGCCAGTGTCTCACCACTCTCATGGGGAACAGCTTCTTCTCAACATCCAATCTGAATCTACCCATTTCTAATTTTACAGAATCATAGAACGATCTGGGCAGGAAGGGACCTCCAAAGGTCATCCAGTCCAGCCCCTCTAGTTTTGCTCCATCCCCCCCAAGTCCTATCCCTCCCTGACACCCTCAGAAGTCCCTCCCCAGCTTTCTTGGAGCCCCCTTCAGATCCTGGAAGGCCACAACAAAGCCTCCTCAGAAAACTGCTCCTCTCAATCTGCTGTCCACACTTCTTTCAAACTTACTAGATGTACTACATTAGGAAAAATATCTCAAAAGGTAAATTACTTACCACAGAGAAGAACCAGATGACTGCAGAAAACCCCCACACCTCAGCACTCCTGTCCCTCCAGGAGCTGCCTAAGAAAATGCTCCTCCTGTGAGGGCACCAGAGCCCAGGTGACAGCAATCATCACCTAATTAGCACCCTCAACTGAGGCAGAAAGTTCCAGGAGCTTACATAACAAGATGCCTCTGCCATGATGCTCCCCCCCAGCCCAGGTGACAACAATCACCACCCAATTAGCACCCTCAGCTGAGGCAGAAAGTTCCAGTGGCTTACATAAGAAGATGCTTCTGCCATGATGCCCCCCCCCAGCCCAGGTGATAACAATCACCACCCAATTAGTGCCCTCCACTGAGGCAGAAAGTTCCAGGAGCTTACATAAGAAGATGCTTCTGCCATGATGCCCCCCCCCAGCCCAGGTGATAACAATCACCACCCAATTAGTGCTCTCCACTGAGGCAGAAAGTTCCAGGAGCTTACATAAGAAGATGCTCCTGCCATGATGTCCCCCCCCAGCCCAGGTGACAACAGTCACCACCCAGTTAGTGCCTTCAGCCGAGGCAGAAGATTTCAGTAGCTAAAAATTGAATCTGGTGGTCAAGGCAATAATTCCTTGTAGAGGAAACACAAGGGCTGAGGGAAGATCCTCCAGTGTAACCTCTCAGCCTTCAAGCAGAACCAGTCTGGAGCATTTTTTGAGCTCTCTGTGGTTTGCCTTCTCAGTTACCCCTCTAGGTATCTCTTCTGAACGCTTCTTCAGGCTTCCTTAAAATCCATGTTGTGGAAGGAAAAGGTAAACACCTTCTGAAAAGGAGCCTCACAGGTCTGCTCCCTGCTTGTTTGACCTAGAGAACCATTTGCATAAAGTACAGCAATCTCTTTAATGTGGGGCTCAGCACAGTACCTCATCTGTCAGGCTGAAAGGCCAGCACACAGACAAGAGTGCCTTTACCTCCACCATTTATGTACATCACTGACTTCAAAATCTGTTCCTGCTTTTGTGCTTCTTCCCTCCCTTTACTCACTTATGACCTTCAAACTCAACATGAATCCAGCCCATCCACTTCACTGCTTCAGGAAGTCTCAGTTTTGAGCTGGGCCTATCCTATACATCTCACTTATTTCTTAAGTGAGTGGATTTCCCACCTGCTTTTCCCAGGAAATTCGAAGCAGGAGTGCAACAGGGTGGGATAAAAGATCAATCTTGCTGCAGTTGTGTTGCAGCAGTGAAGGGTGAGTCTTGCACCTGGGCTGGAACAATCCTCACTATCAATACAGACTGGGGGAGGAGGTGATGGAAAGCAGCCCTGAGGGAAAGGACTTGGGGGTGCTGGTAGGGGAGAAGCTGAACAGGAGCAGGCAGTGTGAACTTACAGCACAGAAGGCAAATCACATTCTGGGCTGTATCCAAAGCAGTGCTGCCAGCAGATCCAGAGAGGTGATTCTGCCACTTTGCTCTGGTGAGACCTGACCTGGAGTACTGTGTACAGGTCTGGGGCCCTCAATATAGGAAGGACATGGACCTGATGGAGAGGGTCCAGAGAAGGGCCACGAAAACAATCAGGGGGTTGGAGCAACTCTGCTGTGAGGCCAAACTGAGGGAGCTGGGGGTGTTCAGCCTGGAGGAGAGGAGGCTCTGGGGAGACCTAATAGCAGCCTGCCAGGACCTAAAGGGGCTACAAGAAGGATGGAGAGAGACTGTTTACAAAGAGCTGTAGTGACAGGATGAGGAGCAATGGCTTTGAACTGGACAAGAGCAGATATAGATTGGAAGCTAGGAACAAGTTCAGGTATGATGTGGCTCTGATCCATCATATCTCCCTTCCTTCTATGATTTAGTGTTTAAAAGAATTCAAAATGAAACACGTGATTTTTTCTTTTTAAACAAACTGTCCTCTGAATAACACATTTTCAACCACCATGCCCCAAGGTAAAGCACACACAGTTAGAGAACGTGGAATGAAAGTATTGATAAATCCCTGCTTGAATTTATCTGTATAGCCCAGGTGGTTTTAATTAAAATGCTATTTGTGTAAGAAGTGATTCTGCTCACCAGAAATAGAAAAAAAAAAAAAATGAAGAAGAAGATGAAAAATAAAAAGAAAAGGAAACAGAAAAAGAAAAGTAAAATAAAAAATAAAATTAAAAATAAAAAAGAATAAAGAAAAAGGGAAACGAAAAATAATGCAAAAGAAAATGAAAATTTTAAAAAGAAAAAAGTAAATAAAAATAAAAGAAAAATAAAAAGGAAAATAAGGGGGGAAAAAAGAAAATAAAGAGACAAGAAAAAGGAGAATAAAGAGACAAGAAAGAGAAAAAGGAAAAGAGAAAAAGGAAGAGAAAAAGAAGGAGAAAGAGCCAAATAGAAGAAGGAGAAAGAGAGAGAGAAAGAGAGGGAAAGAGAAAGAAAGAGAGAAAGAGAGGGAAAGAGAAAGAAAAAGAGAAAGAGAGAGAGAGAGAAAGAGAGGGAAAGAGAAAGAAAAAGAGAAAGAGAGAGAGAGAAAGAGAGGGAAAGAGAAAGAAAAAGAGAAAGAGAGGGAAAGAGAAAGAAAAAGAGAGGGAAAGAGAAAAAGAGAAAGAGAGAGAGAAAGAGAGGGAAAGAGAAAGAAAAAGAGAAAGAGAGAGAGAGGGAAAGAGAAAGAGAGGGAAAGAGAAAGAAAAAGAGAGGGAAAGAAAAAGAGAAAGAGAGAGAGAAAGGGAAAGAGAAAGAAAAAGAGAAAGAGAGAGAGAGGGAAAGAGAAAGAGAGGGAAAGAGAAAGAAAAAGAGAAAGAAAAGAAAAAGAAAGAAAAGGGAAAAAAAAGAAAAATAAATGAGAAGGAGAAGGAGAAGGAGAAGGAGAAGGAGAAGGAGAAGGAGAAGGAGAAGGAGAAGGAGAAGGAGAAGGAGAAGGAGAAGGAGAAGGAGAAGGAGAAGGAGAGAGACCAAAGCAGGCCATTCTATTGTGTGCTTGCAAATGCCAGCTTTTCAAACACCGAAGCCACAGATCTGACTTTTGGCTTGGTTTTCACTCCGCTTTGAGAACGCTGAAAGAGTCCCGCTCCGAGATTTATAACAACAGCTGTGTGAGTTACGAAAGCACAGAAGTGTCGCTGGGAGTACACAAAGGCTGCAGCTCCAAACCAGCTGAGCTCAATTTGCTCAAATTTTTCTGGTCTGGGTGTTGGAGCTGAGGTCAGGCACCGAAGTCAGGCAAAAAATTCCACCTCAGAAACCGAGGAGCGGTTGGTCAGAATGAAGACATGAGGAAGACTTCAACCTTTGTGCCAGACTTGACAGTGCAGCTGGATTTGGATGGAAATTTCCAAGGTAAAACAAAACACAAAATATGACATGGAAATAGAGTTTGCTATACTGTGACTTGTCCATCTGGAAGGAGTCATGTTACACCAGCTTCTCCTGGTTCTTGTCTCTGTTTTTATCAGGACCACATCAAATTGTTTTGATATTATTCTTACACCAGGACAAACAAAAACCTGCAGTTATTATCTCCTCTCCTCTTTCTCATGTGATTTACTGTGCTTCATGACATTGAACGCTCCTGAAGCTTCACAGCACTCAGCATTGAAACCCAACACTAGAAATGCCTCCTGATTTATCCCACTCAACACCTTGGCTCCTGCACTGTATTTTACTTTCTCCTATGTCAAGATGCACATGGAATCATAGAATCAACAAGGTTGAGTCTCAGAGATCATCAAGTCCAACCTGTCACCCAACACCTCATGACTACTAAACCATGGCACCAAGTGCCACGTCCAATCCCCTCTTGAATACCTCCAGGAATGGGGACTCTACCACCTCCCTGGGCAGCTCATTCCAATGGCTAACAACTCTCTGGGAAGAGCTCTCTCCTCACCTCCAGCCTAAACCTCCCCTGGTGCAGCTTGAGACTGTGTCCTCTTGTTCTGGTGCTGGTTGCCTTGGAGAAGAGACTGACCCCCACCTGGCTACAACCTCCCTTCAGGTAGTTGTAGAGAGCAATAAGATCCTTATGATGAGAAGGTAAAATACTGAAACAGGCTGCCCAGGGATGCAGTTGAGGCCTCATCCCCGAAGACATTCAAGATCAGATTTGATGTGGCCCTGGGCAGCCTGATCTAGTTGGAGGTGTCCCTGCTTATTGCACAGAGGTTGGACAAGATGACCTTTGAGGGTCTCTTCCAACCTGATACAATCTGTGAAGAGAACAGAAAATGCAGCATGCCCACGTTCATGGGTGATGTGAAAGGCAAGAGGCTGCAAAAGCAGCAGAGATAAAAAAGCCAGTCACCCCTTGTGGCAGGAGGGAGCGTTCTGCTTTCTATCATCCAATTGATAATGGGGATCAGCACAAAATTCCCCCCTGAATGCAGACACCAGCTCCAGCTGATGCATCCTTCCAGCTTTGTTGATGTTAATGAAATAAACCTGGCAGCTGGGCATGGATGGTTTTGGTGCATTAAGCATTTGCTTTTTGCACCACTTTCACGCTGGAGAACAGCAAATGTCGTACAGTAATTGATTCAGCAGAGGCAGCTCTTTTTTTGGTCTGAGCAGCACAAACCATGATTGATTTTCTTCATTCTATAACAATAACTTTGACAATGCTGCCTACCAACTCTTAATTTGTAATTTATCAACACATAAACAAGAGGCTTTCAAAGCTGTGCTCCATGGGTTAGGCTGGATGCAAACCACATGATTCACTTTTAAGGGACCAACCCTTCTGGTCAGGTTTCTCATAGAACTACTACTTACTAATGAAATCCAAACCCATCTTCCACAGCAATTCACTGAACTTACAGTTAATTTGTCCCATGAATGTTCCTGCCAGTAAGTGTCAGGACAATTTCAGAGAAGCAAAAGAAATGGAGAAGGAGTGAAGGCACCAAGCTAGCCAACGTTTGGTTCTTGACTTCAAAAGGTCTTTTTGCCCACAGTCAGAGCTGCCAACTCTCATGTTTCCAGCAAGGTTTACCAAATTCCTCCTACATGGTAGGAGTGGTAGGCAGGAGTGGTAGGAGCTGGAAGCAGGGTCTCCTAGATCAGATGGCACAGGAACACTTCCAGGCAGGTTTTGAAAGTCTCTGGAGAAGGAGAGTCCACAGCCTCTCTGAGCAGCTTGGTCCGGTGCTTTGGCAGCCCTAAAGTAAAGAAGCTAAGTTCAAGTGACACCTCCTTTGCCTCTTGTCCTGTCATTGACCATCACTACAAAGAGCCCAGTCCCATCCTCTTATCCTCCAGCATTTAGCCATTGCTGAGCATTGACAAGATCCCTCCCAGTCTGCTCTTCTCCAGGCTAAACAGCCCCAGGGCTCTCAGCCTCTCCTCATAGGGCTGTGCTCCAGTCCCTTCAGCATCTTCGTAGCCCTCCCTTGGACTCTCTCCAGCAGATCCCTGTCCCTCTTGAGCTGGGGAGCCCAAAACTGGATGTAATATTCTAGGTGAGGTCTCACTAGGGCAGAGTAGAGGGGGAAGAGAACCTCCCTGGACCTGCTGGACACGCTCGTCTTAATGCACCCCAGGATCTCATTGTCCCTCTTGGCCACCAGGGTACATTGCTGTTACGCCACCAGACTCTGGCAGCTAAAGATGTTCTTATGTAATACTAAAGTCTTCAAACCAAGAGGAATAGCCTGAATGTGAGTAGCCATTTGTCTCCTCTCAAACTAACAGATGAATTCAAGACTTGCCTCACACAAGTGTGTTTCTCTAACTTAATTTCAGGCTGTTATTATTCAGAGACACATGGGCTCATGTCAGAGTATGTGCTGGCCTCAGTTGTGTTCCCAGCTGTGCTTGCTGGATATCAGTCAAATCACTGATCCCATGTAGCCACTTCTTCTTTTTTTGCCTTCTTTTCTTATCCTACCTGACCTGTTTAAACTGTGAGCTCATTTTTGCAATGGCTCCCACTCTCCAAAGTGAGTTTGTAGAGTGGCAGCACAGCAAGGCTGAAGCTAATTCGAGTGCCTGTGGTGGGTTGAAGGGCTGATCCTCCCTTCCCTCCCACCACAGGCAGAAAAAATGAGACTCAGACAAATGGATTGCAGAAGTGGAGGAAAGTTTAAATGGAAAAGCAGTGAACATTTTACAGAGAACCACAAGTGACAAATGGAGATCCCAAAGCATACCCAGAAGCATCCCAATGCTTCCCTCTCCCCACCTGAAGGTACACCCAAAAACCCCCAGGGGTCTTTCTTCCCCTCCTCCTCCACTGTTAGGCTAATGTCAGCTGGCCAGATCTGAGTCTGCCCTTCCCCCTTCTCCTCCCAGACTTAAGCCTAGCCAGGCCCAAGAGACCATGAGATGACTTCCCCCTGCCATTACCAGACAGGGACCATCTCCAGAGGAGCAGTGAAGGAAGAAAGAGAAAGTATAGAACCCTGCTGATGGGTTTATAGGGAGCAGGGCATTATGGGATGAAATACATAGCTTCCCATGTCCAGCCACTGGGCTGGACCCTCGGGACACCAGAGGTGTGTCTTATGTGGCAGCAGCAGGGGGGCACCCAGCCTGAACCACCACAGTGCCTTACAGTATCACAGAATCACAAGGTTGGAAGAGACCTCAAAGATCATCAAGTCCAACCTGGCACCACAGACCTCATGACTAGACCATGGCACCAAGTGCCACATCCAAGCCCCTCTTGAACACCTCCAGGGACGGTGACTCCACCACCTCCCTGGGCAGCACATTCCAATTACCAATCTCTCTTGCTGGGAAGAATTTCTTCCTAACATCCAGTCTAAACCTCCCCTGGCACAGCTTGAGACTGTGTCCTCTTGTTCTGGTGCTGGTTTCCTGGCAGAAGAGACCAACCCCCTCCTGGCTACAACCCCCCTTCAGGTAGCTGTAGACAGCAATGAGGTCTCCCCTGAGCCTCCTCTTCTCCAGGCTAAACAACCCCAGCTCCCTCAGCCTCTCCTCACAGGGCTGTGCTCAAGGCCTCTCCCCAGCCTCGTTGCCCTTCTCTGGACACATTCAAGTGCCTCAATGTCCTTACGCTGGCACACTAAACAGATGCTAAAAGCTCTTCAAAAAAACATATTCTAGGGGGAAAAAAAAATCCAATGGGCACAAAAGATACAGAGGAATATTTCTGATAAATGCAGAAAACTCCTGAGGAAACCTGGTGAAACACTGGGGTTGTTCATCTCAAAGGGCCCAGAGCAAGCTGCTTTGGTTCGAGATGTGAGACCCCACCTGGAGTACTGCCTCCAGTTCTGGAGCCCCTATTACAAGAGGGATGTGGAGGTGCTGGAAGGTGTCCAGAGAAGGGCCCATCCACGCGGATGAGCAGAGGGCTGGAGCTCCTCTCCTATAAGGACAGACTGAAGGAGTTGGGGCTGTTCAGTCTGGAGAAGAGAAGGCTCTGAGGTGACCTCATTGTGGCCTTCCAGTATCTGAAGGGGGCTACAAGAAGGCTGGGGAGGGACTGCTCAGGATGTCAGGTAGTGATAGGACTAGGGGGAATGGAATGAAGCTGGAGGTGAGGAGGAAGTTCTTCCCCATGAGAGTGGTGAAGCCCTGGAATGGGTTGTCCAGGGAGGTGGTTGGGGCCCCGTCCCTGGAGGTGTTTAAGCGCAGGCTGGATGAGGCTCTGGCCAGCCTGATCTAGTGTGGGGTGTCCCTGCCCATGGCAGGGGGGTCGGAACTAGATGATCCTTGTGGTCCCTTCCAACCCTGACTGATACTACTATGATACTACTATGTGATATTGTTCAGCTCTTGCAGTGGTGCTGCTTTGTTTAGTAAGTCCAAAAAGTTGATTATTAGTCCAGCTTTGTACTGAAATGTCAGAGTTCATCTGCTAGAAGCACATGTGTGAGCACAGAAGAAAACCACTGGACCATTTTAGGAAGCTGGGTGATGATTGCTGCAGCACAGATTAGCCTTCTAAACACAAAAACAACCCCAAAAGCCTAGAATTTAGCCACAAAGGAGAGATCACAGCAGATTTGTAAACAACACTTCAAAACACGATGAAAATCTGGTTGGGTTTTTAAACATTTCAGGCACTAGAAAAATGCATATCCAATATGCTGCTGTGACCTTCTCAGCCATCTATCAACACACAGTTCCTCACAAACACAGAAGAAAAAAAGCACATAGAAGAGATCAGTTATCATGTCAAGCTTTCAACCAAGGCTCAAACTCCTCAGGGACCTGGAAAGGTCCTCAAATGCTCATCCAGTCCACCCTGCCTGCCAGAGCAGGATCACCTACACCAGATTACACAGGAATGCATTCAGATGGGTCTTGAATATCTCCAGAGAGGGAGACCCCATAACCCCCATGGGCAGCCTGTTCCAGGGTTCTCTCACCCTCACAGGGATAAAAAATTCTTCCTGATGTTCACATGGAACCTCCTGTGCCTCAGCTTCCACCACTGCCCCTTGTGCTGGCATTGGGCATCACGCAGCAGAGCCTGGCTCCAGCCTCTTGGCGCTCAGGAATGCGCCCTCAGGAATGCGTGGCAAAGATCTTAATGAACATATATTAGTAGTTACTTTATCTACAAACTATGCAACAGGTTATTTACAGTCCCTATTAACAGGTTATCACTATTTGATTGGTAGAAGTACCTCTACAGAATGTCTGTGCCTGGGCACTTCAAACAAATCAAATCATAGAATCCTAGAATCAACAAGGTTGGAAAAGACCTCAAAGGTCATCAAGTCCAACCTGGCACCACAGACCTCCCTACCTTAAAGGTAGGGAAAGAAACAGGTATCAAAGGTATCAGAGCCAAAATTCAGTTTTGTCAGCAGTATATTAATCCTTTCAAAGAAGTAATAAAGAGCCTGAAGAGGGGATGAAAGTGACCCTCTGAGATGATGAAAAAGTAGCCAGGTTCTGGGCGAAGGGCTCACTGTTCTGTGCAGCAAGGCAGTGCTTTGCCTTCTCTCATCACAAGCTCTCCAACCACCAAGCCTCCTCTGGCTTGCAGCAAAATGCTTCTTGGAGCTTGTTTCTCCATGAATTGGATACAAGGGTTTTCATAAGCTAAAGCTGCTTTGTTCTCTGTGCAGTTCTGAAGTTGCTGGTCCTGCTGCCAATAAACCCAAATATAATGGAAGCTCTCTGGGGACTGCAGTGAGCTGGAGGCTCCAGAGGAAAAAAAAAAAAGGAAGGAAGCACTGTTGATGTTTTACAGAAAGAAAACCAGAGGTATGGAGAATGAAATGACTTCTGAAAAAGCACTCAGCTAGTGATAAAACCAGAAACACAACGAAGTAAATGCCCATGCAGAACAAATGTAGACAAAGCCATAAGGGTACAGCAGAGACAAGGATAATCTCCTCCTCCCTTATCCCCCCTCCTACATAACATCCCACTTCTACAATCTTTACATGCTGGTGGAATGTTTGGGGAAATCTGAAGCATAAATTCAGTCTCTTCAGTGATTTCAGTAACTCAGCACTTTTATGGCAGCTCTGCCAGCTCAGTTCACTCCTAACCTACTGCATTCCTACCACGATGCTGGCTGTTGTAGTAGTCTAAACAAAACATTCTTCCAGTCGCCTTCCTTGGCTTGCAGCCCCATCATTTATTATGTTATAGCAGGCAGTGTTAGGAAGGTAAACAGCTCAGCTTGATTCAGTCTTGTTTAAATTGGCCCTCAAAATGGGCAGCACTTAAGAATTCAGCACTTAGTACTCAATGAAATATTCTGTCCTATGGTTTGACTCTTTATCTCTATAGACTTTGATTTATATAGAGAGCTGCAAACTTATAAGAGAGAAGATGTTTTCTAAGGGCTGACATAAGATTCTCACAGCAAGACAGCAGTAACTTTGGCTGACAAGTCACAGAATCACAGAATCACCGAGGTTGGAAGAGACCTCAAAGATCATCAAGTCCAACCTGGCACCACAGACCTCATGACTAAACCATGGCACCAAGTGCCACATCCAATCCCCTCTTGAACACCTCCAGGGATGGGGACTCCACCACCTTCTGGGGCAGCACATTCCAATGGCTAACAACTCTCTCTGGGAAGAACTTTCTCCTCACCTCGAGCATAAACTTCCCCTGGTGCAGCTTGAGACTGTCCTCTTGTTGTGGTGCCGACTGTGTGGCAGAAGAGACCAACCCCCAGCTGGCTACAACCTCCCTTAAGGTAGTTGCAGAGAGCAATAAGGTCTCCCCTGAGCCTTCTCTTCTCCAGGCTAAACAATCCCAGCTCCCTCAGTCTCTCCTCATAGGGCTTGTGCTGAAGTCCACTACTAGTAGGTCTGATGTGCCAGACTGACTACTTGAATGGGCCCACAGATTTACCTGTCTACTGGCTCCCAAAGGGACTTCCCAAGAAGGGAGGGCTCAGCCATCCAAAACACGGCATCCCCAGTTCCCAGGCACTTTCTCCCATATGTGCTGGGAATGTCACATTTAGAGTCAACAGCTGAATTTTTGGTATACTGAAGACTCATCTGTTTGCAAGCTGGAGCCAGGAAATACATTTGCTCTTCTCCATGCCCAAAGGGGTTAGATGGTTTGCCACAGCAAAGACTTGTCTAGTCTGGAGTTGTCTGGACCGAGAAGGAAATTCAGCAAGGAGGGAAATGTTGAGGTAGGAGAATGGGAGGACTGGTTTGTGAATGTCAGTGTCTGACAAAGCTTGTGGTTCCTCTTGGCTGACTTCAGCTCTCAGGAGAAGAGGGGTCGGGGGCACTGGCGGTGAAGGCTGGATTCCAAGAGGAGGATCACAATTTACCTCCCAACTAGACTGGACAGTAGCCAACGAAGTGCTGCATCAGACTCTTTCATGCTGAGGAGACCATGGGAGAATAATCCTGAATTTTCTGGTTTTTAAACTTGAACTACAGCCACAGAAATGTTTGTGTGTGTGTGTGTTTCATTTCACAGTTTCCCAGAGTCAGTGCAGAATTATAGAACAATATAGGTGATTCCAAAAATAAGGCAGCTACACAGAAGGGGCAGGATCATCAAGCCCTGTCTTCATCTCAGGTATTTAAAAGACAGATGGGTTTGCTCTTAAATACCACTGAAATCAGACTGCTGATTGCCTTGAGAAGCGAGACTGGCTTTGAGCTTGGTTACCAAGAGCTGATGTGAAGCCAGAGTAGAGAACAAAGCAGCTGTACATGTGTCTCTGCAGCCAGTGACCTATGCAGATGGGCTCCAGGACTCTGTATTAGTTAATTAACTCTCCAGGACTCTGTATTACTCAGTTTATTAACTCATGGTAAGGATGCTGTACATATCCATGTTGTATTCTGCTTAAAGGATAACCAACACCCATAAAGTTGATTCTAGGCCAAGACTAGCCACAGTCAAGTGCAATGCTCAAAGCAGATACAGAGATTAGAAACTTAGTCATGGATACTATTCTGGGAGGGTTCAAACCCAGGTGCTAATTAGTCTTAATCTGCTACATTCTACATAAACCAGCTACAAGACAAAGACTACATGGAAGAGACAGGGAGAGAAAATTTAGTCCAGGAGGAAAACAATGACAGAGTTTGGAGTGGAAGCAAGCCCTCCTCATCCCCACCTTTCAACCTTATTCACTGGACCACTGTCTGAACACAGCTGCTGCCAATGCATTTAAGGAATAAAGGCAGTAAGGGGAAAACATCATGCCATGGGTATCCTTAACTACTTATCATAAGGATAAGTAGCTGCTCTGCCAATGCAGCCAGGTAGACTTTTTGATAGGGACATGAAATGTTTGTGGAGGCAAGAGGCATTGATTAGCACAGGTTAACAGATAATCTGTCCACTTATCCCCACTATCCACTTGGTAGCCAGTCACTAGTGGTGTCCCCCAGGGATCAGTATTGGGCCTGATCCTGTTCAGTATCTTTACTGAAGATCTGGAGGAGGGGATTGAGTCCATCAGCAGTAAATTGACAGATGACACCGAGTTTAGAGCAGGAGTTGATCTGTTAAAGGGTAGGAGAGCTCTGCAGAGGAACCTTGCCAGGCTGGGCAGATGGGCAGAGTCCAAGGGTATGAGATTTAACACATTTAAGTGCCAGGTTCTGCACATTGGCCACAACAACCCCAGGCAGTGCTACAGGCTGGGGACAGAGTGGCTGGAGAGCAGCCAAACAGAAAGGGACCTGGGGGTGCTGATTGACAGCTGGCTGAACATGAGCCAGCAGTGTGCCCAGGGGGCCAAGAAGGCCAATGGCATCCTGGCCTGGATCAGGAATAGCAGAAGCAGAGAAGTCATCCTGCCCCTGTGCTCAGCACTGGTTAGGCCACACCTTGAGTCCTGTGTCAGTTCTGGGCCCCTCAGTTCAGGAAAGATGTTGAGATGCTGGAAGGTGTCAAGAGAAGGGCAACAAAGCTGGGGAGGGGTCTGGAGCACAGCCCTGTGAGGAGAGGCTGAGGGAGCTGAGGGTGTTTAGCCTGGAGAAGAGGAGGCTCAGAGGAGACCTTATTGCTGTCTACAACTACCTGAAGGGAGGTTGTAGCCAGGTGGGGGTTGGTCTCTTCTCCCAGGCACCCAGCACCAGAACAAGAGGACACAGTCTCAAGCTGTGCCAGGGGAGGTTTAGGCTGGAGGTGAGGAAGAAGTTCTTTGTAGAAAGAGTTATTGGCCATTGGAATGTGCTGCCCAGGGAGGTGGTGGAGTCACCATCACTGGAGGTGTTTAGGAAGAGCCTGGATGAGGCACTTGGTGCCATGGTTGAGTTGAATAGATGGTGTTGGATGATAGGCTGGACACGATGATCTCAAAGGTCTCTTCCAACCTGGTCTATTCTATTCTAGTCTAGTCTAGTCTACTCTAGTCTATTCTAACTCTATTCTATGCTACTCTTCCAAAAATGTCCCCAGGTATTTTCAATCATTCAACTCCCAAAATTATCACAGAGCAAACAAACTCTCTGTCTCATTGTCACAGCAGATAAATAACATTTGTATAGAGACATAGATAGTTGGACTTGTTTGGGGAATGTACAGCTAATGAAGCTAGCTCAAACCCTACCAACAAACTGCAGCAATAGGTGCTCCTCTCTACTTTTCAACAGAAAAGAAGGAGCCCTTGAATCCAAATATCCCTTCCTCCAGTATATTCCAGACTAAATATTGATTTAGGTCTTAGTTTGACCATTTATAACACACAGTCAAAGCGCTTGATTACATCACAGCTTTCCAGATTCTGCATGGAAAGCAAACAGCTGCTCCCTGGAGAGTTCTGCTACTTCCCAGAACTTACAAAAAAAACCAAAACACAAAACAAACCCAAAATCTGTAAATAAAGTTGCTTTCAGTAAGACCCAGGTCAAGGGAGTTTCTCTTCCTCTTCTGCTCTGCCTGATGAGGCCTCATCTGGAGTCTTTGCTCCAGTTGTGGGCTCCTCAGTTCAAGAAGGATAAGGAACTACTGGGGAGAGTCCAGTGGGGAGATACTGAGATGCTGAGGGGATTGCAACATCTGCCTTGAGTACTGTGTCAGGTTCTGGGCTCCTCAATTTAAGAAGGTTATTGAGACACTTGAATGTGTCCAGAGAAGGGCAACGAGGCTGGGGAGAGATCTGGAGCACAGCCCTGTGAGGAGAGGCTGAGGGAGCTGGGGTTGCTTAGCCTGGAGAAGCAGCAGCTCAGGGGAGACCTTATTGCTGTCTACAACTACCTGAAAGGAGGTTGTAGCCAGGTGGGGGTTGGTCACTTCTCCCAGGCAAGCAGCACCAGAACAAGAGGACACAGTCTCAAGCTGTGCCAGGGGAAGTTTAGGCTGGATGTTAGGAAGAAATTTTTCCCAGAAAGAGAGATTGATTGGCCATTGGGATGTGCTGCCCAGGGAGGTGGTGGAGTCACCGTCCCTGGAGGGGTTCAAAAAGGGATTGGATGTGGCACTTGGAGCCATGGTTTAATGTGCCCAGAGCAGGGCATCATGAGGTGTTGAGGACTTGGTGATCTCTGAGGTCTTTTCTAATCTTATTGATCCTATGATTCCATGAGGGGTTGAGAGACCTAGGGCTGTTTAGCTGATGAGCAGACTGAGAGGGGATCACCTAGATCCAGGATGTCATACTAAATATTGCATGTGGGAAGCAAAACTAAAAAATGGAGCTTTATTTGTGCATGGAATGGAATGGAATGGAATAAACCAGGTTGGAAGAGACCTTCAAGATAATCGAGTCCAACCTATCATCCAACACCATCTAATCAACTAAACCATGGCACCAAGCACCCCATCCAGTCTCCTCCTAAACACCTCCAATGATGGCAACTCCACCACCTCCCCAGGCAGCCCATCCCAATGAGCAATCACTCTCTCTGTGTAGAATTTCCTCCTGACATCCAGCCTGAACCTCCCCTGGCACAGCTTGAGACTGTGTCCTCTTGTTCTGTTGCTGCTTGCCTGGGAGAAGAGCCCAACCCCCACCTGGCTACAGCCTCTAGTCTCAGAAATATTTGTCCAAAGCTTCTGAATAATGAACACATTTGAAAAAGAAATTCTACCCTTCCAGACACTTCCCACTTAGCAAAGCACAACTGAGGTCCAGCAAATGTTTTCCCTGCAACTGACAGGACTAATTCAAGCAGAGAGCAATGACACTTTCATCTGTTTTTCATAGAATTTGCTGGAAACAATTACCTTTCAGGCAGGGCCTTTACATTCTGCAGAACATTAGGTTTTATTATTGCTCTTTTTCTCCCTCTCCCAGTCAAAACTGTCTGCTTGTCACTGAAACCTCACCACCGTGCATCAAACCCACAGCTACCACACATGGGGCTTCACATTGCTGAGTTCAAAAACTCATCCAGCTCTCAGTCCTGCCAGTCGTGATTTTTCATCAATATTTTGCTAATTACTTTTAGGCTAATTAATGCTGTGTATTGGCCTCTCTCCCTGCGTGCCCTGGAGCCATTTGTTATGCTATTTTAGCACAGAGAGTGTTTTGCCACTCAGTTGGTTCCCTACCTGGCACCGTGACGGATGCTGGGAGGGAAAAAACAAACCCCACTCGAGCCTCTGTTGTTTCCCTGCAGGGTTTGAGTCCCTTCTGCAAAGTTGAGGCTGCAGCCCAGTTTGAACTGAGAAAAACCTGCTGAACCATTGGCAGGTTGGGGGGCAGCTTGTTTCTGTCACACAGTAAGGGACTGGTTTTGTTGAGTCTTGAAAGGAGAGGAAAAACCCAACTTTCCTCTTCACACTGCCTTGCTACAGGGATACCAAGGAACCTCATGTCAGGACACTCCTTTTTTAGCTCTTTGAAACTGTGAATTATAGCTGAACATATAGAATGCAATTAAAGTGAACATTGGCAGTGTCTCTCGCTGCTGCTAGGCACCACTTCTGCCAGTTGTCATCATTTGTGACACAAGAAACAGCACAGCAGCCCAGAGTCAGAGGTTGTGTATCAGCTTCCACCCTGTCAGGGAGAAAAAAAAGTGAATATTCAGCATGCAGTCAGAGCACAGATCCTGGAATCACACCAGGGAAATGCAGGGAAGAATCAGGCCCTGCATGCTTAATGTAACACTCCATATTTAAATACAAAGCCTCCTCTCCTCATAGGAAGAAGGATCTTGTGCAGCTGGAATTTCAGATGTCACTCAGATAGCACTTTTTTGGTTTTCACTGAGTATCAAACTCAGACATCACCTCAAACCAGGATTATGGGCTACACACCCCAGATGACAAAGCCATGAAATCCTCCTGCCACCCTCATAACAGCAGGGACACAGCTGCCCAGGATAGTGTGCTGCACTTAGCAGCACAGTCTTGGCTAAGGAAGGCACAAGACCAGCAGGAGATGGACAACAATCAGTGGGCACACAAGGAGTCAGTCATGAGAGAGCAGAGAGGAAAAGGCAGAAGTTATGCAAACCACCCTCAGCTTTGGGGCTGGCTCAGCAGCACAGATGAAGAAGTCTTAAACTAAATATGTCCTTTAAGCATGGGAAGGGATGCCATCCAGAGGGACCTTGACAGATTGGAGAGGTGAGCCCATGACAACCTCAGGAGGTTCAACAAGACCAAATGCAAGGTCCTGCATCTGGGTCAGGGCAATCCCAAGCACCAATATAGGCTGGACAGGGACTGGCTTGAGAGCACCCCTGAAGAAAAGGACTTGGAGGTGCTGGTGGAGGAGAAGCTCAACAGGAGCCAGCAGAGAGCACTTGCAGCCCAGAGAGCCAATCACATCCTGGGCTGCATCAAGAGAAGCATAGCCAGCAGGTGGAGGGAGGTGATTCTCCCCCTCTGCTCCACCCTGCTAGACCCCACCTGGAGCTCTGTGTCCAGTTCTGGAGCCTCTATTACAGGAAGGATCTGGAGGTGCTGGAAGGTGTCCAGAGGAGGGTCATGAGGATGAGCAGAGGCCTGGAGCTCCTCTGCTCGGAGGACAGACTGAGAGAGTTAGGGTTGCTCAGTCTGGAGAAGAGAAGGCTCTGAGGAGACCTGGAGACCTTCTTGTGGCCTTCCAGGATCTGAAGGAGGCTCCAAGAAAGCTGGGAAAGGACTTCTGAGGGTGTCAGGGAGCGATAGGTCTGGGGGGAATGGAACAAAACTAGAAATGGGTAGATTCAGATTGGATGTTAGGAAGAAGTTCTTCCCCATGAGGGTGGTGAGACACTGGCACAGGTTGCCCATGAAGGTGATAGAAGCCCCACGCCTGGAGGATTTTAAGGCCAGGCTGGATGTGGCTCTGAGCAACCTGCTGTAGTGTGAGGTGTCCCTGCCTGTGGCAGGGGGATTGGAACTGGCTGATCCTTGAGGTCCCTTCCAACCCTGACAATTCTATGATTCAATGATTCTCTGAAAAGATAAATCTGGCTGCCAATCCTCTGTAAGCAAGGGCATTGCCCTAACACTGGGATGGCTGTCTTGTGTGCTTAGCACTTCACTGGATGTGAAATCAAACCTTTTTTGCTGAATTTTCTCTGGATAAGGATGTCTCAAGAAGTTGTCTTTCCTTGCAGACCCCCCCCACACACACACACCTTTTGCAAGAGTTGCTGCATCATTCCTGTATGCATTTCTAGCTTGATTTAGAACAACTGCAGATATGGAGCTTCATTCCTTACTCCTGGGACTTCCCTGCTCAGTTCATAATACTAATGGGCTCTTTTTTTTTCCTCACCCCTAATTACATTGCCTAAAGTTTTCTTTCCCTTTAGGACACACAGTTATCATCCAAAATTAATTATAACTCATCCCAGCTACTGGCATTTTTTGTTCAGCAGTTGGCTTGAGCTTATTGGGAGTTTTTTCTGTTGGACAAGCTGCAGAAACAGTTGCCTTGGAATCATATTTATTAAAATTGCATAATGGAAGCAATTTGCATTCCTGTTATGTCCACCACTGGCCTGACCCAGCAAAGGACCCTCTAGGAAGTGGTAAAGTCTTTAATGTCTCCCTGAAGCGAAGTGGATTCGCTGGGACCCTGTGCCTCATACAAAAGAAGTCAAGGATCTGGCAAAACCAACAATTTTCTCTCATCCAAAAAGCCAGAAGAAAACACAGCTCCATAACCTGCTTAATTCATTCAAACTGATGCAGAGGGGAATGCTGTAGGTTGCCATTTACAGTTTGGTTTCTTCTCCAGAATATGCCAAACACTGTCAACCAAACAGAAGCAGGTGTGCCACAGAGAGGGTGGTGGTGAATGGTGCCACGTCCAGCTGGCAGCCAGTCACTAGTGGTGTGCCCCAGGGATCAGTGCTGGGCCCTGTGCTCTTTAACATCTTCATTGATGATCTGGATGAGGGCATTGAGTCCATCATCAGTAAATTTGCAGCTGACAGCAAGCTGGGGGCAGGAGCTGATCTGCTGGAGGCTAGAGAGGCTCTGCAGAGGGACCTCGACAGGCTGGGCAGATGGGCAGGGTCCGAGGGCAGGAGATTGAACACATCCAAGTGCCAGGTTCTGCACATTGGCCACAGAAACCCCAGGCAGTGCTACAGGCTGGGGGCAGAGTGGCTGAGAGCAGCCAGGCAGAGAGGGACCTGGAGGTACTGGTCAATGGTAGGCTGAACATGAGCCAGCAGTGTGCCCAGGCAGCCAGGAGAGCCAATGGCATCCTGGCCTGCATCAGGAACAGCGTGGCCAGCAGGAACAGGGAGGTCATTCTGCCCCTGCACTGGTTAGGTCACACCTTGAGTCCTGTGTCCAGTTCTGGGCTCCTCAGGTTAGGAAAGATGTTGTGATGCTGGAAGGTGTTCAGAGAAGGGCAACAAAGTTGGTGAGGGGTTTGGAGGACAAGCCCTACGAGGAGAGGCTGTGGGAGCTGGGGTTGCTTAGCCTGGACAAGAGGAGGCTCAGGGGAGACCTTATTGCTCTCTACAGCTACCTTAAGGGAGGTTGTGGACAGATGGATGTTGGTCTCTTCTCCCAGGCAAGCAGCACCAGATCAAGAGGACACAGTCTCAGGCTGCACCAGGGGAGGTTTAGGCTGGAGGTTAGGAGGAAGTTTTACAGAGAGAGAGTGATTGCCCATTGGAATGGGCTGCCCGAGGAGGTGGTGGAGTCACCATCACTGGAGGTGTTCAGGAGGAGACTTGATAGGGTGCTTGGTTGCATGGTTTAGTTGATTAGGTGGTGTTGGATGATAGGTTGATCTTGAAGGTCTCTTCCAACCCGGTCTGGTCTATTCTATTCTATTCTATTCTATTGATGCTGGCAGTATTTGCTGTTCATTATGGTATAGGTTGACTCATCTAAAATGCCTAACAACAAATATCCTCCCCCAAAATCTCCATATTTCTTGCACAACAATCCAATTAGAATGCTTCAACCTAATCAGGATAGGATCCAAAAGCTGCAAACTGAGGACAAGGTTCAGAACATACTTCCACTTAGCTCAGGGCAAGGCATTCTGTTCACAGGTCACAAGATGTTAGGGGTTGGAAGGGACCTCAGGACATCATCAAGTCCAACCCCCACTTCCAGAGCAGGACCATAGAATTCAGCACAGGTCACATAGGAACACATCCAGAGGGGTCATGAAAGCCTCCAGAGAAGGAGACTCCACAACCTCTCTGGGCAGCCTGTTCCAGTGCTCTGTGAACCTCACAGGGAAGAAGTTCCTCCTCATGTTGAGGTGGAACCTCCTGTGCTGTAGTTTATATCGATTGCCCCTTGTCCTATGCCAGGGTGCAACTGAGCAGAGCCTGTCCCCTCCCTCTTGACCCCCAGCCCTCAGAGATTTCTAAACATTTATGAAATCCCCTCGCAGTCTTCTCCAGACTAAACAGCCCCAGGGCTCTCAGTCCCTCCTCATAAGCCAGCACTCCCCTTAATCATCCTCACAGCCCTCTGATGGACACTCTTGAGTAGATCCTTGTCCCTCTTGAACTGGTGAGCTCAGAACTGGGCTGTTTAAGACATAATACACCTCCCCTTCTCCCTTACCCCCTCTAGGAGCAAACCTGAAGAACAATATTGGTCCACATGAGTTGGACCAAGCTCTCTTAACAGCTCTATTATGTTTAGAGGATAGGGTGCTAGTTTAAATCCCAGTACTGCCAGAGCAGGCATGCTAAGATGGTTGAGAGTTTTCTCAAGCACTGCATATTTCACCTGAGCTGTTCCAGCACAGCCACTCTGCACAAGCCCATTTGAATCCCAGAATGTTAGGGGCTGGAAGGGACCTCAAAAGATCATCCAGTCCAACCCCCCTGCCAGGGCAGGATCACCTGGAGTAGGTCACACAGGAACATGTCCAGGCAGGTCTTGAATATCCCCAGAGAGGGAGACTCCACAACCCCCCTGGGCAGCCTGTTCCAGGGTTCTGTCACCCTCCCAGGGAAGAAAATTGTCCTCAGGGTTCCATGGCCAGCAGAGTTTCATCATGAAGAGGTGGGGGTCAGCAGCCCTGTGTACCAAATGAACACTACTGACTTACATCAAATGTCCCTTCCAACCCAATGCATTCTATGACATTAAATAATCTTTCACCCTTCACACTAACACCACTGCCCCCCTCACAAAACAAAAACCAAAAGGATAACATGTCATTAAAATAAGTCATCTGCTGTGGTTGTGACACAGTGCATGCAAGGAACTGGTCTGATTTATTCCAGTGAGGTGACTGGGGACACAGCTCTTTGGCAACTGTGGAAACCAAACCAGAAAATGCTTGTGTTATTTAGAGAGCAAGATGATGAAGCACCAGCCCCAAATAAAACCAGTATGTCACAAGTTTCCATCCTGTCATTTGTCTTGATGTTTTGAAATATGTACTTGCAGTTCAAGGAGGTCATCTGAAGAACTAAAGGATACCCTGCCCGAGGAGCAGAGAATGCACTGGTTGGAAGGGGCCTCTAGAGGTCAGCTAGTCCAACCCTGTTGCAGTAATCAGGGACATCCTCAGCTAGATCAGGTCATCATCAGATGATGTGCAGATGATGTGCAGTTCTGCACAAAAATCCTGATCTTACACTGCACAGCACTGAAGTAAATCCAGAATCCTCTAGGTCTGAGGTAAGTGCCAGACATCTACATTCAGATAGAGGTTGCCCAGGGAGGTGGTTGAGACTCCTTCCCTGGAAATACTCAAGATGAGGCTCAATGAGGCTCTGGGCAACCTGATCTACTTGGGGATGTCCCTGCTGACTGCAAGGAGATCAGACTAGAAGACCTTTGGAGGTCCCTTCCAGCCTTAACAGAACAAGAGGATGCAGTCTCAAGCTGTGCCAGAGGAAGTTTAGGCTTGAGGTGAGGAGAAAGTTCTTCCCAAAAAGAGTAATTAGCCATTGGAATGTGCTGCCCAGCGAGGTGGTGGAGTCCCCATCCCTGGAGGTGTTTAAAAAGGATTGGATGTGGCACTTGGAGCCATGGTTTGGTTGTCAGGAGGTGTTAGGTATTGGGTAATAGGTTGGACTTGATCTCTGGGGTCTTTTCCAACCTGGTTGATTCTATGACTCATATTAAATCAATTAGGTCCTTCACAACCAAAAGTTACTTGCTGTGTCATGCAGTTGGTTTCATGCTCCATTGCTTGCTGTTACAGTATTGAATACTTGAGACAAAGCAGTAAGTTTTAGCACTAAATGGATCACAGAACAAATGGAATGGTCTCCAATGAGCAGCTTCTCTTAAAAAGATCCAAACACACCAACAAAAACCAACCAAAGTCTGCAACCCTTTCACATTTACACTGCTAGCTCCTGAGCAGAAACCTGCCTATTTCAGCAAGAGAAGTGAATCAAAGCAGCCATGACACTGAGCTGGAACAAACTACAATTACATTACAGCCTATTTCTGAATCCTTAGTGGCAAAGATTGCCAAAATAAAAGACAGGAAAATCTGCTCTATGAGAAACACCAAGAAGGGGTTGCAGAAGACACTTTGTGTGGCCAGCAGGAGCAGGGAGGTCATTCTGTCCCTGTACACTGCACTGGGTAGGCCACACCTTGAGTCCTGTGTCCAGTTCTGGGCCCCTCAGGTTAAGAAAGATGTTGAGATGCTGGAAGGTGTCCAGAGAAGGGCAACAAAGCTGGGGAGGGGTTTGGAGCACAGCCCTGTGAGGAGAGGCTGAGGGGGTTGGGGTTGCTCAGCCTGGAGAAAAGGAGGCTCAGGGTAGACCTTCTTGCTCTCTACAAGTACCTGAAGGGAGGTTGTAGCCAGGTGGGGGTTGGTCTCTTCTCCCAGGCAAGCAGCACCAGAACAAGAGGACACAGTCTCAAGCTGCACCAGGGGAGGTTTAGGCTGGAGGTGAGGAAGAAGTTCTTCATAGAGAAAGTGATTGCCCATTGGAATGTGTTGTCCGGGGAGGTGGTGGAGTCGCCATCATTGGGGGTGTTTAGGAGGAGACTGGATGGGGTGCTTGGTGCCATGGTTTAGTTGATTAGATGGTGTTGGATGATAGGCTGGACTCGATGATCTTGAAGGTCTCTTCCACCCTGGTTTATTCTGTTCAGGAGGAGAGAAGCACAGAGAGAAGGCTACAATCCAGTGGCCACAGAACGAGAGGCAGCTGACGCTCGGCGGAAGGACACCTCACATCACCAACTGCTTTATAACACACGGAAGACAGAGGAGGTCTAAGTGGCTGCAGAGGTGACCCTAAGCCTAGCAGTTTGTAATTTATGACTAGCTTGAAAGTAAATGGCCAGGAAGGGGTTGGTCTCTTCTCTCTAGCAACCAGCACCAGAACAAGAGGACACAGTCTCAAGCTGCACCAGGGGAAGTTTAGGCTGGAGGTGAGGAGAAAGTTCTTCACTGAGAGAGTCATTCATCATTGGAATGAGCTGCCCAGGGAGGTGGTGGAGTCCCCATCCCTGGAGGTGTTCAAGAGGGGATTGGACGTGGCACTTGGTGCCATGGTCTAGTCATGAGGTCTGTGGTGACAGGTTGGACTTGATGATCTTTGAGGTCTCTTCCAACCTTGGTGATACTGTGATAAATAATTAAAATGTGAAGGTCTTTAGTTGCAATGGCTGCATGTTTAAATTTATGTGTCTACACAGAGGAAGCTGCTAAAGCTTCCTGCATTGCCAAGAGCCAGTCTCTCCTTGGTAACACTGTCAATACAGTCTAAACTTGTAAACACAGCACAACCTCTGAAGGGAGTGCAGGCAGATTTCCCGTTACAGATCACAAGAGTCCCAGACTATTTCAAAGGGCCAAAGCAAACAAATGAACCCAAACAAAAAAATAATTATTCTAACCACTTATTTCCACTTCTAAGCTTTGTGAGTGTGGCTGGTGGGGGATACAGAAAGGCAGCACTGTCCTACTATCATCTGCAGCAGAACAAAAGCCACTATTCCAAGCAGTCCCATATGGAAAGGCTGTCCAGGGAGGTGGTAGAGTCAACATCCCTGGAAGTATTCAAGAGACCTGTGGACAGGGCACTTTGGGACATGGATTAGTTGGCATGGTGGTGGTGGGTTCATGGTTGGACTTGAGGATCTTATATAGTATCATAGTATCAGTCAGGGTTGGAAGGGACCACAAGGATCAGCTAGTTCCAACCCCCCTGCCATGGGCAGGGACACCCCACACTAGATCAGGCTGGCCAGAGCCTCATCCAGCCTGCGCTTAAACACCTCCAGGGACAGGGCCCCAACCACCTCCCTGGACAACCCATTCCAGGGCTTCACCACTCTCATGGGGAAGAACTTCCTCCTCACATCCAGCCTGAATCTCCCCACCTCCAGCTTCATTCCATTCCCCCTAGTCCTATCACTACCTGAGATCCTGAGAAGTCCCTCCCCAGCCTTCTTGTAGGCCCCCTTCAGATACTGGAAGGCCACAATTAGGTCACCTCAGAGCCTTCTCTTCTCCAGACTGAACAGCCCCAACTCCTTCAGTCTGTCCTCATAGGAGAGGTGCTCCAGCGCTCTGATCATTCTTCTGGCCCTTCTCTGGACACCTTCCAGCACCTCCAGATCCCTCTTGTAATAGGGGCTCCAGAACTGGAGGCAGTACTCCAGGTGGGGTCTCACCAGAGCTGAGTAGAGGGGGAGAATCCCCTCCCTTGCCCTGATGGCCACACTTCTCTTGCTGCAGCCCAGGCTCTGCTTGGCTTTCCAGGCTGCAAGTGCACACTGAGAGCTCCTGTTGAGCTTCTCCTCCCCCAGCACCCCCAAGTCTCTCTCCTCAGGGCTGCTTTCCAGCCAGTCCCTGCCCAGCCTGGATTTGTGCATGGGATTGCCTTTTGTCTTTCCCAATCTTAACACTTCTACTAGGAAGGACATGGACCTGATGGAGCAGGTCCAGAGGCCAGCCACAAAAATGACCAGGGGACTGGAGCACCTCTGCTACAAGGACAGGCTGTGGGAGCTGGGGGTATTCAGCCTGGAAAAGAGAAGGCTCCAGAGAGACCTAATAGCAGCCAGCACCTGAAGGGGCTACAGAAAGGATGGAGAGAGACTGTTTGCAACGGCCTGCAGGGGCAGGACAAGGGGCAATGGCTTTAAGCTGGAGTAGAGCACATTTAGATTGGATGTTAGGAACAAGTTGTTTACTATGAGGGTGGTGGAACACTGGAACAGGTTGCCCAGGGAGGTGTGTGAGGCTCCTTCCCCGGACATACTCAAGGTGGGGCTCAACAAGGCCCTGGGCAACCTGCTCTAGTTGGGGATATCCCTGCTGATTGCAGGGAGGTTGGACTCAATGAGCTTTGGAGGTCCCTTCCAGCCCAGACCATTCTATGGTTATTCCACTTCCTGCCTTGCACTGCCAACTCAAATTAGTAAGTGCAGAATTCCATTTAGCAGTGGTGAGACACTGGAACTGGTTGCCCAGAGACACTGTGCATGCCTCACCCCTGGAAGTGTTAAGACCAGGCTGGATAAGGTTTTGAGCAAGCTGGGCTAGTGGAAGGTATCCTTGTCCATGGCAGGGAAGTTGGAACTGAATGATCTTTAAGGTCCCTTCCAAGCCAAACCCTTCTAGGATTCTCACCTTTCATCAAAATCTCCTTCTCTACCCCTTCCCTCCCTTCTCCATTGCTATCCAGCCACTTGACATAGCAAACTGTGTAGAGGAAAAGAAAAGCAACTTGTTCAGTACTAAATCCATGGTGCTCACTCGACTGGCACCCAGACTAAACTCCTAAACTATGTTACTCCTGCTGACAAAAGCCCTCTGTTACACTTCTCTGTTCCACACTACATCCATGACTGCACTACTTTATCCTCCTCCAGGGTAAATGGTCCTGTGATAAAACCCACCTTATCTTCTTTCTCTGATGAAGACAAATCATGATGTGTATCACTCATCGCTGAGAAGCTTCCCCAGCGTGCTGAGCTGCCTCCAGCTGCCTGAAATGAGAGAGCATCATGTGTCATGCCCTATGTGTTCAAAATGATCCCACTCCCACCTCAGTGTCCAAGATGTCAAAATGAGTAGTCTGAATACTTAACCCCCAGTTGCCTTCAGAGAATTTCCCACATTTGATAGACAGGATGCATGCAAGTATGTGCTTGTGTACACACACACAGTCACTATCACTCATGCACACACATCTGGGCTAGGGTTGTGCTATTCCACAGCCAAACACCATCCTGCCTTTTCCAGCCAGTGGTTATTCCTAGGAATTCATTAAAATAGGTTGCCATAAGGCTGTCACATAGATGGATTTAGCCTCTGAATGGAGGCAGGGATTTCCAGTGAGTCCAGAAGGTGGGACAACTCTATCACATAGAGGTGAAACTGCTCTGAACCAAGAACCATAGAATCATAGAATCAATAAGGTTGGAAAAGACCTCAGAGATCATCAAGTCCAACCTATTACCTAACATCCAGCACCTCCTGACAACTAAACCATGGCTCCCAGTGCCACATCCCTTCCTCTTTTGAACACCTCCAGTGATGGTGACTCCACCACCAAACCTGGGCAGCTCATCCAAGTGGCCAATTACTCTTTCTGGGAAGAACTTTCCTCTCACCTCCAGCCTAAACTTCCCTTGGTGCAGCTTGAGGCTGTTCCCTGCTGTTCTGCCACTGGTTGCCTGGGAGAAGAGACCAACCCCCACCTGTCTACAACCTCCCTTCAGGTAGTTGTAGACAGCACTAAGGTTTCCCCTGAGCCTCTTCTTCCCCAGGCTAAACACCCCCAGCTCCCTCAGCCTCTCCTCGTAGGGCTTGTCCTCGAGGCCTCTCCCCAGCCTCATTGCAAGCAGGTCTGTACAGGCTCACTGCTAAATACTCTCCTAGAAATACTATTTTCCAAACCAAAAAAAATCATGCAGTCCCAAAGTCCTCTCAGTGCAGACAAAAGTCATATTGTCCTTAGAAAGAGCTAGCAGCAAGTAAGCCTTTTTCAGGACACATGGTTTGGTGTTGGTTTTTTTTTTTCCCCCAGCAGTTTGTGAAACTAAAATATGAGTGATTCCAGCCCTAACACTTGCAGGCACCAATGGCTTAATTATTTAACAGCTCCTGGACTGCTGATATTTCCAGCCTGTGGACTTAGTTACCAGCTCAGACCTTGGGAATTGTGTTACCGCAAACAGATTATTAAATAATGAAATACAGGCTTTGAAAAGCCTCTGAGATGTTTACCTTTAGGAATAAGAGCAGCATTAGGAGAATTCTCATAAAATATTGAGTGAATTAAGGGACTTCCTTTTTCTGTATGTGGAGGTTACATTTAAATCCCCTCACTGCATCGCAGCCTTAGGCAACACAACCTGACTTGACATTCTGTTGCCTTGAAAAGGATGAAGAAGTCAGGTTTCTTTACATGAAAGGCAGGCAGGACTCTTCCTTCTACTCTTGGCTTGTTCTCTAGGCTCCCCAGTTGAGTAGGGCTGTAGTGATTGAACTAAAAACCCTAAGAAGACTTTGTCTGACTTTCCACTGGATTTTAAGTGCGTGTGTGTTTGTTTTCTGGCATTGAAGCTACAGCAAAGGTAACCTGTGTTTGTGAAGCTCATAAGTGAAGCAGCCTTAAGCCATGTCAAGCCCTACAAGCCTTTGCCAGAGCAAGAGGTCCTGGCCATCAGTGAACACACAAAGAGACTGAAAGCCTGCAGGGTCATTTGCTAAGTCAGACAACATTGGGGAAAGGAGAGGGGAAAAAACCAGGCTGCTACTGAATCTCAAAAAGCTCTCTTTGAGAGTCAACAGGAAAGAAAAACAACAAGAGGAATTTTGCAAATGCATTCTCCCTTCCCTGTTTTAATCTTCAAAAACCTTCCCAGTGGTAAGAAACACCACAACCCAGGCTTTGCCCAACTTTGCCTGAGACCTGTGCCTCGTTGGCAGCCACGCGAAGGTCGTGGATTCATTCACCATAGCCCCAGCCAACATCAGAGCTGTGGGCATACCACCTTCTCACATCTTCTGCTAACCATCCAATATACTGTGATACTATGATCCTCTCCCCAAATCACTCTCTTGGCAAATGCTGGCAGCCAGCTTGTGCCACTGCACCTTTTCCTGAGACAGAAAATACTTGGCTGGTGTCGCTGAGTGATAAGGCACAGAATGGTGCCTGGATGCTCCCCGGTGCAGGCTGTCAGACTCCAGCTCTGCTTTCCCTATCTCCCTCAAGCCACCAAAGAGTGAGCTAAGTTTGGCTGGAAAGCTGGGTACCTTAGTGATAGTGGCTGTGACAGCAAGAGGTGACACAGCTGGAATAGTCTCTCTTCCTGACACAAAATATGACTTTGTCTCCTGATGCAGTAGAATAGAACAGAATAAACCAGGTTGGAAGAGACCTTCAAGATCATCACGTCCAACCCATCATCCAACACCATCTAATCAACTAAACCATGGCACAAAGCACTCCATCAAGGGATTTGCAGGAACAGTAGGTGCAAAACCATTTAGGTATCTGCAGATAGCCACAGGGCTTCTCCTTCTCCTGTGTGAGAGAATTTTATCTCACTGGGAAAGGCTGTGAAGGGATCTGTGACCTCTCCAGAACAACTTGGCTGTGGGGTTAAAGTGAAGCCTCACAGGGACACAGAAATCCACTCCCCCTCATCTTCTCCCATACTGGCAGATCCCACACCTCAGCACAGGCTCACTGCTCACTCCTTACTGCAGACAAAATATCCTGGC
This sequence comes from Dryobates pubescens, assembly GCF_014839835.1. Lineage (NCBI taxonomy): Eukaryota > Metazoa > Chordata > Aves > Piciformes > Picidae > Dryobates > Dryobates pubescens. The sequence continues at coordinate 15,270,177 of NC_071635.1, forward strand.
ATTTCATTGGGCAAAAGGTGGAGAGGTGATGTTTAAGGAAGAAGGAGTACAGCTTTCCTCCTGCTTATTGCTCTCCTAGACTGGTATGGAAAGGCCTGTCCCCATTCCAGGGGAGGACAAAAGAGAGAGAAGCAGGAAACAGGAGGGGAAAAAAGCCCTGAACACCTCAGGGTATGGGACTTAGGCTGTGCCCAGCCTTGTAATTCGTGCTGAAGGCAATACAATAATACAGTCCTAGACATTCTGGTGCAGAAATAATCCAAAGTTCTTGGTGCCAGTTTTGGTTTTAAATTGGTATTTAGGGAGCCAAGAAGGTGCTTACTGACCCTCCAATCATTTGGAGGGGCTGTCTTCTAACTGTGTAACTTACAGCTGGTTTGTTTCCTAGCCATATTAAGTGCACCAGCAAAGATCCTGTGGTACTGCAGCACTGGTGGTTCTTATTCCAAGCCTGTGTGATGTTGATTGAAGACCAGTTTTGATTTAAGGCCTGATGCAGAGATTTCCATGGCAAGAGTCCAGGCAACGGGGTGTTGACCTGGCATGTCTCTTCTGCACAGAGAAATACAAAACTTTTAAATCACCCCTGGTACAGACCATGAAGTATTTAAACACAGCTTCAAAGCTTTACATGTGATACCAGGGTTTACCACCTCTCCCCCTTGTGCTGACTCCATGTGTCATGGCTTGGACATTCCTTGAGTCCACCTACATGCTGCAGCAACCCTTGTTCCAGTGAGGCCAAACTGAGCTTGACACTGACTGAACAATAACCCCAAATGGTTTCCCTGGAAGCAAGCACTATTTGTTCCTACCTTGAAAGGTCTGCAGCACAGAGAGAAAAAGCTAAAACAAAGAGCTCCCTGCATATGTTTTCCCTTAACTATACCTCAACCTTGGCTGGCATGGAGTAGTCAATTCCCCTCATCCCAGCTAATCCTCATCTGCAATAGGGGATCAAAAGGCCTGAATTCTTCACTATGATTAAAAGATAGATAAGTAGGAAAAGCTCAAGGGGATCACGGCATAACAGGATCTCTCTCTGTCTGTGGCACAAGGGAATGCCAAAGAGACAGTAGGACTTGTCAGAGCAGTCACCTTTCATTTCTATGGACATCTTGGTCACATCTTTTTCTGAATCCCTAATCATCTTTTGTTTTCCTTGTAAGAAGTCATTCCCAATACTTGTTCCTGTACAGTTGCTACTCCCATGACACGCTCCCTGTCAGATTTTGTCTCTGTACTCATCACCTCAGCCAGGATGTGGATTGTTTGGCACAGGATGTGTGACTTCCACAAGAGTCATTAATTCTTGATGTGTCTGCAAAGCTCTTGATCTTAGTCTTAGTCTTTTTAAGCAAACTTTTAAAAGGGGAAAGGGAAAGGCAGGCTGCAACACTACTTTATCCTTTTGTTCACCAGCAGCAAAGGAAGCAATAGGCAAAACTGTCCCACCTCTACATGCCTGGGAAAATGAGGGAGAGATTAGAGAAACTCCCTAATTCTATTTCCAAGGGCTCCCAAGGCCACAATTATGGCTGGAGCTGTCAAGACCATTTAGGGTCCAGGGCAATTTCTTCAACAGTTTCCAAAAAAGACACTGAGGGTTCCTAATCTTAAACACCACCAAGACACCTGGAAAAGCCATTAAATGCTATAGGTATCTTGCTCTCAGGAGCAGGGAAGTCATGCTGCCCTTGTACTCAGCACTGGTTAGGCCACATCTTGAGTACTGTGTCCAGTTCTGGGCTCCTCAATTTAAGAAGGACATTGAGACGCTTGAATGTGTCCAGAGAAGGGCAATGAGGCTGGGGAGGGGTCTGGAGCACAGCCCTATGAGGAGAGGCTGAGGGACCTGGAGGTGTTCAGCCTGGAGAAGAGAAGGCTCAGGGGAGACCTTCTTGCTCGCTACAGCTCCCTGAAGGGAGGTTGTAGCCAGCTGGGGGTTGGTCTCTTTTCCCAGGCAACCAGCACCAGAACAAGAGGACACAGTCTCAAGCTGCACCAGGGGAGGTTTAGGCTGGAGGTGAGGAGAAAGTTCTTCCCAGAAAGAGGAATTGGCCACTGGAATGAGCTGCACAGGGAGGTGGTGGAGTCCCCATCCCTGGAGGTGTTCAAAAAAGAATTGGCTGTGGCACTTGGAGCCATGGTTTAGTTATCAGGAGGTGTTAGATAATAGGTTGGACCTGATGATCTCTGAGGTCTTTTCCAACCTGGCTGATTCCATGATTATTTGTGCCATTACATTTTTACAGACTTCTTTTTTTTTTTAGCTGCACTGTAAGAAAGCCAATGGCCAACAGTAGATTGGCACAGGCTGATTTCCCTTGTAGATAATATAGACTGTGTTTATACATTAAATCAAACTCTTAACCCTTCACACCCATTGAAGCATAGAACAGTCTGGGCTCAAAGGGACCTCCAAAGCTCATCCAGTCTGCCCTCCCCACAGTCAGCAGGGACAGCCTCAACTACATCAGTTGCCCAGAGCTTCATTGAGCCTCACCTTGAATACCTCCAGGGAAGGGGCATCAACCACCTCCCTGGGCAGCCTATTCCAGTGTTCCACTACCCTCATAATAAAGAGCTTGTTCCTAACATCCAATTTAAATCTGCTCTTCTCCAGCCTAAAGCCATTGCCCTTCATCCTGTAAACAGACTCTCCCCATCCATCTTGTAACCCCCTTCAGGTACTGGCAGGCTGCTATTAGATCTCTCCAGAGCCTCCTCTTCTCCAGGCTGAACACCCCCAGCTCCCTCTGCCTGTCCTCGTAGCAGAGGTGCTCCAACCCCTTGATCATTCTTCTGGCCCTCATCTGGACCCAATATATGCAGGTTGAAGTCTTCTCATATGCCATACCCAATAAAACTGTTCTTGTTTAGAGGATCTAGTCCAACAGCTTTCAAAAGCTCACAGGAAACATCTCAAGCATAAACACACAGCATTTACTGTCACCAGAGCAGTGTAATTCTACCTACCCCAGACAGATACAGAGCATAATGAGATACTTCAAAATAGCTTTCACTTCCCCAGTACATAGCTGAGCACCAGTGACTGGGGGAGGAGGGATCCATGATGCATTTATCAGACAACAATACACAAAGCATTACAGAAATCTTACCAAACAGTTCTACAAATAAAAGGCTCAGGAACTTTCCATTCAAGTGCTGGACCTGTTAATAAACAAACTTTGATTTAGAAAATAACACATTATTTTTCTCCCGAAGCCCTCATTTCATCAACAAGGTTGAAAAAGACCTCAGAGATCATCAAGTCCAACCTGTCACCACAGACCTCATGACTACTAAACCATGGCACCAAGTGCCACATCCAAGCCCCTCTTGAACACCTCCAGGGATGGGGACTCCACCACCTCCCTGGGCAGCACATTCCAATGGCCAATCTCTCTTGCTGGGAAGAACTTTCTCCTCACCTCCAGCCTAAACCTCCCCTGGTGCAGCTTGAGACTGTGTCCTCTTGTTCTGCCACTGGTTGCCTGGGAGAAGAGACCAACCTCCAACTGGTTGCAACATCCCTTCAGGGAGTTGTAGACGGCAAGAAGGTCTCCCCTGAGCCTCCTCTTCTCCAGGCTAAACAATCCCAGCTCCCTCAGCCTCTCCTCCTAGGGCTTGTGCTCAAGGCCTCTCCCCAGCCCCATTGGCCTTCTCTGGACATGTTCAAGTGTCTCAATATCCTTCTTAAACTGAGGGGCCCAGAATACCAGATGCCAGCACGCCTGCTTGAATGAATTTAAAACACAAGAGGCACCACTCCCTGCTTCACAGCATTTATCTCCAAGAACTGCAGAAGTGGGAAGTGACCTGCAAGCCTAATAAACAGATGGCTTTATTTTTATTTCCTTTAATAATCTGGGCAGACAGTCTTCCTCTGTCAGAATCACAGCTATGCAGGATGAACCTTTGAACCATTGTTCAGTGTGGCCAGATATGTCTGAGAGTTGGGCCAAGACATTCTAGTGCTTCTCAACCTTTATTTCAGGCTGTGATTGACTGGTTGGTGGAGATTTGTCAAATATTTTCAGTGCTGGGTCTTCATTAATATGGATTAAATTAAGTAGTATGAACAGATGGTCACAGGAGAGGTGGTGGTGGGGAAAAACGGCTCTTCTGACTTGCCAGAGAGAATCTTTCGTATTCCAGGGACTGTGGAGTGGGGCTCAGTCTAGATTTCTAAGCAGCACTGAGCTCCAAGGAGTTTGGGAACATGCTGTTGAGTGTGTGTGTGGCTTCAATTCTCACCCTTTGCAGAATCACAGAGTGATTGAGATTGGAATGGACTTTTGGAAGTCATCTGCTCCACTCCACCTGTTCCAGCAGGGCCCTCTAGAGCCAGCTGCCCAGTCCCATGTCCAGATGGCTTTCAGGTATCTCCAAAGTGTGAGACCCCACAGCCTTGCTGGGCAATAAGTGTCAGTGCTCACTCACCCTCACAGTATGAAAAATATTTTCTGCTGTTGAGAGAGCATCTCTTGTGCTTCAGTTAGAAGAGAATAGAGGAAGACAATAGGAGGAGACTTGATGGGGTGCTTGGTGCCATGGTTTAGTTGTTTAGGTGGGTTGGATTGGTTGATGGGTTGGACGCAATGATCTTGAAGGTCTCTTCCAACCTGGTCTAATCTATTCTATTCTATTCTATTCTATTCTATTCTATTCTATTCTATTCTATTCTATAGAGGAAGAGAATAGAGGAAGAGAATAGAAGAGGTTGGGAAAGACCTTCAAGAATCACTGAGTCCAGCCTATCACCCAACACCATCTAATCAACTAAACCATGGCACCAAGCACCCCATCCAGTTCATAGTTTCTGCCTCTTGTACTGGTACTGAGCATAAGTGAGAAGAGCCTAGTTCTATCTTCTTTCCACCTTCCTTTTAGGTATTCATATACATTGATAAGATCTCTTCTGAGCCTTCTCTTCTGAGCAGGACAGTCCCAGCTCTCTCAGACTTTCCTCACATGAGAGTTCCTCAGTTATCTTTGGGCCCTTTACTGGACTCCTTCCAGTATCTCTCTCTCTTGGACTGGAGAACAGTACACACCACTCCAGGTGTGGCCTCACCAGTGCTGAGTATAGAATTAGAATGACAGAATTGTTTTGGTTGGAAAAGACCTCTGAGATCATCCAGTCCAACTGTCAATACAGTCATAGAGTCTAATATGAAAAGCTTTGTTTTAAAGAAATGTTTCCAGCACTATAAAAAGCAAAACCTGCTTTGCAGGGTCAGCTCTAACCAGGCTCATTCATGTACACACTGGCAATTAGTTGAGAGGAAGCATCACCATACTCACACACACACAATTATTATGGTTGGAAAAGGCCTCTAGGATCCCAGGGAGGTGGTGGAGTCCCCATCCCTGGATGTGTTCAAGAGGGGATTGGATGTGGCACTTGGTGCCATGGTTTAGTAGTCATGAGGTCTTGGGTGACAGGTTGGACTTGATGATCTTTGAGGTCTTTTCCAACCTTGTTGATTCTATGATCATCAAGTCCAACCATTATTGTTACTAGTGAGAAGACACCAACACCTACCTGGCTGAAACCTCCCCTCAGGGAGCTGTAGAGTGCAAGAATGTCTCCCCTCAGCCTCCTTTTACCCAGACTAAACAACCCCAGTTCCTTCAGCTGCTCCCAAGACGTATTCTCAAGACCCTTCACTAGCTTAGCTGCCCTTCCTAACAATCTACTGCAACATAACTCCTCCTAGCATGACCCACCAAATAAATACACAACACACACTGAACAGATCATTATGAAGAAATGTAGGACACACATTTTACAACAAAATCAGCAGTGTTTTGCTTTTAGTAATGAAAGTCTGAGCTTCAGCCTTGCTGAGACTCTAAGTAGCCTACATTTGCTAACAGCTGACGCCAGATGCAGAGCCAGAGCGTGACAGTGGTAATGGACAGGTGGATGGCAAGAACAAGCCACACAATGTCTGCTCAGGGACTAAAAAGTTACACAAATGGATGGGTGATAGGTTGGACTTGATGATCTTTGAAGGTCTTTTCCAACCTGGATCATTCTGTATTCTGTATTCTGTCTTGGGACACTTCTACTGCAACACCAGGGAGGAATTGTCCCCTCTAGCATCCCCAAAGAGAAAAAGATGGTAGCATGGTGGGAAAGAATAGGAGAGTCTAGGAAGGTAATGTGCTCTATTCCCTGAAGTGGGGTAGCTTTGGGCAGCTTGCTTCTCTGCAGAGCAATAAAATTCTTTCCTGCTTAAGGTGAAATTTGCCCCTAAGCTACCCAGGGGCTGCTGTAGCACTGCACTGGCCTGAATCCAGACTATAAATAATTTGCTTTAGTCTACACCTGAAAACTTCATTGACTGCAACCTTTCAAAATAAACTGACTCACCTTGAAAGAGTCTCTGTCTGCCCTCCTAATCATTTTCATAACATTATCACCTTAAAAAGAAACAGCCAAAACATGCAAACACATGTTACATAGAAAGCAGATCTGAAATCATGGGCTTGCATCTTGTAAATGCATGACAGATTTCTCTTCTTGCTGGCTGATTCTTTTCTTTCAGCTGTCCTTGCTTGCAGATAGCACAGGACTTTTATTTTGTTCATTTTCCAGTGGTCTGCTTTGGAAGCAGTAAATAAAAACTGTAGGTTTCTCAGCAGAGGTCCCTACCATAAATAAACCTTGCTTCCTGCTATTCCTTGTGTTTGATTAGCTAGAAATAATTGCTCTCAGACTTGCACGGTCCATTATGGCTCTCTGCTCCCAAGACCTCCCGTTGGCCTGGCTTACAAAGGGCAAGAAATTGGCTCTTACAGTTGCTGACATGTGGCTGGTGAAATCCAAAGGGAAGTCATGTAGTGGTGATGAGCACATTAATCAGAGATGATGGCAAAATACCATTGTCCCTCATTACAAGGAACAACTGAAGAGTTCACTCTGATTGTCAACCAGGCTGGGTTTTCCTGCTTTTATCGAGGACAATAAACAGAGTTCATTATAAATACAAATGCAAAGGGCCAGGCTCCTCAACACAAGTTTAGATCAGGAGAGACACTGTTCAGGGCAGTGCAGGCAAGCTGGTATATTGGCATGAAAACCAATGAGCAAATCTTCTGTAGGCAATGAACAGGAATTTTGACAGCACAGGCACCTTCTGGTCTCCAGAAACTAGCCTGATTTTTCAAGCAATGCAAGCAGCATTTGATACCAGGTACACATCTGGGGCTTTTCAGTCTGGAGAAGCCTGAGAGGGGATTTAATACATGTTTATAAACATCTGAGGGCTGGGGGGGCAAGAGGGAGGGGACAGGCTCTGCTCACTTGCACCCTGGCATTGGACAAAGGGCAATGGATATAAACTACAGCACAGGAGGTTCCACCTCAACATGAGGAGGAACTTCTTCACTGTGAGCACTGGAACAGGCTGCCCAGAGAGGTTGTGGAGTCTCCTTCTCTGGAGGCTTCCAAGCCCCATCTGGATGAGTTCCTGTGTGACCTGTGCTGGATTCTATAGTCCTGCTCTGGCAGGGGGGTTGGACTCAATCTCCAGAGATCCCTGCCAACCCCTAACATGATGTGAGCCAGTGATCTATTGCCAAATCACAATCACAGGCAGAATTGCTCCAGAAATGTACCCATGGAGAATTCTACAGAAGGAATTTCACATTGCCTCCTTTCTTTTCTCTTGCAGCCTTCTTTTCTGTTTCCTTCAAGCATGAAGACATCTCAGTTTGCCTAGCCTTTCAGGCTTCAGTTAATCTCACACCTAGAACTTCTCAAAGCACAAAGAACGTCCTACAATGCATTTGAGATTACACCACAACACTGATTTTTTTATCTGTGAAAGAGTTAGTCCTGTGGACTTCCCAGTTTTCAGTTGATCCAAGTGTCCTGATCTCAGAAGGAATAATTTCTGTTGTTCCAGTTAAACTATTTAGCATTGAACAACGTCCAAGCGATGCAAAATACCACAGGAACATTAATTACCACAGAATAAAACTTTAAATGATTACATGAACTCACTGGGGCACTCCTACAACAGGGGGAAGAAAAACCACCCCCTGAAACTTCTGTTGGAGCAGCCCAGCTGTCCCTGATGTTTTTCTAACCTCTGCATAATTTGAGTCCTAGAAGGGAAGAAGATGGAGAGAGGGAGAAGGGGCAAGTTGGTTTTTTGCTATACCCATGCTATCAAAAATTATACAGATGTACTACTTCCCTCCCTCCAGAAGCAAAATATTCATCTGGGAAGACAGTTCCCATAGAAATCAAGCTCTGGTTGCATGCCCATTTCTCCCTGAATATTCCACCAGAGGAAAAGCAGTGTGGGGTCAGCTGGAAGCCATCACAGAAAGTCAACGAACTGGATCAGCTCTGCCTCTTTTGCCTACCTTTCTTCAGCAGATTCTTGCCTTTTGGGATTCCCTGTGACAAAAGACAGAGACAAAACTTGATTTGTGCAGTGTCCTCAGCCTAGCTCACCAGCAGAGTTTAACTACCTTGTATTGCTTCTCTGATTGAGAACACAGGCCTTTAATTAGCATAAAGAGAGGATTCACACGATAATGACTGGACAGAGGGCACAATCACAGCACTACCTCTGCCAGTATAAACCAGTAGAAAGAGGCAAAATGCCTCTCAAAATACATTAAACCAAAAAGGAGTAAGACCTGCTTCTTTTCAAAGCATTTAGCACCCCTGTGTGATGGGTTTTTCACTCCAGGTTTTAAGTGCAATTTGTTCCTGTGCATTAGCAGCGTTCTAAACCTGTATGAATTTTCTTCCCAGCCTGATAGACTTTAAGCCTATAATCCTGCCAAGGAAAACATTTCACATTCACTGCAGTAAACAAGAGCTCTGCAAATGTAGAAGGAAGTCATTTACCAGATGTTACTATTTGTCTTACGAGCCTGTCTTTGACTTTTGCTTATTTTCTCTTGACCTTGTAAGGCTTCTCCCATACACACTTGGCACAGAAAAACAAAATGTGAAACCTCTGAAAGCCAGTTCTTATCCAGCTAAAAATGTCCTTAAGGCCTGAGACATGTATCTTTTTGGGGTGTCAGAAGAATCCCTCACAGCATTCGACCACCGCAAGAGGATCACTGTGCTGTGTTCCTTGTTCCTCTATAGGCCATACGCCTTCACTCTTCACTTGCAAGGCTCCTTAAGGTACTGAACAAATCAACCAAATAACATCCCACCTCAGAACTGCAGCCCCATCACCTCAGTCAGCATCACAGCAAGGAAAGATGGTCTGTGCTTTACTCATGGCAGTTACACTCTTGCTGCTATTAATGGAAGAGCCTGGAACAACAGTATCAGCAATCCAATAACTCAATGCAGAGATTTCCATTTCAGACATAAACCAACCTTCTCCCTTTTCCTTCCTAAATAAACAGGAGACTGCTGGTGGTCATAGAGCTACTCAGCACATGTAATGCACATGGGCACTTACTGATGCATTTGTTCACACACATCCAAGCACTCAGCACAAATTCCTGCTGTGTTAGCTAAACATTGAGGGTCTTGCATGGATCACTTGCAGGATGCCCTTCACTGAACGGAGAATCTTCCTCTTGCTCCAAGATGGAACCAGCTCACACCACCACTGAAGTCACTGAGCTTCTGAAAGCACTGAGACAATTCCAAACCCCATTAAAAACTAGTGTCACAGTATCACAGCACAGTACAGGTTGGAAGGGACCTCCAGAGATCATCAGGTGCAACCCCCCTGCCAAAGCAGGATCACCCAGGGCAGTCTGCACAGGAATGCATCCAGACAGGTTTTGAATGAGTCCAGAGAAGAAGGCTCCACAACCTCTCTGGGCAGTCTGTTCCAGTGTCAAGAGTGGTCTGAAAGCAGCTGCCACAAGCAGAGGAAGAAAGTACAGAACAAGCAAGCTGCAAAAAGCACTTTCTTCTGCACCATCATTTCTGATTTGCCTGCGCTCTGCTTTTGCCAGCTGCATTTTAGCAGCTCCCAAAGAACATGGGGAGGGGGGAGGAGAACATGCTGCTGTTTAAGCTGCATGCAGAAGATAGGATTTAACTTTTAGCACTTCTTCTGTTATCACACTCCTTTCTTCTCTCCCAAATGCCCACTAAAATGTTTAAAAGCATGGGAAAAAGAGAGCTGAACCACAAAGCAGGAACCATCTGGAGCCCCAGATCCTTATGTGCAATGGTATTAAAAGGACATTTCCCTCCATGACTACTGTGAACAAAGGGGCAACTGGTCCAGAGCTGCACTTGTGAGATGGATGGGAGGAGATCTTCTACCAGATTTCTTGTTGCTGGTTAACAATAGAGAGGCAGCCCTCAGAAGCAGCTTTGCCACACGCCACACTCCGTTTGAGTTGTTGAGGCCTAGTCCCAGCCCTTTGGTTTTGCCCAACCCTTACAAAATGGTGGAACTAAAGGGAAAGCAGAAAAACTGAGCTCAAAATCAGCCCAGGCAACAAACAAGACACAGCTGTACTAAAGGAATAGCCTAATTCAGCAAAAATGCTCTGACCAGGAGTGTAACCATGGGGCCAGCCACTGAACACAGCAGCAGCAGCAGTGAGAGATTCCCATGTATTGCATCCAACAGGCCACCACCAGAAGCAAAAACATCCCATTTGGGACCAACACACTCAGTCAGCTGGGGCTGTGAATCACACCAGAGGAAATCCAGGTCTCTATGTATTTGAGGCTGTGTATGACCACAATATACATCATGTGTTTGGCTCATAGTGGAGAATCCAGACTTCTCCCTCACTCTAGTTGAGGTTTTGCTCCCACCCAAACAACTGTGGGCATTTTCTCAGTGCAGCACATATGCCTGTGACAATGCTCCTCAGAAGTTATGGAAGACATCCAAGGCACTTGAACCTAGAATGGCCTGGCATGAAGAATTAAATGTCACATTCCCTAGGAAGATGTGTGAAAAGAGATTCATAGAATGATTTGAGCTGGAAGGGACCTTCAAGACCACCTAGCTCCAACCCCCTGCCATGGGCAGGGACACATTGCACTAGACCAGGCTGCTCAAGGCCTCAGCCAGCCTGTTATTTGAAGTGTGCACATGTGTGCTGCTAACCCTGAAGACAAAAAATCTCCTTTACCTGTAAGCAGCCCATCATCTGACATGCAATAAAACACTTCATTAGCTGATCACAACCACTTTAAAGAGAGGGAGGAACCCTTCTCTGCCCCTGGTGATTAGTATTAGGCAACCAGCACCACAACAAGAGGACAGAGCCTCAAGCTGCACCAGGGGAGGTTTAGGCTGGATGTTAGGAAGAAATTATTCATAGAGAGAGTGATTGGCCATTGGAAAGGGCTGCCCAGGGAGGTGGTGGAGTCACCGTCACTGGAGGTGTTTAGGAGGAGACTTGATGGGGTGCTTGGTGCCATGCTTTAGTTGATTAGATAGTGTTGGGTTGGATGTGATGATCTTGAAGGTCTCTTCCAACCTGGTTTATTCTATTCTATTCTATTCTATTCCATTCCTAAACCAGGTGAGGTAAGTAAGACAATAGTTAGACAAATAGGACTGGGGAGAATGGAATAAAACTAGAAATGGGTAGATTCAGATTGGATGTTAGGAAGAAGTTCTTCCCCATGAGGATGGTGAGAGACTGGCACAGGTTGCCCAGGGAGGTGGTGGAAACCTCATGCCTGGGTGTTTTGAAAGCCAGGGTGGATGTGGCTGTGAGCAACCTGCTGTAGTGTGAGTGCTGTAGTGCCCATGGCAGAGGGGTTGGAGCTGTCTGATCCTTGAGGTCCCTTCCAACCCTAACAATTGATTCTATGAATTCAACCTGCTCAAGAGGAAGCATTGCAACTCACTGTGACTTGTGAGACAGCGTGAGGATGAAGTGTTCTGAATAAAATTCAGCCAATCCCCATTCAAGACCATGCTCTTGAGCACTCCTGCAGAGCACTGTCAGAGAACTGCATTGAGGTTCGTAAGAGGTGAGCATAAGGTTGCAGGTATTTACACCACACAGGTGGTGTAGGGAGCTGCAAGAAAGCTGGGGAGAGATTTTTGAGGGTGTTAGGGAGTGATAGGACTGGGGGGACGGAGCAAAAATAGAAGTGGGTAGATTCAGATTGGATGTTAGGAAGAAGTTGTTCCCCAGAGGGGTGGTGAGACACTGGCAGAGGTTGCCCAGGGAGACGATGGAAGCCTCATCCCTGGAGGTTTTGAAGGCCAGGCTGGATGTGGCTGTGAGCAACCTGCTCTAGTGTGAGGTGTCCCTGCCTGTGGCAGGGGGGTTGGAACTGGCTGATCCTTGAGGTCCCTTCCAACCCTAACAATTCTATGATTCTATGATTTGTCTTTCACTATTAGATCACTCCAGAAGTATTCTGTTACAGCAAACAATCAGTATTTTGAAATACTGCAACCTTTTAATCATATCAGCTTTGCTCAGTCTGCCTGACAATCTGCACAGCCTTTTTATCTTAAACAGAAATACCTAAAAAAAAAAAACACCACCAAACTGAAAAGAATTTAAAATCTATCACAGAACCAAATAAGAGCCAGAGTTGATATTTAAAGTTTCTTCAAAGTAGACAGACTCTTTTCCTCAATAATTGCCTTTATTTGGGTTACAACTGTTTTCATGTAAAGATACTGCTAATCAAAGAAAAATAACCAGAAACACCACATGGAAACAACCAAGATAATTACAGTTGCTGGAGATATGGCTAAGAAAAATAATCAGCATCCATTTCACACATGCACACACACACACATATACATATACGTACTTTGGTTGCTCTTTAGCTCTTTCAAATTCTGGCTTCTGTGGTGTGTGTCTTACAGCTCAGAAACAGGTAATACCTGAGGCTGTTTAGGCTGGAGAAGAGGAGAATGAGAGGGGGTTTCATAAATGTTTAGAAATCTCTGAGGGCTGGGGGGCAAGAGGGAGAGGACAGGCTCTGCTCACTTGCACCCTGGCAAGGGGCAATGGATATAAACTACAGCACAGGAGGTTCCACCTCAACATGAGGAGGAACTTCTTCACTGTGAGGCTCACAGAGCACTGGAACAGGCTGCCCAGAGAGGTTGTGGAGTCTATTTCTCTGGAGGCTTTCAAGACCCATCTGGATGTGTTCCTGTGTGACCTGTGCTGGATTCTATGGTCCTGCTTTGGCAGGGGGGTTGGACTCAATGATCTCTTGAGGTCCCTTCCAACCCCTAACATCCTGTGAGCCAGTGATCTATTGCCAAATCACAATCACAGGCAGAATTGCTCCAGAAATGTACCCATGCAGAATTCTACAGAAGGAATTTCACATTGCCTCCTTTCTTTTCTCTTGCAGCCTTCTTTCCCTGTATTCCTGTGTGACCTGTGCTGGATTCTGTGGTCCTGCTCTGGCAGGGGGGGTTGGACTCAATGATCTCTTGAGGTCCCTGCCAACCCCTAACATCCTGTGAGCCTGTGAATACACATACATTTTGCAAGGCTATAGACTTAAATTGATCAGAACCAAACACTACTAAAGGGGGGAAAATAATTAATAGTTATCATAGGACTCAGAAACTTCAAGCAAACAACAAGAAAACAAATTCACTGATAAACCATGAGAGAAGTGAGGGAATTTGCATTCTTCTCTTCCCACAGTGCCTGGGGAAGAGGTTTCAGAAGTGTGCACAGAGGTAATTTGTTTGTACACATCACAGGGGCAGAAGCATTAGCAAAGTAATCCTTGGTTCCTTTGCTTATTGAACTGTCTCTCCATGCTTGCACAGGCTCTGTACAACCAGCTTGCAAATAATGTGTTTGCCTGTTGGAGAAAAAGTGGCAAAAGGCATCTGAGGAGTGGAGGAAAGTGACATGTAGAGTGAGGGCCAAAGGTTTTAATTAGCACCTCAGGAAATCAATTTGGACAACTCAATGTGCAGTAATTGTTTTAGCCAAAGCCATTAAGGTGTTTCAGAAGTATTGTGAGGGATGTAGACTCAGAAAAGGGCACAGATGGGGAGGAAAGAAGGAGGCAATTAGAAGCAAAACTTCTGCAAGGGAGAATTAAGTGCTGGGGTAAGACTAGATGAGTTAAGCATCAGCTTAGGAGACAAATGAACATTGAACATATGTAAAATCAAAAGGGGCATACAATGACAGTAAAAATAAGAGGCCCTGTCACTTCAGTTGCACATCAGCTATTACTTACCAATACATTGGTTTTGACTAGGTTCTACAAGAATATAGGCCTGTCAGCCTGACCTCAGTGCCAGGCAAGGTTATGGAACAGGTCATCTTGAGTGCAATCACACAGCACTTACAGGATGGCCAAGGGCTCAGGCCCAGCCAACATGGTTTTAGGAAGGGCAGGTCTTACCTCACCAACCTGATCTCCTTCTATGATCAGGTGACTGCCTGGTGGCTGTGGGGCAGGCTGTGGATGTAGTCTACCTGGACTTCAGCAAGGCCTTTGACACTGTTCCCCCCAGCAAACTCCTGGCCAAGCTGTCAGCCCCTGGCTTGGACAGCAGCTCTCTGAGCTGGGTTAGGAACTGGCTGGAGGCTGAGCCCAGAGAGTGGTGGTGAATGGTGCCACAGCCAGCTGGCAACCAGCCACTAGTGGTGTGCCCCAGGGATCAGTGCTGGGCCCCATGCTCTTTAATATCTTTATTGATGATCTGGATGAGGGCATTGAGTCCATCAGCAGTAAATTTGCAGATGACACCAAGCTGGGGGCAGGAGTTGGTCTGCTGGAGGGTAGAGAGGCTCTGCAGAGGGACCTGGCCAGGCTGGGCAGATGGGCAGAGTCCAAGGGCAGGAGACTGAACACATCCAAGTGCCAGGTTCTGCACATTGGCCACAGCAACCCCAGGCAGTGCTACAGGCTGGGGGCAGAGTGGCTGAGAGCAGCCAGGCAGAGAGAGACCTGGGGGTACTGGTTGATGGTAGGCTGAACATGAGCCTGCAGTGTGCCCAGGCAGCCAAGAGGGCTAATGGCATCCGGGCCTGCATCAGGAACAGTGTGGCCAGCAGGAGCAGGGAGGTCATTGTGCCCCTGTACACTGCACTGGTTAGGCCACACCTTGAGTCCTGTGTTCCTGGATCCTCAGTTTAGGAAAGATGTTGAGATGCTGGAAGGTGTCCAGAGAAGGGCAACAAAGCTGAGGAGGGGTCTGGGGCACAAGGCTGGGGAGGGGTCTGGAGCACAGCCCTGTGAGGAGAGGCTGAGGGAGCTGGGGCTCCTTAGCTTAGAGAAGAAGAGGCTCAGGGGAGACCTTATTGCTTTCTACAACTACCTGAAGGGAGGTCGTACCCAGGTGGGGGTTGGTCTCTTCTCCCAGGCAAGCAGCACCAGAACAAGAGGACACAGTCTCAAGCTGCACCAGGGGAGGTTCAGACTGGGTGTTAGGAAGAAATTCTACACAGAGCCCATTGGAATGTGCTGCCTGGGGAGGTGGTGGAGTCACCATCACTGGAGGTGTATAGGAGGAGGCTGGATGAGGCACTTGGTGCCATGGTTTAGTTGATTAGATGGTGTTGGATGATAGGTTGGACACGATCTCAAAGGTCTCTTCCAACCTGGTTAATTCTATTCTATTCATTTCAGTCTGGTGTAACCATAACCAATAAATCATCATCATCATCTGTTAAAATATCAGGACTACCTAACTGGTACCAGACACTTCTTCCACAGCAGCCACAGTTACCAGTACCTCCTTTTCACTAAGCTTTTGTAAATATTTGGTATGTACAGAAATAACCACAGAATCCTAGAATTGTTTTGGTTGGCAAAGGCCTCTAGGATCGAGTCCAACCTCTGGCCTAACCCCACCATGGCCATTAAACCACATCCCAAAGTGCCACAGCTGCACATTTTTCTTTAGCACCGTGACTCTGCCACCTCCCCTGAGCAATGTGATTGATAAATCCTAAAAATACATCTGCTTAAGTTCTTCTCTGAGTTTTTGTGCTTAGCAGAGCATTTGCAAACTGCTTGAAGGGAAGACCCCAGCTGCCTTCACGTGAGGCAGTAAAAACCCCTACCTGGCACACAACTATATCTTCTGCTTGCTTCAGCAGTTGGAGTAGCTGCCACTAACCTTTTCTGCACTGCATTTTCCTTCCAATATATTCAAGCTCCAAAAGCATACATTTTACAACACCTGAGCTCAGCTTAACCAAGCTGGGCTTGTCTCTCCATTTGTCTGAGCAGAAAGCCAATTTCAGAGACCTTTGAACAGCTCCATAATCACAAAGGAAGACTGAGCCCTTGTGTGATGGAAAATGGCCTCCAGTTGCCCCAGGGTGGGCAGTAGGTTGGATATTATCACAGAATCAACCATGTTGGAAAAGACCATTGAGATCATCAAGTCCAACCTATCACCCAGCACCATCTGATCAACTAAACCATGGCACTGAGTGCCTCATCCAGGCTCTTTTTAAACACTTCCAGGGACAGTGACTCCACCACCTCCCCAGGCAGAATTTCTTCCTAACATCCAGCCTAAACCTCCCCTGGCACATCTTGAGACTGTGTCCTCTTGTTCTGGTGCTGGGTGCCTGGGAGAAGAGACCAACTCCCTCCTGGCTACAACCTCCCTTCAGGGAGTTGGAGAGAGCAAGAAGGTCTCCCCTGAGCCTCCTCTTCTCCAGGCTAAGCAACCCCAGCTCCCTCAGCCTCTCCTCACAGGGCTGTTCTTCATATCCCTCCCCAGCTTTGTTGCCCTTCTCTGGACACATTCCAGCAACTCAACATCTTTCCTAAACTGAGGGGCCCAGAACTGGACACAGGACTCAAGGTGTGGCCTTACCAGTGCAGTGTACAGGGGCACAATGACCTCCCTGCTCCTGCTGGCCACACTCTTCCTGATGCAGGCCAGGATGCCCTTGGCCTTCTTGGCTGCCTGGGCACATGAGGTCCCTTCCAGCCCCTAGCATTCTGTGATTCTGTGAAATAACAGCTTCACTGAAGGGCAAGCCATAAATTGCAATGGCCAGCACTGGATCCTGCTTCAGTGAAGTTTGAAAAAACAAACCAACCAAACAAAAATCACCACAAAACAAATAATGAAAAAAAAGCACTCAAGCAAACACAAAACCAACTCCCAGAGCAGGTCTGACTGTGCCTTTCTACATAGCCCAGCAGATACAAAACTGACTGCATGCTACTGTTGTTAGATTGCCAAGAGTGGTTCTTGCCAAAATTACTCCCCCCTCCCCCCTCCTTATTTCAAAACTTAGGGGAATTTAAAGGACAGGATTAGATTTAGATCCAGAGGCCAGCCCAAACTGAGTTGGGAACAATGTGGAACCAAAAAAGCTGACTGGTACTTGGAGAACTGTGTTAGAGGACAGTCTGTTCCGCTCTGCAAGGGCATCTCTGGCCAAGGCAAAACGCTTCTTCACTCTCTTCTCTCTTTTCCTCTGTGCTTACTTAAGTCCAAAGATAAACTGGATGCTGATTTAAAATAAACCCTTTCAGTGGGAAGCTTAAGTTTTATGTCCATAAACACATTGAGAGGTAGGTATTCACCTACATACAGGTATGAATTCATAGAACCATAGAATCAATAAGGTTGGAAAAGACCTCAAAGATCATCAAGCCCAACCTGTCACCCAACACCTCATGACCACTAAACCATGGCACCGAGGGCCACATCCAATCCCCTCTTGAACACCTCCAGGGATGGGGACTCCACCATCTCCCTGGGCAGCACATTCTAACAGCTAACAACTCTCTCTGTGAAGAACTTTCTCACCTCCAGCCTAAACCTCCCCTGGTGCAGCTTGAGACTGTGTCCTCTTGTTCTGGTGCTGCTTGCCTGGGAGAAGAGACCAACCCCCTCCTGGCTACAACCCCCCCTTCAGGTAGTTGTAGAGAGCAAGAAGGCCTCCCCTGAGCTTCCTCTTCTCACATAAATAAGAGACCTCTCAAATCAAGTTTTTCATCCAGCTTACCTTGTATTGTACAATATGGTGAGAGAGGTGGGAACCTTACATGTATCAATCCATGCTGGTAAAGCAGAGGCACAGATGGCTTCACTAGTTTAAAAACATAGAAGAAACAAGTTACAATAGCTTACAAAGCACAACCCTTTTGTATTTGCTGCAGTGCCACTTGAGAAAGTCATCTTCTCCAGGCTTAACTCAACACATGCACAATGTAGGGTAACAGGAGCGATCTTAACTGTCCTTCTGCAGTTTTAAAGCTAGGTTTAGTTAATGAAGGTTAAGGGCAGGGTTGAAAATAAAGCCAAGGAAAGAGACAACGTGGGCAGAAAGAACATAGGAGAACAGCTGGCAGGTAGATGGCACAGTCTATGCAGCTGCTGCTGTGAGAGCCATCCAAGAAAATGGAGCTGGAGTTTGGCCACCGCAACATAGAATCAGAATGGTCTGGGCCAGAAAGGACCTCCAAAGGCCAACCAGTCTGACCTCCCCACAGTCAGCAGGGACATCCCCAACTAGATCAGGTTGCCCAGGGCCTCATCAAGCCTCACCTTGAGTATCTCCAGGGAAGGCACCTCGGCCACCTCCCTGGGCAGCCTGTTCCAGTGTTCCACTACCCTCTAGTAGAGAATGTGTTCCTAACATCCAATCTAAATCTGCTCTGCTCTAGCTTAAAGCCACTGTCCCTCCTGTCTCTGCAGGCCTTTGCAAACAGTCTCTCTCCATCCTTCTTGTAGCCACTTCAGGTCCTGGGAGGCTGGTATTGGGTCTCCCTGGAGCCTTCTCTTCTCCAGGCTGAACACCCCCAGCTCCCTCAGCCTGGCCTCAGAGCAGAGCTGTGCCAACCCCCTGATCATTTTCATGGCCCTTCTCTGGACCTGCTCCATCAGGTCCATTTCCTTCCTATATTGAGGGCTCCAGAGATGGACACAGTATTCCAGGTGAGGTCTCACCAGAGCAAAGTGGCAGAATCACCTCTCTGGATCTGCTGTACCATGCATCTTCAGATGCAGCCCAGTATGCCAAGGAATGGGGACTCTGAAGCAGCAGACCTGAGACTAAAGTCAAATGAGCTTGCTGAAAGTTGCACGGAGGGCTGCTGCTGTACCAGCAAAGGGGCTTCAGTCTTCTGGAAGCAATGAAACTGTTTGATCTTTGAGATCAGATCACATTCTGAATGGGTCACTGGAGCAACTCATTGGAGCCATTGCCTTGACTTCTCTTGAGCAACAATTAAAGCTGATGTTTTGCAAGCTGGTGCTGAACACTGAAAAAGGAACAAAGTGACAGAGTAGACTTTATAAAAACACATTGCCCAGCCTCCTGACTTTTTAAACCAAGTCTTCTTGTGGAAGAATCATTTTGTTCAGCAGTCTGATTTTCAGCAGGAACTCCAGACTTCCTTTGGGTTTTCTGACAACTCTATTTGCTCAAAACATTCTTCCCCTTTTTGTTTCCCAAGAAGCTTTAGTTACAGTGGCAGTGCAGAAAATCATAGAATCAGTCAGGGTTGGAAGGGACCACAAGGATCAGCTAGTTCCAACCCCCCTGCCATGGGCAGGGACACCCCACACTAGATCAGGCTGCCCAGGCTGCTCATCCAGCCTGGGCTTAAACACCTCCAGGGCTGGGGCCCCAACCACCTCCCTGGACAACCCATTCCAGGGCTTCACCACTCTCATGGGGAAGAACTTCCTCCTCACCTCCAGCCTGAATCTCCCCACCTCCAGCTTCATTCCATTCCCCCTAGTCCTATCACTACCTGAGATCCTGAGAAGTCCCTCCCCAGCCTTCTTCTAGGCCCCCTTCAGATACTGGAAGGCCACAATAAGGTCACCTCTGAGCCTTCTCTTCTCCAGACTGAACAGCTTCAACTCCTTCAGTCTGTCCTCATAACAGAGCAGCTCCAGCCCTCTGCTCATCCTCCTGGCCCTTCTCTGGACACCTTCCAGCACCTCCAGATCCCTCTTGGAATAGGGGCTCCAGAACTGGAGGCAGTACTCCAGGTGGGGTCTCACCAGAGCTGAGTAGAGGGGGAGAATCCCCTCCCTGGCCCTGCTGGCCACACTTCTCTTGCTGCAGCCCAGGCTCTGGTTGGCTTTCCAGGCTGCAAGTGCACACTGAGAGCTCCTGGTGAGCTTCTCCTCCCCCAGCACCCCCAAGGCTCTCTCCTCAGGGCTGCTTTCCAGCCAGTCCCTGCCCAGCCTGCATTTGTGCTTGGTATTGCCTCCACCCAGCTGCAGGACCCTGCCCTTGGTCTTGTTGAACCTCCTGAGGTTGGCTTGTGCCCACCTCTCCAGCCTGTCCAGGTCCCTCTGGATGGATCCCTTCCCTCCAGCTTTCTGCTGCCCCACACAGCTTGGTGTCATCAGCAAACTTGCTGAGGGTGCACTCAATGCCCCAGTCCATGACACTGACAGAGATGTTGAACAAGCCTGGTCCCAGGACTGATCCCTGAGGGACTTTGCTTGTCACAAAAGTAGTAGTTGATTGAGATTTGATGTGTAAGGTAACAAAGTCTCCACCTGCAGGACTATTCTCAGCAGATGTTCCCTTACTCCAAGTTTAAAATCAAGTATTTGGATGATTTTTCCAATGAGCATAACATGCAATAGTTAAACAGTTGGCTTTTCCTGCTGGGCACTTGGCCAAGACTTAAGAAAGCAGTCATGGGTTCCCACAACAGCACTGAGCATCTCCTGAGAATAGAGGTCTATCCATCATGAGCTCATATGAATTTTATGTTCCAGTTCTCAGAAAAGCATTTTGCTCTCCTTGCTCATTGGCTACCCATTGACTGCCTCTTGGTTTACTTGCTCACAATTAACAGTCTTGGACTCAAAAGAAGCATCGTTACCATTTCAGTTTAAACACTCTTTCCTCCTGAAGCAGAGGAAGAAGGAGAAATAGTAGGCAGAATAAAGAGCTAAAGAAAGCTAGCTGTGCCAGGGGAAGTTTAGGCTGGAGGTGAGGAGAAAGTTCGTCCCAGAGAGAGTTGTTAGCTGTTGGAATGGGCTGCCCAGGGAGGTGGTGGAGTCACCATCCCTGGAGGTGTTGAAGAGGGGATTGGACGTGGCACTTGGTGCCATGGTTTAGTAGTCATGAGGTCTTGGGTGACAGGTTGGACTTGATGATCTTTGAGGTCTCTTCCAACCTTATTGATTCTATGATGTTTAGACAGCAAATCAAAGCCATCACTTCCTTCACATTAGGATTTGCTTTTCCAAGCCAGCAGCCTCTCTGGAGTTGCTACTTGCCCTTTTCCTTCTTCTAACCTAGATTGTAAGTGATTGGCTGTAAATACATGAGAGTGACCAGGATTGCTTTGAATGATTTTCTTTTTCACAGAATCACAGAATTTCAGGGGCTGGAGGGGACCTCAAAAGATCATCCAGTCCAACCCCACTGCCAGAGCAGGATCACCTACACCAGATGCATCCAGACAAGTTTTGAGTATCTCCAGAGAGGGAGACTCCACAACCTCCTTCCAACAAAGCACAAATTCATTTGAACTACCTAGTATTGCTTCCTGAGTGGGATGTACTTGGGAAGTCACTCAGGGAGGAATCTGCTCCCTAAGAGATGACTGTTTCCAGGAATGCTTGAGCTGATAAACAGCTTTTATTGTATTGCATGGGGCAGGGGGAAGGGCTCTGCAGAGGGACCTTGACCGACTGGACAGATGGGCAGAGGCCAACAGGATGGCATTCAACAAGTCCCAGTGCCAGGGGCTGCACTTTGGCCATGGCAACCCCAGGCAGAGCGACAGAGTGGCTGAGAGCTCCCAAACAGAGAGGGACCTGGGGCTGCTGATTGACAGCCATCTAAACATGAGCCAGCAGTGTGCCCAGGTGGCCAAGAAGGCCAATGACATCCTGGCCTGCATTAGGAATAGTGTGGCCAGCAGGAGCAGGGAAGTCATTGTGCCCCTGTACTCTGCATTGGTTAGGCCACACCTTGAGTCCTGTGTCCAGTTCTGGGCCCCTCAGTTTAGGAAGGACATTGAGAGACTTGAACATGTCCAGAGAAGGGCAACAAGGCTGGGGAGGGGTCTGGGGCACAGCCCTGTGAGGAGAGGCTGAGGGAGCTGGGGTTGCTTAGCCTGGAGAAGAGGAAGCTCAGGGGAGACCTCATTGCTCTCTACAACTACCTGAAAGGTGGTTGCAGCCAGGTGGGGGTTGGTCTCTTCTCTCTAGCAACCAGTACCAGAACAGGAGGACACAGTCTCAAGCTGCACCAGGGGAGGTTTAGGCACAAGGTGAGGAGAAAGTTCTTCCCAGAGAGAGTTGTTAGCCACTGGAATATGCTGCCCAGGGAGATGGTGGAGTCCCCATCCCTGGAGGTGTTCAAGAGGGGACTGGACATGGCACTTGGTGCCATGGTTTAGTCATGAGGTCTGTGGTGACAGGTTGGACTCAATGATCTTTGAAGTCTCTTCCAACCTTAGTGGTACTGTGATAATTGGATGATCCTTGAGGTCCCTTCCCACCCTAACAATTCTCTGATTCTTTTTCAACCAATTGCCTCTGCTAAATGTTGCCTTCAGACAAAAAACAAACAAGCAACCAAAACCAAACCAACAAACAAGCAACCCCATGAAAACCACCCCACCCCCAGAAGGTGTATACAATCAGATTAGACAACAATTAGGGCCACAGAAGTGTTATTTGCTTTGCCCACAAACTCTGGAATAGCAGTAATTAAACATTCAATCCCTCTCTTCCCCCGCCCCAAGATTCCCAGATAAGACAGGGATGTGCTGCTCAGGATGCAGGAGTGTCACACAGCTATAATTAGTCTTTAACAAAAGAGATAGATAAATAGGGAATGATTTGCCAACAAGCAATGAATGCTAAGCTCTCTGAGGGATATTCCCCTCTTCTAAGAATAGGGAGGAATGAGTGGGAAGGGATCTGTGTGATACACTTCCAGGTACTTGGTCACATAGCCATAGCAGGGCTGAAGCACACTCTGGGCTTACATGGTAAGTAGCAGCTCCTCTGCTAGCACTTGCCACGTTGCATCTAAATATAGAGTAAGGCAAAAGGGTGGCTCAAATCAAACAGAGATAAGAGGGTAAAGCTGTAACTGCCCTCTCTCAGTGCATGTTTTGCTGGATGTATTTTCCATGTCACAGTCTCACAGTACAGTAGAGGTTGAAAGGGACCTCCGGAGATCAGCCAGTCCAAGCCCCCTGCCAAAGCAGGATCACCCAGAGTAGTTCACACAGCAATGCATCCCGGTGGGTTTTGAATGTGTCCAGAACAGGAGACTCCACAACCTCTCTGGGCAGCCTGCTCCAGGGCTCTGGCAACCTCACATAAAGAAGTTTCTCCTCAAGTTGTGCTGAAACCTTGTCCAAGCTTGTACCCCTTGTTCCTTGTCTTATTACTGCACACCACCCAAAAGAGATTGGCCTCCTCCACTTGCCCCCCACCCCTCAGAGATTGATAGACATTGATCAGATCCCCTCTCAGTGTTCTAAACTGCCCCAGGGCTCTCAGTATCTCTTCACAGGGGAGATGCTCAAGTCCCCAAATCATGCTCATGGCTCTCCCTTGGACTCTCTCCAGCAGGTCTCTGTCCCTCTTGAACTGGGGAGCCCAAGACTGGACACAGGATTGCAGGTGTGGTCTCACCAGGGCAGAGTAGAGAGAGAGAACCACCTCCCTAGACCTGCTGGCCACACTTTTCTTGCTGCCCCCCCAGGAACCCATTGGCTTTCTTGGCCACAAGGGCACATTGACACCCACCCTTCAGATATTGATAGACATTGATCAGATCCCTCCTCAGCCTTCTCTTCTCTTGACTAAACAGTCCCACAACTATTAGGGTAAATCCCTTGTCTCCCATCCCAGCTGATCCATGTTTCCACATAGCCAGGCATGTCCTGCCTGTGCCAAGCCACATCCAAGTTCAGAATAGAATAGAATTAACCAGGTTGGAAGAGACCTTTGAGATCAAGTCCAACCTATCATCCAACACCATCTCATCAACTAACCCCTGGCACCAAGCACCCTATCATGTCTTTTCCTAAACACCTCCAGTGATGGTGACTCCACCACCTCCCTGGGCAGCACATTCCAATGGCCAATCACTCTCTCTATAAAGAGCTTCTTCCTAACCGCCAGCCTAAACCTCCCCTGGCACAGCTTGAGACTGTGTCCTCTTGTTCTGGTGCTGCTTGCCTGGGAGAAGAGACCAACCCCCACCTGGCTACAACCTCCCTTCAGGTAGTTATAGGCAACAATAAGGTCTCCTCTGAGCCTCCTCTTCTCCAGGCTAAACAACCCCAGCTCCCTCAGTCTCTCCTCACAGGGCTGTGCTCCAAATCCCTCCCCAGCTTTGTTGCCCTTCTCTGGACACCTTTCAGCATCTCAAAATCTTTCTTAAACTGAGGGGCCCAGAACTGGACACAGGATTCAGGGTGTGGCCTAACCAGTGCAGTGTACAGGGGCAGAATGACCTCCCTGCTCCTGCTGGCCACACTCTTCCTGATGCAGGCCAGGATGCCATTGGCCCTCTTGGTCACCTGGGCACACTGCTGGCTCATGTTCAGCTTACTACCAACCAGCACTCCCAAGTCCCTCTCTGCCTGGCTGCTCTCAGCCACTCTGCCCCCAGCCTGTAGCACTGCCTGGGGTTGTTGTGGCCAATGTGCAGAACCTGGCACTTGGATGTGCACATCATCAGGTATCTGAACACAAACTTGAAAGACAATTCTTATCTCACCCCCAGGCCTGGCCTGCTTCTTCTAAAGCTAAAATTTGTAAGACCAAGACCTCAAGAGCTGATCTACAGAGCAAAAAAACAACCTGCTCTCTGTAGCTAGAGCAGAAGATCAGACTGCTTCAATCAGCCTCATGGTATCACTACACTAAAGCTTAGTTCCAGTGTGCTAAAACAAGGAAAGATAAGCTGAATGTACTCACATACAAGATATAGAATCAGAAGCCATCAATCAGCTAACTAAGGAAGCCCTCTGCTTTTAGGAGCTGTTCTTTCAGCTCATGTTTGTTCTGAGGTTTCCCATCTGTGGTACAAAATATTCTTGCAACTTCAGAGGCAATTTATCCTCTATGACACTGGGCACCAGTCACCATTTCTTAACACCATCTAATGGCACAAGAAGTTCAGTCTTAACAAGTATTTGGAGCTGTTAAAAGTCACCCTACAATTGCTGCATAAAAGCCAAATTAGACTTATCCACTGCTTGCCCTAATTGGTGTTCTCAGCAAAGTAATAAAAAGGCAGAAATGTTCTCCTTACTCTTTATTAGCTGGAAATGGCTCTTTGAACCTTTTCTCTTCTTAGCAGTCAACAGAAGGAGTGCCCTGTGCCAGAAGCAGGCCTTGAATTAGCCATGTGGCCTGCAAGCCTTCCATCTGAGAGCATAGCCCTTAGACCCTTCAGTTCAGAAATAAATTGGTGAGGAATTAGACCTTTAAGAGTTTGTGTCCACATTTGGAATCCTGCTGCACATGCACCATTAAATTTTATAATGTGCCAGAAGAAAGTAGCAAAGCCCAAATCTGAGAAAGTTTTGAACATCACTGATTTTTAGACTCACATTTATCTGATTTTTAAGTTGAAATACTGCAGCAGGATCCCTCACAGCTGCATCCCTCAATTCTTATTAATGCCTTCTCCTAGTCACACATGAAGTGGCAGTAAAAGCTCTTCCTGCAATGGTGTTTACTAGGAGGCACCAATTTCTTCCTGCAAATTACAGGCTCACTGGATGTTAGGGGTTGGAAGGGACCTCTGGAGATCATTGAGTCCAACCCCCCTGCCAGAGCAGGACCACAGAATCCAGTGGAGGTCACACAGGAATGCATCCAGATGGGGCTTGAAAGTCTCCAGAGAAGGGGACTCCACAACCTCTCTGGGCAGCCTGCAAACAGTGCTCTGTGAGCCTCACAGGGAAGAAGTTCTTCCTCATATTGAGGTGGAACCTCCTGTGCTGTAATTTATATCCATTGGCCCTTGTCCTATGCCAGGGTGTAACTGAGCAGAGCCTGTCCTCTCCCTCTTGAACCCCAGCCCTCAGAGATTTATCAACATTTATTAAATCCCCTCTCAGTCTTCTCTTCTCTTCTGTTGGATGATAGGTTGGACACAATGATCTTGAAGGTCTCTTCCAACCTGGTCTATTCTATCCTATCCTCCAGACTAATCAGCCCCAGGGCTCTCAGCCTCTCCTCATCAGGCAGTGCTGCAGTCCCTTCAGCATCCTCGTAGCCCTCCCTTGGACTCTCTCCAGCAGATCCCTGTCCCTCTTGAACTGGGGAGCCCAGAACTGGATGCAACACTCCAGGTGTGGTCCCACCAGGGAAGAGCAGAGGGGGAGGATGAAACTTCCTCAGTTACCTGGCTGCAAGCAGATTTGTGCATTTGAGCTCATACCAATCACATTAAAAAGCATTTCACGAGATGCAAGGAGAGTTGGAGTGAGGGGGAAAAACCCTTCACACAAGCATAAGACTATCAGAAATCCCTGCTTAGCATTCTCACAAGTTAACCTGAATTCAGATCCCTTTCTGAGAGGCAGCACTTTAAAATGAAATAACTAACTAACTAACTCGAGGTCATTAATATTTACTTCTCTAAAAGCAGGCTTGGTGAAAATGTTCCAGCTAGTCAGGCAGCCAACATTTCCTTGCAGTGAGCAGGGATGATCACACACACACACTCAAGGACAAATCTCATGAAGCTCATGTTTGACAGGAAATTGTACAGGAAGCTAATTTAGAGAGAGATCAAAATGAGGGTGGTATGTTCCCAGGACCCAGGGCAAGTCAGAAAACTTGCAGCTGAATTTTGGACAGATGGTAATTTGAGCAGAGTGGATATGGCAGAGAAAGGAAAGAAGCAGTTGATTGAAAATGTAGGGGAAAGGGGGTGGGGGGTGGAGTATCAGTCTGGGAATAAGAATTCAGTGTCTTTACAAATAAGCCAGAGCAGAGCTCCCCAAATCAAAACCAAAGGTACTCCACGGTAGTAGGATGAGAAATATTGGGATATATGCATCAGCCACTGGTCACCTAAACTGCAGGAGTCAAAGCTGCAGTGCATGTGTTTTCATTTACCTTTGAGTCAGTGCACTAAGCTCCCTCCTGCCTTAACACCATAAACTACAAACAGAGCATGAGAGCAGAACCCAGGGAGAACCCAGCACCTTTGAAGGTGCTGAATGAAGCTTACTTCATTTTCGTGTGTCCAACATCAGAGGACTCTCAAATGTTTGCACCTTTTGTAAGTGTACAGACACAGGGAATGTGGCTCTCTGCTCTGTCCTCTGTACTTCCAGAACACTGACAGAGAGGAATGCCAAAAGTCTGTAGGAAATGTATGCAGGCTGCAGATCCCACAAGCACTGCACAACTCCTTTCAGCCAGCTGTCTGGTGATTTGTGGGAGCATGAACTCTGATCCTAAGTCAGAACAGTTTAATAACAGCAAGTACAGCAGTGTCCAAGTAATCCAAGGAAGAGCAGGGAGCACAGCATCAATGTGAGCTATAACACTGCCTTGCTCTGGGAAAACTCACGACTTGCAATGTCATAGAAGCATGGAATTGTCAGGGTTGGAAGGGACCTCAAGGCTCAGCCAGTTCCAACCCCCCCTGCCATGGACAGGGACACCTCACACTAGAGCAGGTTGCTCACAGCCACATCCAGCCTGGCATTAAAAACCTCCAGGCATGAGGCTTCCACTACCTCCCTAGGCAACCACTTCCAGTGTCTCACCACCCTTGTGGGGAACAACTACTTCCTAACATCCAATCTGAATCTACCCATTTCTATTTTTATAGAATCATAGAATGATCTGGGCAGGAAGGGACCTCCAAAGGTCATCCAGTCCAGCCCCTCTGCAGTGAGCAGGGACATCCCCAACTAGATTCACAGACTGCATCAGGTCAGAAGGGACCCTCTGAAGTCATCTTGACCACCCCCCCTGCAGCCAGCAGGGACACCTCCAACTAGATCAGGCTGCCCAGGGCCACATGAAGTCTGATCTTGAATGTCTCCAGGGATGGGGCCTTAACCACATCCCTGGGCAAACTGTTCCAGTGTTTCACCACCCTCATTGTGAAGAGCTCCCTCCTAATGTCCAACCTAAATCTGCCCTGCTCCAGTTTCAAGTCACTCCCCCCCAGTCCCATCACTACCCAACATCCTAATGTCCTTCTGGATGGCTAAAACAATAAAACCTGATATTTGATTTTCTGCTTGATCTCAAAATCCACACTATTTGTTTATTTATTTCATCTTTTCCCCAACTGAAGGTTAGAGTGGCTGAAGCAATCTGTTTGATTTTGTTCCCCCTTTATTGTTCACAAACACAGGCAACACAGCTAACAGCAGGACATGAACTGGAAATCACAGAATCAGTCAGGGTTGGAAGGGACCACAAAGATCATCTAGTCCCAACCCCCCCTGCCATGGGGGGTTGGACCTAAGTCACTGGTACTTAGACTCATTCATTTCTTTGAAGAGGCACAAATAAAATAGAATAGAATAGACCAGACCAGGTTGGAAGAGACCTTTGAGATCAAGTCCAACCTATCATCCAACACCATCTCATCAACTAAACCATGGCACCAAGCACGCTACAAGGTCTCCTCCTGAACACCTCCAATGATGGTGACTCCACCACCTCCCTGGGCAGCACATTCCAGTGGCCAATCTCTCTCTGTGTAGAATTTCTTCCTAACCACCAGCCTAAACCTCCCCTGGCACAGCTTGAGACTGTGTCCTCTTGTTCTGGTGCTGCTTGCCTGGGAGAAGAGACCAACCCCCACCTGGCTACAACCTCCCTTCAGGGAGTTGGAGAGAGCAATGAGGTCTCCCCTGAGCCTCCTCTTCTCCAGGCCAAACAACCCCAGCTCCCTCAGTCTCTCCTCACAGGGCTGTGCTCCAGACCCCTCCCCAGCTTTATTGCACTTCTCTGGACACCTTCCAGCATCTCAACATCTTTCCTAAACTGAGGAGCCCAGAACTGGACACAGGACTCAAGGTGTGGCCTAACCAGTGCAGTGTACAGGGGCAGAATGACCTCCCTGCTCCTGCTGGCCACACTGTTCCTGATGCAGGCCAGGATGCCATTGGCCTTCTTGGCCACCTGGGCACACTGCAGGCTCATGTTCAGCCTACCATCAACCAGCACTCCCAGATCCCTCTCTGCCTGGCCGCTCTCAGCCGTTCTCAGCTACTCTGACCCCAGCCTGTAGCTCTGCCTGGGGTTGTTGTGGCCAATGTGCAGAACCCAGCACTTGGCTGTGTTCAACCTCCTGCCTCGGCCTCTGCCCATCTGCCCAGCCTGTCGAGGTCCCTCTGCAGAGCCTCTCTACCCTCCAGCAGATCAACTCCTGCCCCCAGCTTGGTGTCATCTGCAAAGTTACTGATGATGATGATCCAGCTGTCTATGCTTCTGTACACTTGCATCAAAAGAAACGTGCCTTGGGTTTCTTTGCAGACTCCCAGAAGTCAAACAGGAAAGAGGAGGAGTAATGAATGGAGGGGGGAAGGCAGGGAAAAAACAAACCACCCACAAGAAAAGTTAGATGTTTCCCACACAGCTATAGGATTTCCTTGGGGCTTTTCACAACCACAGCCAAACTGTACACTGAGTCACATCTGCAACGTCTGACTGATTCCTGGAGTGCTGTGGATGCAGGGGAGTGAAGTTTGGCAGCCTGGGTTTAATCACAGGCAAAATAAGAGAAAGGCAATTCTTAAAACAAAATGAAAGCAAGACCAAGGGACAATGGATATAAAGCACAGCACAGGAGGCTCCACCTCAAGATGAGGAGCAACTTCTTCACTGTGAGGGTCCCAGAGCACTGGAACAGGCTGCCCAGAGAGGTTGTGGAGTATCCTTCTCTGGAGCCTTTCCAGCCCTGTCTGTATGTTTTCCTGTGTGACCTGTGCTGGATTCTGTGGTCCTGCTCTGGCAGGGAGGGTTGGACTCAATCTCCAGCTGTCCCTTCCAACCCCTAACATCCTGTGATCACCAAACAGCCCAACAAAATAAACCAAGGAACCTTACAAGCCTTCTAAAAGAGAAGGCACCCACAAGCGGCTGCATACAAAGAATTGACTACAGCTTCTGTCACTCTTCAAAGACATTTTTAACCCTTTCTGACACAAACCCATGAGAAAGCAAAGCAAAGCAAGCCAGAAATGTGAAGGACAGTGGACAGTCTAAGGGGAGGAAATTCCACAGCTTAAAAAAAATCCACAGGGTCATGGAGCTGTTGTGGTAGTTAGAGGAAATTTCCTAGGCATCAGCCTAAAACTACCACAGCTACAAAGAGTAAAATAAAGGCCCAGCCCCAGTGTGCACCTGTAGGCTCACACACAGAGCAGGAAACTACCCAGCACTGACCACTGCCCTGTATTCCATGCCCCTGCTGCACTATGTGGAGTCTTGTCCAGTTTAGCTTCTGGTCCATACCTGTTACTAAGCTCAGCTCAGTTCAGGGAGAATGTGATTATGGACCTGGAGCAGAGATGAAAATCTGCTTTGTTCTCATATGCTTCTTGCTTGTCATCATTACTTTTGATTGTTGGTTTTCCCTTGGCATCTCTCTGACTTGAAGACAAAACCATGGGGAGTGTGGTCCCAGAAGCAAATGGAGAAGAAAGCAGATGTACTTTAAATCACAGAAACATTCAGGTTGGAAATGACCCTCAGGATCACCAAGCCAAACCATTAACCCCACACTACAAGGTTCCCCTCTAAACCATATCCCCAAGCACCACATCCAAACCACCTTTAAACACCTGCAGGGCTGGTGACTCCACCACCTCCCTGGGCAGCACATTCCAATGCCTGACTGCTCTTGCTGGGAAAAAAATGCTTCCTAATGTCCAGTCTAAACGTCCCCAGTGGCATCTTGAGGCCATTCCCCCTTGTTCCATCACCAATCACCTGGGAGAAGAGACCAGCACCAACTTCTCCACACCCTCCTTTCACAGCTCCTTTCAGGCAGCTGTAGACAGCAATGAGGTCTCCCTTTAGTCTCCTCTGTTTCAAACTAACCATCCCCAGCTTCAGTTGCTCTTCATAAGATTGGGTCTCCAACAGATTGAAATGTTCCATCTTAGATCCTTTCCTTCTCCCTTCTCTGGTTTCCTACAAAGCTGGTCAGTGTGTGTGCAGACCACTGAAGCCTTTCCAAAGATGCTAGGTGAAGGAGGACTTCAATGAATCCTCATCTACTATGAGTTCATCTTGTAATGCTGGCAGGTGGTTCCAGAACTGCATGCTGCTGCTCACAATGTGGAACATGAGATCAGGCAGAGTGAAGAAATTGATCTCTTCTAATTTCACTTGCAGCAGAAGCCCAAGAAAATAAAGAACAAAATGCACAGAACTGACTTTAATGTTTCCAACCCAACCACTCCAATAAGATGTGAAAGTGGAGGACAGAATGGATGAAGTGTCTGGCCACAGTCTCCTCATCAACAGGAATGCAGCAATGGGGGAAATCATCCAGCACAGTGGAACAAAGTGACTTGAACCTGCTGCTTCTCCCACTTCTGCCTTGGGTCTTCCCATTTGCACCTCCTGTGAACATCTGTGGCATCGAGAACGTGTCCAGAGAAGGGCAACAAGGCTGGGGAGAGGCCTTGAGCACAGCCCTGTGAGGAGAGGCTGAGGGAGCTGGGGTTGCTTAGCCTGGAGAAGAGGAGGCTCAGGGGAGACCTCATTGCCCTCTACAACTACCTGAAAGGTGGTTGTAGCCAGGAAGGGGTTGGTCTCTTCTCCCAGGCAAGCAGCACCAGAACAAAGGGACACAGTCTCAAGCTGTGCCAGGGGAGGTTTAAACTCGAGGTGAGGAGAAAGTTCTTCCCTGAGAGAGTCGTTCATCGTTGGAATGTGCTGCCCAGGGAGGTGGTGGAGTCCCCATCCCTGGAGGGGTTCAAGAGGGGATTGGATGTGGCACTTGGTGCCATGGTCTAGTCATGAGGTCTGTGGTGACAGGTTGCACTTGATGATCCTCGAGGTCTCTTCCAACCTTAGTGATACTGTGATACCCTCCAACCATCTCTGCTCCAGGTCCATAATCACATTCCCCCTGAGCTGAGCTCAGTAACAGGTATGGACCAGAAGCTAAACTGGACAAGAGTCTACACAGTGCAGCAGGGGTATGGAATACAGCAAATGCCTCTCACTCCCAGTCCTGAGATAATCCACCAGGCTTCTCATGCCTTATGGCTCCCACGTCACTGCTTTGATGTGACAAAGCAAAAGCACAAATCTGACAGACCAGAAGTCCTCCCACTTTGCTTGCTGCTTCTCTTCCTTCCCTGACAGGGGAAATTTGGGGGTTTCTCCTAGTGCTAGCTTGCATGTGTGGTTTCATGACAAGAAGTGTGAGGAAGGGATCCAACAAGCAGCCACAGCAGCAAGCACCACTCTTAGGAGTTAATAAAGCTGAGAGCAGTGTAGTTAGAAGCCCATATCTGGGATCACTGCCATGCTTCACTTCCACACACACTCAGCTTGTGCACTGCTGGTTTTTGAGCAAGAAACCACAGTGCAGCCCTAACCCTACCCTTTTATTGGGAAACTAATGTCTACAGAGACCTGGGTTCTTTCTCAGTGTTCTTGGTTAAAAAGACAACACAAGATCCTGTTGGAATTCAGATGCCTACATGCTTCCACAGAGGGCATTAGGAGCCCACTGTCATCTTTAGTGGTCAACAGAACCCTGCTGCAAGGATAAGTTTCTCAAGATACATAGAACCACAGAAGTGTTAGGTTTGGAAGGGACCTCAAAGATCATCTAGTTCCAACCTCCCCCTGCCCATGGGCAGGGGTGCCTGGCACTAGAACCTCCTGCAAGATGCCTCCAAAGATCAGTTTTGACTCAAGTCCACGTTGCAACAAATAATTTTACAGAGGAAAATTACTTCCTGTGAGACCTCCTTGAGGACGAAAGAGGAGACACGTTTCAAGACAATGCATTACATTCTCTCAGCCTTCCCCTTTAAGGAAAATGCAAAAGATGAAGTGAAAGAAACATGAGGGGATGAAAAAAAAAAAGAGAAAAAGGAAGAAGAAAAGTGAGACAGCAAGAGCGTGAGAGAGGTTACTCTCATAGCACTTCTGATCTGGCTGACACAGAGAGGTAATAAAAATCCATAAGCAGCCTGCTCTTGCTCAATTTCCAGGACAAACACATCTGGATGTCTACCCAAAGTTGACTCAGCCTTGACAACTTCTGATCCCAAGTGCCCCATTTCCTTGTAAACCAAAGGTATTGTGCAGTACCCACAGAAATCAGCACATTCCCCAGCGGGTTTTGGTGTAGCCTGAGCAGAGTGGAGCAGGATGAAGAAACAAAAGCTAGAATTAGCCTGGAGGAGGGGGATAGAGGGGGAAACAAGCCCAACCCCCACCCCATGCCAAACCCAGCTCCAACCCAAAACAAAGCCAAACTCTAACCCAGAAAGAGCTCACCAAGCCCACTACAGGAAGAGTTAAAACCTGACCATTTGCAATTAGCACAGTTGGTTGTTTCTCTAGCTCTGCACGCACACAGCACACAGCATCTCTCTTGCAGTCCCGGTGTCAGAGCTGTCAGGTCATGTTACCAACTCACAGAGGCCATTTTAGCAAGTGGGATTTCGGTTAGACAAATGCAAGGAAGGAATGTGAGATGTCTCAAGCCAAGGGAAGCTGCAAAGTAAAATCAACATTGTCTGGAAAAGAGGCTGCAGGAGGTGGGAATTTCAGAAGTGCACACGTGGGGTGTTTGTAATACACCTCAGCTTGCTCATTAATACTTTATTCATGCCAAGCCTCTTGATTTTATCATCAATTTCATAATAAAACCAAGACCTTATTTTCATAGAATCACAGAACTGTCAGGGTTGGAAGGGACCTCAAGGATCAGCCAGCTCCAACCCTCCTGCCATGGGCAGGGACACCTCACACCACAGCAGGTTGCTCACAGCCACATCCAGCCTGGCCTTAAAAACCTCCAGGCAGGAGGCTTCCATCACCTCCCTGGGTAATCTGTGCCAGTTTCTCACCACCCTCATGGGGAACAGCTTCTTCCTAACATCCAATCTGAATCTACCCATTTCTAGTTTTGTTCCATTTCCTCCAGTCCTGTCACTCCCTGACACCCTGAGAAGTCCCTCCCCAGCTTTCTTGTAGCCTCCTTCAGATCCTGGAAGGCCACCTCGTTCAAAAGCTACACTTGCAGTGTAATTACATCAAGCTGCTTCCTTCCTGTAAATGAAGGGACAAGAAGCAAAGGAAGGCAAATATTGGCTGTGAGCTTGGCACCTTCTGCTGAAGAACCAACCATACCTCACACAATAACCCAGGCAGAGGGGTAAAGAAACAGG
Organism: Dryobates pubescens; assembly: GCF_014839835.1. Lineage (NCBI taxonomy): Eukaryota > Metazoa > Chordata > Aves > Piciformes > Picidae > Dryobates > Dryobates pubescens. The sequence goes on from NC_071635.1 coordinate 15,304,453, forward strand.
CTGCCCTCCAGAGGGACTACACGTTTCCCATGCTTTCAGAATTCAAACAGAAACTTGCTCTATAAATTGCAAGCTATCATTTACTATCTACCAGTTTCACTTAATCTGGGCATACTTATTTCTGGACCATGCTATTGGATATTCCCTACAGTATGTCTCTCTGTTGAAAGGAATTTGGACTGGATTTATTATAAAGACCATATTACCCTTCTTCTAGTGCTGGAAATGCAAGTTATTTTTCTTGGCAAGGCATCTCCTGTATTTTTCACTATTTTTTGTGGGGATCTCTAGCATCTCAGCAGAGAAGGGCCATGAGGGTGATTAGAGGGCTGGAGCACCTCCCCTATGAGGACAGACAGAGAGTCAGGGCTGTTCAGTATGGAGAAGAGAAGGCTCTGAGGAGACCTAATTGTGGCCTTCCAGTGTCTGAAGGGGGCCTACAAGAAAGCTGGGGAGGGACTTTTGAGGGTGTCAGGGAGTGATAGGACTGGGGGGAATGGAACAAAAATGGGTAGGTATAGATTTGGATTGGATGTTAGGAAGAAGTTGTTCCCCATGAGGGTGGTGAGACACTGGCACAGGTTGCCCAGGGAGGTGGTGGAAGACTCCTGCCTGGAGGTTTTTGCAGCCAGGCTGGATATGGCTGTGAGCAACCTGCTGTGGTGTGAGGCGTCCCTGCCCATGGCAGGGGGGGTTGGAACTGGCTGATCCTTGAGGTCCCTTCCAACCCTTGACAATTCTATGATCTTTTCTCTTCATCTGTCATCAGTCCAGTATTTCAATATTTTATTTTATAATCAGCCCAATTTAATTTCCCCCCCCCCCCCCTTTCAAAACTGTTACAATCTACTTCCATGGTAAGCAAAAAAGGTAAATAACTCCTGTTTGCAACATCGACATGGCTGGGTGCCCTTACCTCTGTCCAAGACAAGCTACAAGCTCTGTATCCACAGTTATGTTCTGTCAGACACACAAAGGAAAATAGCCTGAGAACCAAGTAATCTAAACCACACCAAAAGCTCCATGAAAATTGCTGAGCTTTTCAAGCCCTACTGACAGAAGGTCTCTCAAGTCATCACTTTGATGGCTGTGAACACATCAAGTGTCCCTTCCACCAGAACAAGAGGACACAGTCTCAAGCTGCATCAGGGGAGGTTTAGGCTGGATGTTAGGAAGATGTTCTTCATAGGAAGAGTGATTGGCCATTGGAATGGGCTGCCCAGGGAGGTGGTAGAGTCATCATCCCTGGAGGTGTTTAGGAGGAGACTGGATGGGGTGCTTGTTGCCATGATTTAGTTGATGAGATCGTGTTGGATGATAGGTTGGACTCAGTCTCAAAGATCTCTTCCAACCTGGTTTATTCTATTCTATTCTATTCCAACATGGAGCTCATTGTGCCTACAGAGTTAGATCTTGAATGCTGTGGGCAATCATAGAATTGTCAGGGCTGGAAGGAACCTCAAGGATCATCTAGTTGCAGCCCCTCCACCATGGCAGGGACACCTCACACTACAGCAGGTTGCTCACAGCCACCTCCAGCCTGGCTGCAAACACCTCCAGGGATCAGGCTTCCACCACCTCCCTGGGCAACCTATGCCAGGCTCTCACCACCCTCCTGGGGAACAACTTCTTCCTAACATCCAATCTGAATCTACCCATCTCTAGTTTTGCTCCATTCCCCCCAGTCCTATCACTACCCAACCTCACAACCAGAGGGCAAGCACAGACATTACCTTGGTTGAAAATTAATTGCTAGCAACTAAACAGAAGGAAAGTACTCAGTGCTGGAAACGCACATGGAAGTAGAAAGGTAGATTGCACTGGGTTGGAAGGGACCTTTAAAGGTCATGTAGTCCCATCCCCAGGCTTCTAAACAGCACTGAGAAACAGTAATGCTTCTAATGCCACTGCAATAGCCACTGTGACCGTAGAAATCATGGCTGGCTGGTTTTCTGTTGATGCAGCAAGGATTCTTAATTCTTCACAGGAGGAGCCCTTCTGTACATAGCCTTTACTGCGCAGTCACAGGAGCAAACACCTTTATGTGGCCCTTCTGTTTTCACAGAATCACACAGAACTGTTATTGAGGCTGGAAAAGACCTCTGAGAACAGCAAGCCCAGCCTATGACCCAACACCAGGACGTCAGCTAAACCATGCCACCAAGTGCCACATCCAATCTTTTCTTAAAGACCTCCAGCAATGGCAGCTCCACCACCTCCCTGGGCAGTCCAGCCCAGTGCCTAATCAGCTCCTCTGTGAAGAAGTGCTTCCTAATATCTAACCTAAACCATTTCTGTGAGGAAGTGCTTCCTAATAGCCAACCTAAACTTCCCCTGGCACAGCTTCATACCATGCCCTCTTGTCTTCTCACAAGTTGCCTGGGAGAAGAGCCTGACCCCTGCCTGACTACAACTTCGCTTTAAGTAGTTGTAGAGAGTGAAAAGGTTCCCTCTAAGTCTCCTCTTCTCCAGGCTGAACTCCCTCAGCCTTTCCTCATCAGACTTTCCCTCCAGCCCCCTTGCCACGCTCATTGGTCTCCTCTGGACCTGCTCCAGCACCTCACCTTCCAGGGTGACACTTTTGGAACTCCATGCAGAGCTACAGGCTGGGGTCGGAGTGGCTGGAGAGCTGCCAAACAGAAAGGGACCTGGGAGTGCTGATTGACATGAGCCAGCAGTGTACCCAGATGGCCAAGAAGGCAAATGGCATCCTGGCTTGTATCAAGAATAGTGTGGCCAGCAGAAGCAGGGAGGTCATTGGGCCCCTGTACTCTGCACTGGTTAGGCCATACCTTGAGTACTGTCCCCAGTTTGGAGCCCCTCAGTTTAAGAAGGACATTGAGACACTTGAACGTGTCCAGAGAAGGGCAACGAGGCTGGGGAGAGGCCTCGAGCACAAGCCCTGTGAGGAGAGGCTGAGGGAGGTGGGATTGTTTAGCTTGGAGAAGAGGAGGCTCAGGGGAGACCTTATTGCTGTCTACAACTCCCTGAAGGGAGGTTGTGGCCAAGTGGGGGCTGGTCTCTTCTCCGAGGCAAGCAGCACCAGAACAAGAGGACACAGTCTCAAGCTGCACCAGGGGAAGTTTAGGCTGGAGGCGAGGAGAAAGTTCTTCACTGAGAGAGTTGTTAGCCATTGGAATGTACTGCCCAGGGAGGTGGTGGATTCCCTATCCCTGAAGGTGCTCAAGAGGGGATTGGATGTGGCACTTGGTGCCATGGTCTAGTCATGAGGTCTGTGGTGACAGGTTGGACTTGATGATCTTTGAGGTCTCTTCCAACCTTGGTGATACTGTGTGATACTGTGTGTGATATGGGCTCTGAAACCTTCGTAACTTGGTAGAGAAGCTGAAGAACAAAAACCTGCCCTTTAACTAGTTCAAGCAAGATGCCAGTTGGAGCTTATGCTGATGTCCAAACAGGAGAATGATGCAGAGTGGCAATCTGACTTCCTCCACACTCAGAGGGGAAAATAATGGCCTCCCAAATGCAATTTAGAATGGCTTCAGATCTGAGTCACTTGGGGCGAGATTCGAGCTTCACCAGGAGACAAGAAGAATTTTCCAAGTGACTTTGCAGCGGCCAGGCTTCCATTCCTTATATGCCTCAGATGTTTTATTTAGAGGAGTTTAAAACCCAAGCAAAACAAAACAAACCATGCTTTGTTTAGCTCATTTTCAGATGCACTCAGATGCTGGAAGAATCCCAGCTTGCACGTTGTAAAAGGGGGAAGGAAAGCTTTGCAGTGGCATTTTGAGGAGAACAAGCAGGCCCCTCATTAGAGGGGTCTTTATTTGGCAACAAGAAAGAAGTAGCATGCCTTGGCCTTCCCTCACTCTCCTCTTGCAGCTATTATTTATTGCCATTGCAGGGACATGTGCTATAATTGGATCCTGGCACAGAGGGGTGGAAAGAGAAAAATCTTTCCAATCTGATTCAAAATAGGGTTTTGCTTTGTAAAATACACAGGCACAGCGTGCAAGATTATCTCTTTGCTCCCCAGTAGTTATGCAAACCATGTTCAATATCTCAGGCCAGGCAGACTTCAAACCTGCGCTTTCTGAAGTGGTTTGTCTAAACTATCCGTGCAGTTTGGGGGTTGGGGTAGTTTTTGCCCACATTTGTTGGGCAGTTTTCCACCAGTGGATTTTGGCTGAGCAAACAGCTTGTTCCTTTCAAGAACAAAACTTGCCTCTCCAAGAGCCACATGCTCTGCAGCCATAAATCAAATGAATGTGGCACTTTGCAGCCAGAGTTAACAGCTGAAAACCAGGGATGTTGATTAGGCATGAATCAGGGTTTCTGCCTCAGCCTCTGCTCACAATGGGTTGTTGGAGGAAATAAGGAAAGCATTGAAAAGCATAATGGTAAACATAACAAATACTGAATCATAGAATCATCATTAAGGTTGGAAGAGACCTCAAAGAGCATCAAGTCCAACCTCTCACCACAGACCTCATGACTAAACCATGGCTCCAAGTGCCACGTCCAGTCCCCACTTGAACACCTCCAGGGATGGGGACTCCACCACCTCCCTGGGCAGCTCATTCTAGGGGCAAATTACTCTCTCAGGGAAGAGCTTTCTCCTCACCTGCAGCCTAAACCTCCCCTGGCACAGCTTGAGACTGTGTCCTCTTGTTCTGGTGCTGGTTGCCTGGGAGAAGAGACCAACCCCCACCTGGCCACAACCACCCTTCAGGTAGTTGTAGAGAGCAAGAAGGTCTCCCCTGAGCCTCCTCTTCTCCAGGCTAAACAATCCCAGCTCCACCATTAAGGTTGGAAAAGACCTTTAAGATCATCAAGTCCAACCTTTAACTAATTCTACCACGTCTGGGCCTAAACCATGTCCCTCAGCACCACATCTCTGCCTTGCTGAAGCACCTCCAGGGGTTGGGGATTCAACCACCTCCCTGGGAGCTTGATGATCTCCAGAGATCACTTCCAATCCCTACCATTCTGTGAAGAGCAGCTCTGTCAAAAGACAGAGATGATACAGAATTGATTCATTATTGGGCCAAGAGAAAGTGTATTCATCTTTTTTTATTATAACTTGTAATAACTCCCTCTGTTCGGAGGATCTCCCACAGCTGAAAACCTTTTTCAGTCCCTTCCAGTGCAACGGGCCAAGCTGAGAACTGTCAGCACGTTCACATCCTCTTCAGCAAAGTACACACAGTTTGTACTTCAGACTAATCAGAACAAGACTCAGACAAGGGAAGGAGAAAAGAAGAAAAAGGAAAAAAAAAAAAAAAAGAAGAAGAAAAACCAACCCAAAACCATAAGGAAAAGTCAAACTGTGCAAAATGGAAAGCTGGAAGCATTTAACTAAACCAGTTTGTTTCATTCTTCTCCCTTCCTATAAGCTTTAAGCTATAGCAACTGCCAGCACAAGCTAGCTGATAGTCTCTCAGGCACTTAACAAAGCAGAGGTACTCTGTAGTTTGGACACAAGAATCATTGAAAACTCTTCTGAGCTTTATAGCACTCAGAGCCATGGCCACCAACTGATACCTATTGTGGAAGAAACTGTCTTCAACCTCTGCAGTCCCCTTACCTGCTCCTCACTGCCAGGCATCCTCTACAAAGAGGAGCTGCCCAAGGCTCCCTTCTTAATGTTTCAGACCAACTCAGCTGCCCCAGTTTAATGCCTAAGTGCAAGGGGGTATTATCATCAGGTGGGCTTGGCATGAGGTGAATCAGCAAGCCATGCAGTGGTTCTGCTAACAGAGCTTTAGAGGAGGGATGGGTGTGTTCATCTGCTGATCAGTGGCAAGCAATGGATGGATAGAACCACCTGAAAACTGGGCAACTAAATGCAGAATGAGCTGGTTTTGTGGCTTACTTTGACCTCTTTTACTTCAAAGCAGTCCAGGAGCAGATTCTGTTCACCAGCTCCTCCTAGAGAAACCCCAAAAGAATACCACAGACTTGCAGAAATGTTCCAGTCTCTGGACAAAGATGTTTTGAGCCTTATTTGAAAAGTTTAGTGCCAGCTTGCTTTTATTAAGGGGCTGAAAACACTTGACCATCTTGAGAGCAAAAAAACCACCACCCTAACATCTTTTCTTTCTTTAAAACAGCCCCAGCACTGCCACTGGGAGTTTCATATGCATCTCAGTGATGTTGCACACCCAGAGTGCTTTGGGTGCTCTTTTAATATTGATAGCTTTAATTCTTCTGGGTGGAATGGAATGGAATGGAATGGAATGGAAGAGAAGAGAAGAGAAGAGAAGAGAAGAGAAGAGAAGAGAAGAGAAGAGAAGAGAAGAGAAGAGAAGAGAAGAGAAGAGAAGAGAAGAGAAGAGAAGAGAACAGGATAGGATAGGATAGGATAGGATAGGATAGGATAGGATAGAATTAACCAGGTTGGAAAAGAGCTCCGAGATCATCATCAAGTCCAACCTATCACCCAGCACCATCTGATCAACTAAACCATGGCTCCAAGCACCCCATCCAGGCTCTTCTTAAATACCTTCAGTGATGGTGACTCCACCACCTCCCCAGGCAGCACATTCCCATGGCCAATCTCTCTTTGTATGAAGAACTTCTTCCTAACATCCAGCCTAAACCTCCCCTGGTACAGCTTGAGACTGTGTCCTCTTGTTCTGGTGCTGCTTGCCTGGGAGAAGAGACCAACCCTCACCTGGCTACAACTTCCCTTCAGGCAGTTGTAGACAGCAATAAGGTCTCCTCTGAGCCTCCTCTTCTCCAGGCTAAGCAACCCCAGCTCCCTCAGCCTCTCCTCACAGGGCTGTGCTCCAAACCCCTCCCCAGCTTTGTTGCCCTTCTCTGGACACCTTCCAGCATCTCAACATCTTTCCTAAACTGAGGGGGCCAGAACTGGACACAGGACTCAAGGTGTGGCCTAACCAGTGCAGCGTACAGGGGCACAATGACCTCCCTGCTCCTGCTGGCCACACTCTTCCTGATGCAGGCCAGGATGCCATTGGCCCTCTTGGCTGCCTGGGCACACTGCTGGCTCAGGTTCAGTCTACTATCAACCAGTACCCCCAGGTCCCTCTCTGCCTGGCTGCTCTCAGCCACTCTGCCCCCAGCCTGTAGCACTGCCTGGGGTTGTTGTTGCCAATGTGTAGAACTTGGCACTTGGATGTCTTCAATCTCATGCCCTTGGACTCTGCCCATCTGCCCAGCCTGGCAAGGTCCCTCTGCAGAGCTCTCCTATCTTCTAACTCCTGCCCCCAGCTTGATGCCATCTGCAAACCTACTGATTATGGACTCAATCCCCACACAGAAATCATCAGTAAAGATATTAGACAGGGTGTGGCCCAGCACTGATCCCTGGGGGACACCACTGGTGCCTGGCTGCCAGCTGCCAGATCTTTGTGAGTACACAGAGAAGAGAAAGAGATGAAGAGAAGTTTCTCTGGCTATGTTTATCATGGATGAATACACAGGAAAGGATCCCCAGCCCTCCTCTTCGGTGTATGCACATCATGAGAGTTGTTGTCTTTTCAAACACAACAGTGACTTTCATTACCTTACAGCAGCCTTCCAGGATTTGAAGGGGACCTCCAGGAGAGGTGGAGAGGGACTTTTCACAAAGACATGGAGTGACAGGGTGAGGGGTAATGCCTTCAAACTGGAAGAAGCTGTGTTTAGATTAGACATTAAGAGGACATTCTTACCCATGAGGGTGCTGAGGAACAGTTTGCCCAGAGTTGTGTGGGTTCCAAGCCTGGAGGTGTTCAAAGCCAGAGATGGATGATGGGACCTTATCAACATAAGGCTCTGAGGAGGCTATATTGTGGCCTTCCAGCTTCTGAAGGGGGCCTACAAGAAAGCTGGGAGGGACTTTTAGGGTGTCAGGGAGAGATAGGACTGGGGGGAAGGGAACAAAACACTAGAAATGGGTAAATTCAGTGTGAGGGGTCCATGCCCATGGCAGGGGGGTTGGAACTGGATGATCCTTGAGGTCCCTACCAACTCTAACAATTCTATGATTCTATGATCAACCTGGTCTAGTAGGAGGTGTCCCTACCCTTGGCAGCAGGGTTGGAACTAGATGATTAACTTCCCTTCCAACCCAAACCACTCTCTGATTGTTCTGTGATTGGAGTTTTGTGTCTATGTAGCTTTTCATCACTCAAAGTTAACATTAAGAATCTAGTTTTCTGAAACTCTAGCAGGAACAACAAAGCTTAGCATAGTGCTCTAGAAACAGGTCACCTGAACAAGATACTGCAAATAAGTCAGAAGGACTGTCTGTAATCAATGCAGTGACATAAGGATTTTTTTCAGAAGTCCATGGCCTCTAGGAAGCACAGATCACAGGATCACAGGATGTCAGGGGTTGGAAGGGACCCAAAGAGATCATTGAGTCCAACCCCCCTGCCAGAGCAGGACCATACAATCTAGCTCAGGTCACACAGGAATGCATCCAGACAGGCCTTGAAAGTCTCCAGAGAAGGAGACTCCACAACCTGTCTGGGCAGCCTGCTCCAGTGCTCTGGGACCCTTCCAGTAAAAGAAGTTCCCCTTGTGTTGAGGTGGAACCTCCTGTGCTGCAGCTTACATCCATTGTTCCTTGTCCTGTCACAGGGAGCAAGTGAGCAGAGCCTGTCCCCTCCCTCCTGACCCCCAGCCCTCAGATATTTATACACATCTATTAAATCCCCTCTAAGGCTTCTCTTTTCCAGACTAACTAGCCCCAGGTCTCTCAGCCTCTCCTCACCAGGCAGTGCTCCAGTCCCCTAACCATCCTTGTAGCCCTCCACTGGACTCTCTCCAGCAGATCCCTGTCCCTCCTAAACTGGGGGGAGCCCGGAACTGAACGCAGTACTCAAGATGAGGTCTCACCAGGGCAGAGTAGAGGGGGAGGAGAACCTCTCTGGATCTGCTGGACACACTCCTCCTAATACACCCCAGGATCCCATTGGCCTTCTTGGCCACCAGGGCACATTGCTGTCTCAGGCTTCATCAAAGCATGCAATGGCAGCTTGTGCCACAGCAGCTCAGCAAACAGGAACCAAGTGACACAGCCTTAAGTGTAACTCTTAAAATACAGCATCTAGACTGCAGGCCATGATAGTGTATCTAAGCAAATGAAGTAAGGAAAATATGATCAAGATAATAAGGCACAAGCAAATTAGAGAATAAGGAAGCACAAGGGAGAGTTGTTTTCTTTGAAGTTCCTTCCTAAGTCAGTGGTTGACTGATGTGACAGCTTGTTTAGCAAGCCAAATGGTGTTAACCTCAGAGAACACAATAATGCTCACTTGCTTACCTGTGTAACTGTTCCAAGCATGCTGTGCCTAAAGGAGTGTTGGGATTTCTAGGGGGGGATGGAAAAACCTGAGCTTGTGAAAGAAAACACAAGCTACCAGAATAAAAACCCTGATTGGTTAATACAATTTGATATCCAAAGTCCTAAGGGGAAAGGAGGCAGTCTATGAAAATATTATTCATCCACCCTCCTGAGCACTTGAGATGCTCAGTCACACAGAATCACAGAATGTTAGAGGTTGGAAGGGACCTCCAAAGATCAGCAGGTCCAACCCCCCCTGCCAAAAGTAGGATCACCCAGGGCAGGCCACACAGGAATGCATCCAGGCAGGTTTTGAAAGTCTCCAGAGCAGGAGACTCCACAACCTCTCTGAGCAGCCTGCTCCAGGGCTCTGTCACCCTCACTGTAAAGAAGTTTCTCCTCATGTTGAGGCGAAACCTTTTGTGTTCAAGCTTGTATCCATTGTTCTTTGTTTTATTACTGTGCACCACCAAAAAGAGATTGGCCTCCTCCACTTGCTCCCCACCCCTCAGATATTGATAGGCATTCATCAGATCCCCTCTCAGTCTTCTCCTGTCCAGACTAAACAGGCCCAGGGCTCTCAGTCTCTGTACAAGGCAGCAGACATCCTTCCTTATCATAGTATCATAGTAGTATCATAGTATCAGTCAGGGTTGGAAGGGACCACAAGGATCAGCTAGTTCCAGACCCCTGCCATGGGCAGGGACACCCCACACTACATCAGCCTGGCCAGAGCCTCAGCCAGGCTGGGCTTAAACATCTCCAGGGATGGGGCCTCAACCACCTCCCTGGACAACTCATTCCGGGGCTTCACCACTCTCATGGGGAAGAACTTCCTCCTCACCTCCAGACTGAATCTCCCCACCTCCAGCTTCATTCCATTCCCCCTAGTCCTATCACTACCTGAGAGCCTGAGCAGTCCCTCCCCAGCCTTCTTGTAGGCCCCCTTCAGATACTGCAAGGCCACTATTAGGTCACCTCAGAGCCTTAGGGAGGGACATCACAGAATCACAGAATCTCCAAGGTTGGAAGAGACCTCAAAGATCATCAAGTCCAACCTGTCACTACAGACTTCATGGCACATCTTCAGCCTGTTTTGGCCTGCATCATTTTGGATCCACTGGGCACTCTTCAGTCTTGGGGCTCTCTCCCATTTCCTTGAGCTTTGCTTCTCACTCAGGACCTTGAGCTCTTCCAATTGCTCAGTCAAGTAGATAGTTGACAGAACCACGAGGTGACAATGGAGGGCAAGGTGGTACTCTAGTGGAACAACCTTCCACAAGGGAAAAAAAAGCTTGAATCTGAGTCTCATCATTCTGATATAAGTTGCCAAACATATCTGTCCAAACAAGCACTTCTTAAAATAGCCCAAGTCCTACCAAGCCTCCAGGAGCAGAAGGAATTAAACTACCAGTTCCTATTCACCGATTCAAAAACAGCCCTCAGACTTTGATTCATGTTGAGACTCCTCACCAGGGCTGGGCACTAAAACCTACAGACAGCATAATAAAAAGCAATGATTAGTTAACAATAAGCAATGATGGGGGGTGGTGTGGCGGTGTTTGGTTGGTTTGTTTGTTTGTTTTCAATCACAACAATTGAGAATTTGGACCCTTTAGAAAACTGCAGAGACAAAGACTATCTTGGGTTGGCCTAGATGATCTCCAGAGGTCCTTTACATCCCTACATGATTCTATCATTCTATAATCTGGAGGCAACAATTGTTGCTATCTCAAGAGAGTTCTTGGCCCAGACATGTCTATTAATACCAGACTTATTAGATCTTGACAGCTTATAGGACATCTGTTTGTTTCATTTCCCTTCAGTCTTGCCAAATGCTAGCAGCAGGAGCCACTGAGCCTTTTTTTCCTATTTCTACATCTAACTTGAAAGGCTTTCTTTGCATGTATGAATTTTGACAATAAACAAGATCTTCTGGTTCTCTGCATCTGACTGATGTGTGCAGGCATGTGTATCCAAACTGCAAGTGTGAGTGAATAGCTTTAATCTCTAATCCTGCATCAAGAGAAGCGTGGCCAGCAGGGCAAGGGAGGGGATTCTCCCCCTCTACTCAGCTCTGGTGAGACCCCACCTGGAGTACTGTGTCCAGTTCTGGAGCCCCTATTACAAGAAGGATCTGGAGGTGCTGGAAGGTGTCCAGAGAAAGGCCAGGAGGAGGAGCAGAGGGCTGGAGCTGCTATGCTATGAGGACAGACTGAGGGAGTTGGGGTTGTGCAGTCTGGAGAGGAGAAGACTTCCAGGAGACCTTCTTGTGGCCTTCCAGGATCTGAAGGGGGCTACAAGAAAACTGGGGAGGGACTTTTGAGGGTGTCAGGGAGTGATAGGATTGGGGGGAATGGAAAAAAAACCTAGAAATGGGTAGATTCAGATTGGATGTTAGGAAGAAGTTGTTGCCCAGGAGGGTGGTGAAAGCCTGGCACAGGTTGCCCAGGGAGGTGGTGGAAGCCTCCTGCCTGGAGGTGTTTGCAGCCAGGCTGGAGGTGGCTGTGAGCAACCTGCTGTGGTGTGAGGTGTCCCTGCCCAGGGCAGGGGGGTTGGAACTGGCTGATCCTTGGGGTCCCTTCCAACCCTAACAAGTCTATGATTCTATGAGGACATTTAGCTAGGATTGAAGGTACAGTTAGTGGAGCTAACATTCCTGAGGGGCAGGACAGACTTAACAGAGCTTTTTTTTAAGTTCCATTGAAAAAAAAAATGTAGCAGAGACCAAAATATCTCAGCAGTGGTTTTTCACAAGCACCTCCCTCAAGGATTTCAGCATATTGCAACATTCCAAGACAGCCTTACAAAATTTCAGGGAAAAATATTCAGCTCTGGTGAGGCCACACCTGGAGTATTGTGTCCAGTTTTGTGTACCTCAACACAAGAGAGATGTGGAGGTGCTGGAGGCAGTGCAGAGGAGAGGAATGAAGCTGTGAAGGGCCTGGAGAACAAATCTGATGAAGAGCTACTGAAGATGCTGGGGCTGCTTAGTTTGAAACAGAGGATGCTGAGGGGAGACCTCATTGCTCTCTACAACTACCTGAAAGGAGGCTGTGGAGAGGCTGGTGCTGGTCTCTTCTCCCAGGTAATTAGAGACAGAACAAGAGGGAATGGCCTCAAGCTGTGACTGGGTAGGCTTAGACTGGACATTAGGAAACATTTTTTCATGGAAAGAGTGATCAGGCATTGGAATGTGCTGCCCAGGGAGGGGACTGAGTCACCAACCCTGGATGTGTTTAAAGGTCGTTTGGATGTGGCGCTTGGGGCTATGGTTTAGGGGGTGAAGCTTGCAGAGGAGGGTCAGTGGTTGGACTTGGTGATCCTGAGGGTCTTTTCCAACCTGAATGTCTCTGTGGTTCTGTGAATTGGTGTGCTTTTCCTCATTTTTCCACTTTCTAGCATAATTGGAAGACAAGAAGTCAACACACAGATCCTGCCCCAAATACAGTTCAGCCTCAGATGCCAAGTGCAGCTTCTAAGTGAAGCTGGAAGCAGGGGTTTGGTCCATTTTGCATCTCCTGGACTGTTACACTATTTCTTCTTGTAAGGCTTCTATTACTGTTTTACATTATTAAGTTATTCTATTAAAAGCAATAGCAGAGATTAAATGTAAATAGCACCAACTGAAAAAGGAGACAGGAGGTAGAAACTTGTATATCACAAATCAGTCACAGGTACCTGCTGATGCTTTGATCCAGGTTTTTTGCTATGAGTCTATGCCAAGCAGCTACACTATTTCATCTACAAGAATCCAGCTTTGCCTTCTCATTTAGAATCATAGAATGGTTTGTTTGGGTTAGAAGGGACCTCCAAAGGTCATCCAGTCCAGCCCCTCTGCAGTCAGCAGGGATATAGAATCATAGAATCAATAAGGTTGGAAAAGACCTCAAAGATCATCAAGTCCAACCTATCACCCAAGACCTCATGACTACTAAACCATGGCTCCAAGTGCCACATCCAATCCCCTCTTGAACACCTCCAGGGATGGGGACTCCACCACCTCCCTGGGCAGCACATTCCAATGGCAAACAACTCTCTCTGTGAAGAACTTTCTCTTCACCTCAAGCCTAAACATCCTCCACTAGATCAGGTTACCCAGAGCCCAGTTGAGCCTCACCTTGAATATGTCTAAGGAAGGAACCTCAACTACCTCGTTGGGCAACCTGTTCAAGTGTTCCACCACCCTCATGGTCAAGAACTTCCCACTAGCATCCAACCTACATCTCTTCTAATTTCAAACCATTGTCTCTCATCCTATCACTGCAGGATTTTGGAAACAGTCCCTCTCCAACATTCTTGTAGGTGCCCTTCAAGTACTGGAAGACCACTATTAGGTCTCCCTGAACTCTTCTCTAGGCTGAACAGCCCCAGCTCCCTCAGCCTGTCCTCACTGGAGAGGTGTTTTGATCTCCCTATGGCTGCATAAACAATGTATTCACATTTTGGAAGTTTATCTTTCTTTCTAAACTGCATGTGAACAATATCACACAAAACCACCAAGGTTGGAAGAGACCTCAAAGAGCATCAAGTCCAACCTGTCACCACAGACCTCATGACTAAACCACGGCACCAAGTGCCACGTCCACTCCCCTCCTGAACACCTCCAGGGATGGGGACTCCACCACCTCCCTGGGCAGCTCATTCCAATGGCTAATGACTCTCTCATTTCACACATCCACGTTCTTTGTCATTACTAACAAGAATTTAGCCTCACTCAAGCTTGGAGTAAAGCCCATTCACAGAGTCAGTATAAATTTTAAGCTCATTTTAGTGTCAAGGTTTGTTTTTTTTATATGCAGATTTCTGTAACTATTTTTAGTCTCAGGACCTTCATTTCAAGGAAGAATGTTATGGACTGCAGGTTACTGCAGAATGAAAACTTGATTTTTGACTGTTTTTCAACACTAGTGAATTAATAATCATTAAAAGCCAGGAAATACTAAAAAAGAAGAAAAGATAATAAAATCATTCAAATTAAATACAATTCAACTGCAGAGAACTGCAGCAAAAGCCCAGTTTCAGATACATTGTGAGATCTATGGTACTGAATCATAGAATCATAGAATGGTCCAGGCTGAAAGGGACCTCCAAAGCTCATCCAGTCTGACCCCCCTGCAGTCAGCAGGGACCTCCCCAACTAGATCCGGCTGCACAGGGCCTCATCAAGCCTCACCTTGAATATCTCAAGGGATGGGCAACCACCTCCCTGGGCAATTTGTTCCAGTGTTCTACCACCCTCATGGTAAAGAACTTCTTCCTGATATCCAATCTAAATCTGCTCTTCTCTAGCTTGAAGCCATTGCCCCTGGTCCTGTCCCTGCAGGCCTTTGCAAACAATCTTTCCCCATCCTTCCTGTAGGCTCCCTTCAGGTACTGGAAGGCTGCTGTTAGGTTTCCCCAGAGCCTCCTCTTCTGCAAGCTGAACACCCCCAGCTCCCTCAGCCTATCCTCACAGAGGATCATTTTCATGGCCCTCCTCTGGACCCTGTCCATCCTGTCTGTGTTCCTCCCATATTGAGGGCTCCAGACCCGTATGCAGTGCTCCTGTATATGGTATGGTATGGTATGGTATGGTATGGTATGGTATGGTATGGTATGGTATGGTATGGTATGGTATGGTATGGTATGGTATGGTATGGTATGGTATGGTAATGATGGCATGGTACCCTACAAAGGATATTGATTTGGGTCAGGTTTACACCATTAACAATCACTCCATGAAAATCCCAATCAACCCATTTCCATCTCCATCAGGAGATTCACATCCATTTGTGCCAGTTAAGAACCTGAGTCCTCAGTGTGGAAAGAGTCCCATGGCATAGTTTAATTTAATAGAATCACAGTGTTAGGGGTTGGAAGGGAGCTCTGGAGGTCATCCAGTCCAACCCCCTGCCAGGGCAGGATCACCTAGGGCAGGTCACACAGGAACACACCCAGATGGGGTTTGAATGCCTCCAGAGAAAGAGACTCCACAACCTCTCTGGGCAGCCTGCTCCAGGGCTCCAGTACCCTCACAGTAAAGAAGTTTCTCCTCACTTGGAGGTGGAACTTCCTGTGATCTAGTTTGTACCCATTTCCTTGTCCTATTACTGGGCACCACAGAAAAGAGCCTGGCACCTTCATCTTGCCCCTCACCCCTCAGATATTTATAGACATTAATAAGATCCCCTCTCAGCTTCTCAAGACCAAATAACCCCAGGTCTCAGCCACAGCCATTCTTCACAGGAGAGATGCTAAAGTCCCCCAATCATCCTTGCATCTCTCTGCTGTACTCTTTCTAGTAGATCCCTATCTGTCTGGAACTGGGGAGGCTGAAACTGGACACAGTATTCCAGGTGTGGTTCTGAAGGAAATTTCAGACCCTCTCAGTGGGTCTGAAAGAAACAACATCTGATCCCAATGTTGTTATGTGTGTTTTCAGCACGTTTCACAGCAAGATGTGTGGGCTTCAGCGTGTTCATCATACACTGCCCTACATAACTACAGAGCTTCCAACGTGCAGAAGAGAACTTCAATTTCCCCCCCATCTTAAACACGATCTAGTGAAGACTGAGCAGCAATCACTCCGTTTACGGATCCAGCGTTTTAGTAACTCTGGCACACCGACTTCTGCCGATTGTCTTGGAAACACAGAATGCTGGCCAAACCTGGGGGCAACGCAAAGCAAAAACCTGGCTATTTCACCATGGGAGGTGTTTCGCTGCCCTGTTGCTGGCTCCTCTGCTGTGTGGTGGATCAGAAGCTGAGAGCCCCGAGTGCAGTGGATCTCCAAATTCATTGCTGCTCCGACGAGTCCAGCGAAGGAGCTGAGCTCCATTTCGGCGAGGAAACGGTTAAAGAGCTGAGTGTTCCCCCGTGCCCGGGAGGCAGTCTTTGTGTTTAGCATAGACAGGGGCTCGGTTTGGGCTGAGGTTTGTTTTAATTGGGGGAGGGGGGCAGCAAAGAGGGGACGCTCTGACTTCTTCGGTCCATCTCTTTCTTCCCGTCGTTCCGCGGAGGTGGAGATTTCCCAATCCCACCCAGTCAGACGCAGGCAGAAGGATCTGGGAAGACTATCCCAGGAAAAGCCACTCGGAGGGAATTCTCAGCGGCAGCAGCAGCAGCAACGGCGGCGGCAGAGCATGAGCGGGAGCCCGAGCGGTGAGTGCGCAGTGCCCGGGGCCGCTCCCGGCACGGCCCGCGGCCGCGGGACGCGGCCAGCGCTGCTCGGGAACGCTCCAGGGAACGAGGAGGTGACGAGAGGGGACCTCTGTGTCCCCGTGTGTGAGTGGGAGAGAGGGAGGACAAGGGACAGGCACGGGGCAGCTCGGGATAGCTGCCGTTAGATAGTTTAACGCCGTGCACATCGTGTGGGATGCTCGGCAGGCTGCGAGCAGCGGGCAGCGCTGGTTTCCCCAGCTGACTTCATTTGCCGAGGGTGCCACAAGCAAAGAATGTTTGCTTTTGTGATGCAGCAAGAACTAAAAGGCAGTGACCCCAGCAGTGCTGGAGCGGGAGACGGCCGAGAGGAATTCGGGGCTCCATTCCTTCCAGCGCTTTTGTGTCTCGGTTGAGTTGAGTCGCTCCTGGTTAGATCTCAGACGCTTTTCGGGCAGATTAATCCCCGTGAACGTTTTGGCTCGGCTGTAATGGTCGATGATCCCGCTTTAGCAGGGCGTTTGGACTAGATGATCTTCAGAGGTCCCTTCCAACTCTCACCACGCTGGGATTCTGGTGCTGCTGTGGTTCTGTGACTCCGTGATGCTCTCAACAATTTCATTTCCGATAGTCGGAGAATTAGAGAATCGTTTCACTTGGAAAAGACCTCTAAGATCAAGTCTAATCGTCAGCCTAACACCAGCATGTCCACTAAACTAGGTCCTGAAGCGTGGTCTCTTCCTGTGATTCTCGGCATGGGAATTTCTCTGGTTTGACCCCCCCCCCTCCCCGGGCAAGTTAGTTATGGGCTCCCCATCTGCGGCTGATTGTGCAGAGCTGTGGGAGCAAGGGTACAGCACTGCATGTGGCCACCAGATCAGCACAACCTCACCCGCTCCAGGCCTTCAGATCACATGAAGGAGAACGCTAGATGATGTTAGGGCAAAAAGTTACCGCCGATGCGAGTACGAGGCAGTTTGCATCTTTTATTCCGTGAGGAAATGGCCTCAAGTTGCTCCAGGGGAGGTTTAGGTTGGCTATTAGAAGAAACTTCTTCCCTGAATGGGTTCTCAGACACCGGAATAGGCTCCCTAGGGAGGTCGTTGAATCCCCATCCCTGGAGGTGTTTCAAGGATGCAGAGGTACATGGATTAGCAGAGTTAGAGAATGGTTGGATTCTATGATCTTAAAAGGTCTTTTCCAACCAAAACAGTTCTGTGATT